>NW_023458557.1:70795716-70843796 GCF_013731165.1 Rhagoletis pomonella
TTTAAGTGTTACTTCGTTGAACTTATCAGAGGATGTCAGCTGATCATTCGATTTTTTCTTTATTCTTTAGAAGTTAACACTATCTCAAGTAAAAATTTAATTTTATTGCTCATTCATTGCCAATGCGGAGCGATATAAATACTCGAAATCTCTAATATGTGGTGGCGCAGCATAATAGGGATATTTCGCATTCACTTTTGCTTCGTAAAGTCGTTCAGGATTGCTGTTTCGATGAGATGAGCTTATGTGCGAGACTCGAGTTCCGTCTAAAAGAAACATTGGCGACGAGTCTGGAAGGGTTTCAACTGGCGTTGGTATTGCAGATAGCGGTGCATATTGTATGGATCCAGCAGTTATGGGTTCATTATTTGACTGATCAAGCGCAGACGTAGCTGCATGGCTATTTTGAGTGACAATCGTAGATTGTGTGGTATAAATATGCTCGCTCATTCTCAGTGGCTGTAGAGGCTGTGGTGTTGTGGCGAAATGTTGGAAAATTGTTTGAATTTCTTTGTCATGCTGATGACGGGAGTCTGTTATGACAGAGCTAGCACTGTTCATGTTCGATTGATCCTCAAGCGTTGAGCGGTCTATTTGCGAACTAAATGTAGATAGTTTGCTACTCTCAGCTCTTTCAGGCAATTTGTTGTGCTTGCACTTTTTAGGCTTCAATTGATGGTCATTGTCGCGTGATTCAGCTAACATAGCATCTTGCTGGATTTTCGATTTGCGCATACCGACTAGCTTTTTGCTCCCTTTACTCTTATCCTTTGATTGAAAGATTACAAACTTAATCTTCTTATCATCTGACGACACTGGAGCCTCGGTCTGCTCTGTCATTTGCTGCAACTCTGCTTTCTTTGGCGTTTGAGTGGTTGACTGCTCTTGCTGCGTTTTCGGTTTTTTTGCAGCCTGCTCATAACGTCTGAGACTCTCATAGTAACCGGGTTGGTCCGCTGTGATGATTTCAATTGGCTCATCAGCATTTAATATTTGATATTGTGGCGTGCCCAGTTCGTAGGTGACTGCATCTCCTTGCCGAACTTCATTCCTTAAGTCTTTCCACGATAGAAACGAGGTATCATTCAGCTGTTCTTGATCAACATAGGTGTATGCATTTTCGCTGTTTGCGCTGCTGATTAGAATCACCGACACAACAATTAATGCTAATACGCCTGACGACATCTTGCAACTGAAATGTGGCAACTTGAAATAATTAAATGGCCCCTTATGCTTTTGTGCAAAAACGTGCGAAATCCAAGAGAATGGGAGTAGTGAAAAAGTAACAAAAAGGTTATGTAGATCTTTACTCTGCAGATAAGCAAATAAGTTGTGCATTTGTATAGATCTACATTGTAGGTATATACTACGCATCATGGAAGTGAAAGAAAAAAACCCGGAATTCTGTTGTAATTTTTATTATGTACCCAATGTTTTTTCCAGAAATGGCGAATTTGAAGCGCAAAATAAATATAGAAAGCATATACTATACATACATACATATTTATCTACTTATTTATGCGGGCATTCAAAAAACGTTTTGGCAAAAAATGATCAGAAAAAATTTCAAGTTCATGTGCATTCATATTCGTATGTATGTAACGTATGCATATACGAGGGATATTTGATAAGTCATCACTTTTTGAATAAAATTTTGATGTAAAACTTCTTGCGTTCGCTTGGGAGAAAATGTAAGCATCGATGTATCAGAAAAGCGACCAACTCGTTGGGCTCTAATTTCAAACGAAAAACTGACAGTCGACTAAGATTAAGATTAGATCGATATTGAGATTAAGATCAAAGTAACTGTTCAATATTATGCAAAAAAAAAAAAAAATACTAATACACTCCTCGTCATTTGAATAGCGCACCCTTTTAATCCATAGTATTTGCAGTTTTCCTTTTGTTTGTCTAATACTCATTAATTTTTTATAAAAATATAGCATATTCTACGTTTCAATCTGATTTTAAAATTTTATTCTGTTTAAAAAAGTTAACAAAGGCGGCGCTGTGCTAATGACCTGCAGTGAATAAATTAATAATATTTTTAGAAAAATTTCGGATATGCACTTTTGTAGTCAATTTTTTGATAATAGTGTAATAAAGTGCAAGTTTCAAGTGGCTGTAAAATAGCGTTGATTTTGAAAAAAAAAACATTTATTGGCGGTGCTGCACACTTTCTTCCATATAAAAATTTCGTCCAACTAAATTTATATAGAAGAAAATACATCGCACTGTTAAAAAAAAAATTCAAAACTCAATTATACTAAAATTGCATGGGGAACAAAACTGCACACCCGAAATCACTGTTGGTGATTAGGACAGCGCAGCCATTTGTCGAGGTTTCGTTTTTTTAATTTGTAAAATATTAACAAAATTGGATTAAGATAGTTTTTATTGTATGAGCTATATTTTAATAAAAAATTATGAATGTTAAATAAACAAACTGCAGGGCTTAAGCTTTCTTCTTTCGAAAAGAGTAGCCACTTCGTAAAAATAGATTAATTTATTTAATAAGTTAAATCAATTAATACAATATGGGTCTCAATCGAAATGGTTTTGAAAAAGCTTTATTTTTTAACTACATTTAGGAGGGTTGCCACCTACTTAAAAATCAAATTCAATTTAAACTAAACCACATAGATAATTTAAAACGGTTATAGTTTGAAAATATTTTAAAGAAGGTGTTTTAAAAGTGGAATTTCACTTAATTATGCAAAAGTTATATGAAATATCAAAACATGGGTGTCAAACGAAAGAGTGTTAAGAAATCTTTAGTTTGAGAATTAATACTATTTTTGAGGTGACTGAATAGAAAGTTAAATTTAAAGTATTGAATATGTTTAATAAATTATTAAGAGACTGGTATCAATCGAAATGGATTTGAGTGTTGCCACATGCCTAAAAATCAAATTTAACTTGAATTGCGGCAATTTGGTAATTGAAATACATACATATGTATATGTATCAAAATATGGATGTCAAACCAAAGAGGTAGGAGATAGGTTTCGGTTGAAAAGATTTGAACAGGGTTGGCACGTGTTTGAAAAGAGGAATTTAATTAAATTATACAAAAGTTATATGAAATATTAAAATATGGGTGTCAAACGAAAGACTGGTAAGAAATCTATTGAATTCAATTTTTAAACAAGTGTAAATCCTATTCATGAAACTTTTCCCTTTAATTTGGCAACTTATTTTCGAAAATCGAATGATACAGATCTGACAACCTGAGGCAGGATTATGTAATTGTGATAAAATGCAATATGCACTGGGTGCAAAACTCACAGCCAAAAGCTCACCGATTAAATGCTCTGCGTGTACACAATTTCGACAGTTAAATTTCACTCTCACACTTCCATAATACATATATATTGGGATGTGAGCTAAGAAAAAGGTGCATGCATTATTGAGCTGACAAAGTGATTTGACACCATTACCTCAGTTATCAAAATAATGTACACGGGTAACTGAAGACATGTTGCAGATAAAGTTGAGATACAAAATCATACGCATTGCCATTTTGTCGCCTGCTATAATTTATTTTCTTGAAGATTAAGGTGTTTGCTTCGATATTAGAATATCGTAAACAACAATCTTTAGTTTACATTTTATGTTGAAATCTCATCGTGATATTTATTCTTATTGATATCTTATTTCAGAACTTCTAAACGAATTTATGTACATTAGGGTGGTTTTTAAAAATCAAATGAGCACGGGGGCCAAAGTTCAGATTCCTCTATAGAGAATCAAAAAATTATAATAATTATAATTATTAATTATTAATTTTTTACCAACTCCGTATTCGAAGATATAACATAAAAATTATGGTATCGATTGAAGTCGGTTTAAAGTGTGTTTGCATTGTTCAACTTTGCGTTCAACATTTGCGTTCAACTCGGCGCAGGGTTGCACGAATAAAAAGTTGAATGGCTAAAAATATCAAAATATGAAAAAATATCGAAATATTCGCCATAAAAAGGTGTTTGCATTGTTCAACTTTGCATTCAACTTTTGGTTGAATGGCCTTTCAACTAATCGCTTTCAACAAAGTTGGTCGCCAGCCAACATTTAGCCATTCAACTTTTTTTTCGTGCAACCCTGCGTTGAGTTGAACGCAATTGTTGAACGCAAAGTTGAATAATGCAAACACTGCTTTAGACGTCTCCATAGGGTAATCTGAATTTTGACCCCTGTGCGCCATGTAGGGGTTGAGGCTTAGGAAATATGACGTAAACATTTGCTTCCTACATTTAAGGACCACCCTAATGTACATACCTGAAATGCATATGAACTCATTGTATGTATAAGACCCAGCAGGAAGATCTGAACAAAGTTGAAAAGTAAAAAAAAAAAATCTGATGTGTGGCAAGTTTTTACGCGTCGAGGATGCCAAACTACATATCACACACGATCCTCGAAGGTGACACAACTCAAAATTGCGGGTTTTTTGGAAAATGAGAAAAACTATTTCTTAGCACATGCTAATCATATTTTCAAGGGAGACAATACTTTGGTTTTTTTTCAACAAATTATAACAAAAATTTTCTCCAGCTTTTACCGAAAGGTAAATAAAAGTTCTGTGTGCATTTTTGGCGCATAATTTCAAGAATGCCAAATTTTGAATTGTATCGCTTTTGAAAAAAAATGAGTATTCGCATAAAAAAACTGGGCAAAATTATTTTATGTGTTTTTCTACTCAGTAATTAAATAAAACATGAAACTTAATCATAATTAGGGGTTTATTACTAATAACCAGGGAACGGATTTTATGGAAATTGCCTTTTTTTCTCCTGAAGAGATAGAGTATATTCGATTAAGAATGTCAACGATTTAGCTTTCCCTGATTCCATATATACACATTTGATGTTGCCTTTTTTTGCCTTTTTTGCCTTTTCTACCTTTAAAAAAGTGATTATAGCATTTACAATTTTTTTTTTAAGAATACAAAATATACACATGCCCATGCGGCTTATAGAAGCGCAGGGACCTCCTGCCAAATTGGTGTTGGAAAAATTCAAAGCCGTTTTCTCAGCTAACGCAGGCTTGGAGACAATAAGGGGTGTGGATAAAATTGTAAAGGGCAAGGAAAACGCCCTTATTCCTGATAATATGAACGTTTCAAACGTTCCATATTTAAATTGGGCGCCGCTTGTATCAACTTACGTCGAGCACACATTTAGTATATTCAAGGCTTTTCTTCGCGAAAATCGAATGAAAATACGGCCAGAAAACTTCAAAATGCATCTTGTGGTTCAACGTTACCACAACTATACAGATTAAAGTTCTATGAGTTAGAAACTCGAAAGGATAAAATAGTCAAAGATTCAAAGTACAAATTTTTCATATAATGAAACCAGTTCATAGTTTTTCTCTTTTTACTTGTAATATAAACATTTCTAAAATAAATGTATTTTTTGATTGTTCTTCGTATTTTCTGTCTTTTTTTAGTGCCTTATTTTGCTTTTATTTGCAATACTTAGTGCCTTTTCCTGCCTTTTTCGCTATTTTATTTTGCCTTTTCCAGCCTATTTCGTTATTTTATTTTTCTTTTTTTTATAGGTTTTTAGGTCTTAAAAATCCGTTCCCTGCTAATAACACTTATCTTAGGATAATTTTCGTGAAATATTTAGTTATATTCAGTTACCATAAAGGTATCCACACACCTACGCGATTCTGTCGGTGCGAATCTGTTCCGACAAAAATTACAACAATGCCGACCATAGTTTTAAATGAGGAACCACACACTTATACAATTTTGCTGCAGCGATTTATTCGAACATTCACAGTTCTTCTTTTGGTCGTGCCGAAATCGCAGACTGCCGCGTTTTGAGAACGGAAAAGGTCAATAGAAGGATTTTACAATATTAAAACAAAATTGAACGTAAGAGAACATAACATATTTGATGTAGAAAAGTTAAGAATTTTATTTTTGTTGAAAAATACTTTTCGTTTGTCTATAAATTGACAATTGCGTACTTGCTTTTACGAAGCAGTAACGTCTGTAGCATCAAAAACGGTGCGGATTCGTTGCGACAGAATCGCATAGGTGTGTGGATGCCTTAAGTATACAAAAATCTTTTACAGAAATACAATAACGGAATTCGTTTTGCTAGAACATATTTATGTCAACGAGGTCGGATATGCACTTCGTCCTTTTAGATCGGCTCTTGATTGCGAATAACTGCGAATTGTGCAACATTTTTCGTTACTTAAGTTTTGATGCATTTTGAATTTCATTCAAATAAATAACTTAAAAATAAAAAAAGGAATGCGGTAAATTGTGCTAAGGACATAATCGTTCCTGCCGAAACCAATTAGAGAGCATGTTTGTCCAGTTTCATAGTCCTTCAAAGGATTTTAAGAAAACTATCACAACAGTGACTGTTTTCAGGTTGACATACATACATATGTCAAAGGGAAAGCAGCGAAGGGAGTTTTCATGGCTACCATTCAACAGATTAGTTATTTAGCTTTAGGAATAGTATATTTTACTGGACTTTTGCAGCATTTGATAAATCTGACTTTTGACCGGTTTTTCTGCATAAATCCTCCTAGGTGTGGGTAAATTGTACAGCTAGATATTCAAATTTTTAGGGAAGTAAGTCTGGACCCCATGGATATATACACCCCTATTCTGCAACTCTTTCGTATTCGGATTTTGCTACGAATCGTAGAAATAGTATGCTGTAATCCGAATTGTATTTTCGAACTTTCGAAATTCGTAACAATGGCATGCCTAAAAACGAACGAGTAAGCTTTTTTGCGTAATTTTGTACGAAAACAATTCTGTGTTGGCGGCGAGATGAAAGATATAAATCGATGTGTGTTTGTACTAAATATTAATGGGGTTCATTTAAACAGATAAATTTGCTCTTCGCATATACGTATATTTTTATCCACTTTATATAAACGGGCAAAAATGAATCTTTGTTGCCTCTTATCGAGAAACTTGGGTCCGGTTTAGTTATTTGTACAACGATTTTCGGTTGTTGTATCCAAACGCATAATCCGAATCCAAAAACTTTAACATCACGTGTAATCAAAGCATTAAGATTTTATTTAAAATAAATGTTTCAAATTTCCGAGCACTATCTTATTAATAAATTCGGTTTGCACTATGCACTTTTTTTTGCAAATTTCGACGTGGATTCTGCACAAAAATACTGTGGATGGCGTAGCCGGAGTTATGTACACAAGTGTTGTATACCTTGACATCCGGAAGCCTCTCTTCTCCGGCAACACAGAAAGGAGAATTCTACTTAATAAGGGTTATAATCCCTAAGCGCGGCCGAAGGCAGAAGCAAGTGGAACAGGTGGTGGACCTAACAAAGTGCATGTTTTCAATGGCTTGGAAGAAGCTGTTATTGCATTAACTGGATTGGGAACCAGTTCTTCAGGCATAGGAGTCGTTCTGGCTTGTGGTTCAACAATTCAACCAGAACCTGCCTAACCATTCCATTATTCGGTTCGAAATTCGGTGGTGCATATTCGATTTAATTCCATTTTTTCCGAATTTTCAAATAAAATTTTTTACTAAAAATTTAATAGTTTGTAAGAATGATAACTATTATATTAATGTGATTAACTATCCATACCGCTCTTCTTAGCTTGACAACCAAAAATAAAAACAGTTAAGTTTTTTTTTTCAAATAAATATATCAAAAAAGTACGAGAAAAAAATCCTAAAGTTTAGCAAATGTTGCATGTGTAAACTAATTTTTTGGGACGTATAAAGTGATTTTATGTATTTTTCTTGCTTTACAAAAACAAAAGAAATTTGTACATACTTCACGCTACAACTTTTTATTTTGAAAAATTTGCTCCAATGGACATTTTTCAGGAGTTATACCCTATTTTATGGTTTCTAGCTTTTATCTGGTTGGCTTTTTCGGCAAAATTTCTTTGACAAAAGGCGTGTTTTATTTGACCAGAAATTTAAGTTATTAGCTTATTTTGTATGGAAGACTTACACAACATAATTATATTGGCTTACGAAAAGCTGTCTTGGCTTGTATATTGAACTGGAGGCATTGCTATTCAGCATCAGAAATTTTCTGCTTCAGCCAATCAGAAAGATGCAAAAACTTACATTTGCCACTACAACTGTCAAAATTAGGCTAATATAGTAAATAAGCTAATTTCGTTTTATTTGACCAAGATTTAGCGATTAGCTTGTGATGGTTAAATAAAACAAGCCTAAAGTTGTTCAGAACATCTCAGGCCTTGACTTTCGCGAACAGACCAATTTCTAGAAGTAGGTCTTTGACTCTTTTAGGTGGAAAATCCGAAATCATTTTTGGATTTTCCATAGCTAAACGACTGGTAGTTTTTACTTAAATATGTCAAAAATTTAACTTCACATTTGACATCAATGACGTAAAACGGAGTAACAATCACATGACACCAAAATTTTGACGACAGTCTTTGCGATATCTACATTTCGTCAGTTTTTATGATGTATTTGACACCAAGTGAACAGCTGTTAGTTAAGGCAGTTTTTGATGTCAGTACTTTTGATATAATGAAAACCAACAACGATGTATCGATCCATCAACCATTTATGCATTGTATAGCAAAAATTTCGATGAATCGAAACTGAACATCGATATTTTCAATGCATCGATGTTTCTTCGACATTCCGAAAGCAGAAGAACGCATTTAAACTTACTTTACCTGTCCACTGGTCATACATTTTTTATTAGTTCGTCGGTGCCCAGGAATTTTCCTGCAGGGTTGTGACGGACAAGTTTTGCTACCATATACAAAGCGATATTGGTGAACGCAGAATGTGCGTTGCAGGCCAAAACTGGAGCAAGTAGGATTAACATTACTAAGGCATACACACATACGCACCCGCGAATATTTTTATTAAAAAAAAAAAACGAAGCAAAAATTCGCATAGACACGCGCCAAACTTTAAGAAAAAATGTCAAAAAATGCAGGTACTTGAGCGAGAAATAATCATTTATGTAAATTTACTAGCGAATGGATAAATAAAACTAGCTTTTCGCAAAATCTTACACACACAAGCACATTGGAGTGGAACTTACGCATATTTTTATATCCTAAATGAAAATAAGAAATATTTCATAATATATATATAAATATGGTCAATATGGTAAATAGGAAAAAAATGACTGTGCAATAAAAAAATATTAAAAGAAAAACTAATGCGAGTAACCGTATGTACATATGTATGTATGAATGTGTGCATTCTGTTATGAAATGGAAAAAAGTTCTTGTTTGTTTGGGTGGAGCACTGAGAAGCCAACAACAAAATGGGCATGAAAATTTTGCACAAAGTCCATAGCTGTTATTGCACAAATCCAATATTTGTCGCTTGGTCCACTGACGCTGCATTCAAACCGATTGCAGGCAACCGAAATTTCCAAACCACCAGACATGAACGGTCACACATATAAAAGTTGGCACTTAATTGGCCAGAATCATAGTGCAACGCAAGAGTTCCGCGAGTACAAGCAAGATACGGCAGTACGAGTGCAGTAGTTCGAAAAACAGCGGTGCGCATATATAAGTAGCCTTAGAAAAGTCCTAGAAAATCCAAATTATTTTCAAACACATACGAAATGTTCAGTGTGAGTTGAGTTTTTTTTGTTTTGGACAAATTAACGCTTTTTGCTTATCCTTTCATTATCCTTTTTAGTTACTCGGTATATTTTTAATCGGCTTGGGCGCTGCTACCGCCATTGAGTTGGGTCATGCGCCACTGTTGCTCAAGCCGGCACTGGTTAAGACTGTCGAAGTTGAGGCGCCTGCTCAGTACGAGTTCTCTTACTCGGTGCGCGATGATCACACAGGCGACATTAAGAGTCAAACGGAGTCACGGCAAGGCGATGTTGTCAAGGGACAATATTCACTGATCGATGCTGATGGTTATCTGCGCACAGTTGATTACACATCGGATGCTCACAATGGTTTCAATGCGATTGTACGTCGCGATCCGCTCGGCCACAAGGTGGTTAAGGCTATTGCACCTATCGCCAAAGTGCTGTCGCCCATAGGTATTGGGCCAAAATTGCCATTGCTCTCATTGGGTATTCCACGCTAAGTTCAGTTCGCTATTGACTGAAGATCCTTAATTGAGCACCACCACACGAATGTAACAAAGCGACAGCGAATTGATGGACAGAGGATTCGGCGAGTATGTACAGGAATATGGTCGCACAACCAAATCATCAAGACATCATTAAGCCATGTATCATATTCTTTATTTGTAGCAACCAATTTACGGTTGGTTAAACGTATGTACCATTATGTACATACGTATGCCTAGATTCTTTAAGATGGAAATATTTTAATGCTCATACGACAGTCATAAGTACACGAATACGTATGTATATAGTATCTCTCTTTATTTGATCACACGACACCGCAAACATCACAAATGTCTACACTGACCTTAGATTTACTGCAAGACACAAAACATGAGGTGGGTCCTTGCGACCATCACTCTTCTCACTCATAGTCAGCTCAACGCACTCTAACTCTTACAACCATACACTACACAGCTTTCTAATCTTTCCCTCTGCGATGAAATTTAATCTATTGCGCTCCTATTTCTGCGATATTCTGCACTGGTGATGCCACAAATCTATCTTCCATTTTTATTTTATTTTTCTTTTATTTCTTCTGACACCATTTAACACAATATCTCCTTAACTGCTGTTAATATGACTCATTTAACGATTAAAAACTTTTACGTTATTTTATGTTATGTTTACGTTTAAAATTTTCAAGTTGTTGTTTAGGAAGCATGTAATGCATTTTGTAATAAAATTGAAATGCAATTATAAAATTAATATTTTACTTCTGTGTGTTGATATAGCAGGGATTGCACCTTGAAGACCCGCTACTCCAAATCAGTAAGAATACTGAGTTCAGCCGTTTCGTAAGGAATTTTATCACAAAAATTTGTATGTAATCAAGCCCTCCTTCATTTTTATAAGCTTTTATTTAACTTGGTCATCCCGCGCAAATCGCGGAAATTTCCAATTGATTTTAAACTGACTTCCCGGCAAGTTAGAGACTTTAAATTTTCAGCATAGTTCCAATCACGATGACAATGCAATTTAAAATTTAAATGAATTCTTCATATGGTCCAGGGGTCTTGATTCAAAGGCGGTCAAAAAATAGTAAGATTTATGGCAAACAGGGCGTAATTTGCCAAAGAACGTAAAACCACTATAAAATTGTTAAAGCTGCCGGCGCGCCGCGGCGGTAGTGTAGCAAAGCTATTCCTAGTCTAGATATGAACCTCGCTGTAGGCATCATATCAAGAAGATACAATTAAAAGACTCCAGATGTCGCCCCGCCAGAAGAATTTAAATATTGCGCCTAAATATATGCCATGCTACAGCGGAAATGGACGACACGCCATTTCTTTAAATAAAATTAACTGCTGCTATATGTACATATGTATGTTTATACAAAACGTAAGCAAACAACATTTTGCTTGCCAAGTCTTCTGCTCTCTTTCATTGCAAGTTATTATTTTCATTGCAAGCAATTATTTTAATATCTATTGCTAAACTTTGTACATAAAATAAAATAACACTTTTTAATATACAACGCTTTTATAAATGGACTAAAAATTACAAAATAAAATAATGTAAAAAAAATATTTTTTTAAAAACAAGCTTTTATTTAACCTGTACAATAAAGTGGTCCAAAAATGTATGTAAAAAAATAAGGTCGTATTTTTAATGCCGCCACCCCCTAGGATTGTTATATACCGAAAAAAAATATACCCATATTTTTTTATTTTGAAACCAAAAAATATTTAGGGAGTGCTCAAAGCGCACAAAGTTTTCCATGTATTTTATATGGAGAAAAAACAATTTTTCGTAGAAATGGTATAAAACTCTTGAAAAACAATATTTTTCGACCGGAAAACTGTGGTTCGCTACAGGAGACTTCCTGTATTAATATCCAATTGTTTATGAAAAAGTTGTTAAAAAAACAATTGCGTATTATTACTGGGAGTCTTCTGAAGATAAGTAAAGTTTTCCGATCGAAAAATATTGATTTTCAAGAACTCTACACTATTTCTACGAAAAGATGTTTTTTCTCTATATAAAATACATGGAAAACTTTGAGCGCTTTGAGCACTCCCTAAATATTTTTTGATTTCAAAATAAAAAATTTTGGTGTATTTTTTTCGATATAGATCAATCCTAGGGTGTGCCGGCATTAAAACTCCGACTTTATTTTTTTGGACCACTCTACTGTACAATCAAAGGAATAAAACGAAGAAGTGTAACAAAAGATTTTTTAGCAAGAAAATTTTGTCAAAACTGCACTAAAATGAATAAAATAAAATAAGTTAAGGTCTCGTTAAAGTTACTAAAAGCCAGTTAGTGAAAGGAGTTATTCAAACTCGAATGAAAATTACTAACAATTTATCTAATTTACTTCGTTTTTAAAAAAGCTTGTCGGCGAATTCCGCGTACATGCATAATTGGTTAGGTATGTATGTATGCAGATATTTAAATGCCGGTTTGCTATTCGTTTGAACTAAATCTGCTTTATCCTGAGTTTCGCCTGAAAAAAATTCAGACGAAAATTTGGCATCCGCCCATAGTGAAACCATGGATACCAAAAGTGAAAAATGAACCGGTTCGGGAAAAATGAAACTCATGATATGGCTGAATAAGTTATCCGGGAACTGGATGAAAAAATTTGGTCGGTTCGGTTCAGCGGTTCGAACCGTTTTTGTACTTTTGGATTGGTTCGACAAAGCGGTTGTTTTGGTCTTTGAATCGGGGTTTAAGTTCGGTTCAATGGTTCGGAAAAGAAGAAACGCGCAAGTCTAAATGTAAAGTGTCAAGTGCAACAACGCGGGTTAAATTTCAAGAGTGTGTTAAATGGGATGAGTTGCCCTTACATTTGATATTGCCCCATGGTAAACAAACATGGTATGTATTAACATTTTTAACGAAAAGAAACAAAAGCGGATAAATTTTTCTATTGAAAATTGGTTGAAATGAACCTTTAAACCTTTATGAAAAGTGGTTCGGTTTTCGGATCGGATCAAACATTTGTGGAGATTTTCGGTTCGGTTAATGGTTCAGTTAATTGCTTAAGATTTTTTTGTAATCAACTTTTTGTGGGGCTCTTTTTCTTTTTTGTTTCTTTTCTTCAATAACAGAGCCAGACTTTCCGGTCTTTAGTATTATCCCGCTCTTAGGTGATCAAAGCGATGGTTAAGCGCCTGCCATGTGAACGAGATCTAATAGATTACTCAGTGAGTTCAACAACGTCTGTAAAGAATAGGTAACAGTGGAGGAAAAATTGCCGAAGCAAAATTTGCCTCGATATAAGTATTAGTTTCAAAAGTATCGATACCAAAATTTCTTGGTATCGAACGAAAAGCATCGAATATGTACTTGTATTTACTCGTATCGTTTCATTCCTACCTATAAGGAAGTGGCTCGTTATAAATACATATATATTCTCCCTCTTTAGAGAATAAAAGCTTCGAGACATTTCTCGATCCCACCTAGGCCAAGTTTGCCTATAAATTCCACAAGTCGTAGTTTGCATACATCTCTCGCTCGCGCGAATATACAAATAGTAGATAAATTTTCTTAAAAGCAGCTTGCAAGTGGCGAAGAGCATACCAATACATCTTTACCCGGAAGAATGTGCTTGGTCGTACCCCCCTCGCAAGTTCGTCCGCCATACAGTTACCCTCTATACATATTCCAAATGTCTGGGACACCAAATAAGGTTTATACTGTTCTGCTTAGCCATCTCTTGCAGAAATCGGTGGCAGTCCAGCACAATTTTTAAACGACTTCAAAAAAGGAGGAGGTTATGAGTTCGTCGGAATATTTTGTTATTTTTTTTGTGTTACCGCATATCTTTGAACCACGTTAACCGATTTCTATAATTTTTGGTTTAGCAGAAAGGTAGTACCTCAGAGGTGGTTCCGATCTTTGGGCCATGAAGAAATTAACGGTAATCTTAAATTTTTATATCAGAATTGAAGTCGGTTTTGTTTTTTGTTTAAAACTTACTTGTTGACGTAATTGTGACGGAACTAACAGCTTTAATTGATGTCTGGCTGTCACTGAAAACGAACACCTATTCAGTACGAAGTTCGTTTACAGCCCCCATTATAGCTGAGACCTCAGCCTGGAAGACAGTACAGTAGTTCAGTAGTCGAAATTAACGGCTCAGGGTAAGGCTGCGAAAAATAAGCCCCCTCCAACTACACCAGCCATTTTTGAACCATCTGTGAAAATTACTATCCTACCGGGTGGTGTATAGTAGTTTTCTACCCATTCATCCCTGCTTGGGATTTTTATGACGAAGTTTCTATCCGAAACCGGAGTTTCAATACAACAGTCTGTATAACCCGGAAGAAAGCTATATTTTTTCAGAATGCAGGAGTGACTCAGCAGTCCCGATTCCCATTTTACTACCTCTCTTAACCGAAGTGCAGCAGGAGATGCCATCTGCTCATCCACTGGATCTAGTAGCAGAAGATCCAAAAAGATATTCAAAGCATCATTTGTCGTTGTCCGGATTGCTCCGCTTATGCAGATCCTACTAATCCTTTGTAATTTGCTGAATAGATTAAGAATAGAGACCTTGTCCAAGGGATGCCACTGTACTATAATTCCGTAAGGGAGAATCGGTCTGATCACCGCTGTATAAATCCAGCGGTATATACTGAGGCTCAGCTCCGATTTCTTACCAATGGCCCTCTTGCACAAAAATAGGGCCACGAAGTCTTCTTATAGCGTTGGACTATGTTCTCTTTCCGGCTCAGTAAGGCTTAAGAGTCGCCCGTTTAGTTCAGGCGGAGTCAGTAGCGGTGTCTTGCATCTTCTCGTAAAGAGAAGAAGTTCCACTCCTGCCGAATTAACGCAGAGACCACAACGCGGAAGCCATCTTGATACATCGCGAAGTGCCCCCTGCATCAAGTCGCACAGAGTTTACGGGTACTTGTCCCCCATATGCGATGGCTACGTCAGCCGCATAAGCGACAACGCTTCCCTAATTCGTTTCTCATAAGAGAGAGAGTTCACGGTTAATTTCTAAAGAGCACAGAGTGAGAGCACGCCACCCTGAGGTGTGCCTCTTGTCACATAACGTCGTACCATGGCAAACTAACGAATGTGAAAGTTGTAAAAAATGTTCGTCATTAGGAAAAAGTGTGGACCACTTATCTATGCATTTTTGCATATTCGATAGTTTGACATTTAAGCGATGAAACGATGGGTAAAACTAGCACCTGCGCCATTGCAAGATCCTTCTGGATCAGCGTCGATGAAAGGAGCTCCTTACGCTTGCAAAGCCTCAGCTCTCGCTGTTGGTGAACGTTTTGACAGGTCACTATGCGATTGAAATTCACCACTTGGTGTTAGAAATCTTGCCTGATCCCTGCCGTAGGATGGTTATGTGGATGCATTTTGACTCGCACTTGTAGCCTATCCTCGAGGAGCTCTTGGGCATTGAAAATAGCCGCATTCGTCTCCGTTCAGATTTACGTTATTTTACAAAGGACATTTTTCTAAATGCCCCCTGTCTGGGACAATCACCGTAACCTAAAATTTGGTTAATCGAAAATTTACAAGGAACAATTTTTCTCTTTTTAATTCATTTATTTTATGTTTAGAAAGATACTCGTAGATACATTTAGATCATCGCTTTTTCAATCCGTTATTGTTCATCTGTACACATACATAATAGTAAAATTAAATTTCGCGAACAAAATTTTTTTATGTGGTATTTATTTATTCATATGAGTATAGCGTCGTCCACATGACATGCGTTAAAAAAGTAGCATAGTTAAAGTGGAGTTTTTATTTTATTATTTTTTTTTTAATTACATTGCACTTGCGCACGTCAGGTTGTCTACGAAATTGGTAATAGTTTCAAAATTAGATAGTATGTAGTATAAATTATATAAATAAAAAGTACTAGATAGTAGTGGTAAAGTATTTAAGGCCGAACTCAATTTTTCATAGCCACAAATAAGCACTCGAATTCCTATAAATTTTTTCTCCTCCTAGATCATGTCATGTGGAAAACTGTGTATAAATTTCCTATACGATTTATGCGTATGTAGGTATGTATGCATATGTATTTAGTATGTAGGAAGTAGAGCATGTATACAATATGCTTTAGCATCTTTTTGAACCGAACCAAACTGAACATAATTAACATTTGCGTAAATTTGTTTTTTCTGGGTTGCTCTTCAACTTTCCCCGCAGCCTGTGTACATTTTAACGGTGATGTATTGGTATTGGCAATTGACGAATAACCGGCACTTCTCGGTGCACTTGAGCGGTGAAACCCAACAATGGATCAGAATTGTATTCCACAATACGACGCTGGCCATCGGGCTCGATCAACGAATAACGCCCCGTCACATAGTCGCCGTGACGATGCTCAAATTGATCCTTCACATCACCTGTATGGCTATCGTGCACAGAATAATGAAACTCATATTGGGGTGGACTATGCTCTTCCAATTCGATGGGCAAACCAATTGGGCCGCCATGACCGATAAGGCCAGCATGGATGATGGAGGCGAATGAGCTGAGGGCAACCCAAGTAAGCACATACTGCAATAGAGACGAAAAAGTGTTATTCAAAAACAAACAAAAAAAGTGAGTTCCGTAAATTTAACAGGAAACAGCTACTAACTATGGCTTTCATGCTGGCTGCTGGCTTTAATTACGTTTTTAATAATCGCACTTTTTAACGAAGAAGGACTACGACTGGTGTTGGCGCTGATGCTGCTGCTGCTGCTACTAACTCAATTGTTTAACTGTATCTAATGCTGTCTGGCCATTCAAGACTTACTTTTATACCTATTTATTGCGTGTGGTCTGCAAGTGAATATGATACGCATGCGCGCGCGCTTGTTGGACACATCTTCCGCTCAATAGGTATGTAGTACTTCATATGATGTTGATAGCCCTTTCGAGGTGGTTGTTGTTGTTGGTGTTGAACTGTCCTATTGAGCTGCATTCAACGCGCCGACGCGTCATTGTCACCGGATCCAACTGCCGGTATGTTCTCTTAGATTGCCTTTTGATTAGGTAAGTGTGCGAAATTAAAAAAAAAAATATGTATAAAAACTATAACAAGAAATAATAATAAAAATAAAAATTTGATTAGCCTCTTTTCGGCGTGCACCAACAAATACAGGTACATATTTAAAATTATGCAATTACTTATATGAAATATTGTATCCATTAGGGTGCACCCTAAATATGCAGATGAAAAGACGTACATACATATATGTGTATGTCGTAAACCTTCTAGCGTAGAAGACAAAACTTCTCAGGTAAAAAATCATTCAATTTTTCAAGGAATATAGAGTTTTACCTATTGCCATTTGGGCGTATCTGAAACTTTTTGTTCCAATATGAAGTCATGGGGGGCATAGATAGATACATGAAACCCTACCAAATAGTGAAAAGGTGCCAAGTC
Organism: Rhagoletis pomonella; assembly: GCF_013731165.1. Lineage (NCBI taxonomy): Eukaryota > Metazoa > Arthropoda > Insecta > Diptera > Tephritidae > Rhagoletis > Rhagoletis pomonella. The sequence continues at coordinate 70,813,192 of NW_023458557.1, forward strand.
CAACTTCAAAATTTAGTTGTTGATGCTGAATCCCCCATTGTGCGAAAGAACATCGATTTATGACTGTCCTGAACAATTTGCAAAAATGGATTTGGCACCTTTTCACGTTTAGCTAGCAATAAGTAGAGTAAGAACCGCTACCAGTAGGTATATCGTGCACTCAGCTCATCGCATCACTACATCCAGACATAAGGCCTCTATAAATTTTAGAACAGATCAAAGGGGTAGGGAGTGTATTTGCTCTTCTCTTGGCCATATATGTATATCCTATGCACCTCGCCCTTCTCCGTGAAACAGCCTCACACTCTAGAAGAGATGCGCTGATGTCTCTTCGCCGATGCCACAAAAACTATTTATCACTTGACCAGATTCCTAGCTTATGCAAGTGGCTTCTTAGCCTGCAATGGCCTGTCAAAATACTTGTAATAATTCAGTGCCTCTCCTGGGCCTGGTTTATGAGTTACCTACATACATCTCTTACATTACAGCCCTCTAACAGGCTCTTAGGTCGGCGAGGACTCAATTTGGTATTTTCTTTTCTGAGCGCTTCCTTTATCGTGTTGGGACTTACCGCAGTTAGGGCTCAGGTCCTATCAGGGTCTAGGCAGCAACCATTCTGGCTAACTGATCGCCTTCCTCATTTATTTCGCCTCCCTTGTGCCCTGGCACCCATACATGTTGGATAGCATTGTCCTCAGCAAGAATATTAAGCTTCTCTATGCACTCACTCGACATGACATCAAATTTTCCATTATATTGGGCTTTTAGCTCGTAGTCTTTCAGGCTGAGATACTAGCTTTCACAGCCTACGCCAGGATAAACCTTGAGAGTAACCTCAAGTTACATACTTGTTACCCACCTTCTCTATCATATTCTATGGATTTTTCTCCCCACCGAGGGTGATTGCCGCTTTTGTGTTGAAGAAGGGAAGGCGTCGGGGCACATTATACGTGATTATCCGGCATTGGCCTCACTAAGGCTGAAATACTTCAGTTCTTCCACAACAAGTCATTGTTGTCATTTAAGACAAAGGGATGCTCTCAAAAGCCAAGTAAATAGTAACACAGATGACGTCGATATCTGGGGCAATTTTCTTTAATGACACCACCAAAGAGTTGCATGGCTTTACTTTACTTCCAACTTTAATTTATTGTGAGGCTCTTTAACGCAAAAAATTTATTGACTTTGACCGAACCTGTAGGCTATTCTGCCTAGGTCTCCGTCAACACATTTATTGATTCGTCATCGTACGAGTCCTAGCGAATTCACATTCCTCACGTAAATTGGAACTGTTGTTGGCAATTTTATAGATTCTTCCGTGAAATCTCTCTTCTCCATGGGGGTGAAATAAAAGAAGGCTGAAGGGGATTTACATTTACATCCTACACTAATGTGCCAACTTTGGTTACAACTGAGGCAGCAGATCCCACAGAGTCGAGGATCCATGTGCTATTGGTTTCGGAATCCGTAGACACTTCGGAGCCTACACCGCTAGCAGTTGCGATCGACGATAGTGCGTCAACCGATAACTTTTGAACAGCTTGTGGTTCAAATTTTGTTCTCATGAGTGTCGTTGAAATGGAAATTACAACGCGGTAATCCCGAGTAGGTCGATAGGCAACTAGAGTCCGCATACCAGGGGCCAAGCAATCCCCTGGGTAGGCATACGTCATCATATGCTGGTCTCCCTTGGAATTGGTGTAATTTATGGAAAGAAGATACACCTCAGAAGGCTGTCGAAAAAATGGGAGAGACTTAAGACAAATTAATTACCGCGATTTACCTCTGCTATCAACTTCTCCTCCCTGAGAGGTTTCTTCTCCCCGCCCGACTACCATTATGTATTCATCAGTTTCCAGAAGCCTCGAACGTGAGTATCGCACGGAAGGTACCTTCAGAGGACTGATACGCACTAGCGTGGGCTGAAAATCCGATTTTTTAGAATTTTGAATGGTAATAGCAAAAATATGGTTAATTATGCTCTAAAATAAATCAGCGAGAAATGTCAACATTTTTGGTCAATATCCTAAGCTCGCCCAAGTCCATCAAAGTTCAAGTACTGAAAAAAAAATTTTCTGAGCTAACTTCGAGTCTACAAAAAAGGTCCATATACCAAATTATGTAGGACTAATACCTTCGAAGATTATTGCAATTTTAATAAAAATTTATTAATTAACTTATTAATTAATTTTTATTTTTTGGGCATATTGAACTTTGATGGACTTGGGCGAGCCTAGGATATTGACCAAAAAATTCCAAATTTCACACAGATTTTTTTAAAGCACCAGGGACCTGTTTTATGTATCGGTTTTTTGTTGAATATTTTATTTACGTGAAATACATTTTTGTTCTTTTATATAAAAATGCAATTTACACCAAGGCGAATTCTTATTAGGGGATAGCAGGAGTACAAAAACCAAAAATAAACTCAAAAATTTTACGCACAATGCCCGTAAGAATTACAGAATCACTTTGACATTAAGAACCACCGAGTCGAGTCCATCTGCTCTGGTAACACAATCTTTTATGAATTCGCAATGTTTTGTCCTAATGAGTAAAAACGATCTGATATTGGTTATTTAAAAAAATCTGCCATCTTGTACCGTTTTTTTAAGTAAAATCTAGTTACAAATATTAATTTTTTCGAAGTCCGTGTACTGGTAGCCACGTTAACCGATTTCTATAATTTTTTTAAAGGAGAGGCGGTCCATTACTAATTTGGTTTAGATCCGATCATTGGATTATGATGAAATTAACGGTACTCTTAAATTTTTGTATGAGAATTGAAATTTCTTACATACCTACATATTTATTATTGGGTAGAGCTATGATCAGCCATTAATACTCAAAATTGTACGGCTCACCTAAGTGTCTAGTGTACTTTAGGGAGCATCACTCTCCTTCTAAAAAAATGGTTCCTCTGGTCCATCGGAATTATAAAATATTAAACAATTTTTATTGAGCTAGAGGTCGTTTTAAATGAAAAATTATTGGTAGAATTATAAATGGTAGAAGTAAAGATGCTATTTCGGAGATAACCACATCTCCTCATCAGACTTCTTCATCGCGGTCAATAGGTTTCGAATCAGCGACTCTAACTTACAAGCCAGTGGTCTACCGACCGCGCTAAGTTCGCCTTACAAACTGTTTTTGCTTTTCCACTTTTTCATATGTCAACCCAACACAATCAGGGGCAGCTATTCTGCTACTATTTAGACTTGATCATGTGGTTATTGCGGTTATGGATTGTCCATAAAACTTATATTTTAAGGCTTCCGCAAAAAATATTTCGGAAAAATATTAAAAAATATTTTAAAATACCTCCAAAAATTTATGTTTTTACAAACAAGTTTTTTAAAGTAATTGTTCTAAAAAATTACCTCAGATCATTGCAGAGCTTAAGCTTAAAACGTTTGCATACCATTTTTTTTTTTTTGATCAATCAATATCAACGATATTTTCGGAGATATTTGCAAAAGGGTCCAGCTCCCGTTAATCTTAAGTTTTATGATTCCGATAAAAACCGTTACTTTTTTTGATGATGCACTGTAATGTACATACATACTAGTATGTATGTTGGTAGGCATACAATATTCCTATTATACAGACAGCAAATCATAAAAGTGCAAGTAAGACAAAATAACAACACACAAAAATATGTACTATAGTACTAACTAACTAAATAATACACATAACAACTAAGTTGTAACTAAGTAATAAAAAAGGAAATGTTGCAGTTACACAGTATGTAGATAGTCGTCTCCGAGGCAAGGGTATCAAATTCGTCTACGAATGCGAAAGTCAGTCAGCTAGTAACTGTCAAGAGTTCGTACTGGTGGCTACTGTTGGTCAGATGGCAAATCAGCTGGTTTTGCAAGTACATACATAAGTACGTACTGAATTTGTTTTTAAAAGTCAAAGTAAACTCGGTGAATTGGTTTAAAGATATCACATTTCGGGGCACAGCAATTCGTAAGGTATATGAAGTGATACAAAACAATATGAGAATTAGGAAATTATGTACAAACATACCTTAAGCTCTTAAGACGTATTCAGGTGTGTGTATGTGTGTGTGCGACTTGAGTCTTTACCCTGTAGTCAAATGAACTAGTTGTAAACTACCTTACAACTAGTATGAACCGCATGCCCAACTAGTCAGCCAACTATCTTTTTTCCATGCAATCAACTGGTATTTTTAACATGGGGATGTCCTACGATATGGCAATTGTCAGATTTCGGTCAGAAATATACCAGTATCATACTAGTTCAAAACAGACAGAAAAATACTAGTCTAATTATGGACCAAAACCACTACTTTGGGATTAAAAAATAAAATGAATTCATGAATATGCAATAAAGAACTTTTAAGTACACTTTAATATATAACACATTTTTATTTAGCAGCCTTAGATTTGCCAATAATTTGCGTTAAATTTTTTGAGTATTAATTAAAAGAAAAAATAAATGCATAGATATTGCAAACTTTCGAATATAAATTTAAATTCATTTTTCATAAAGTGTTATTAAAAGGAAAAGGTTTCAGGTACAATAAATACTATATTTTTATCTTTTTTAATAATATGGAATATGCAAAAGAAAACATTTTAGTTAAAAATAAAATGAATTCTTTAGATAATTTTTAAGTGAACTAAAATAAAAATAGTAGTTTTCATTAAAATAAATTAAATTCATTAACTTTGCACATTTCAGTCTATTATTAAAAAAAATAATAATAATAATTAATGTTTAAAATTTGAGATTTGGATAAGAATAAAATAAATAAGTAATTCAAGCAGTTATTAAATATTCTTAATTTTTGTCTATAGTTTAGCTTGTTGATATTAGAAATTTATCAAATAATTATATTAATAGTGTAATTAAAAAGTCAAGAATAATTGAAACTGATCAATAATAACAAAATAATGATGTAATTAAAACTAATGAATTAAACGGGTATCCAAAAAAACATGCCTTAAATAATAATCATTATGAGTATTAATCATTATTTAACCGGACTAGTATAACTGAATACGTATTCGATTTAATGGTTTACAGTATACCCAAATAAAAGTTATAATATTTTGTGTACTTTATTGTAGTAAACTGTCGAAGTTAAATAAAACAGGGCCTGAATAAATCGTTTTGTACTTGGTACAAGTCTGGTCATTTTCGAACTAGTTCGATTTCAGTCAGGGAATTCTAGTTGTAAACTAGTGTTTTTCCTGACTAGTTTGGGATTTCACTGCAGGGTACTTTCAAGTCTACACATACTTTGAAGATAAAATAGTTTTTTTTTAATTACATTTTTATTATTACTTTTTATTATTTCACACGTTTCGAAATTCAGTTAAGTACACATTTATAAATACTTAAAATATATTTTTGTTTACCTAATTCCAATGCATTAACATGTAACGTATTTATATTTACTTATATTGTTAGGCATAAATGTGTACATATGTATGTGGCATATAATTCTGTACAAATTTAAAACATATTCATATGCGGTATCATACAACTTGTTTTTAGATGATAGGGGCATTCAGGCTCAATATGCTATATAGTGCTTATAATAACTATAAGATACCTACTTATTATTTAATTCAAAAATAGTTCTTATAAAAATATAATTCATTCTAAAATAAAAACCACATAAATTTCGTTTCCAAACTTTGTATAAAGATAAAAAAACTCAACTGGCTTTCATCATCAAAATTTAACATTTTTTATTCAGAATTTTTAGAAAAATTTTGGGTATGCACTTTTAGTAAAATAAAGTGCAAGTTAGTCCAACATACTTCGTATGGAAGAAAACAAGTGACACCGTCAATAAAAAAAAAATTTCCAAAAATTAATGGTAATTTGGAGTTACTTTAAACCTGCACTTTACAGCGTGGCGACGAATAACTGTTACCCAGTTTTTTTTGAGAAATAAAAGGGTCCTTTATAAATTTTGCGAAAAAAGTATTTTATTGTTAATTTTCCACAGATTTTACTTTAGTTGTATTAGTTAGTTTTTAAATTTTAATCCTTATCTACATTTGCCAGCAGTGTAAACTTTGAGAGAAAAGTTCATTTGGCACGCAAGTCTTTTTCAGGTGTATTTTTTCTTAGGCTTTGTATAAAAAAAGTACAAAAAAGAAAAAAACTGTATAAGGTTGGTCGAATGAATGGCCGTCCTAGTCACCAGTCCCGAGTCTATTAGATTTTTGAGTATGAGGCCTTATTTTGGACAGAAGGGGGAGTATAAGTGACTTAAAATGGAGAAAATTAGCCTATGGTTACAGAAGATATGGAACAAATTAACTGACGAGGAGCTGCGTGCCAAATGAACTTTTCTCTCAAAGTTTACACTGCTGGCAAATGTAAATAAGGATTAAAGTTTAAAAACTAATTAATACAACTAAAGTAAAATCTGTGGAAAATTATCAATAACATACTTTTTTCGCAAAATCTATAAAGGACTCTTCTATTTCTCAAAAAAACCTGGGTAACAGTTATTCGTCGCCACGCTGTATTACACTAGAATTGAATGAGATACTGCATACCCATTTTTTCTTTTTTAATGTGAAAATTTTATCAAACTTTTTTATTTAAATTTTTTTCAAGGTTTGAAACTTAGATTCAGATGGTTTTTGTTACAGAATGAACTATACTTTTATAAAAAAAAAATATAAAAAATAGCTCAAATTAAATTTAAAAAAATTGATAGTAAAAATTTGTGAATTCGCGTCATGCATAAAATGTGAGCTTAATCTCAGACTCAACTTTTGCACTGATGGAGTGAGCTTAAGCTCAAGAATTTGTACAGAAAATCGAGTCGGAGCTTAAGCTCACTTTTTGTGCATGAGGCCCAAAATTTTAAATTCATTATAAAGCGTTTCGGGGATTTTATAAGCAGTAGAAGTTGAAAGCGTGGCCGAAAATAACGATAAAATACTAAGATTTTTGTTTGCATGTCATTGCAAAATTGTTATTTTTATTTTTTCAATAGTAGTTATTTCGAATTTTATTTTTCTCCGATCATTTTTAACCATTAGAATGGCGGCGGCAATCTTATAAGCGTTAAAAATACTTTCTAATCAAAAAAATCTAGTATGAAAATATCGCTTATGGTAGATCGAAAAAAACCACAAAAAAAATAATACAATTAGTCTTGATCGATAAAAAATTAAAGAAACGACAAAATTTGAGAAATTGAAGAAGGGATACACCAACATAATTACTTCTTATGTTGTGTTTTTTACTTGGAAATTAATAATCACAAAATTAAACTCAGAACTTTAATCAAAAGAATAAAAGTCCAAAAATAACAATCAAAATTTATCTAAAAAATGAATACATAAAAAAATTTTCAAGAAAGTAAAAATCATACGATAAAATCAACGATTGAATTTGATGAATAAGGAGTACTTCAACATGATTATATTTTAAGTCAGCTCTGATCGAAAAAAATACGAATCCAAAAACAAGATTTTTCTTGATCGAGAGAATTTTAACGGTTAAAATGTGATTTTTATATAAATATCATAGCTGTTACGGTCTTTGGTTGAAACAAATAAATCTGAGAACACATCAGCTTAAGTGTTGCTGAAAATTTATATAAAAAGTAACACATAATGGCGTTAACTTGCCTAGCCTGAATACGCCTTATAAAGTTTTGCTCCTAACTGCAGCCGCTAAAGAACCAAATAAGTCCGAACACAAATAAGGGATGGTCCAAAACCAAGCTCGATTTGTTTCCTTTGAACAACATATTGATTCCTTAATTTACCTACAATTAATATTCGAAAGCTTTGTTAGATATTTTATTCCAAATTGAATTCCATACCCACCAGATCTCAGCTTTTATCACCCTAATGTCAGTAAATTAAAGCTCACCAAAAATAATGAAACTTTTGCAAAGGACGTATTTTGAATATTCCAATAGAACTAGAATAGATGTCACCTAAATATGCAAAACAAGAAAAGGCTCCGGGGCCTGTAGGAGTCGAGGCAGCAGCTATTCTAGATAACTGATCAGCTTCCTCATTTTCTTCGATTTCCATATGTTCTAAATATCATTATGCTCATTCAGGGCGTTAAGTTTCACTACACAGGACCAAAGAGCATTTGACATCGAAGGACGATAGAGCTCTCTGTGCCGCCTAGCTATCATTTAATATAAGGATCCTCTCAATTCGATAATTCCTACAAAGGTTAATCTCTGCTCACAGAATAATAGCATAGAGTTTCGCGTGGGAACGAATTTTAAACCTTACACTCCCTTCTACGAACTCAATGGGTTCCCTGTTTACAACCATAAGTTGGCCTTAAAAACATCTGGTATAACAATAAAGACCGTAAACAATTCGAACAATATATGTGTTACCTTCAATAACGACATGTGCATGTGAAAACGGAGCTATCACTAAGAACTGTCCCACAGATTCCACAGAATACTTCTGATTTGGTCGAAACATTATTTTCACAGTGCTCTTATGCCACCGTAGAACTTGCATTACATCTTGCTGAGCATGATTAGGGACACGAATTTCGATACGATACGATACCATATCGATACTTTTGGCATTCGATACCGATATTTTTTAATCGATAGTTTTAAAACGATCCTTTTTGGAATCGAGTACCAGAATCCTAGTATCGTATCGAATGTCATAAACTCAAATTAGTCAGTTTTCAGACACGTCCAGTCTTGTTTTCATGTCTGCTCGTTCCAAGGCGAAGGAGGTGAGAAGAAAGGGGAAGAGTGCAGATATCTCCCATTTAAAGAACCACGAACTTGAATTCAATAAAAGTTGACGCGTCTGGAAGCAAATAGAAAACACAAAAGAGAATGCGAAAAAAATGCTTTCAAGACTTATCTGATTATCAACTCTTCCCGATATAAATTAGGCTTTAAAGAACAGAAATCTTTTACTATCGTTAGGATTGCATGTGGCGCGGTCTCGGTGTTTTAAGTCAACACCTCAATCTCTACGCGTAAAAATAATAGATTGGCGCTTACAAAATATGTTAGCGTTTGGCCGAGCTTCTCCTCCGATTTGTTGCGTCCGCCTTGATGTTGTGCCACAAAGGGCGTTTTTATGAGAAGCCCTGGCAGAAATACACTCGGAGGTTTCTAATCACTTTTTCTGATATTTCTTTTTTTTTTTGATTTTGGTATCGAAATTTGCGATATCGAGTCTTTTTATTCCGATATTAATGGGTACCCGATATTTTTCCAGCGATACTTTAAATGAGTACCATATCGATACTTTCGGTTCGATATCGTGTCCCTAGGCATGATTTTCTTCCGCTGAATTAACAAGTCTTCCAGCAGAAAATCTTTCTAATGCGAAGCGTTTCCTATGTATATTAAAAGCCGTTTCATATACTTTAAGGACCAGATTCAACAATTCATATGCCAGCCGCTAGTCACTAACCGGGCGATAACCCTATTCTGTCCGAAGCACATATTTCTAGTGCCTACCAGACAAATTTAAAGTTTTTAATTTTCAGGAAAGAGTTCTGAATGTAAAAATTATACTATTATTGATTATACACAAAGGCACCTACATATGTTTGGACCACCCTCTTTGTGTGACTTATGGCGTTTTCGTTTCTACCAAAAACGGTTACCTTCTCTTTGCCCTCTACGTACAAATACTAGGAAGAGAGCAATGAAAAGGCAGCATTTTTTGTAGAAACAAAACCGCCATTACTAAGTACTTAAAAGCCTTTTAGCACTCCTTTTATCTTACTTATTAGAAGTTTAGAATCTTTTTTTAATTAAGTTTATCACAGCACAAACATTTGTATGAAAGTTTACTTCACACATCTCATCAACTCCAGTCACTCATCCTTTAACATCTTGCTTAATTGTTGTTGTTGTCGTCTTCCTAATAGTTAAGGTACGTTGTATTCCATTCGGTATGGTTTTTATCGTTAAATCCATTTAGAATTTTTTTTTCAAGCAACGAACCTGTAATGAAAAGAGGGAAAAAGATCAGTATACTCCTGAATAACCACTGGCTATGAGATTGTTTTCATATTTAGGAAAAAGAAAAAGCCCCAAAATCAAATTTAAATTTAAAAGGGGAGAGCTTTAAGCGAAAAAGAGGCCAAGATTTGAAATTTCGCGATAATTCAGTCAGTTTTTGAAGTCACTTTAACAACTAACAACTGCCCTAGGATCAAGTAAGAATTACTTTATTATAAAATTAAATATAAATAAGTGTCATCATGTCACCTTCTAAAAATCGCGCTCTCTTATTCCAACTTCCTGCCTATTAGTGGTTCTCAGTTGGGTAGCTACATAACTGGGTGTGGGGTTTGAATATGGATTCTCACTTAAAATTCACTTAAACTGCACGATAGATGTAGCATAGTCTATGTTGGCTTTTATTCGACGTTTCAGTTCAGACTTTTCGGATCCGTTTACCCTAAATTTACTCTATACCTCCCTGGTGCGCTCTGGTTAGACTATGTCGCCGTAATTTGGAGACCTTACTGTAGTAAGCATAGAGTTGAGCGAGTTCAAAAAAAAACGTTCGTTTTGCTCTTCGCTCTTTGCTTTTGTTCACCCTTCCTCCCTCTTCAGGGAGGTTCTGCATTTGTGGAATTACGCACATGCCAACCAGTGTTGCCGCGACATCATGCAAAAATGTATCGTAAAAAAAAAACAAAAAATGGATCAAATGTATCACCAATTTTTTTTAAGTATCAAAGTAACAAGTTACAAAACATTAAAAAAAAAGCTATTTGGTTTCATACAAAATATTAGGGGATCTTCATCAAAAGTGAGAAACTCTTGATAAACTTTAAAAAGTGATCGATTTGTCATTTTGATAAATGAACTATCAAACTTTATCTTTAAATCTATTTAACCAAAGTTCATCACTTTATCAAACGACGTTGGTAAATAAATGTTTAAATTTCAGCAAAATTCAACCCTTACAGGTTTCCAGGAAGTCGCTTTTGCTGCGAACTCATAAAAGCAATTGAACACAATGGAGGAGGAAGGAATGAAACGTACCTAGCCTATAAGTTAAATAATAAACAGTTTTATGCAATTATTTACCAAGGTGCGTTCACGAAAGAATGCGGATAAACTGATAAATTAAGGCAATTTATCCCTTTATCACTTTAGATGAAGACCCCTATTGACAATGTATACTTTTCCAAAACGCATGCGAAAAGTTATCGAAACGCATCGCAGGAGTAATCAGCGCATCTGAAACAAAGTTGATGTTTCGTTTGTTACCATTGGTGTTGAATATTTAAAATATGCAATGTATATGGTTGCAATATGTCGCAACTCTGCATATACAAACAGTTTGAATACCGCAGTATAAAAGTATCCAAACATTGTATTGATACGTCTTGGAAATCAGCCATACTTTCCGCCTTAAACTCGTTGGAAATTAAGAAACTACCTTCTGTGTCGACTTTATTTTGACCATGAATACGCCCCGTTATATTCTCAACAGTTTGTAATGAAAGCCCTTTTCCCTTTTTTATTGGATCAATTTTAAAACTGGAGCCGCAGAACTACATACATATGTATGAGGCAAGCAAAATAAATTAAAAATGAATGCAGTCAGCTCATCTTATTACATTAAACGAGCAATTCTTGTATATATATATATATATATATCTATACGGCTCTAACGATTTTGATGAAATTTTGTACACATATAATGTTTTGGATTTTAAGGTTATCTGAATAGGCCTCGAATAAAGACTGGAATAAGGTTGCCACCTATTCGAAATTAGTTACAAATTAATTAAAACATTATAATATGGGTATCAAAAGGTAAGTATTTTAAAGATCCCTAATTCAAAAATATTTGTAATTCACATATTCACATTTTGATTCACATATTTATTTAATTTTTTGTTAAGAAAAATAGGTAAAATATTTATATTCATGGGTACCAAGAGAAGATTCTCAAATAATTCTTTCCCTATATACAAAATGTTACCCCTTGGGATAATAGTGTAAGGTTGCCACTTAATTTCGATTCTGCACAATTTATGTAAAGCATCGCAATATGGATATGAAATGAAAGGTGTTGTTGAGAACTTTGGTCAGGAAATATTTTCCATCAGGGTTGCCACACTTCTGTGTTCTGTGTAGTAAACATTTTTATTTTGTTAATTTTAATCAGCATTTTTTTATGTATACACAGTACATGTACGCACAAGATATGTCCCATTCATTCCAGAGTATTTCGGAATAGGGTTGCCAGCTAAATTTTGGGGTACGAAATTTACTTAATAGATATCGAAATCTATTTTTTTTTTCAAAATATTTTTTTTAAAGCTGTCCAAATTTTGAAAACTTTAAAGAGTATATGCGCTCCGGCTAATGCTCGGTCAGCTGGTACTTATGTATAGCTTGTTTAAAGCATATTTCTCTAAGCTTATTTGACCCCAAAACGTTTAATATTTTCGATTAAATTTCAAAAGCTGCCACTGCATACATATGTACACATCTCGTATTTTGTAATGTATCAAAATTTGTATTACGCGGGAAATTTAAGTATCACGCGAAATGAGCGAAAAAATAAAGTATCTGCCGAAAAGTTGCATAAACACGTATCACTTTTGATGTAAATGGATCAAAACGGCAACACTGATGACAACCCGATGACCCTAGCCAAAGACCGTCAGTCGTCAAGTGGAGTGGAGGCTCAACTGACAGTAGTTTCGGCTACGAGTTCTGCCCAGATACTTAAGTCTGGTACCATAGGGGAAAGGAGCCCCCAGAGTATACTAGTGGTTTAACACCCAAATGCGGGTGTTCGATTTGGAGTTGCATTCCATTCGGGTGCCGGACGGCAGATGCTTTCGATAGGCTTCGAACCTTACCAAGGTGGTTAGTGTGTTCGTTCCACACTGCCAGTTGGTACCGACAGAATGGTTGCATTACAGGGCGGTGATTAAGGATTTGGATACGCTGCGCCTTTGAGGGTCGTGAGGTCAGGCCGTCGTCGGCAGATACCCATCTAAAACTCCTATTTTCAAAACTTTAAAGGAATTCATATCGCTCTCAAATTCTTCTGCTCTTGATTACATCTTACTCAGAAATGCGTTTCAAATCGTTACTGAATGAATTAGTTACTTAATTTGTACCTTTTATTTATATTTCCTTGTAATCTGTATGAAATGAGTACTTTCTGGATTATGATTAAAATAAAATTAAATCAAAAGATGAGGATTTTACTAGCCAGCCAGAAGTGTGTCTTAGCTTAACTTTCGTATAACTGTCTATCAGAACTTGAACCAAAGCCGGTTCTTTTATATCTGGAAATAAGATCGCATGAGGTCACATACTATATATAGCCTTAACTTATAATTTAAAGGTCGCAACAAATTTAATCTTACTCCGGTTAAAGGCTACTTTTCCTTTATAAACTTACTATTTACTTAAGAACCTACCATTTTCAGCGACCATCCACGCCGTTAGTTTTTCATCTTCAGTTTTATTGGTTCCGTCCCATGGTTGTAATTTAGATTTATTCACGTCAATAGACTTAGGATCAACTCTGAAAAAAGAATTTTCAGTACTTATGCATACATCTGCTTTTTCTACTAGTAACTACGAGTATTTATGTAATATTGAATAGGAATGAAATTCAACAACAATTTTTCTTACTTGAATAAATGTTGTGTTTGTACGATATGGAAATTTGCACATGCTATACCCACAAAGTTTTATGTAGGAACAAATTACAAAACATTCAATCCGTGAAATACATACTGTACGTATGTATATGTACTACTTGTGCTACAAATATACACAGTTGCATTTTTTAGATGGTGTGGCGTTCAAATCAAATCTACTTTAGCCAAATATGTAAGTATACTGGAATTTAGAACAACATTACAAAACTTTACCACTCTTTTCGGATTAAAGAAGTAATATTGATTGAATTACATGTGTGTTGTTAGTAGATAGATGTGTATGAATGTCGTACTCAAATCAAGGGATCAGCAGGAGTTGATCTGCCAGGAATCCAACCAATTTATATATGTACGAGTATGTCTGTCAAAAATATATCTATATGTGTAAATATTATGGTCTTATTAAGTGGACCCAAACTGTAGTGTGTTAAATTTTAGTGTTCAATTTTGAAATTACTGCTTATAAGATCTACTGTTCACTAACCGCTAACTAAATAGATAAATATTTTAAATTAAATTTACAGATCTATGTATTTTTTGTTATAAAATCTTGTTTTCTACTATATATTTGTTTACCTAATAGGCCAAAATTGGCACTCATCGTCTGTGGGCGGGTCAAGTGAATCCTTAGAAATACTAGAACTGTTGCACAAAATACACATTGAAATGTTTAGACAATGTCACAATAGAGATATCTATCAATAAAAAAGCAAGTTGGCAAGTGACCAATACAACTGTTTAGATGCAATAACTAATAAGTTTGTTTTCATGAAAATTACATTTGAACAAACAATGACATACATATATATGCACATTGGTACGAGTTTAGACAAAGTAGCAAAGTAAAACATAAAAATAAAACCTGGACAATAAACTATTTTCATTAATATATTCTTTGAATACATTTACATAGATATTTGATCAAACTTTACAAGTTTGTCTAATTAAAGTTTCCAAGCTTTCGAGACATTTTATCGCTTAAAAGAATACCTCTAACAGAATTTTTCTTATTCTATACCATTGTTCAATACAAATCTGTCGTCTACTAAATTATATTGAACTAGTGCGAAAAAAAGAATGTAGAAGAGATGTTTGTCAAAAAGAAGGTTGTTTTAAAAAGTGTCCTAAGACTCTGCCAGAAAGTACAATGGTCAGTAAACGTTATCGGGGCTGATTAGAATGGTCTTAAGAAATATAATTATACTAGGCATATTATTTCCAATGACCCAATGTGACGCAGCTATCCGGAGGATGATGAGGTGGAATCATCTCAGCACTTCTTAATTCCTACAGAGGAACTTAGCAGCTTTCGAAATTTCATAACGCGTACCCAGTGATTTTCTAACCCCTATTGATTACCTGTTGTACGTTTCAGGATAATTGTATATCTTTCATGAACATGCAACTGATTGTATCTGGGGTTTTACTTTAAAGCTCTTTAATTTGAACGGCTAAAGGCCAGTATGCAGCTCTCAAGAAAACGGTCAAAAAAAATTGCCCTTATTTCGAGTGTGTGTCCAAGGAATTTTGACATCTGATACTTCAGCAGCCCGTTGTGTTACTCATTCCTCGAGAAATAATGCAACAGGCATATATGTATTTCTGTTGCAAGCATGGGTTACTTTGTGCTCTTTTTCACAAAAAAATTTAGAAAACCGTAGTAGAAAGCGTAGCAAATTTCTTAAAAACTGCGTACTGCCTCAAGAAAATTGTACACAAGATTTTTTCTCTGCCATTTCATGTACGTCATTTTATATGGAGTTTTTGCTTTTCTTGAGGGCTGCATACTGGCCTCAACGCCGGGCAATTTCGTGAGCTATTTTCTAAATAATCACACAAAGTCTACTGAGAAGATCGTCAAGACCGTTGCTGTATAAGCTATATCTCTTATACCACTGATTTTTCAGATACAAGTTTTTGCTATATGTAGGCAGATAGAACCATTAAATTGTGTGACTGGTTTACATATCGAACAAATCGAGCCCTAACCGCCAAAATGGCGTAACTGACAACAAGTAAATTTTTTCAGTAGGCGTTTTTTTATTTACACTGCAATTACTGAAGATACTAACCTGAAGGTCAATGAAAAAGTTACGTTTGAAATTAGGTATATAATATACTACACATTTTTTTCTGATTCATAGTCAGTGGTGAGAGCTTAAACCTTTTTTTGCCAGGCTGGACACTGAAAATGTTAAATACACCGTACTTTAATCAACAACGAAGAATACTCTACCTAACGAATGATCACGTCTGAAACAAAAGTGAAGACAAGGGGCGAACATATAAGAATTTTTGAAATCTTATAAATATGTAGGTTACATTGTAACTTTCTAAAATGTGATATTTTCTTTCTTCCCTGTTCGTATTTTGCTATACTTTTTCTTCCCCTTTTTAATGATTAAGAAGTTGTACGAAATTATAACTATTTTAAGCTGCAAAAACTTTCACTCTGGTGTATGTAGTTTTAAATCTGTGCTTTAAAAGCTCTATGACACAAAGTGTGCTTTTTGAACACTTCATTAGAATTAATCGTAGCGCTTTCGACAGAAGCAATATTTTGATATGAAACAAAATGGTTTTGAAAGCTAATTTTATTATCCTTCACGGACAAATACTGCCATTGACCCACAATTACTTCTTGACCTTAAAATGGTTGGTCAAATATAGTGTTCTTCCAAAAAAAACATGCAAAATCCACAGGATTTATTCCAAAAAAAATTTCTTTTATGTTTTATTACATTAGTATTATAGATTTTCAGACGAGTAACGCGATTCCACTGTTTAAAAATCGACAAAATATTTTAACACCTCAATTTAAGAAAACATTTTTGGTTGCATTTTTTTTATTTGCATGCAGCTGTGCATCCTTCTCACAATTTAATATCACTCGAATAACAAGTGCGCTGTAGTGCTATTCAAGATCTTTGATACGAGCCAAGGTCACTAGGCCCGTTGAGAGCCAAATTATCGTCATTCTGAAGTTAAACTTCGAAATTTCATCCGACTTGTTTGCATTTTTTTCGCCTAATTTCAGAGTAAAAACTCGTACAGCAGATTCGAAGTTTGGTTTAAAATTGTTATAGCTTGGCTCTCAGAGGGTCTATAGATTTCCACCATGGCTCAAATTTAAGATCTTGAATAGCACTACAGCGTACTTCTTATTCGAGTGACATAAAATTGTGAGAAGGATGCACAGCTGGATGCAAATAAAAAAAAAAAACAATCAAAATTGCATTTCTTAAATTGAGGTGGTAAAATTTTGTATCGATTTTTAAACAGTGGAATCGTGTTTCTCGTCTCAAAATCTATAATACTAGAGTAATAAAACATACAAACATTTTTTTTTTTAATAAATCCGGTGGATTTTGCATGATTTTTTTCGAAGAACACTTTTTTCTAAAAATTTTTTTAAGGTCAAAAAGTAATTGTGGGTCAGTGGAAGTATTTTTCCGTGAAAGTTAATAAAATTAACTTTCAAAACCATTTGGTTTCATATCAAAATATTGCTTCTATCGAAAGCGTTACGATTAACTCGCATGGAGTGTTCAAAAAGCACACTGTGTGACATGAACGAACATGTATGTATCTAGGAATTCATACATATGTATGTGTATATTAAGTTTTATGGAAATTGTTGTCTTACTTACGCATTTGTTGAGAGTGAGCCGGTATAACTACCGTTGTTAACTTCAATGCTACTCGGAATCTTCTTCTTACTCTTTTCTGTCAACGAATTCTCGTTCGAGTAACCATTTGGCAAACTGGAGTTACGTTCCATGTGCGATTGCTGTTGATGTGTTGTGAATGGAACTGTATTCGGGTACTTCGCTGTGTCGCTATCCGAATCAAGTGAAAGATGACCGAATAGATCTTCCAGTAAAATATTTGTTTTTGCATTACGTTGACGTTTCGCTGATGTTTTTATTTTTGAACTGAAAATTATATACATTTATTAGTAGTAATATCTCGACAAATTTAAGCTGATATTCACGATCTTAAATGAATTAGCGACTCCCAAGTAGTCTGCCTTCCCTACTCTTTCTACGACAAGTGCAACCAGAATAGTAGCTCTGTGCTGATGGTTACAGTATATACTTTCAACTGCGTGAAGATAAGTACATAATAGCGTAACTGTTCCCGATTAGTTAAAACCGTAACATGAGCCAAGGTATGCCAGAGTTTTTTTAGTTGACTGGTAATATCGACCTACAAAGGTATCACTACATCCGAATGATTCACACAGACCCATCTCAGCACTATAGTAGGAACTGCAGTACTAACTACTATAAATATTATAAAATGCTATAACCATCAAAGAAAGAGCGCTCCGGAAGACGGATTTGTCCGGTACCATGTCTCAGAATTTTTTGGATTCCGAAAGCTTCATCGTCGGATTGCCCATGGTAGGGAACTATTCTACTTTCCTGTGAAAGTCACCAGGTCAATATTGCATGCATTAACACCCAGGTCATTCTCTTTGGTCCAACAACTAATCCTGTTTTAACCTTCATGATATCAAACAGAGTTTATGGAAATTTCCTACTTACAACCACCGTAAGGTAGTCAGTATATGCAATGATATTGGAGCCCCGCTCCTTTTCCAAGGCTTGCAGCAGTTCATTAATCACCAAAATCCATAAAAGGAAGACAGCGTTAAGATATTTTCACCCCATCATCCTCTTGACAACTGATGACAAAGGCATCCGGTAAGATTCCTAACTTCACTGCGTTAAGACCAACCACATAGTGTCGTCTCAGAACTCCCATTAATAGCTAGCGCTGCGGCTTTGCAAGCATTCGAAGCTCTTTTAACCGTCCCTGTCCACCCAAGGCCAGAAGGATCGTGCAATTGCACATGTCTTAGTTGAAGTCCAGCGCTCGCCGCACTTACATGAGACCCAACCGTCCAAGAGTGAACCGGAAGAGAACAGAGGCATCCCCAGCTGCTCCATACCAGGTGACAACGTTTCAAGGGCACCTTCCAAAGTCGACAGCTATGCACGCAGTTTTTCGCAATGTCCCTGTGACCCGGCAACCAAGTGAGACTGATTAGGAAGTGCTCCGAATCGGTTGATAGATTTCGAGCGCGCCATTATCGCCTTCCGGGGCCCCGACAGAGTACATGCTATTCCATGCTATAGTGTCCAGCTTTCAAGCAGATTCAAGTTCGTGCTGCGACAATTCTGCGTATGAAATCTACAGCCGTAATGGTCATCATGACGTTTGGCGCCAGTGTAAATGTGGTTCTTAATACCCCACTAATTCTGATAAGGCCAATCCGCTGTACGCGTTTCAGTTGCATAGCAATTGAAGCCTTCTCTGACCCGTTCCACCAGACAAACGCTCCTTATAACAAGATAGGTTTAACTATAGTTTCTTAAAGCCAATGAATAACTTTGGGCGAGAGACCCCATCTCATACCAATAACTCCCCTGCAGCCTTTCTTGCCCCTTCCTCAGTATTAGGCTTCCACGACAGCTTCCTATCCAGGATTGACCCTGGCAGAATTTCTATACATATTTTTGTATTTATGTTTGCATTTTTCGCGAACACTTTTATAAACTTACCCTAATATAAGATCGAGTTCGTCATCCTTGTTAAAGTCACCGTTCCGCGCCGGCGGTAAAGGTTTCTTGTCACCTCCAACTCGTTCATATTGTTGTTTCAAGCTTGCTTGCTCGTTGTATTCATTTCTTTCCAAAGCAGGCTCAAAAGCATTTCGCATTATCAGATTGCTCGTAGGTGCTTGTTTGTTTGACACCACCTTCGAGAACATATTGTATACTTTGCCATCCGTGCCCAGTGTATCAATATTCACTATACTCGGACGTGACTGCAATAAATAGCCATTGATTTTGGCCGAATTTTTAGCATTCTTCGCAGCGGTCTCAAAGAGTGCATAGTTTCGGTGACCATTGGCGAGATAGATAACACCGGCTTTGATGTTCCCTGCTACGTTGTTGCTGGTGGTGTTAAAGGATACATTTGGCGGCTGTGGCGGATGCAGCTGACCGGTGTTTCGATTCAAATAGATGTCATTTATGGACTCTGTGAAGGTCAGGTTTTCTTGCGAACGCTTATGAAGCGTAGAATCACCACCGTTCAGATAGCCCAGATTCGCTGGCGCGAGTATGCCATTATAGCGTAGGGAGCCACTCTTTATTGAGAGATTATCTTCCATTGGATCACGCAGTAGTAGATTTGGTGCATTATTCGAGTTATTAGTGAGTATGGTGTTGTTTCTGTGAGAGTTTGTACTAACAGCTGATAACTGCAGCGGCACCGTGGAATGTGTGGCGTCGTTGCCGCCGCCGCCACCGCCGACACCATTTAATGCCAAAAAACTCACCTTCGGCATTTGCACTTGATTTAGATTGTGTGAAACTGGATTTGTGCTGCGTTTGGCATGCAAATTGATGTTGTTGTTGTTGGCTCCGCGATTGCTGGTAACAGTCGCATTTAATGCGTTATTGGCATTTACGGTACTAGTGTTGTTGCTGTGTTGCATATTACCCTGTTGCAGTAATTCAGTTACAGCCTGGAGTTTCTCTTGCACCGGAAGCACATTATTCGACAAATTTTGCACCTGCCGTACATTCCGAACAGCATTGGCATTGTTGACGCCATTAGCCGCAACTGTTGCAGCGTATTTGGCCGTAAGTTTTACATTAGCCTTGGCAGCCGCTGTGGGTGAAATACGTTTTAACGCATGAAAGTAGGCATATTTGAGGCTTTGCTGCGCTGTGGGTCGCTTATCCGGATCGTAGTGCAGCATGTCCTCCAGCAAATCTAGCCCCGCTTGACTGCAGCGTGTCACAATTGTGTTGAGCGGTACTTTGATGCATTCCGGATAACGAAAGTGTATGGTGGCAGCGAGCCGGTAGCCCTCGGGCCATTCACTCTGTTTATGTACAATAATAAATGCTATTAATTCCAAAATTTTATTTTATTTTTTTAATGTAAAAAATAACGACCTACCTTGTCCGGAGTTCCTAAAACAGAACAAATTTTAAATAATTGATCCACCTCACTGCTGCCCGGAAATAGTGGTCGAAATGTGTACAGCTCCGCCATAATGCAGCCCATTGCCCATAGATCTATGGAACTAGCATAGTTTGTGGAATGCAGCAGCACCTCTGGCGCTCGATACCTTTTGGAAGACTTTTTTTTTAAGTAACTGTTAAGGAAGGTTAAAAAAACACATCTTACCATCTCGTGGAGACATAATCGGTGAATGGTGGTCGCGATCGTATTTCGCGCGCCAAACCAAAATCTGCTATTTTAATTAGCTCTGGTCCGGAGCAAAGTAAATTTTCTGGCTTCAAATCTCGATGAAAGAATCCATGGCGATGCATGAATGCCAACCCGGTGAGTACCTTTTTAAATGAAAATAAGATAACATAGAATTTTATGAGGATAAAAACTGTATTCTGAGCTTTGAACTGTATTTTGAGCTACGAAGAGTGGCCGCATATAAGCATGGATTTACTTTTGCGTCTTAAAAATTTAGAAACCTTAATTAATTGTAGAGAGGATGATCGGGTTTTTACTGAGGCTTCCTTATATCTGAAGTAAAACTTCAGCTCTTTTATTCCTCCAAAGTTAAAAAAGGCTCAGAACACTAATACGCTATCAAAACTTCCACGACTTATATAAAAGTGGAGCCTTAACCTCGCCTTGAGATAAGATTAAACAGAAAAAATTGCTTGACATCCAAACCACGAGTCCACTCTATCAATATTATGCAACTGCTGAAAATATTGTAAGTCAGGATTAGTTTCAACATTAATCGACAAATATAGAAAGCTTAAAGTCGGCAACCTCACATACGGAGTTTTGGATTTTCTTGATACGCGGTTTTGTTGTATGTATAATGTTTTTTAGGAAAAATGGATAAAGCAACACAGTCTAAGCAGTAGAAGTTATAGCTGCTATTTCGGAGATCACCACATCTGCAAAGTCAGAAGCGCTTACCACTGAGCTATACACACCACGTAAACTCTTCATGCTAATTCATTTCCTTATTCAAAGTACTACCACCAAGTGCAGCTGATTTGCCGCTATTTAATCTTGATAGCGTATATATGTACGACTCAAAAGCTAGGCGAATACTTGTTCGTGGAACTTGATGATCTTGGGTCCATGTATATCAGAAAAATGAGCAAATACATGACCTGGAGGGGGGCAAATATAAGGGTCCAACGCGTTATCAGACACGGCACAGAGTTGAAATGTGCCGTGCCTGAACAACCGTTTAAACCAATACCGAAGAAGATGAAACAACGAACTTTATGAACATTTTAACGACGTGAACTTAGTTAAAGGTGTAAAAATATGTAGATTGCGCCGGCTTGGATATTTAGTATGCATGAATGATGCTGCTCCGGTGAAAAGATCCTTCGACTCTGTACCCAGGCGGACCAACGCATAAAAAAGTGGCGTAAGTTCGCAAAGGTTAGAGGCTATATCGAAGTTCTTTAGTCTAGGTCCTAACCGACATGTTCAAGCCTGGGTTGCAAGGAATGACAGAAATTCGATCCAAAATAAATCATCTTACAACCCTGTCGGAAAAATCAAGCAACACCATTACACAAAGAGGTAAGCCTTCAACATTTAATTTCGCGTAGAAGACTATGAGCTCGAGTAACGAGTTCGCGGAATACTGCAAAATGTTTTGAAACCACATAAAAAAATCTGAAGCCAGTGATCACAATTTTCAGTCAAAATGTGAAACGCAGTTTTAGGATCTGTATTACTTCGGGTTTTGTGAATTTTATTGAAAATTTTAATTGAAATTGGAGCGTCAGAATGAAAAATTTTTATAATTGCAGTCCCGACATTTGAGTTGACGAAACCGATGGGCATATGGCCGGAATGAGATTCCATCTTTCACAACATAAAGCTTTTAAGACTGCTTTTTGTTACTTTACTTAACCAATCAACTGATAAATTTTTACACCCATGTTGAGAAATTTTCAGTGATAGATTTATCCTCTATTCCCTTGGGACCGGATACATTTTGTATACTTAGCTGGTCTAGACGAATTAGGTTAGTAAATGATTGAGTGTACCCAGAGAAATCTATGTATTTAAAAAGATGGGTCCTATTAGGGTATCAGGCTCTCTAGATAGTATCTAAAAATATTTTCTCTAAAAATCTTATTTAAACAGAACGAAAAACTACACTTTTGATGGCACAACGTCGAAAGTAATTTGTCTCCAAACAAATTTGTACGCCATATTGGGCCTGCCATTTAGAATTTTTCAAAACTGAAATCAGATTCGTAGTCAGCGTTCATGAAAACACCTCAGTAACGAATTTCAGCCGAATTCAATAAATTTTAAGAATTTTCTTCCGCCATATTGGATGTTTTGAAATTTATTGTTATTTTCATTTATCATTAAAAGTCTATCATTTACCCGATTAATTTTCTATTTATGTACAGTGACTTAAACAAGTGTTCACTTGTTGATTTTTTTTTTAATATTTACAGTGTTTTTTTAAGTTATATTTTTTTGTTGCTTTTCTATAAAAGTATTGTCAAAACTTTAACCAAAACCATATGAATTAAAGTTTCAAACTTCATACAAAATTTAAAAAAAACTCAACAAATTGTCACTAAAATTTTCGAGCTCTGCACTTTTTTCCATCTAAAAATGCATTTCGTATGAAATAAAATACGCAGACCTTTCGCAGCAAAATTTCAACTTGTTATATAAAAAAAACCACTAAAAAAATATTAAAAATAAACTCGATTTTTTAGACGCTTAAAACTTTCACTTCAATCGACTAATATTGTACGCGCTATACAACGGCATATCCAAAAATTATCTAAAGATTCAAATTAAAAAGCGAAAGAACTTATAATAAATATCTGGGTTTGGGCAATAATTTTGAAAGGCCTCAATTTTGGAGGGAAGGATGCGGTGCCTAGGCTAACATGAAATGACCCATTGTACATATTTATGTAGGTACATCTTGGCATAAATTGGTTTTACCTGAAACAATATGCTTTTAAGCGTTGGCTCCGGCAAATGCGTATCTCGATCCTTTATCATTTGATACAAGTTCTCTTTCATGTATTCGAACACAAAATAAAGCGTATCATTTTCGCGTATGACTTCCTTTAATTTTACAATATTTGGATGGGAGAGTTTTTTAAGGGACTGCAAGATACATTTTTTTAAATAATTATAGTAATTTGATTAATAAACAAAAAAAGCAATTGAAAGACCCTACCTTGACTTCACGCAAATTCATCGCCTCTTCCCAGGAGTAATATTTTCGCTTCATACGTTTAATAGCTACCTTCTCGCCAGTGTCTTTGCGTTGCGCCAACACCACAGTTCCGTAAGTGCCATCACCCAATTGCTGAAGGGTTATATAGCGATTCATATTATTTATGACGGTATCCTCCCGTCACGTTAATCTAAAGCAGCCGCAATTTTCTTTAAATCATTCGAAATTGGAGGTAATGATGCGCAGATGTAGTAGACCGATAAGTGGCATTATGCTGAAATAGGAAGAGAAGATAATTCATTACTTTTGATAGGCATTTAACATTTCGCTACTAAGTAAATTTAAGACGGCAACTCAATTTTTAACAGTCTTACCCAAATGTTCACGTGTTGATTTTTTTTTTAAATATTCTCAACGTTTTTCAGGTTTGAATTTTTTTGTTGCTTTTCTATAAAAAAAATTGCCCGAGAGTTTCAAACTTCATAAAAAATTTGGTAAAATTAAATTTCATCAAAATTTCGATATTTTAAATCTGAATCTTTACAACCTTTCTGGGTATGCAGTTTTATAGCCCATACAATTTTAGTCTGATGAAGTGCAAGTATCAACCGGCTAAAAAGTTACGCTAATTTTTTATAATTTTTGGTTTATGGTTAAATATTAAAAATCAGTGCGATTTTTATCCGCTTGAAACTTTCACTTCCTTTGACTAAAATTGTATGGACTATAAAACCGCATAAAATTTAGCTTGAAAAACGTTGTGAATATTTAAAAATATCAACACGTGAACACTTGTGTTAGTCAGTGTATGTATGTACCTACATTAGGGTGGTCTAAAAATGCATGTGGAAAAAAGTAAAGTCCGAATTTTAATCCTCTCACCCCTTAGAGTTGCCTATATCGAAAAATATACCCCAGTTTTTTTATTTCCAATTAAAAAAATATTTTGAGGTCGCTCATAGCGCTCAAAGTTTTCCATGTATTTTTTTCGTACAAATGGTATAGAATTCTTGAATATAAATATATTTCGTTTAGAAAACTCTGTTTCTCTTGAATAGACTTCCAGTAATAATAGCCAATTGTTTATTTGACCATTTTTTAAAACTAACTATTTTTTATGCGAACTATTTATATTTAGGGGCCTATAAAAAAAGGTTAATATTAAAAAATTGCTATTTTTATTGGAAGTCTTCTAAAGAGAAACGGATCGAAAAATATTTATTTTCAAAAATTCTATCCCAGATATTTTACGTTGCCCTAGTAGTAAAGCCCTCTATGGTCACACTTTGTACCAAAGATATAAGTGTTTCTCCGGAACCGTTTAAGTCATTATAACAAAGTACAACCATAAACGTGTCTTTTTCAAATTTTTTTAACAGGCGAGTAACTTCCAAAAAACGATTCTCAAGTGGTGTTTTTGATCAGCTTTTTGAGGTTATCTCATAATTTTTGGGCCTGTATAATTGGCTGCGGTTATAATCGAGTGGTCTGAGGTGTGCATCACTTTTCCGTAGGACCCTCGTCCGAGAAACATTTTAAACTATAGGCCCCTCGACAGGCAAACAATCCTCCGAGTGTATTTCTGGCTTTCCAGAATCATCCACTATATTCAACTGGTCCCTCGGCATCTAATTACCAATTATTCCAAGTTAGTGCAGAAAGATCTCCTTTGACCAGGCTATGAAAGTTTGGCAGATAACCGTTTCCTTATAAATAGAACAATTGTCAATATTGGAGCTCAGTTCTTTAGTAGTTTTGTAAACTTTCTGATAAATGGGTTTTCATTCAGTCATTCAAACTCGACCCTCTAATATTTGGCAGCCAAATTTAAAAGGTTCGGTTGGGTAAGCAATCAGCCAATACTCGTACGTTAAAGAAACACCAGATCAGTTGAGAACATCGCCGTTATCCGTGAAAGTGTGAAGAGAACCCGAGGCAGTCAATTATTCGACATGTGCAAAAACCCAAAGTTTCGCAGACTCATCACTCAGCTTTGGGCCTGCTCCCGTAGAGGACACAACCTTCCCAGGAGCTCGAACTTAATGACCATAGACAACGTCGTTTTTTCGATGCCTGGATGCCTGGGAACGTTTGGAACAGGACCTCAAATTGAGCCGACAAAAACGGTGCACAGTGTTCTACATATTTTGCGAAAAATGGACTGAATCAAATACCTCGAGAATGAGAAGACATAGCGAAAAAATTCCGCGGATTTTAAAGCTACCCTGACCTTTAATATGTCCTTTTTTGGAAAAAAAAAACGTTTTACATTTTTTAAGCAAAAAAAAAATCAAATAATTTACTTTTGAAGTTCCGTTTTGAGCATTACCAGAATAAGAAGAGATAGACCCATTAAAATATATACTTAAATGATCAGAACGTCGAGCTGAGTCGATTTAGCCATGCCCGTCTGTCTGTCTGTCTGTTTGTATGCAATCTAGCCTCTCAGTTCTCATATAGCTCCAATACAACTGATTGTTCAGATATGAGATTTTTCGTTATAACTCCTCCATTTATGCAACTACGAACATGAAATTTTGCTATACTTCCACCCATTATCAACAGCTTTTTTCGAGCTGTTTTACATATACCAATGTAATCAGAAGGGACATCAATATTTCTGTTTTTCATAGCTCGCTCTATGGTGGAGTGCACACTGTCTGCCTCCATCTGTGTGTGGCCAATTTCAAGAAATTTTTGTTCAATAGTAATATTATGTGTGACTGCTGCATTAAGCAAGGCATTACTCATCACACAACTATGATTTTGTTAAGTACAACCATCACTATAAAAAATTACTTTTACTGGATTGTCGTTTCCACAAAGAACCTAATTTTCAATAAAGTAAATCGAAATACTTGCAAACTCTCCAGCACCTAATCCACCTTCCACAGTAAGCTTTTTGGTTTCTAAGGTTGAAAAAAACCAGGTTGTGTCCCTGTAACTTTGTACGGTAGTATAAGCTGCTGACTTGAGATTTTGGGGACATTAGTACAGCTTGAAGATCTACGGTGAATACATGGGTTTCTTCACCCGATCTTTGTTCTTTTCATTCCTGGCCTCTTCTTTTTTTGTTTGGTGAGGAGTATATTCTTCTAGCGAGAGGTTTCCGACTGAAAACCGTGTACATATATCGCATTGGTCTTTTTTAGGCGCAAACAAGGCCATATTTTTGGCATCAAATGTTTGATAAAAGACCGATGTGGAAAGCGGTCTAACGTTGTTTTTTGGTACACCAATCATTAACATAAAAGTCATAAAGCTTCTTTTTTGAACACCACTCTGCCAGAAGATATTTTTTTTTAGTATCAGCACGACAATAATGAGACTCCATTGATGGCATAGAATCAAAAAAAGAATTTAGGCATTGCCTCTCTTCTGTTAAGTGCCTTTTTTCTTGAGCAGTTTTCTTTAAACTGGTTTCTGAAACTAAAAGGTTTTCCACCCAATCACTAACAGTTCGTTGACCAACGTTCAAAGTATTTATGAAAAAAGTTTTGCAGACTCGAATATTTTTATTTTCTTTGCTGAGGTAGTACTGTAAGGTTCGACATCTTTTAGATTTGTTGTACACTTTTCTATTTCGACGTCTTACAGTTGGAAACACTTGAATCAAAGTATTCACATAAACCTTTTTTTCATTCCAAGTCATTTGCAAAATTCTTTAAATATTTTTTTCTATCCTCATCAGTTATTTCTGCACACTTTATAGCGGTATTTTTTTACAGCTACATCTTTCCTTTAATGTACGTGGTTCTTTCATCTTTTCATAATTCCAGCTGCTACCGACTTTTTGTTTTCCCAAATAACATTTAGCTTTTTCTCTACGTTCTTTTATTTCTGATCTTAAACCAACTAGGATTTTCAACACGGTTTCTCTTTTTGCGTCTTTTTGATGTCGAGGGTAACTCGTACGAATCATCGGAATCAGTGTTAATACCATACGGAACTAATCCTATAACGACGTCATCCGATTCAATTCCATAATCCTCATTACTATTGTTATTTTTATCAGCAGAATCCATGACAATCTCCTAATTAAATAACCAATTTACCAATGTTTTCCCTCGAAATGGGATATATATAATATATAATATATATAATAATAGTTACCTTCTGTGTTTGAAGTTAAAATAACTTTATAATTCTAGTTTAAGAAACTAAAAACACGCTTTTACGATGGGTGAACTAAAACATAAAAAAAAAATTTGTAGTAGAAGAAAGCCAAAGCGTGGGCTGCTTGTTACTAATTATTCTGAAATTTGCATCGCTAATTACTTGTTAAGGTCGTTTTTAACTCTATCGAAAAAATTAAAAAAAAACTTACCAATGTTTATGCTTTTTTCTTGATTTTTTTGCACTTAGCACATTTGCGTACCACTGCATAACAACAAGTAAGAACGACATTACGGTAACTTTCCTTTTTGGTAATGATGTATTTTGAGTTGTGCTATCTTACTGCATCAAAATCTCAATTTTCATAAAAAGTGGACTTAGCACATTTGCGAACTAAGCCAACGATATATGTATCTCCTCTATCTAAGTATGCTGTGAGTATATAACTGTCTTCAAATGCAGTAATCTGTTAAAGTAAAATTTTCAGATGTTCATGAAAGGTGTGAAGCCTACGGCATAGCCGAAAACAGGGCTGCTCTTACTTGTTTTTTATTCAATCAGCCCTTTGATTTTTGTTCCTTTTTATCTAAAAACCGCTTGTGACTTAAATAAAGTTATAGTTTAAAAAACTAAAACCTTGCTAATATAATTTCCATTCATACTGCCATCAGGTATGTAACTTGAGAATAGAAATCGCTGCATCTTTTAGGCGCATCAATATTACATAGTTTCATCCCGAGCTAATATAAGGGAGGTAAAAAAAAATGTAAATGCGTTTTTTGTGTGACAGCAAAATATGTTTTGAAAATTTTTAAAAATTCATTGCATACTGGTTTCATGGCAAAAAAGAAAGAAATTTAAAACCTATTTTTGATAGTAATTTTAAAGGTCAAAATATTTATTTTATCCAACGAGACTATTTTTCTTCAATTTAAAGCTTTAAAGTACCGTAAATATTTATCTCGCTATCTCTCCTCGTTCTTAAGATATTTAATTTTGTCCATTTTTTCCAAAATAGAACTCAGTGGCGGGTTGGTTGGCGCATCACCATTAGTCTTTACTTTTAAAAAAGGCTTTTTGCACAAAATGATTTCATTAAATTTTGAGATAAGATTTACAGAAACCGCTTTCAAATGCAGAATTTGTTATCAGAATCAAACTATCGGCTTTCAGCTTTTCAGTTAAAGTTTTTTTTACTTACATATTTTCTATTTCTTGTTTGTATTCTAAGTATAAGTATGTGTGTACGTGTATATGTAAGTATGTACTACGAGTAGGTATATGGATATAGTAAAAGGTGTCAATTTAATGGTTCACTATAAATGATTTTATTGTTGTGTTATTGTGGTTGTGGATAGTGAGCGTGTCACATGCATATCAGCCGTCATAAAACAAAAATCTAACATACACACAAATTGTTGTGCTTACTTTTATCTTACTAGGGTGATCAACCTGTTTTCTAGTTACATACTACTTATTTGATATGTGTATGTCTATTTTTTTTAGTTCCTTCACTTTAATTTTAAAACGAATTCCCTACCACTTACTTATCTTTTTATGCCAAACGGTCAGGAAAAAAATATGTTTTTCTACATCACATTTTTTTAAGTGTTTTGTCGATGTTTTCCTGTTGAAGTACCCTTTCTAGATATAAGCCTTCGGTTAATGTATTTCCCCTCCTATATTGGCACTTATATCCAGAAAGTACTGTAATTACACAAATGGTATAACGGAAAGCGCCTTGGCCATACTGCGGAAAAAAAACAATTTTTTGATACTGCTAATATTAGCTTGCGTCTAGGTATTAGTTTTCTTCTTCGCATTCACTTTTGACTTCATGTTTGTCCCTATATTCGCCTTGGTATTCTTCGTCGTGTTCGATATCGTTTTCATATTTGTGTGTGTATTCCTATTCGATTTCGTATTCGTCGTCGTATTCATCATTGTCTTCCTCTACTTATTAGACTTCGTGGTAATTTTTGTCGTCTTATTTGTATTTGCATTCGTTCGCGTCGTGCTATTCCTCTTCAAGTTCGTCTTTGTCTTTGTGTTCCCGATCGTCTACGTCTTTGACTTCGTATCCGTACACCGTGATGTTCTCCGTCCTCGTTTTGGTCTTGTTTTTCGGACTCTGCGTCAGTTTACGAGTCATCACTAAAGATTTCGCAACATGTAAGACAGAAAATACTACCATGTTTCGGATAGCGGCGAAGTTAATCAGTCTCAGTTAATTATCAGGAGTTCCGTCGTGTAGGCTTAATTTTCCAACCGAAGAGCCGTGACCCTGGCAGTGAAATCGACAAACACGAAAATTGGTTTTCTCATTGTTAACCGAAAAATATGTAGAACAGGCCTAGTAAAAGTATTCATATATGTAACTTCTCAAACATTGAGAAAATCTGTGTTACCTTCATCACCTTCGATAGCAATCCTTACACGCAAACATGCATATGTATGTAGATAAAGTCGCATGCATCCGCAATGATATCACAAATCAATATATCGATGTACAAGGATATACATACTTAATGCATGCGTAGGTACATATGTACATGTGTGTACAAGTATGTATGTA
>NW_023458557.1:70848796-70865638 GCF_013731165.1 Rhagoletis pomonella
TAATAAATGCTATAAACTACCATTTTAATTATTAATAAATGTAGGCTCACGTCCTTGAGAAGTCTTATATATCTATACATACATACATAAGTGCTACATAACATAAGTAAAATTTTCCATAAATATTTAATTATCAACCTTATTACCTACTTCTCGGTTAATATTATAATAAATGGATCAACTCATTTCAAATGTGATTTGTAAAAATAGTGGATTAATAGAGCAGTAAGTAGAAAAAGTAGTAGCGTATTAAATGAGGACGCACTAACACTGAGAAGTAACGTTACAGTCGCACGTATACTTCTGTTTATATTTCTGAAACGTTGTGTAACAAGTAATTTTTAGCAAAAAACAACCGACTTAAAAAAAAAAAAATATATATATATATATATATATATTTCATGATCCACTGATCGGATCTAAACCAGATTAGTATGGGACCACTTGTGAGACACTTCCTTTTCTTTTTTGGAAGTCGGTTAAAAACCGAAAGTTTTTCATATATCCAGATAATAAAGCCGAAGAGCTACATTTTATATACAAAAACTATCCTATTTGTTGCTTTAAAGATAAATGTGGTTTTAAGTGGTCTTTAACGTTACATTTTTTGGAAGTCAGTTATATATTTATATAGAAGGTCACTCGTACGGAATATTTGGCGAATCCTGCAAAGTTAAAAATTAACTTAAAGTATTTTAATGAAGATCAAGGTTCAAAGAAACTATGAAAATATGAACCTTTGGATAATACTCGTCTATAAGAAATCTATAAACCGAAATATGCAGTATTTAACGTTAGTATGGTGACTTTATTTTCCAATTTGATTGCATGCGAGGTACAAGAGAAGTGAAAGCTCACCGCATATATTGTATGTCAACCGTCACTTGTTTCTAGATGCCTTAAGATGTATATCAAACAAATATATCAAGAGTTGACGGGTGAGTCAAAGAAAAATTTTTTTCACTCGTTCTCAAAATTTTGACCATTTGCTGATGGCATACATACTGTACATATCTATTATACACACGGTGACCAGATTTCTGTGGGCATCGAATCCGAACCTACAATATTGTTTTCAGAATAAAAAATATAACATCTATTAATATACAAATAGAAAAACTTGAAAAATTACCGCAAAAACGTATACACAAAATAAATATGTACGGATGGCGAGAACGTAAATAGCGTAAAGGCAAGTTTTGACTACTTTTCTTTGTTTAAAAAATGTTTATTATTTTTTTATGAAAATATAACTTACTATCTAAAAAAAACATGTAAATCAAAATTTCAATTTTTTTAAAACATTCATAAGAATTCGGCGAATTTTACCAAATGTTGATCAAAATTTTAAATATTTTAATCAGATTTTCTAGAATTTTTGGAGTATGCAGTTTTGTAACCCATTAAATTGTTGTATAAAAAGTGCAAAATTGAAGTATCTTGGCCTTATCGTTGATTTTCTGAAATTTTTTGTTCGCGCATATTCCTCCATACAATGTATGTTCAACAATTTTTTTTTTTATATAGGAAAAATTAGCAACATCTTCCAAAAAAATGTACCAATAATCTTCGGTAAGTCCAAGCTACTTAAAATTTATACTTTGAATTAATTGACATACATGGTCTTTGTTATTTAACGAGCTAATGTTCATAAAAAAATAATAAATATTAAATAATCACCAAAGAATGCTAAAATGGCTTTTTCCAATTTATATTTTCGCCACTGTATCCAAGATAAAAAAAATAGGAAGGTAAAACCGCTGAGAAGAATTTTTCAAAGTCTTGACGTTTGCAAGCAACATATATGTAATGCTCCTATATTGGCAGTAAGAGCTACTACCGTCCGAAAACACTACAGTACAGATGTATCAATAAACAAGTACGAAAGAAAAGGAACACATACGTTTATAAATAAACATGTACACAACACATATACAGAAACGGCACTCAAGTACACAATACATTGACAAAAACGGTACTAGACTGTCTCGCTTTGGTTTCGGAATGCTTACACATTGAGAAGTTAGCTTACTACTGCCAATATAGAAGTATTACATGTATGGCAAGCAATTTAATTCTAAAATTTTACACACATTCAAGGTGTATTAAACAAGGTGTGATTGACAATTCAGTGCGGCTCTCTTTTAAGGTACTATTATGTCCAGTGTTGCCACTTGAAAAAATTTTTAGGTACCAGAACGCCTACCAAATCAGTTTCCAAACTACCAAAATTTTTCATCATTAAAACGAGATTTCACGAGTTTGCGGGGGTTTTAGCTACACAAATTAAATTTAAATAAAATTATTAAGTTATTGTATAAAAAACTTCTGTAAAATATGTTCATATCTTTGAGATTGATTCAATTCATATCAAAAAATCTTTTTTTGTGCGTGAAAAAACAAAAGCAGACATTTTATACATTTCAATAAAAAAAATTCCCAAATTTGATTCATTTTGCATGCACTCACCCTTTTTACCAATACACTCACACTTTGCAAATTGCCTATCATCAATTTTTTTTCAAAACGATAGATAATTTCTTGTTAATTTCAACAGCTAATCGGTGATAGCTTTGGGAAGTGAGTTTTTGTTTGCAGAAAATTGTCTGCTTAATAAAATATATAAAAATATAGAGAAATCTTATACGTGTAAGCAGTGTTTTGAACGTGTAAACTTAAATTAAGCGAACAAATTTTAATGTTCAATTTGGTTGTATTTTCAAAACATTTTTGCCTACCAAAAGCTTCATCAAACCAACCAAGCTACCAACGCAGAATGAAGCTACCAATTTTGGTCCAATTGGACCAAAACGGCAACGCTGATTATGACAAAAGGTATAAACAAACGAATTAACCCTTAGTTTGGCATGTATCTTGTCAGCACTGATGTTCTAGGCTTTATTTCGATTATAGTTTTGTTTTATTTACATTATCTGGAATATATATATATATTGTATATAAAATAAAACAAATTGTTTATAAAATAGTTTTAGCAATTTTCTTGTTTTTAATTTCCCAAGTTTTATGCTTTTGTGCGTTTATTTTTATATTTAAATTTTTTATCCTAAACATTATTCGACACTTAGAAAAGTAGGATTTTACATTTGTTTCCAATTTTATATGTGAGCTTAACTCTAAGGCACTCCGCACATTACGCGCCTAATCATAGTAGAGTAATCGTTTTGTCATGTCAAAACGAATGCATGACGACTCGACTTCTGCACACT
This sequence comes from Rhagoletis pomonella, assembly GCF_013731165.1. Classification (NCBI taxonomy): domain Eukaryota; kingdom Metazoa; phylum Arthropoda; class Insecta; order Diptera; family Tephritidae; genus Rhagoletis; species Rhagoletis pomonella. The sequence continues at coordinate 70,852,024 of NW_023458557.1, forward strand.
TGGGCACCCTGCGTAAGCCCTGCTTGCGCGCACATTATACATTTTCGGGCCGGTCTTTCTCACTAATACACTTCCGCGAACATTTCTGCAATAAAATATTGCATACACGTTTATGGCTTAATACAATTGGCACGAGTTTTTGTGCTAAAATCATTAATTTTCAATTATTATCTACTGAAATGACAAATAATTTTTATTTCTAGCACAAAAAAGTAAACAAATGCCGATATCAAAACGGCAAGCGCCTTACAATGTTGGGCGCTCCGATTCATGAAGTTTTTATGAATAGGCGAAAACATGATTATGAATCGTAATATACAGAGCTTCATTGAAATACATGTGTTCGGTATAAAAGCTTCATACTTTAGTACGCCGGAACGATTACACTACTATGACTAGGCGTTTAATGTGCGGAGTGCCTAACAATTTTGAAATAAAATTTTTTTCATGCGAAACAGTTTTCCATTAAAGACTTCGCTTCGAGCAGTTTTAAATTAAGCTCTTCCAAACTTGCTTGCATGGTTTTAATTATTTCGGTAAGAAGAAATATTTCTGTTCTCAATGTATCCTCATCGCGTTCTAAATCCTCACTTGTTTCAGTTATTTAGTATGGCATTGGGACTGCGCCTGGCTATAAACGAGCTCGTTTGAAAGTGCTTGATTCGGACGGACCACTAATGAAATCACTTTCCTTGAAGTGGTTTTCACAAACGCGAGATGAATCACGTAGTACAACACCACAGCTTTCTTCCCATCGCTGCCGTCTTAATTCGCAACTAGGTGGTTTAAAACATCGCACTATTTTCCTGTCCAGACTTTTATTGCATACAGCGCACCGTTCAAATGTTTTGCTCCGTTTCATCTTGGTTTCCTTACATTAAATATTTAAGAAAAGTCGAACGTATTTACTTATTACCCAACTTTAAATGTACTTACTTGCTCTCTTCGGCGGTTTATCTCTTAACAATTTCATGATTATTAAGAAAATTTGTTGCTTGAAAAATTTGTGTGTAACTTTTTTTTAAACAAATTCAAATTTGAAAAAATAAAATTCAAATGGGTTAAGAATTCATTTCAGTTTGACTATAATGTCATGTTTCTTATGAGAGCAATGTCAAAATCAATCACACTTTGTTGAATACATTTTGCACACATTCTCATTTTCAATCTCAAACAAAAACAACTTTGAACAATTCATTTTTTTTACTCTCAACTTTATATGATTTGAAAATGTTGGCAAACTACAAAAAAAATCATGGCCGACGAATTGCGAGAACGGTTTTACCTTACTATGTTTTTATCATGACCGTATTTACAACTTATATTTTTCATATCTATGATTTTTTTGAGGGTATTAGTATTCTTTCATAATTTCACAAAATTTAAGTTAGAATCATTTCGTTAAAAAACAAAAAAAAAACTGAACAAATAATTAGACAACTGATTTGTAAGCAAAAAATAAAACTGACTTCCGTTCTAATATAAGAATTTTATTTTTAATTTAAATTTCTCAATGATCCAATGATCCGACCTAAACCAAATTAGAGGTACCATCTTTCCTTAAAAAAAAATAACTATAGAAATCCGTTAAGATGGTCTAAAATTATGCGGTAACATACATTAAAAAATATTCTGACGAATTGATAACCTCCTTTACAAAAAAAAATTGAGAGAAGAATTATATAGACTCCAATATAGCGAGAGTAACAGTTTACGAGAATAAAACATAACCAAAGATCATAGAAAATAAGGATGCTGGCTGTGTTTATGGCTCTCTTATATTCAATGCTCTTTGTGATAATGACAGTGCTGCCACGTTTGTACGAACAATTATTTTTGGGCCAGAGTACAGGGAGACTCTTATTAAATTAATAAAGAAAACACTGAAAATCGGGACTTAATCGGTACTAATATGAGAATTCGGGGCACTTATACGTCCTGACTGTTAAAAAATATCGGGACGAATGGTCACCGTAGTTATACACTTCCATTCCGCAGGGCCTGGGTGCAAGCCCTGGTCAAAGCAACATTGCAAAAAAAGTATAGAAAAAAAGGGGTTTTCTTAACAGCGGTCGCCAGGCAATGGCAAACCTCCGAGTGTATTTCTTCCATGAAAAACAGCACCTCGTAAAAATGCAATCGCCGCACTAAGGCATCTATCTTAACTTTTTTCGTTGCAAAACTCATAACTTTTGAACTAATAAAGATATTTGAAGAATTTAAGTAGCATCTGAAAGTAAAATACATTTCTAAACTTTAAGATGAATAGAAACAGGGCGCTAAGATAACAGGGTACTTTAAAATACATTAGCCCGGTTAGGAATGTTGTGGAAATGGTCTGGGATTTCCAGTTGGAATCGCATTTGCAAAGTTTATACTGGCTGCCATGGCAACCGTGTGCATTTTATTGTTGTGAATTTACAAATGCAACGAATATGCAAATGCAAGAGCATATGCACAACCAACAATTTGGCAAAATAAAAGAAAAGTTTGTTAATAATGTTGTATTCAAATATAAAATAGGATAAGTTAATAATTTTGTTAAAGGGGCGTGGCGCTGCCCACTTATGATAAAAAGTTTTATCTTCGTTACCACTTTACTAATCTTTACCAAACTCGGTAGACGCATTGCTTGCGGTAAATGTATAAAGTGCATCTGAAAGAAAAACATCTAAGCTGCAAAATAAATATGATAACAGGTTGCCATAATAACAGGTGTTTTTGAAATTCATTAAAAAGAAATTAGATATTTGACGTTACTGCAAAAACTTTATACTAAAATTAAATTAATTTTTGACTTGCATTAAAAAATTAAACTTGTATTTATTTTATTTTTCAATAAAAATAATAAGTATAATTACTACATAATTTTTTTTTGTTGATGTGATAAAACAGTACTTGGTAAGTTAGTTTTTCTCAACATAATCGTCCACACTGGAAGATATATCTAATAAGGAAAGCATTTCTAAGCTACAAGTATCTGTAAGATCTTGTTGTGATCTTATATACCTCACGGATGATATGACTGGATAACAAGAGGCTGCAAACATATTGAAAAGGTCTTCGTTTTGTCTGAATCTTGATATTTTGCAAGTGTTCAAACATCTAAATCTTTTGTAGTCTTTGTTTTTAAATTCTTGAGCTTCTTCTATTGGTAAGCGCTGGTTTTTATTAAATCTTTTCCCATGTGCCAAAATTGTATGTTCTGTGTGACTAAGTTTCTTCTCAGGATACTTCGGAAGCAGCAGATCGGCAGTTTTAGATGCATATTCACCAAACTTGGGTCCATTAACCATTTCATGGCGATTTAAAGTATTAAAAATGACTCCCAATCTTCCAATATCTTTATCAACTCCAGTTATTCGGGCGGTCACTTCATCGTTTTCAAAAAAAACCTTCGAGTGGAGTTTCCGTTATTTATATTTCCGTACCGTATTTCCGTAAACGGTATGCGATCTGCAGACCTGGCCGAAGGAATGTGTTGCAAAACCAAATACTATTTTTTATTTCTATCGTATATGTTGCCCATAATTAAGAATCTTAACAAAGAGTTCCAAGCCGTAAGCTCTCGTTTGCCATACTTAAATATATGCAGAGTGTTCAGATTTGGCCATATCGCGCCAATTTGGCGATTTTTTTTTTTGGTATTTGCGATTTTTTCTTTCAAATAAATTTTGTCCAATTATAAAAATATACAAAACTTAGTTTTCCACGATTATTTTTACAGAAGAGGGTAATGAACTGCGTGATAAACTGGACTTAAGAAGCATATTAAAAGACTGTTAAAAATGTTTAACCACCCTAATCGAAGAACTTTTGAAACGATTACCTAGTAAATTAAATACTCTTAAAAGAACTTTAATTTTGTCACCAGAAAAGTGTGTGAATCACAAGAGGGCGAGTTTCAGGGACCTGCCAATTCACTATTTGACTTTGAAGGAAAGAAGAGCAGCGGAAACTGAATCTTTTAACTTTCCCATAGAATAACTTTACTCAGAACTAGGGCTGTGCGACTATTCGATTACTCGAGCAAGTTGGTTAATCAATTATTCGGTTAATCAATTACTCGAGTAATCAAGATTTTGATTACTCAAAACGATGATTAATCGAGTTACTCGAAATATGATTACTCAAAAAAAATAACTTTGCTCGTTAAAAGAGTTTCCTTTGGAAAATGCTTATTTTCTTTTTTACATTCTGTATATGAACAAATTTTTCGTTTACATTTTTGAAAACAGAAACGTTGTTTTCAAAGCATCAAGGAACTTTAACTTCTTTATACATATGTAAAGAGTTGAAATGTTGATTACTCATTTTACTCGAAATGTTGATTAATCATAAAGCAAATTACTCAAATATTTTTGTTTTTGGTTAATCAAAAATCTTTATTACTCGAGTAAATGAACTTTTGAGTAATCATAATTTCCAATTAATCGAATAATTGAGTTATTTACTTTATGATTAATTAAAATTTTGAGTAATCAATTAATCGCACAGCCCTACTCAGAACCATTCCATCCGACTCTGACGAATTTTGAATACTTGATTACGGAGTAAAAACCGCAACAGGCAATAAAATGTTTGGAAATATAAGTAAATTCATATTATTATCCTTGCCACATTCAGATACTTTTGTTGAGCGCGTTTTTTCCATAATGAATTCAACAAAAACTAAGATTCGAAATAGGACGAGGTTGAAAAGCCTTAATTCAATAGTTCGAAAAAAGTGTTATGTATATGAAGGCTAATAGTTTCTGCTGCAAAACGTTTCCAATATCAAACAATATGTTATCAAGGTTGAATAGCTTAATATATGACAACAACAGAAATGTAAATCATTCAGACACTATAGGCTGATAGCTGATCTCGCCTTATTATAGGTTTTTACTTAATTTTTAGCGCCGAGCTCTTAAAAGCGGATTGTGCGATTAATCAATTAATATGAGTTATAATAAATTTAGTAATTGCGCAGTCTTATTGCAAAATGACTTGAAACAAATATTTTTCGAAAGTATGCGTATTTGTGTGTACATCACTATTATATAAGTGATATATGTTATTTGTTATTACCCTCTGCAGGTATTATGAATTTTCGTTTTTGGTTTTAAAAACTATATAATAATAAGATCTCACTTCTAAAATAAAAGATTTGTTAAATAGACTTCGTGAATTTTATTTTTTTAAAATTTGCGATTTTGGCGAATTTTTTTCAAAAATTGCGCTTTTTTAAACAATCTGGACACCCTGCTTATATACAACAATCAAAGCACATTAACTCTTAATTTTGAGTAACTTTATTAAAACAGATGCGATCAGTAACATATTAATGTTGATTTTAAAAATTAATATAATCATATTCAAATATCTGACGTTTTTGTTGGAATGAAAGCAGAGCTGTTTATGAAAAGTAATGTCAATTGTTCGGGAATCTGTGAACTTAAAACCAATACATTAAAGTTTTACATAGAGTCTTTGGACCAATAAAATTTAAGATTTGATTTCACGCGTGAATATATAAAACCTTTACAAATAATGACACCAGCTAAGGTAGTTCCTAAAGAAGATTTACCAATTTTATCTCTTTTGTTAAAGTTTCCCCATCTCATAGATTGCGATCCTGATATAATAACCACGCAGTGGAATTTACTGAGGCTAAGTGAGCTTGATATTTCCAGCGATCTGGATATTGATATGTTTTGGGAAAAAGTTTCTTCTATTAAAAACGGAATGAATGAAAATAGCTTCATGCATCTCGCCAATTTTGTTTTTAATATAATTTCATTATCACATAGCTCTGCGGCTGTAGAACGCAAATTTTCAACGCTTTCTTTGATAAGAACTAAACTAAGAAATAAACTTAAGATAGATGGTATCAATAGCGTAATGTTATGCAAGGAACTTGTAAACAAAAATGACCCGCACTATGTGAGGTCAGCTGCTAAAGATTTGCATGTGTTATTAATTGCTTTAAATTTACTTTTAATAAATTAAATTTATTGGTACAAAACATATGTATGTATATAATTCATAGAACCAAAAAAATTTAAATTATCTCATCTCATGTGCCTGCATTTATTTATTTCTTGCTTGTCCTAAAATGTACAAAGTACATATCGATGGCTGAGTGGAAGATCGACCTATCTCGGCAGCCAGTTCGAAAACGCCCTATCTCAGACAACTTTTCAAGAACGCCCTACTTCAGAATTTTATTGAAAAACAATCTATTTCAGAATTTTATTGAAAAACTCTATATCTCAGAATTTTGCTGAAGAACGCCCTATCTCAGAACTCGGTTCAAAAACGCCCCATCTCAAACGAAAATACATTAAAAATAAGCTGAGATAGGGCTTTTTTGTATCGGCAGCTGAGATAAGGCGTTATTCAACCCAATTCTCGGGTAGGGTGTTTTCCAATCAAATTGTGAAGTAGGGCGTACTTGAAAAGTTTTCTGAGATAAAGCGTTGTTGAAAAATTTTCTAAGATAAGGCGTTTTCGAACTGGTTGCCGTGATAGGTCGATCTTCCACTCAGCCATCGATATATGTATGTATGTAAATTTTTTGTATTCCGAACATTTAATCTTAAATAAATGAAGTGTATGCTTTCAGAATGCTTTTTTGCAAATGAAATTTATTTGGTAGGTTGTAAACGATTTTTGTCGGATTTGGGGAGAAAATTAGTACGGGAAAAAAAATTTTGTGGCAACGCTGATCAAGGCGCACGCCACAAATCGGAGGAGAAGCTTACTTAAGATCGGGTCGGGTTTGTTTCTCTAACAACTATGCCGCTGAGTTTGCTCGAATATCTTATTTTTCACCGAGAAATTTTATTTTGAAATCTTCGAACTACTATTGTGCATTTTATCAAATGGGGAGGGGACAGTAGCGAAGTTGTCTGAATTCAAATTTTTCAATGAAAAAAACTTAAGTAAGCCTAATGAGATGTGATAAAGCAGGAGATAAATGTATCCAAAAATGCTATATATATTTTTTGGAGCAACAACAATTTGGACAAGCTATGTTATCTTGAAAACAGGTCAAAAGTCAAACCATAATTTTTTGGCATTTTTGGGTTGGAATTATTAAATAATTATTAAATATATTTGTATTATATTATATATTATTATTATTGTCAGTTTTTCATGGCAAAAAATATCCTCAGAGGTTCGTCATTGCATACCGAGGGGCGATCACTATTTAAAAAAAAAAAAATTCTTTGGTGTTTATGTTATTCGGAACCTGGGTTCGATCCAGGCCCTGCGGAATGGTATTGCGCGATTATAACCACCACACCACAGAGCAGAGCATTTCTGAGCTCAGATTCGAATTCAGCGAACCAAATTTTATTACTAAAATCTAGCCTCATCTCAGATGAAAGCAAAGGTTCAAATTTTGTCGAGGGGTGTTACTGTAGTGTTTTTCAGGTGAGCTGATGGACGGCTATTTTTACACCCGAACGCACTTGTGCACAGAGGTATATTAACTTTGTTCACATAACGGTTGTTTGTAACAGCCAAAACGAATCGAGATAGATATAGACAAATGTATACATAAATGTTCAGAATGAAAAGAGAAGTCGATTAAGCCATGTCTGGCTGTCCGTCCGTCCGTGTACACTATAACTCGAGAAAAAATTTAGATATCTCAACAAAATTTGGTATGTAGATTGTCCTCTACCCAAGGTAGGTTGGTATTGAAAGTGCGCGAAATCGGACAGTAACCACGCCAACTTCCCATATAACGGCAGTTTTCAGAAATACGAAAACTGCGATATTTTAGTTACTACTGAAGCTTACTCACTACAAATTGATATTTACAATGATTTTTAGACGTAAAATAAGAATATTATAAATTTTTTGAAAATGGGCGTAGCTTGGTAACAGGTACACAAATTTCTCGCAAAATTGGCACAGTTGTTAGCCTTTCTACAACATAGCAAAGGGCTGAAATTTTTTTAAATCGGACAATAACCACGCCCACATCCCATATAACGGTAATTTAGAGAAGTACAAAATTACCAGTAAATACAAAAACTAATTTATTCAAAAATTTTGTGTTTGCAATAACTCTTTAACAAAAAACACGTTTAAGATAAAATTTTGGAAAATGGGCGTGGCACCGCCCACTTATGACTAGGTATATATATCTCGGTAACCGTTCTATCAATTTGTATCAAATTTCGGACTAAAATTACTCCCACTTTTCATATAACGGTAAATTTTAGAAATTCTTGAAACTTCGACATTTCGAAATTAAAAGACGCTAATTTATTCAAAATTTATACTTAAAACAATCCCTTGAAATAAGTAACATTATTATAGAATTTTGGATAGTGGGCGTAATACCGCCCACATTGAACCATATAACGTCACTAGACACGAACAAAGGCGAGGGCTCAAAAGTTGACCGCGAAAAAAAACGTCTGCGAAGAAAGGCGCATAAACCTAGGCGACGGCAAAGAAAGACGCGTTGACATTTGACGGCTTATTAAACTTATTTTCGTGGTCAACTATGTTTGCGGGTGTAATAGTATGTGCATTCCCCAAAGAGTTTTTGGGAAATAATGCTGAAGTGACAGTCCTTGGCTAGGTATAAATCTATGTTTACGCGTCTTTCTTCGCCGAAGTTTTTTTACGCGTCTTTTTTCGGCAATGCGTCCTTTTCGCCGTCAAAACAATGGCGCTCCTTTATTCGTGTCTAGAGACGATAAGTTTATCTCATTAAGTAGAACTGAACAATGTTCAGTGAACATACTATCGAAATTTTTAGAAATTGGGGTAAAACCACTCTTCTTACCATGTAACGGTAGTTTTCAAAAAAGTGAAAACTATATTTAATACTTGCGCCGGGTATTTAATGTTCGGCTCCACCCTAACTTAGACGTTTTTACTTGTTTCCAAATAAGTTCTTCCACTGGGTAGGCATTCACAATTGCTTTACTTTACGCAATTCCTACATTTGCGTCCATGTTGTAACCAAACCTCGCGGAGCCTTGGGACATGACAGTAAGGCTTTATTGGAGCCACTCCGACATATTCGGTTTAATAATCCCCTGATGTCTGCAGCGTCTATTCTCAAAGAGGTCGCGCTGAAGACGGTGTCTGGTTTGGAGCGCGGCCTTCTTTATATAAACGTGTATTCTACAACTCTGAGATCCGCCGCGTAAAAACCATTGTCAATGAAAACATTTTTATTTGAGGGCATGCACCTGGAATATCCGGACGTTCTTAATGGGGAAAGTAGACCAGTGCTTCGTAAATACTGACAGTCATCGCCATCAATGCAATGCAATGGACGGGAAAAGCAAAAATCCGTCGTCTGTGGTTGCCTTATAAAGGAGCTCAAAATAGATCTTGCATCTGGGGTTAGAGAAAGACTTATTCGGAAAATTCAGCTTCGACGATGAAGCGCCCAACTACTTTAGATTTTACAACCTTGGAAGCTAAAGTTTCCAATACTGCTTGGCTGTCAAAACAGCAACGTTCCCTGTAGCCAACCTATAGTTTGGTAAATAGCTTTACCACACAGATTTGCTAGTGAAAAGAATGGGACGAAGATACGGTCTTGGAAATTTACTCTTGCACTACTCCCATATATACCTTCGAATTTTAGCTAAGTACTTAGCTTATACTTCCAATTGCAAAAAGTCTGCGGTGTGCTTCCAGCTGAGCTGATGGCTATCAAAGAAGCTGCTCTGTGCATGACGATGCTAATCCTAAAAATACATAACTCTGTAGGACAGTGAAGACGTAAATTTTAGAACGCTTCTTGACTACCTTTAAAACAGTTACACATAGAATGTAAACATATTCTAAGGAATCTGACATCCAAATTCCAACAGCGGGATTTGGGTTTCTCGACACAGAGATATGCCAGGTAATTGTGAAGCAGATTAGTTGGCCAGGGTTGGTACGCCCATTACTGCCACCTTTCTTGAAGGCCCAATATGCGGGATATCACGTCCAATCTGGTCCAGACCCGACAAGGTTTTCCTCGAAATCCATCAACTCAGGTTGGAATACACGCACAAAACAAATTAGTCCTTAGGACCTTAGAAGGTCCTTGGTCCTTCCATCGGGTTCGAGGGTGCCCTTGATTTCGTTGTTCACCCATGGGTGAGGAGTCGTGCAACATGTCCAAGCCAGCGCCATCGTTGTATCCTTATTCGCTTAACTTTGTCCATATCGTTAATAAGCTCGTACAGTTCGTCATTCCATCTTCTCTGGTACACGTCATCCCGGTAGATCTTGCGTAGAATAGTTCTCTGGAAAGCTCCCAAAACCTTCTCATCTTTTTTCGACATCATCCAAGTTTCTGCGCCATATAAAAGGACGGGCATGATGAGATATTTGTAGAGTGTGATTTTTGTGCGTCGAGAGAGGGCTCTGCTTTTCAATTGCCTCCGAGCCCAAAGTAGCACCTATTGGATAGAGTTATTCTTCGCTTGATCTCCAGGATGAAGTTTTTGGTGGTGCTTGTGCTGGATCCTAGGTAGACAAAGTCCTTCACTACTTCAAAGTTATAGCTGCCAACATTGGCGTGTGTTCCAAAACGCGTGGACTCTTTATATGTTGCCAGGAGGTATTTTGTCTTGCCCTCGTTAACCAACCTCTTTAGCTTATTTTTCTAAACTGGTAAATGCTGCGGTTACGTCCCTTTGTTTCATACCGATATCATCTACATACGCCAGCATCATCATTATTTTGATATATATGGTGCCGCTGCAATTCAGATTGGGAGCTCTTATTACGCTTTCCAGCACCAGATTGAAAAAGTCGCACGAGAGTAAATCGCCTTGTCTAAAACCTCGTTTGGTCTCGAACGCCCTACTTATTTCAACCTTAGTAGCTGAAGGTTGTACTCAACGTCAACCTGCATAGCCGTATTAGTTTTGCGGGGATCCCAAACTTAGACATTGCATATTACAGACAGCTTTTCTCCGCGCTATCAAAATGATGTTGTGTGGTGATTTGCATATCTACTGTCTAGTAAACATCCGCCGTCAAGTAATAACCAGCGTTACCAAGTGATTGGAAGATGGAATTCCACTGATCAATATTGAAATTCGATTGCGAGATTTTTCGGCTGTCCACTGTGACTGTGCCACGTCGAACTTCCGCCGCGTCAATTTGGTTCTTCGTTCTTTGATCAGGAGACACCGAAAGGGCGTTGTGGATGTTTCGATGCTCGTGTCTATAACTAACTACCGTGTTCGGGCCGCGGTGAAGTCGATCAGCCTATTTCGGTGTTCTGGGCAGCGCTCATAGAAGCACTCCTTATTGTCATTGTCCTTCTCCTCCTTTGGGGCGTGCGCAAATATTAGGCTGACGTTTAATATAGTTAGCCTTTATGCGGATTGTGGCACAATTCTTTCTGTGGTGGCTGTTGACCCTAGATTTAAGTTGTCGAAGTATCCGTTGTTATAGCGAGCCGCTTGCTCCAAGACATACGCCCGCTTGCAGCCGCAATTAATGGTGAACAGACGCTGCGTACGTCAGTGAGACCCTAAACCGAATATGCCGGAGTTGCGTCATCGCACTTGTGTTGCTCATGTTAACGAGAGTGCGCGAACGAGAGTTGGCATTTAGTATAGCCGTACAACTGTAACTGCATCCCCAGTAGATCGGCTATACCTCATCGCACTCCCAGACAGACATAGTACAGTGAATTAAATTACAGCTGCTCATAGTTATGAAGAGGAGGCTTCTCTCTGAGATGGAAACACCAGGTGAAGGTAGACTTGGCTTCACTTGGCATTTGCAAAATCGCTTAAGAAAGAAGATGATATTTTGAAATTAATTGAAAGCAAAAACGTGAACTTTGGCAAAAAGAGCCCGCTATTGAGATTTAATAATGGCATTTTTAATAAAATATATACAAGACTAAAAAAGCTAGTCTCACCTCTTCCATTAACTTATTAAATGATATGCAGCTGCAGATGCTCGTTTATACATAAATTATTTAAGGGAGAAGTTTTATTCTAGAAATGTTCACATTTTAAAAGCAATCATTTCGGTATCCTTATTTATGTACATAGCGTTACCTTAATTCACAAAGGCCCTAACCAATACTTCTTTATAAAGTGGCATGTAACTTAGTGGTTTTTGATAGTATCACTTTAAAATTTTTATTGAAGGTGTATTTTAATATATCCTACCAAAATCTGCGTTGGTTAGGGCCTTTGTGAATTAAAGTATCGATATTTACATAAATATGAAATTTGTGAGTAAAAGTGTACTTGTAACAGGATATGTGTATGTATATGTTTTTTTATTTGTTAATTTTTTTTACTTTCTTTCACCACTTTGCGTTATTATAATTGGGTAGGCTCATAAAACGGCCACCTTTTACCCCATTTTATACGATAATCGAACATTTAAGCAATTTATTTTACAATTGTTACACTTTCGTTGTGATTAGTGAGCGCTTCAGATTTATCGATTATCTGCAATTAATTTATTTTTTTTTTTCATTTGCATTTAGTGCAACTGAAATTATATAGACAGTTTTTCTTAGAAATCTTTCTTTTTTTACACATTATTTCACATAATTGATCTATAATTGATCATAATTGTAAGTACTTTCTTTAATAATTTTTATTTTTCAAGTTTGCTATATCTTTGAACTCTCCATTGATTTATCTGAATATTTTTATTTTTAACAAATATTTATAATTTTTCCCGAGTACTCGTATCTAATACACAACAATCACAACCGTAACTACCGCTTACGTTGTCAACGTTGAAAGTTCTTCTAAGGCTAGCCGACACGAATAAGCAACGAAAGCCCAACCGACTCTGCTCACTCATTTCGCCTAACATAAAAGGAGAAACGCCTGCCAACCAAGCAGCACACAACAATTAATATCCAAAGATACGCAGCGAACACCTGAACAACTTTAAGGAAGCCAACAAGCAACCAGCTAAGCCATCGAACTAGTCCTTGCCACAACGGGGTGGAAGAAACTTTTTGCACCTGTTCGAAGATTGCCGCATTACTAGTTGGGGACCCACGACTACCGGTTGGTATACAAATCGAATGTAGAACTCTGTTAAAAGCAGCGCGAGAGTGCACGTACATAAGTGAACGCGAGTACTCTTTGTACTTCCTTCTCCTCAGTTCTCAAGGCAGAATGGCAAATGCGTAAAGATGGCAGACATGGTTTCGACGGCATCGAAAGCCCTCGGGACCGACCGGCACAACTCGGATATCATGTGTCCATACCTACTTCTTTGAGTATGAGTGTGTGCTATGGTTGATACGCCTTGTAACGCCGAAGCCTTGGTGGTTGGTCGTCACCTTGACGACCCACAACCAAAACAATAAACAACAGTAACAAATGATTGTAAATTGAAGCAAAAGTGAAAGAAAGCAAATAGTTGTAAAAGTGCTTACTAGTATGTAATTAATATTTACTTAGGGTCAGAGGTGACAACCCATAGACGCGTCGGTGCTTGATATACTTAATAAGTATTGAAACAAACAAAACCAGGGAAGAGAATTCGGTTCATTAAGTCTGTGTAAACAAAAAATTTTATTGTTTTATGAAAACCATCCTATCGCGAAAAAAGGCGGTTTAAGGTGTTACATATGTATGTATTTAATATATATATATAT
>NW_023458557.1:70880638-70901002 GCF_013731165.1 Rhagoletis pomonella
TTTAATTCGATTTCTTAGAAAGATTCTGAGTATGCAGTTTTATAGCCCACTAGAGCAATTCAAGTGTCACAAAGGATAAGTTTGAGGTAGCTTGATTTTTGGCAATTTTTTTCTTGACAGTGTCAGTCATTAGTTCTGTTCGCTATGCAAAAACCAGTAAGAATTAACCAGTAACAAAATCCAGAGAATAAGGTATCTTGCTCTCCCAAAGAGAGAAACTTACTAAGTTTTGCGCGAACAGGAATTAGCAAACATTTGCAAGCTTCACTTCCAGCTGGCGTCCATTTGGTTGCATTTCGAACATAATACATTTTTTAAATAATTTCAGGTGGAAAACAAAACTGGACCTATACCTACATATATTTTTTCTTATTCTGACCCTCTTCAACATAAGCTTCAATTTCTTTGTGCAAGTCATTGTCGGATTTCCTATTTTGACAGTGGTGTTGACTGCGTTCCGATTACGAATACAGCTTTTTTAGCCGAGTACCTTTCAAATTTTGGGAATTATTTAATTAAATTAATTGAAAAACAAATGTTTACATACTTCTTTCTTGTTGATTCAAATTATTGTTGACAAAAATGCAACCGTGTGCCACAATCCTGCTTGCAACTTCTTGCTGGCAAAAATTTTCCCAGCACGAATTTGCAACGTCCCCTCCAAATGAAATGTCAAAATTGTGCTCTCTCTTTGCAAGTTTTACTAGTTTTTTGGCCAAACGAGCACGATTTGGCAACAATTGGTACCAACTTGTACCAGCTTTTTGCATTGCACCCTCTTATTTTCTTCCATAAAAAGTATGTTCGATTATATGAAGAAAATGAGCAACACCTTCCACAAAAAATTTCCCAAAAATCAACCGTAAGTTGCAGCTACTTTAAACTTGCACTTTATTATACTTAAATTAACTTAAATTACAAAACTGCAAACTCAAAATCTTTCAGCCAAATTTAATTAAAAAGCTCGAGATTATTACATACAGGTGAAACTAATATAAGCCTGCCCAAACAAATGCATTAAAATTTTAGTGGCAGATTTGAGTAGCTCAGTTTTATTTTGTCCGACTTTAGGTGCGTTCGCGTAGCTGTTAATTGTTCAAGTTTAACCAAAACTTACATGTTTTTGCGTTCGCGTACGCAAAAAACTTGCAAAGTAGGGGAAATTGAGAGAGCAAAGTGACATTTCATTTTGAGGGGAAGCTGTTAGTTTCTGTTGGAAAAATTTTTGCCAACAGCAATTTGCCAACAGGGAAACAGCTGATCAAAAACAGCTGGTAGGAATTTACGCAAATCACAAAATTGAATTTGATGGTTTGGAAGATAAAAATTACAAAATGCGACTAAGTAAACTTGTAAAAAATAAGTAGTTATTTGTTTAATCAATAAACTGTGTCAGTATAACACTTTGCGATGACTTTTCGTACGTTTTAAATTTTACACTTTTGTATGTAAACAAAAATTATATCAGCTGTTCGTCTAACTTGCAAGTTTCTGCAAATTTTCTGTTCGCGTACTATTTTGGATATTTCTCTCTTGTGAGAGAACAGATGACATTGCGCCGGAATTTGGCAGTTGGTTGGTTTCTGCTGGAGATTTTAAACGAACGCACCTTTTATCAGCATCTGACTGCGTGTTATAACTGTTTCATTTCTCAACTCAAAGTTTGTTTACAAAAACCAAAAAAAAAAAAACAATCAGCCTTATCATGACCTTCATTTTCCCCGAACCGGTTAACTTTTTACTCTTGGTTTCCATGGTTTTACTATGGGCGGATGACAAATTTTCGGGTGAATTTTTTTTTCAGGTGAAACTCAGGATAAGGCAGAATACCTTCAGATTTCTAATTCTAAAAAAATTTCAGTTACAGTATTGATATTCCCCAAATTTTTTTCGTATTTTACTCGCCATCGGCCGTAGATTCCATTTGGTTTCGTTGAATTTCTTTTCCCCAAGATACACGTTTTTGCGATATAACTCCTTTATGTAGGCAGATAAAACCAATAATTTGTGTGACCGGCTTACACAGTAGGGAAAATCATTTACTTTATGTCAGTTGCTTACAGGAAAGCGCAAATAATACTGAATATGATTGGTAATTCGTCTAGTGAGAATGAGCTGTCTGCTAACCCAACCAAAACTGTGTGTTGTGCTCTTCACACAGTTATAGCATTCCCAACTTCGGTGCCATGGAAGTCACAGTCAGAAACTGAGTGAAAATTACGATGGGCTGTAGGTGAACAAAATTCATGTTGCCCTCAATCCCAGAGGGTCTATCTGGACAGACAAAACAAAGGACAGTAATTAAATTTATACACATTTAACAATACTTTAGCGTGTACATATCTAATAAAGTAACTTGTGGTTCGATTGAAAAAAAAAAACTTAATTTAGCAAATGTAGAAGTAAAAGAAACGCCTTACTTTAACCAGTTTAGTCTACAAATATTATTAAAATGCAAAAAGCTCTAACCAAAATTTCAAACTTTTTACTCAGTATTTTAGAAAAATTTTAGGTGCGCAGTTTTATAGCCCATTAAATTATAGTTGGATAAAATGCAAGTTTCCGTTGATTTTTTAGGATTGTTTTTACGATGCTGTACATTTTCCGCCAAATTAAGAAATTGTCGAACATACTTTTAATGCAAAAAATATATAAAAAATTAACGTTATTTTTAGTCACTTGAAACTTGCACTGTATCCTCCTGTAATTTAATGGGCTATAAAATTGCGTACCTAGAATTTTTCCGAAAATTCTGAGTAAAAAGATTGAAACAGGTTGAAACCAAAAAAATTTCAAATATAGTAAAACTGCGTTTTTAGTTTTAGACATTTTTTATTAGAACTTTATTATTATAAAAATATGGTAAATTCCAACAATTATTTAAAATCTTTAGTGCATTTAGAATAAAAATGTGTACCAAATGAAAAAGAAAATACTGTAGGATTTAAAAAAATTAAAATTTTTTGAGTTCGCAAAAACGAATAGGCATTGAAAATGCCCATTTTTTAATCAATTTTATTTTTTTAAGCTTATAAAGTTGGAAGGCCTATATTCGAGGATATTTTCGAGTTTATATCAGTCCTTAACATATACTTCTTTCAAAATAAATATTGCAAAGTTTCAAGAATATTCAAGGACAAAATTTTAAAAGGACATTTTCAATACGTTATGCACCAAAAAAATTTAATCTGTTTTTTCTCTACAGAATTTCTCTTTATTTGATACCCATACTGCTTTTCTCAGTACATTGCTCTGAATTTTTTAAATCAATTTCTGAACTACTCATACTAATCAATTTTCAACGACCTTTAAAAAAATCCTGACGTCAGAGAGAAAAACCAAAAACGCAATTTTACTGCATATATTCGGCCCATGGCTTCGCGAATGTATTTATTTTTGTGTGTAAAATTGCCTGTCGCACGGTGTTATATGTATGTACATATAATGCTCTAGACATTTTTAAAAAATATTAAATATTAAACAAACAAAAGAAAGATAGAAAAATCTGCTCAACATAACGCCACCATTGCAAATTACAAATCCCAAAAATCGCGGGATTCTTGGCAAATAATCCCGGGATTTTCGGGACATAAAATAGGCCGGGACTAACATCCCTACATCATACTGTGATAGGCATGCATTACAATGACATTTGCCCCTCCTGCCTTGAAAATGATGCCACGCCGGAACACTTTTTGTGCTTCTTGCCTGCCTTTATAAAAATTATGTATGAGGCTTCTGGCAGTGATGTATTGAGACACGAACGCCTAAGCTCTTTAACACCCATCAATCCAATATTTACTGTTTTATGAGCTGGAAGCATCGAAAGGCAAATTTCGTCAGTAGGACTTTAAACCGAGTTAAACCTCTTACCGTTTAAGTACCAATCCCCCGGTACTTTCGTCGGGAAGTGGTTTGAGGACAGAGCGCTAGGTTCATTACATTCCTCAGGCATTCCGGGTTAATGTATTTTAAAATATTACATAAAAACCCACCTTATTCGGATCCATTCAAACCACCCTCTCTGAGCCTCTCACCTTCTCGGACTGACGCTTCGACTAGCTTCTTTCCGGCTAGTAGTGAAGGTTCGACAGCGTTGATACACTCTCGCTTTTTCTTCAGATAGAAGATCGATAGGTGTCATGCCTACGATAACTAGTGCCACTTCGTCTGACGCATATGATAAATCGTCGATTCTTTTTGTATTACATTTTCCGTATGTAGTCCAAAGCTGATTCTATATTTCAACCGATCTGACTACACTCATTAAACTATCTTCTCCGATTTATTCGCAGATCACGTAGATTTATAACTGATGTAAAGGGGACGCGTTGTTTTGTGTTAGTTCCGACAAAAAAAAAAAGCTCAGAACATTGGTCCCCTATTCAGTTTCAGTGGATGAGTATCCGCTTCACATCAGCAGTCCCTATTGGCTTTTTCATTTTGTATCTATAAAGACTACAGTTATGAAAGCTGATCATGTTGTTGTTGTAGCGGCTACAACAACCCCGCCCAGATCGGTTGGTATCTCAGTCGTTGTCGTCAAGTTCCACTAACGGCAACCCTAGGAAGCGTGCAGCTTCTGTGGGATCTGTCCACAGGGACAGGGCCGTTAGGGTAGTCGGGTTTTCCGGGCATGCGAAGAGGTGGTTCGAGTCATGTGGGGTCTCTCCGCATGCCGGACATTCGTTCGGCACATCCTCATTCAGCCTACTCAAGTAGGAGTTTAACCTGCTGCAGTAGCCGGAGCGAAGTTGAGCAAGTGTAGTGCGTGTCTCCCGAGGCAGATGAAGCTCTGTCTCGTCAGTGTCCGGGGGTGGTATGCCTAGAACGGCATTCACAGGTCGAGAGTCTACATAACTCGAGACTGAGTCCCTGTGAATGCCGTTCAGGGCCTGTCTGTACGCTGTCGGGTCCAGAGGTTGCTTAATGAACCTCTGGACTTCGTCCGTCAGTTCATATAGATGCCTCCTGACGTGCCTAGGCGAGGGCTCCTCTGCAAGCAGCTGTCTGTTTGGGTGGCCACTTCTGTGGCTCCCGATCAGGAACTGCTTGCAGAGCATTATGTTGTGCTCCCTAACTGGGAGCATTTGCGCCTCGCCGTGCAAGTGATGTTCTGGCGTCATCAGGAGGCATCCCGTCGCTGTCCTAAGTGCCGTATTTTGTCCCGTCTGTAACTTCGTCCACTGCGTCCTACTAGTCCCTGGCGACCACACTGGCGCTGCGTAGTTCAAGACCGGCCGGCCTATTGCCTTGTATGTTGCCAGCAACGTTTCTTTGTCTTTGCCCCAAGTACTGCCGGCTAGCGACTTGAGGACCTTGTTGCGGCTCTGTACTTTATTGACAATAGCGGTTGAGTGCGCAGAGAAGGAGAGCAGGCTGTCGAATGTGACTCCGAGTATTTTGGGGTTATTCACCGTCGGAATTGGTGTGTCATCGACGTGAATCCCCAGCGGTAGCCTGACCTCCTTCGTCCAGGTTGTGAACAGGGTCGCGGAGGATTTCGTAGGGGAGAGGGCTAGACACTTTGCAGTGAAGAAGCGAGAAAGTTCGGAGAGATAGCCGTTTACTTTCGAACACAGGTCATCAATTCCATTCCCAGTCGCCATAATCGAGCAATCGTCGGCATAGGAGACAATCGAGACTCCCTCTGGTGGTTGAGGGAGCTTTGAAATATAAAAGTTAAACAGTAGCGGGGAAAGGACACCACCCTGAGGAACCCCCTGTTTTATTTTTCGCTGCTTACTCGTTTTGTCTCTGAACATTACCGACGAATGTCGACCACTTAGATAATTTGCCGACCACCGTTTGAGCCTCTGTGGGAGAGAGGAGGCCTCTATATCTTCTAGTAGCGTGGAATGGCAGACGGTGTCAAACGCCTTTGACAAGTCCAACGCTACTAGAATCGTTCTCTCACAGGGACGGTTACGGTTAAGGCCACGAGTTATCTGAGTGTTTATGGCGTTAAGTGCTGTTGTTGTACTGTGCACTTTTCGGAAACCATGCTGATGCTTCGCTGGGGTCAGGTGATTTGTGAAGTACGGGAGTAGCAAGGCCTCGAGTGTCTTCGCTACCGGGGAAAGGAGTGTAATCGGACGATACGAATCTCCTTTGTTTGCCGGTTTCCCCGGTTTGAGCAGTGGGACCACTCTCCCCACCTTCCAGATGTCTGGGATGATGAGAGTGGCCATTGACAAATTGAGGGCCTCCGTTAGGTACGCTACCCCCGCAGGACCCAAATTTTTCAGCATCAGCATGCATATTCCGTCGGGACCCATGGCTTTGGAGGCTTTCGCCTTCCCGATGGCCACCTGAACTTCACCGCAAGTGAAAGCAAGGGGGGCACAAGTTGTTGGCAGTTTGTGCAGCCTTCTGGTCACTCGACGCTTGGCTTTGTCCACCGGAGGATGCAGTATGAACTGCCGGCTGAAATAGCTCGCGCATCGCTCCGGGTCCGACGAAGCATGGTCGCCGAAGGAAATTTCGACTCTGTCGTCGTGCTTCGTCGGATTAGACAATGACCTCACGGTTGACCAAAGCTTGCTCACACCAGAGGTGAAGTTGCAAGTCTTCAGATGCTCCTCCCACTTCTTCCGCTTATGTACGTTTACAAGTTGCCGAATCTCCGCGTTGAGATCCCTGATACGGGGATCTCCGGGATCGGCCTGACGAAGGCTATCACGCTCATTGGCTAAAACAGCCGCTTCGGCAGGGAAGTTTGGACGTGGGTCCGATATGCACCCTGCCGGTATGAAGCGGGCTGCAGCAGCAGTGATAGCCCTGCGGAACTTACGTTCACCGAGATGGACGTCGGTTGGTGTGGGGAGCGATGTGAAGGTGTTTTCAGTAAACTCCGCGTAACCTTTCCAGTCAGCTTTAGAAAAGTTGACATAGGTCCGGTGTTTGGCGGAGGCAAAGTCGGTTGGTTTATCAATCGAGATCACTATGGGTAGATGGTCTGATGCTAGAGTCAGCATAGGTCGCCACGTTATGCTGTTTATCAGACCAGCGCTGACTATTGTGATGTCTGGCGAGCTACTGCAGTTACCCATAATCCTGGTGGGTGCGTCGTCGTTCATTGTGCAGAATGTCGAATCGTCTATCTGCTCAGCCAAGTCTGTTCCCCTACGATCGTTTGACAGGCTTGAGTGCCAAAGATCGTGGTGCGCATTAAAGTCACCTACTACCATACGGTTTTCACCTCTGAGGAGCGCACCTATATCAGGGTGATATCCTGCCGGGCAGCAGGTGACAGGGGGTATGTATATATTAAATATTTCGAGCTCGACATCGCCTGACCGGATAGCGATGCCCTGACATTCTAGGGTGGTATCCCTGCGGTCGATGTCTGCTTCGATAAGACGATACTGCACGGTGTGGTGCGTGATGAACGCTAAGCCACCACCATTATCTCGCTCGCGATCTCGACGGTGCACGTTGTACCCGGCATAATTCAACAAAGTTGAATTGCTGTGCAACTTCGTCTCTTGGACCGCAGCTATTAATATACCATGCCGACACATGAAGGCGGTTATCTCCTCAATCTTGCTCTGTAGCCCGTTGCAGTTGAATTGGAGGAGCTTCATGTGGTTCGGGAGACGTGTTGTGATGTGGGGTGTGAGTGATGTGTATGTTCTTGCCGCCGTTGGCTGTGTGTGCTGCTGAGGAGATTGCCTCCCTGTGGTGGTAGTGGGGGGCGTCGCAATTGATGTCAGCGACCGAGCAGCGCAACACGGGCCCTCGAAGTTCCCCGTCCAATCTCGCGTGGTGCGCAGACCTGAACATGCCCTAAAGTGGCACCAGCCAAGGCAGGTGTTGCACTTGACTGATGTCACATTACGGAATATCCTGGTCTGACATACCGTGCAGATTGTAGGGGGAACCAGGAGTTGTTGGCGGCGGCGTGTGGGTGGTGGTGCGGTTGTGTGTGTTGTGTGGTCTGTGGTGGCTGTGGTATGTTGTTGTGTTGTGGCGACTGTGTGTGGTTGCTGTGTGAGTGTGTGGGGCTGCACGGGCGGACTATGGGTTGTCGTGGAGGCTGCTCTGTTTGAGCAACAGGGGGCCACGTACGACGTGGTCCACTGTCTGTGTGTCCGTAGTCCCGAGCAGACCCTGAGGTGACTCCACCCCTCGCAGGCATTACACTTGACTGAGGTATACACAGCAGGTGTATATTTCTGGCCCAGGGTTTGACTCGATGCCAGCCCTGAGTAGGAGAATGCGTAGTGAATGTTGCCCTATGGACGGACAACTTCTGAGATACTTCGCCGACCTAAACGGGGTTAGATCGCCGAAACAACAGCCCTTGGTCGGGTGAAACCCGAGTCATTCCGGTACGTAGAACCGGCTGTCGTGGGAATGAAAGCTGATCATCGAGGGAACTGCTTTTAAGAATACGATATTTTAAGAGATAAAAGTCTCCGCGATATCGCTAAACGATCTGAGTCATTTTGAACTATTCGTTAAGAGAAAGTGTGAAAATTAATAAAAATAAAAAAATAGTGGTATTTCCAATCTCAAATCGCAGTAGTTTGTGGCCAACATTATCGATAATCAACGCCCTTTTTGTAAATGTCCTAGTCCTTAGGCGGACTCTGCGACAATAATTAATAGGCTGCCCTATGCTGGTTGATTTAAGAGACTCAGAAACTCATTACCTTTCTACTTAATTTTTATTTTTAGCCGCGAGGTTCGTGAAATTGAAGCTAATGAAGAGAATGAAATTTTGGCACGCGCTGCCAAGGCTAAGGAGGAATATGATGAACGACGTTTGGCCTCCAGCTTTGTTGAATATCTAAACGAGCATCAGTTGTACGAGTCATTGTGGAAAGGGGACGAAGATGGTCATGCGCTACTACAGATCGGGCAGACGGCTACCGATCTTGCTGAGGAATACGACAATGATATCTATGGTGTGACGCAAGAAATATATAAATTTGGTTTGGAATGTTATGAAGAGCGTGAGTTAGAGATAAATGAATTCAAGGAGAATTTGGAAGAAGGTCAAAATTTGATACAAAAAATGGGTCAAGATGTAATCGAAGAATTTCTACAACATAAGGAAAGCGTCTTCGAACGTGCATCTGCTGTACTTAAAGCATTGGAGATACGAACTATGCGCGGCGAAGATGAAGAGTCGCCCGAGAGTTTGGACTTATTGGAACAATTTGATAAGATTTCAATGCAATTTGATGATACCATCAATGAAGTATGGCAGCAGCTGATGAGCCAGGAATTGCATTTACACGAGAGTGTAGAGGTTAGTGCATAAAATTCGCCGTACAGCCCTAAGTATAAAGTATTTTTGCAAACAATTTTGATTCTGGAAAAATGTGAGGCTTTTACATTAGGACGGGCTATAAGAACTGAAATCTAACGTAGAGAGAAGCCTCAAGAAGGCGTTGCGTTTGTAAATAAAAATCAACTGTTATTTATGGCCGCGTACTTAGCGTTTACTCGCGTGAATTTTGAGGAGACAATCCGGCAGGTTCTGCAATTCACTTCCCATTTGATTTGATTTTACACACAATGACAACATTCCCCCAACAGCCGGTTCTACGCACCGGAATGACTCAGATTTTTCCCCTGTCAAGGCCTGTGGTTTAGTTCCCAAAGCCTCTGAGGTTCAGCCAGGCGAAGCGGTCAACAGTTGTCCGCAAATCATGTTAGCCCAACGCCGGTAGTCACATCGATGCGTGGTATGTCAAGGCCTATTTTAGACTGCCGGCAAGTGTGGAGGCCGTGCCAGTATTCATAGTGTTTCTGTTATCAAATACAACTCATTTTGTGAATTTCTCCACCGAACCAGCTGTGGCTAGTGCATCAGCTTTTTCGTTGCCTTTGACGTCTTTATAACCCATCAAGCCAATACAGACGGGCATGGCTGCTGCTTGGGTATCGAAGCAGATGAATATTGCACCCCGTCAATACCTTACAGTATTGTTACCACTAAGGTGAAACGTGGTCTTAACCGTAGCAGCCCCTTGAGAGAACAGTCATGGTAGCGTTGAACCTGTCAAAGACATTTGACACCCTTTGTCATTTCACACTATTAGAAGATATCGGCTCTTCCTCTCTCCCATAGGAACTTAAACGGTGGTCGACGAATTATAAAGAGCAGACGGCAGTCGTCAGTAACCTTTCGAGATCAGACTTCAAATCCTAAAAGAGTTAAACAAGGGTTTCCAGAGTGTGATGTCCTCTGCCACCTACTTTTCAACTTCTGTATCTCGAAGTTTCCTCTGCTCAGGGAGGGCGGTGGATATTGACGTCGGGGAATGAAATTGTTGACTTCTGCAGGAAAGTAAAAGGCTACCTCTCCGAACTTTCTCGCTTCTTCATTCGGTCGCCAGTAAAAGCTGGACGCAGTGGACGAAGCTACAGACTAATTAGAACGCCGCACTCCGGACAGCGACCGGATGTCTTCTGATGTCGCCATAACATCACCTACATGACGAGGCGCAAATGCTTCACGTTAGGGAGCACAACACAATGCTCTGAAAGCAATTGTGGCTTCCTAAGACGTGGGCACTCGAACAGACACTTGCTTGCAGAGGAGTCCTAGCCAAGGCACGTCACAAGGCTGCATAAAGCAACCTCTGGACCCGACAGCCTATCGACAGGCCTTGAGCGGCATTCGCAGGAAGTCAGTCTCAAGTTACGTAGACTCCTGCCTGTGAATGTCGTTCTGGGCACACACCACCTGACGTGAACGAGACAGAGTTTCGTCTGCCTCGGAAGACTCGGACCCAATGGCCCAACTTCGCTCTGATTACTGCAGAAGGTTAAACTCTACCTGAGAACACTGGATGGGGACGTACCCAATGAGTGCCCGGCATGCGGCACCCACGACTCGATACATCCCTTCGCTTGCCCATTGAACCCCACTCGACTGACGCCTCTGTCCCTATGGACGGACCCTATAGAGGCTGCACGCTTCTTGGATCTCGCATTAGTTGAGCTAGACGAAAATGATTGAGATTTTAGCCGCTATAACAACAACTCCCGACCTATGATTGCCGCCCAATCACCACCTGTAGCAGACACGGAGCTTCAACTGCCAATAGAGTCCCGCGTTACTCTGGGCCAGTTACGGTCGGCCTATTGTAGCCGCCTCCAGACTCTACCCCGATATTCCCAATGAGTGTCCGGCATGTAGAGACTCCCAACCACCTCTGCACATATCAGCTCAATCCCACTTAGCTAACACCCCTCTCCAATTGATCCGACCCCGTCGAAACAGTTCGTTTCTTGGGTCTACCGTTAGTGGAGCTTGACGACAACGATTAATGAACAAACCGACCTAATCGGGGTGTAATAGTCTCGCTACAACAGCAGCCACGTACAATGGCAGTACGAATTACAACAAACACGTCGTTTTAATGTTATGATTCCCACGGCGAAAAATTTAGCTGTTCCCACACCCCAACACCACCTTATTGTTTTTATTTTGTTTTATCATTTCTGGGAATGTCCGTTCCCATGCGAATTCGCATTTCTTCTCCTGTTTATGTTAATATAGCATGAAAAATCCCCCGACAATTTGGGGGAATGTTTTCTGATAGTCCTTAAGTAGATATAAAATCTGGGTCATATCGGTTACGTGGATGCGACGGTACGCTCTTTTTTAACTTTTGACCTTTGATTATTTCCACCTCAGGAAACCACAGTCAACTTTCAACGTCGCATACAAGAAATGATGGCCAGATTTGTGGAGCAAGTACAAACATATTTCGGACAGCTACGTGACATTGCCATTCACTTTTCTGAAAATATGACCGAAGTGGCCACACATTACATCAACACGAAGTTAGCACTGCAAGATTTCGAAGATGTGCCACCTGAATTGTCGCATTACATGGAAGATCGTGAAGCTGTCCTTAATTTGATCGCTGGCATGAAGGATACACATATTCAACGTATTGATGAGCGAGAAGATCGGCTAATGGTGCGGAGCAGAGATTTTATAGAAAACATGATCGATGAACTTAATAAGTAAGTGGCTTAATCAGACATAAAGCCTTGTACTACTTACTTACTAAATCGAAAATCCAAACTTTCATAATCTTTTTACAGTAACGAATTGGAGCGCAATAGAGCTAAAATTCTTGAAATCAATTCCTTCCTTGAATTGATGTCCGAGTCTTTAGCCTCATTGCAGAGTGAAATCCGCGAAGAAATAATGAATGAGGAAGCGTAAAATAAAAGGGAGTACTCAAGGTTTATTTGTTATACTTTTCTATCTACATGATAAATAACGAAATTTAAATACGAATTCAAAATAAATGCGAACATCTAATAATGTATATATATCAAACCACTATAATCTTAAATCGAAAAATGCCACAATGTAAAACTCAGCAGGTAATTCGCTTTCGAATGCCATGCTCAAGCTTTCTTCTTTAAGCTTTCCAGATATAATCCTAACGCTTTTTGGGTACCCGGCTTAGTGATAGTATCGATGAATAACTGTAAGTCTTGTTCACGATGCTCTTCGAGGTCTTGTAATTCCTTGACACGGAATTGCTGCTTGGTCAAGGCACGTGCGTAGGGGCTGACTTGCTTGAACGAGGCAAAGAACTCTTCACATTTAGCTAGCGCTTCTTCCTTTGTGTTGACAACATCATCAACGAGACCTGCCTGTTGCGCTTCAACAGTGGTGAACATTCTACCCGTGTAAGCGCTAACTCGGCGATACGCCGCGGGAGTACGTTAAGGAATGAAGCCATAAACCAATTCGGTGCCATAATTCCCAGGCGGGTTTCATTCAAACCTATCGTGAATTTGGGCAGCATAACACGATATTCACAAGATGCTGCTAGCAGACATCCTCCTGCCGGTGCGTGACCCTGCCGATAACAAGACAATTATTAAACGATTTTTTAATCTTTACGATTTTAATACTTGCAAATTATTGTTTAGTTTAATCAGAGTTGCGGCTGAATATCGTTTTTACGGTGTTCGCATGAGACGATTTTACAATCAACTTTTAATTGAGGGCAAAAATCGCCTGGTGTGAACGGCCTTTCAAATAATCGTTTTCAATGAAGTTGGGGTGTAGCCAACTTTTGTTTCAACCAATCGCCCATAAAATTGCCTGGCAAATCACCTCATGCGAACATCGTATTAATGAAACTACTAAACGTCACTTTATTAAGGTACTTTGGATTAAGAGGACTGAACGTAATATGTGTAACTTACGTTAATCGCTGCTGCAGTTGGTAGTTTTGAGCCATACAATGCCATCCACGTGCTTTGCAGTGTTGTCCAAAAACTTTTTAGACGTTCTTCTTTGGGCTGGTACATTTCCAAGATATCCAGGCCTGCACTAAATACACTATTTGAAGACTGAAGAAAAATATTTAATTTATCCAGGTACATAC
Organism: Rhagoletis pomonella; assembly: GCF_013731165.1. NCBI lineage: Eukaryota > Metazoa > Arthropoda > Insecta > Diptera > Tephritidae > Rhagoletis > Rhagoletis pomonella. The sequence continues at coordinate 70,894,021 of NW_023458557.1, forward strand.
ATACATACATACAAACGTATGTAAAGTTTCAAATCATTTAATTACAGATGTCAGTATGAGCCCCTTGCACTTGTTGCTCTCAGCATCTTTTATACAATTGCGTATATCAGTTAACAGCTCCAAATTGAGGCTGTTCACCGGTGGCCGGTTCAAAGTCAATGTAGCAATGCCAGTTTTTTCGTTAACCTCAAGTTTAGTGTATTGAGCATCCACGGAAGACATAGATCGCAGAGCGGACAGAAACTGTCTCGGAGCTGATGTGGAAGCAGCAAAACGCGAAGTGCGGAGGATATACATGATCTTGCAGTTGTTTTAGAAAATTTTTTGGGAATAAATTTTTCTTAAATGAAGATGTGCACTTTAGAGATAAGAAGAAATCGAACACCATTTATCGATTTATAACATAGATTTTATTTTGCTAATTTTCTTAATGGTATTTAGTTTAGGATATACATACATATATGTTAATATTAGACATGAAAACTCAACATTTTGTATATTGAGCATTCACTTCCGTTAAAACAAAATGTATTAGCCCTGAAAATTTTGAAAATTAAATTTCGACTTATAATTACGATAACGGACTTTGATCGTGCGGTTCTAGCACAGGGTGATGCATGTTATGAGTTATCACTATCCCAAGCAGGGCTGCCAGTTTGGCTCTTTTCCCGTCAAATCTGACTCTTTCGAAGTCCATTTAGCGGCAAGAAATGAGAAATTAGCTTTGTTCCACACGCTTTCCGGGCTGCCCCGGTCATTGGAGCGTAAAAATAAGATACTCCCTCACAAGTGTCAAAAATGTGTCAACATGTGCCAAAAGTGCCCAGGGCGTGAGGAACGCAAAAAACAAATTTCGTGCCCGGAATCAACAAATTAGATCTAAATAATGATTTTAGATGTATTTATCTTATATGGCTAATAAAATTACCAAATAACTACATTTTATGAATATTCTACGGTATTTTTCACTTTTGTGTTTTATGAAATTCACTTTCGAATTTAAACAACAACAGCTGTTATTTCAAATTGCCCTTTTGCAATTGGGAAGCAGTTCGGGCTGTTTCGTGCACAAAGAAGAAGACATTTACGGTCCAAAATTGGGACGTATTCGCTCTCTATTACCCATTTTTCTAGAGAAATTTTTTTACGGATTTTTTAGCTTTTTCTCTTAGTCCCCTTTCAGACACGTCAAGTCTTGAAAGCAATTTTTATCGCATTCTCTTTTGTGTTTTCTCTTTGCTTCCACACACGTCAAGTTTTATTGAATTCAAGTTCTCGGATCTTTAAATGGGAGGCAACGAAAAGATCAAAAGAGAACAAGAAAACTTGAAACGAATTGACGGTACGGAGGTATCTGTACTCTTCCCCTGTCTTCCCACCTCCTTCACCAACGAACGAGCAGACTTGAAAGCAAGACTTGACGTGTCTGAAAGGGGACTTATACAATATAGTACATACATATGTATTTAAAATTACCAGCGCAATTTCGATACGATTATCCTTTTTTTCAAGTTCATTCAAACAGTATTCGATAGTTACCAAAGTTTACTGAAAAGAAAATATGAATTTTTATATTTCCTACCTACAGAAATAGTAAGCTTCAAAATTACGAATGTCACACACTTTTTTCTCAATTGCTATTACAAATGGCTGCTTCTCAACCGGTCAGATCTGTTCTAATTGGTTCATGACCACCTTGTATTATTGCATCATGGCGTCAAAGAACGTCGATTTACATTATTTGGTAACGTGTTTCCCATGAACCAAAAATACAAGATCACATAACTAACGTATTTGTAACTGGCTTTGAGAAAAAAGTTTGCGAAAGCGGGTACGTCAGCTGAGCGTTTGTTTACATCACAAGCACCACTATTTTACACTTTTATTCAGGTAAAGAAGAGTGAATTCAACATGACAACACATTTAAAAGCATTTTGTTGCATCATTTTACCTAAATTGTGCGTTTAAAGTGGCTGACAATAATTTTGGCTAGTTTTGGTTTTCGTTGTTTTCTTTGCTTTGTTTACTTTTCGCTCGTTTTCCAGTGAAACAAGATGTCGTAGAACCCGCTAAAAAAAATCGACTTTTTTCACTCTCTTGTTCTTACGTGATCTTGTGTCTTTCGTTCATGGTGTTTTCAAAGGCGCCTTGTTATTGTCCCTTCGCATAGATTCGCGCTGTTTGGTTTTACTGTATAGCGAAGTATCATTCACAGATGTCGCACCAGTGACAAGTTGTCAATTTATCGTTGACAGTTTACACGTCACAGAAACTTCGTCGTTGCTTCGTCCATTACACTACTTTCACTTCTCCAATTAGGAGTTTACTTGGTTTATTTGCTCCAACAATTTTGTGTACGAACAACTTGGAAATTATCGTGCTTGAACAATAATAAAATGGGATCAGGAAAGCAACAAAAAGTGCAATCTTCTGGCTTCACCAAGGAAGAGGAACTGCTATTACAAGATTTTAGCCGTAATGTGAGCACCAAATCATCCGCTTTATTCTACGGCAATGCTTTCATCGTTTCGGCGATACCAATTTGTGAGTGTGGTGACACGTAGCCGGTCGCTTCTGGCCACAGCTACATACATAGTATATTACTTCAATGACTATTAACACCTTGTAATTTAAATATTTAGGGCTCTTTTGGCGTGTGCACAACATGGATCTATTGTCCAGTGCATTTTTCTTTGTGCTGCTAACAGGGGCCAGTACTTATCTGATGGCCATGGCATATCGGAACATAAAATTCCAATTGAAGCACAAAATCGCTAGCCGTCGCGAAGATGCTGTAACCCGCGAAATAAACCGTCAAATTGGTGATGACAAGAAAGTTACACGCAAGGAAAAGGATGAACGCATCTTGTGGAAGAAGAATGAAGTAGCTGACTACGAAGCAACTACTTTCTCAATTTTCTATAATAACGCGCTCTTCTTGGCAATCATAATCTTCATTAGCTTTTTCATTTTGAAAAATTCGTCGCCTCTGGTAAATTACATCTTCTCAATTGGCTTGGCCAGTGGTGTCTTGGCATTATTCTCCACCAGCACACAAACAAATTAAGCTGCAGCAGCTTTTGTGGAAGCTAAAATGGGCCAAGTTAATGTTTTCATGCGTTTGCAGTTGTGAGATTTTCTATGTAAGTCTTATTTTTTATTAAAACAAAATTTTTTAAGAAAACAGCATAAATGTGTGAACGATAAGCCACTGAAAGTATTTTAACTTTCAATCTAGCGCGTGAAATATTTGCAAACAAAAATTTATATTAACTAAAAAAAAAAAAACGAATAGAATACGCAGTTAGAATAAATATTCCTCAAACACTCAATGCATTTGTTTTACGTTAATGAAGAAATATTGGTGATAAGGGATAGGTATAAATAAGCTACATATTTTCGTTAGATGATACAATGTACTGTAAATAGAAAATAATTGCTTAAGTAGTACGTGTGTTCCTACATATGTATGTATTTATAAACATTTTATAGATTAATCTCCAATGAAAAATAATTTCAACTGCCTTGAAATAGTATCCGCTGCATACATTTTTAAACATTTCTGCCACGGATGTGGACTGCTCTCTGTGCTAGTTTGCCGACCATTGCGGTCCACTGGTAGATCAAGACTTCTGGAATATTTATCCATTTCGTTGGGCCAAATTTCGTTTTGTTCATCCGAAATATCTGCTGTCTCTAATTTCGAAATTGGGCTTTGATTCGCCGCATCATATATTGGTAAATTCTGTAGATATGCTATTGCGAAATCGATCACCTCACCGGTAAGAATAAAGGGATATTCGTAAATATTGCGATCTGGATATGCTGTTGTAATGTATTTGCTAAAGCATTTCCCGAGCAGCACCTCGGGTATATAGCGGTTGTAAATGCGGAAAATTTCGGAAAGACTGTTTCGCAGCATCGAAAATAAATGTTTAGCAAATCGAAGAATATCCTGAATTAGCTGGGTGACCATTTTGCTGTTACAAGAAAAAGTAAAAAACGGTTTTACTGTAAGAATACATGTGTATGTACATATGTACCTATGTAATAAATGTACATATTTAATAAATTTAACAACAAGCTTACATGTGTATCAACTGCTGCTCGTGATCACCCGATAAGCGACGTTGAAAGGAAACTGCAATTTCTTTAATGCCTACGAGTACATGACGAAGTCCCAGGAGTAATGTGAGGCGCGTGTTTTCAACCAAAGTGCTGTGGTAAGAAATTATAGTTTGTTTATTTAATAATAATTAATAATTTAATTTTAAGTTTCTTCAATTTAATTCAATTCGGAATCGTCGCTTAAGCTTGGTTCTAAATTTTCAGTGAAGTAAAAGAGTAAGAGTTTTAAGTTTGGTTTTGATTGAAGTCTAGTCAAATTTGCATCTAGACTGAAAAACTGCATTTATAAGCTTATGAAAAAATATTCTGCCTTATCCTGAGTTTCGTCTGAAAACAAATTCACCCGAAAATTTGTATTTGTGAAAAGTGAACCGGTTCGGGGAAAATCAAACTCATGATAAGGCTGTTTTTTTTATTATTTTATGTTAAAAAACATTTGTGTTGTTGCTGGTTGCCGGGCAATAGTTCATGAGGTTATATGTTTTATTCAGTTTCGAACCACAAAATATTCGGAAGAGTAGTAATTTTTAACTAAGTAACCAACAACGGAAAGATGTGATCAACACAAATAGTTTTCATAGCATAATTTATTGTTTTTACTCAACTTTCTTCCTTTGAAATATACATAAATCAGTAGGGGTAAAACATTAACATAATTTAAACTGTTTTGTAAAATATTTCTCTTTTATAATAAAATTCATATCAAATTGTTTTTATGAAAAGTAGTGCATCGAATTTATGTTACTTACGCGTTACTAACTGTTCCTTGCAAGGATCTTCCACTTTCCCGATTTACTGCGGGTAAAATTTGCACTAAAGAATCGGCAATAAATTCAATATGCTGGAAAAGCCATTGGGCATCATCACGTAGCGTCTTATAGTCCTCAGTTATGCTGTTTAAAGAGGAAACTTCATTAAAAATGCTGCACTAAGTTAAACGGTAATTTGCTGTGATGAAAGTATCTACCTTAAATTTGTTTGTTGTTTTTGATTAACCACATTCGGTGCAGTCGAGATTAGTTGAGCTTTAAACAGCGTTACTATCAAAAAAAGATATTTAAAAGTGAATATCGACATGGCTGTTTTATAAGTATGTATGAATGTCTATATTCGAACAAACTTCATTGACTAACAGCTCAATACTAAATTCAGGCGATTTGTACTGCCACACTCGTACCTGTTTAAGGCTCTTGAAAATAATTGTTTTATGTATGTATGTATATACCTTGTTTAGGGCCTTGTTGGCTGAAGTACATATTCATAGTATGTAGATTTATTTACACATACATATCTACATACATATGTACATATGTATATACGAACCCTCAAACATTTTCGGTAAATAGAATAATATTTTACCTATGCAAAATACTGCAATAGGATACATAGGATACCTTTCTGAAATAAACTACAGTTATCATAAACATGCATAAATATACATTCGAGAAGCAAAAACCATTATAAAAATAGTATCAAAACCAGGTAGGGCTTTTTAAAAAGTGGCATTAACTCCGTTGTTTTTGGTACTATCACTTAAAAACTTGAAACGAAGGTATATTTTAATACATTGTACCAAAACCTGTGAAAACCGCAGTTTCGAAAAGAGTGTTGGTTAGGGCCTTTGTCAAATAAGACAACGATATGTAAATTCAAAACATTAAAGTCGTTTTTGTACAGTTTTTTTTTTTTAGTTATGGCACTATTGAAGTAAATGAGCGATATGTTTAATAGGCGGCATACATGTTGCGTCTGACTCGCGAGTCATTTGTGTACGTGTTGACTCGCCTTCGACTACACACGGCTGAATCATTCAGAGTCATGCCAGGAGTCATGTCGGTGTAACTAACACATATTTATTTTCACAAACACATCCAAACCGCAATAAAAAGCAAGTAAATTCATGTACAGAAGTATGTACTAAGGCACTGCAAATATACCAGCAGAAATCCTCTTCGCATGTGTACATGAGTAAATGGAACATATATTTTAGAGTACTTAAAAAGATAGGAACAAACAATACATGATAGGTTTATTCAGTTTTTTGCCTTATTGTCATTGTGGAAGGAGCCACTGTGGTGATGGCCCGTGGTCGAAATTGGTATTCCGGGTCAATCTGTTATACATGGAACCGACCTTTTTGGGTTATTTGCCTTTACACTTTGCACTTACAAGTTTAATACAAACAAACAAAAATTTCAAAAACCGGGCTCAACTGGTCTCGTGCGACTTTTTTAGCTTTCATTAAAAAAGAAAAATTATCAAATTGAGTGAAAAATTAAAGCTTCAGTGAACACAAAATGCCAATTTTGAACCACTGTGGAGCGGCCGTTCTCTTGCCTAGGCAAATTCATACTGAGAAAATTACTAAAGTCTTCCTGGGATTCCCACTAGGATGTACCTCCCGGACCTCAGCTCTTAGCCCAAGCCGAATAGACGGAGAGTTCCGCAGGCCACACCATTGTCACACCCCATACTGCTTCACATAAAAGTTTCGTAATTCGCTAAGAATGAAAATATTTCTTTCCTAATTAGGGTAACTGGTAATCCCATTTATCCAACACAGCTTTCTCTCGATTTGTCACCTCACTGCTTTGATAAATGTGTGCGTTGACTAGTTATTAACCGACTTCCAAAAAAGGAAGAGGTTATAAGTTCGTCGGAATATTTTTTATTTTTTTTTTATGTATGTTACCGCATAACTTTGCACCACGTCAACCGATTGCAATAATTCTTCTTTTTTGAAACGGAAAGGTAGTGTCTCAGAGGTGGTCCCATACTAATTTGGTTTAGATCCGATCATTGGATCATGAAATATATAGATATATATATATTTTTTTTAAGTCGGTTTTTTTTT
>NW_023458557.1:70901102-70902673 GCF_013731165.1 Rhagoletis pomonella
AGCCTACATTTATTAATAATTAAAATGGTAGTTTATAGCATTTATTATAGGCGCATGCTGACACTCTGACACAATTGTACAAACTTATTTGTTGTAGGTATGTATGCTGAGCTTGAATTGGGTCAATTTATAACAATCATAATGACGTTTACTTTAATTGGTTTGCAGACAGCAACAATGAATGCGTATAAAAATATTTACATACATACAATAAGACTCCTTTTGCATACATATGCATATTAGGGTGGTCCAAAGAAGTAAAGTCGTAATTATAATGCTCTGACCCTCTAGGATGGTTCTGTATCGAAAAAATATACCCCAATTTTTTATTTTGAAATCTAAAAATATTTAGAGGTCGCTCAAAGTTTTCCATGTATTTTATATGGAAAAACAACTTTTTGTAGAAATGGTATAGAATTCATGAAATCAATATTTTTCGATCGGAAATCTTTCGTTCTCTTCAGTAGACTTCCAATAATAATACCCACGAAAACTTGTTTTTTTCCTATATAAAGTACATAGAAAACTTTGACTGCTTTGAGAGACTTCTAAATATTTTTTGATTTAAAAAAAAAGTGGTATATTTTTTCGGTATAAATTAGACGCCTGCATGAATCCATTCAAAACAACAATTGAATCATTCATAATCTAATTGAATAAATGTAATTGGCTTTGAATTTTATTGAATTTAAATGAATAGGTGTGTTGACATGAGTATCGACATAGCAACGTTCAAACGTTGTAAAACAAATTGAAAGAATATGAATGACAATATTCTTTTTATGAATATGAATATATTTTTGAACTTCCCAAATTCATACATTTTTGTTATTTGTAATCAACATATGAAAGATAGAAACATTGGGTAAAAATGGAATTGGTTTAAATTAGTTTAATGCATAGATGTAATTCTATTTACGCTGCCTGGATATATAACCCCGCAAAATTCAGCGTTGATTTTTGGTTGAGATGTACAGGTTAGATTAGCTTGGATGATCCGTATGAAATAGTTTAGTGTTACAAAGAAAAAGGACGCCTATAGTCATGCGTCATGTTTTAGCGAGTTTTAGAAATTTGTTGTCCTTTGATCTGCTATTTATTTCAGTTATTAAAAGAAGAGCCTAGTAGCTCAGTCCTGAACTTCCGGAATCTGATGGTGTCACACAGTGTCCCGTAAGAACCCTAACTAGTATTTTGCAATCCGGCCATAGAAAAGGTGATTAAAGCGAAGCATGGTTTTGGCTGTCAATAGGACATATTTATTTTAATTATTGTACTAGTATAACTTACAAGGTTTTACCATTATCATTTACTCGTAGTAATAAAAAATATGGACGAAAAATCATACACAGCGACCATCGAAATAAATCCATATGTATGTATTTTTTTCACCCAACTTTAAATGTTTGAGTACATAAGTACATTAATAATCTTTTTTTTATGGAAAAAATGAGCGACACCTTCAACAATTTCCCAAAAATCAATGGTAAGTTCTAGCTTCCTCTTACTTGCACTTTCTTATAGTAAAATTGAATGGGTTAAAATACTGCATACTCAACTTTTTTCTAGAG
>NW_023458557.1:70902773-70903867 GCF_013731165.1 Rhagoletis pomonella
CTCTAGAAAAAAGTTGAGTATGCAGTATTTTAACCCATTCAATTTTAGTATAATAAAGTGCAAGAAAGAGGAAGCTAAGACTTACCATTGATTTTTGGGAAATTGTTTTGTTGAAGGTGTCGCACATTTTTTCCATAAAAAAAAATTATCAATGTACTTATGTACTCAAACATTTAAAGTTGGGTGAAAAAAATACATACATATGGATTTATTTCGATGGTCGCTGTGTATGATTTTTCGTCAATATTTTTTATTACTACGAGTAAATGATAATGGTAAAACCTTGTAAGTTATACTAGTACAATAATTAAAATAAATATGTCCTATTGACAGCCAAAACCATGCTTCGCTTTAATCACCTTTTCTATGGCCGGATTGCAAAATACTAGTTAGGGTTCTTACGGGACACTGTGTGACACCATCAGATTCCGGAAGATCAGGACTGTGCTACTAGGCTCTTCTTTTAATAACTGAAATAAATAGCAGATCAAAGGACAACAAATTTCTAAAACTCGCTAAAACATGACGCATGACTATAGGCGTCCTTTTTCTTGGTAACACTAAACTATTTGTCTATGTGAGATCATACGGATCATCCAAGCTAATCTAAACTGAAAATCTCAACCAAAAATCAACGCTGTATTTTGCGGGGTTATATACCCAGGCAGCGTAAATAGAAATAGTCCCCTTTCAGACACGTCAAGTCTTGCTTTCAAGTCTGCTCGTTCGTAGGCGAAGGAGGTGAGAAGAGAGGGGAAGAGTACAGATACCTCCGTACCGTCAATTCGTTTCAAGTTTTCTTGTCTCTTTTGATCTTTTCGTTGCTTCCCATTTAAAGAACCAAGGACTTGAATTCAATTAAAGTTGACGCGTGTGGAAGCAAATAGAAAACACAAAAGAGAATGCGAAAAAAATTGCTTTCAAGACTTGACGTGTCTGAAAGGGGACTTACATCTATGCATTAAACTAATTTAAACCAATTCCATTTTTACCCAATTGATTACAAATAACCAAAATGTATGAATTTGGGAAGTTCAAAAACATATTTGTTTAGAGTTAAGTGTGAACTCATTGTAATGTTTTCTTAACTATCA
>NW_023458557.1:70903967-70919699 GCF_013731165.1 Rhagoletis pomonella
TTTTTTTTTTTTTTTTTGGGCTTTAGGAACAAATCGAAAGTTCCATTTATGGCTAGGTTTATACACCTTAAATAGCCGGTTATTAAATCGTGATGTATTCAGTGGTTATCGTTGTCTTATACCATTTGAATACGATAGTGTTTCTTTTCTAAGTCGAAATGCTATTTGTCCCAAACGCTGTGGATTACAGCTTCCTTTAGCATAACACCAGTCTATCTGCGAACGATTGTTTGGTTAGTTGTAATCTTTCGGCTAAACTGCTGGACAATGTTGCTTCCATTTATCTTGTATCGACGTGTTTTGTTGAAATTCCGCGTTGAAGAGTGTTTTATTATACGACTCCTTGATGTTGCTTCTTTCTGGCTGATGTTAGCGTAACAGCTGCTTTCCTCATTCTTATTTTATGACATTTAAGAACAACACAAGACTACATAAGACAATACACCAAGACTGAAAACACAAACATAGAATGACAGATTGAGTACATTTGTTTAAACGAATGTTATAAGTTGATATATAACTAGTAGTGAAACTAATCAGTTGAATATATTTTATCTCATTTGTATAAAACATACAATAGTTTTGTATATTTTAATGCTTTCTAAGTTAAATTTTTTATTTTTTATTTTTTTTTTCTAAATTTCTTATTTTGTTTTTTTTTCTAAAGTTCTTATTTTTTTTTTTTTTTTTTTTTTTATTCTTTTTTTTTTTTTTTTTTTTTTTTTTTAAAGTGCTTTATCCAGCCCACTTCTATGTAGAAAGTCGGCCAGTTGTTTGTATGTGGCAGGCAGTTTTGAAAGAAGAATCTGTTTGAAATTTTGGTAGTTTCGGAAAAGAGAATTATCATTACGTAAGTTGTTATATTTGATACAATCAAATATGAGGTGTTCAGGAGTTTCTTTTATGTTGCATGCGCTGCAATTGTCTGATCTGTAATGCTGAAATTTGGTTAAATAAGTGCTACCGTACGTGTGTCCAGTAGCAATTCTGTTAAAAAGTTTTATGTCGTGTGCTTCTAAGTCTACATTTTTGTTTTTAAACCATGGCTGTTTTTCTTTGGGCGTGCAAAATTCTACTATGTCCGGGTCCCAGTTTGGAAGTTTGTTGGTAAATTCTTGTTTGGCTTCAGTCCACAACATTTTGCTAATCCTTCTCAGTGCTTCACAAGGTGTGAGTTTTGGGGGTAAAGATTTACCATGGTCAACTGCTGTTTTTGCTGCTATATCCGCTTTTTCATTTATGGTAATACCCACATGGCTAGGTGTCCAGACTATTGCAATGTTTTCTATTTGGGAGTGATAAAGTTTGTTATGGATTTCAGCTACTAGGAAATTGTGTGTGGTGCGGCTTTTTAGGGCCTTAATAGCACTCTGACTGTCTGTAAAGATTGCTACTTTTTTACTATCATTATTAATGGCTATCGTGATTGCTTGAGAAAGTGCTACTAGCTCACCGTAAGTTGATGTGAAGTTTCCATCTATATTGAACAGGTATGAGACGTTAGCCGTTACCACATAGACTGCACAGCCAATTTTGTTATCTGACACCGATGCATCAGTGGCATACACTTTGAAACCTTCCTCTTTTAGCGTGTTAATTTTTTGGTTGTAGATAGCTCTGAGTTGTGTAGGGGTAACGTTCTTTTTGGACTGGGCCAATTCTGATTCGTAGCAGGTGAGGTTATGGTGTCTTTTGAAAGCTACATTTGTATCTATGGTGTTGATAATTGCTTTAAATTTTTCGTACGTTATGCTGTAGCTGGAATTTATGGGAGGTCTGTTCTGGATCTGTGTTCTAAGTTCAGGATTGATCAACCACTGTTTGACAAGTTCCTTGGCCGTAAGCCATACAGCTCTGGGAAGAGGTGGAAGTTCACAAGCCAGCGCGTATCTCATGAGTGTTGGAGTGTTTGGAGGAACTCCGAGGCATCTCCTCAGCGTTTCATTTAAATTGGTTTGTAGCTGCTTGTTATACCCTTTAGGGGCATTTGCATAACTGGTGTTGGCATATTCTGCTTTGGATCGTACAAACGCTTTAAAAAGATTTATAGAAGTTTTAGGTGAAATACCTGACTTGATAGATGTTAATTTAGAAATAAGGTTTTTACCTGAAGTTGTTGCTTTTTTAATTTCACTAATGTGTACCTTAATGGTTGAGTTCGCGCTAATTGTTCTTCCCAGCCATTTGAAGTGATGGACTTGTTCAATGTTTAGGCCGTTGATGGATACACTAAAGGTTTGTTTATTGTTTGCAGACATATACATGAATTTTGTTTTGTTCGGATTAAATTTGAGATTTAAGCTGTCGCATTTTGCCTGTAATTCTTCTATTTTGTTTTGTAAATTTAGAGCTGCAGAGAATCTGTTTGTGCCAGTGGATATTAACGCAAGATCGTCGGCAAACTGAAATAGTTGAGTCTGAGAGTTATTAATTTCGTGCAGTTGGGCTGTATAAATATTGAATAGCGTTGGGGAAAGGCAGCTACCTTGAGGTAGGCCAGAGTTTACCTCAACAGTGTGATTACCTAGGGTCAGATGTCTTTTAGAAAAATAGTTGTTAATCCAGTTTGCAATTGTTGGGTCAATGTTGCATTGTAGAAGAATATTATGAAGTGAAACAAGATCTACTCTATTATAGGCGTCCGACATATCTAAGAAACAAATCATAGCATATTCCCTACATTTCTTTCTATCTGCTATAAGGTGTAGCATTTCGTTAATGCACATTGTTGCTGATCTCATTTTTCGATAGGCGTAGCTCTTCTTGGGAAGTCTATTGCTTGTCTCCAGGAACTCGTTCAGCGATTCTTTCACCATCATATTAATGCTCTTTACTACGACAGATATGAGTGAAATGGGTCTAAAGTTATTTATGTCCTCAGTGTTTTTGTTTGCTTTCGGTATTGGAATTACCTTTATTTGTCTCCATGCGTCTAGGACCCTGTTGCTGTAAAAATGTTCTTTTAGGGCGTCTAATAACGACTGTTTGGACTCAGTGGACAATTGCTTTAATGTATTAAACGTAATTCTGTCGAAACCCCCAGCAGTAGATTTTTTTCTTGCTAATAAATTTTCGAATCTGCTGTATGAAAAGTCAACGCTGTTGTTGGCATTTACTGATGCAGCGGTGGTTGGAGTGATGACATTACAAGGGTTGCTGGCTTGTTGAGCTTGATTCCTTATCAGTTCTAAGTAGTTTCGGTCATCTTCAGCTGCCCAATTGTGAGACGCGCGCTTATTGCCTTTGACATTTCTTATGAATTTCCAAGCCTGTGTCGAGTTGGGGCAAGTGTTTATCTCCTCAATTTTACTGTTGTAGCTCGCTTTCTTTGCCGCCTTCACCGCTTCTTTCCAGTCACTAGTTGCTATAATTGAGGCTTCCATGTCTTCAACATTGTTAGTATGATTAGCTTTTTTGCGTTTAGCGACATGTAATCTGTACAGTTTTTTGAGGTCATCACTCCACCAGTTTTTAGGGGTACGCCTGGATGTGTTCAAGTCAATTTTAATCCTGTTCCTAACGCTGTCTATTTCTGTCGTGATGTTTTCTAAGTCAGAGAATTTTAACTGAGCAAGTTCCTGGGCGAGTCGTTCCTTGGGGATGAAATAGTTGGGCTTTTTTGCTGCTATTGGTGACCTCAACGATGATGGGGAAATGCTTACTGCCTCCCAAATGGACTTGTTGACAGTGCCATTTTGTGTAACTGCTGTTAATGTTGGTCAGAGTTATGTCAATTGCCGTTCCTGCACTGTTACCGGTGCGGTGAGTGATTGCTCCACTGTTGATGCACTGTAGATTGGTGTTCCTGATTTCGTCAACAACTATTTTTCCTTTGGTGTTGCATATTCTGTCTCCCCACACTTGATGCCTAGCGTTGAGGTCTCCTGCTATAATAACGTTTTCATGATTGTTAAGAAAAAGTACTACACGGTTCAGTTCGTTAGTAAAATTTAAAGTGTCAAGGTTGGGAGGAAAATAAATATTGCAAATAGTTAAATTATTAATAAGATTAATCGTCTTGGCTATTAGAATGTCGTAATTTAAAACAAATTTGATTTTCGTGAATTTTATACCTTTTTTAAATCCGATTCCTACGCCACCATATCCATCGATTCTAGTCTTTCTGAGTAAGTTGAAGTTCATTAAATTGTGTTGAGTTGTATGGTTGTCATGCGAAAAAATTTCCTGGAGGCAGACTATATCAATGTTATTACTAGTGTTAAAGAAGTCTACATAGTTTTTATTACTTTTAAGGCTTTGTACGTTATATTGTAATATTTTTATTGGACTTGTCATCTTTGTTACTTGGAGTTTTGTCTTCAATGTGTACTGCGCCTATATTGCGAATTAGGTTAACCAAGGGGTCATTAACGTCAATGTCGTACCTTTTTATAAGGAGATTTACAAGCTTTTCAATCTCTGTGACCTTGGACCAATTCGGCATTTCATAGACGGGTTGTGTTTTGGTTGTAGCTTTCGGCAAGATTTTGGAATGGTTAGGTGTAGCTGTTGTGTGGGTTTGATGATTTCTAACTACATAATTGTATTTATATGTAGTGAGTTTTCTATTTACTGTTTCATCATTGTTGATTCTTGCTGTACTTTTTGCTTCTAACTGTGGAAAATTTCCCTCATAGTTTTCTAGAGCTGAGAAACGGTTATTATTGTTTAAATTGTACATCCCAATCGCCTCAGACTTAGATACTTTTTTTATTGTCATAATTTCGACCACCTGTTTTTCTCTGGCCCATTTTGAACATTTCCTGCTCTCGAGTGAATTGTGATTATCCCCTCCGCATAGTATGCACGAATTTGTGGTTTCATTGCATTTACTACTACAGCCCTCTGCCTTGCCACAGATAATGCATCTGTTGGCTGCTCTGCAGGCCATTTTTGTGTGCCCTAGTCTGCCGCAGTTGTAACAATGCCTAACTCTAGGAATGTAGTGAACCATTTTGATTTTTACGCAAAAAATGTCTATGGTTTCTGGTAGTTCGTTGCCTTCAAAACTTATTTTCACAGAGAGAGTTGGAATGAACTTCTCTTTGTCATTGGGATCTCTTCTGGTAATTCTTGAGATAGCTGTCACAGGAATATCTGAAATGATATTTTCTTTTATTTCTTCCTCAGTGAAGTTAAGAGGTATTTGTCTAGCAACACCAGTTGTTTCTACCAAGCTTCTTGGTATAAAGGGTCTCATTTGATTTTTAATTAAGTCGGGATTGCTAACGCACTTGTTTGCAGCTTCAAAATTTTCAAAAAAAATTTTGTAGAGTGATCTACCTATGGCTTTTATGTTTTTTAATCCCCTCAATATTAAAATGTCTTATAATATCCCAAAGGAATAGGCCATTGCGCATTTTTTCGTTGTTTATCGTGTTGGATTTTGAGGTGTCCACCAGAACGCAATAATCTCCCCTGTGCCTTTTTGTATAGCACACACTGTCCATGTGTTCTTTTTCTTTTTTCCCTGTTGTTCGCACCTTTGCTTTTTGTCGCACGTGTTTGTTCGCAGTCCGAGTGTTTGTAAGTTTCTTTCTCCTTGTTTTCGCTGTTCATGTCCGCAGTGCCCGTTAAGTTTTTTTGTCGTCGTTTTTGCGTATGTTCCTCTCTTCACTAACATTCCTTGTAACGGGATGCAAGTGCCGTTAGCTTGGTCTGTCTTAGATTTTTTGGTAGTACTTGCTGTGTCCGTCCGTTTGGTACAGTCGTCGTCTGTTTCTGACTCAGCTATTGGAAGACCCCCCTTTGTAGTTTTATTCATCTGTCTTTTCCTTGCAGCTTGTTTTCTGTTTCTACCTACCTCAAACCAGTCTGACGCTGGATTGGTGTCCAGCTCCTGGTTTGGCTCCCCCCTTCTCTGACGCCGAGGCGTCGCTGTCCATTTTGGCTACCGCCAATCACAAAGAACTGTAGCACTCACCTTCGTAAGAACGTCTGGATCAAGCACTAGCACAAGTTTCTTTTTTATTTTATTTTATTTTTTTTTCAGATTTTTGGTTTTTTTTTTTTTTCTAGGAGTTTAATACCTAGTCTTTACAATAGAACATCCAACTTTTACACTTAACAATTGACACACACTTCACACTCACAATAGGCACAAGAAATACTTAGACAAATACAACCTCCACCTTCTGTAGTACAAATGCGAATGTTACTGGTTTTTGCATAGCGAACAGAACTAATGACTGACACTGTCAAGAAAAAAATTGCCAAAAATCAACGGTAAGTCCTAGCTACCTCAAACTTATCCTTTGTGACACTTGAATTGGTCTAGTAGGCTATAAAACTGCATACTCAGAATCTTTCTAAGAAATCGAATTAAAAAGCTCGAAATTTACCAGATACCATGCTGCATCCGCCATTTTGAATTTTGCAATTCCGACAGCGGATTCGTATTTAGCGACCATGAAAACCGCATAGAATGAAATTTCAAACCATTTCTTTAACGCTTCGAATTTTAGCCGCACTTTGCAACGTTCGGACCAAAGTTATAATGGCATTTCATATTATTGAAAAAAAAAAAATCGCAAAAGATCTACAAAATTTTTACTTTGACCTGCTATAATTCAGCTAGTTCATGAATTTATATGGCTAAGTTTTAATACCTAAAATATATCAGATTTCAAGTGAAAATGTTGTTAAATTTTTGAGATTTAAAATAATTAAAATTTTTCCAACCACTAAAACTTTGTCTAAAACTTTGAAATTTTCGTGGATGTGTTTATTTCATACGTAGAACAAAATAAAAGGGTGCGTGCCCCGTACAAAATTTAGATGGTGATATTTTTAAAAGCTATAAAGTAGGGACCGAAAATAACCATTAAATACCAAAATTTTTGATATTAGAAAATTGCAAAATCGTTTTTTAATTTTTTTTTCAATCAAGAATAGTCGTTAAATGTAGATATTTTTTTTTTTGAATAATCGTTATTTTTGGATTTTTATATTTTCCATAAATTTTAACTGTTATCATGAAAACCTCATTTTCATGTCCGTTTTTTGATCGAAAAAATACAAATCAAAAAAACAGCGGTTACATTTTAGCGGAACAATATAAATCAAATTTTAAATGTTAAATTATGATTTTTATCATAACGATCATAACCGTTACGAATAAAAAAATATGAAAACTACTTAATTTCATCTACTTACTAATATTTTTCCATGCCCTTTTGACGCATGTCTTCAGTAACCGTTTTATATTCGTAATACTTTACGCCAGGCAATACAGCTGCAACATAAAGATCCATTTGGAATTCAGTTTTCTTTGCTATAGGATTGCCCTCCAGATTAAGTACGCGTAGGTCCTTCAAGAAACGAAAACGTTCGATCTTTGTGTGAACCAAAAAAATCGTAACTTGTTAATAAATTGCGCATGGAAGCTTTAGCTAAACAATATTTGATTACGTACTCCCTCAGTTGTTTCGATTTTATTGTTGCCCAAACTTAAAATCACCAATTTCTCTAAAGTATCTACATTTTCAAGTTTTGTTATTAGATTACTAAAAAGTGTGAGAACTTCGAGGTTCACGAGTTTTTCAATATTCTCAATACGTTCGATGTAATTAAAACTCAAATCAAGTTCTTTTAGCGCCAACAACATATCGATGTGTTCAATGACCTCGATTTTATTACAATTCAGCGAGAGCTTCGTCAAATTTGGCATTATCCAGAGATGATCGATGCGCAAAATGTCTGAAAAGAATAATTTATTAAATAAATTATTTAATATTAATTTAATAAATGTATGCATATGTATGTACATTTACGTATGTGGAGAATGAAATCATATGTGATCATATACATATGGCCCTGATTTTTAAATACCGCTGAAACTCGCGAGAATACAATTTTCGGACAATTTTTCTTTTTGCATCTGAAAGCATAAGTATGTGGCATTATTTAATACATACAAACATACATTGTAACTCCTGCGGTTTAGGAGTTATGAATGTTTCAACAGTGGACTGTTGCATTACAATTTTTGGAAGTACTTTTTAAAGTTGCTTTATATTATTGAAAAAGTCTGCTCTCCTAATATAATGTTTTCAAAAGTTGGTACACAGTTTCCTAGCTTCAGGATGGAATTCAAGAACTAGGTATTAACTGAACTGATAAAATTAATTTTGAGGTCAATATTTGTAAAAAATAGTCGGACTGGTACGTTACTGGAAAAGACTGTTACGTTACCTGTGCGATATACGTGTAGCGATAGGATTATAATTAGGTATTTAAATCGCTTTTAGTGTATTTTATGCAATAAGTAGCATGAATTAAGTAGTCTTGCGATGTGACAAGTAATTCAAAGAAATTAAAAACATGATAATTATGAATACAGATTGCAAAGTTTCTGATGCTGTGCAGCCGTAGGTCGTTTCCGAAGTAATTTTCTGCGTAGAACTCGAACTCGATCTTAGAATTGCGCCAAGTTGTTGAGTTTTTCGCGTTTAATTTCACGAAAAACGGCTTTAATGGCTTATTTTGTTTGCTCTATGCTATTTAGTACTATTCTTGCCCTTGAAATGTTGGATTCGAGGACTCGGCATTTTGTAGAATAATAGTAGTACTAGAAAAATAGCCGAAATAATTCCAATAGATTTTTTATTATTTAATCGGAAAACCTTCTTCTTCTTTTAGCTTCTTATTTCGCTTCTTTTGAGTTCGTTCCTTTTTTAAACTATATAATTTTCGCGTTTTTTTATTTTTCTACGTAATTCTTATCTTCTTACACTCAGAAAAAACACCATCTCTCAAACAAAGAAAAACTTTCCATATTTTTAGCTCTGTCAAAATCTCGAAAAATTCTCCCGAATGAGTAATTTTTCTTTGAAATGTGTAAAAGCGACAAGAAAATATGCAACCGTGGTGTTCATTTTGATGTAAGCTATTTCCTTATTATTTTAGATTCGATGCCACTATTGCCACTCATTTGTGATTTCGATCAGATTGAAAATATCCAAACTACACAAAAATACATTCAGGAGCATTAACAAAGTATTATAACAGCCCTTATTTCACAGTCATACATTTAAAACTGTCTTATGTTTGCAAGAATCCCTTTAAAAAGATTTATGACATTGGGAAGGTTCAGAAGGCGCAGCAGTTGAGCGCAACCGTTGCTAAAAAAAATCAGTGATCGTAATGCGTCTTCTGAACGGCTTGATATATTAGCTGTCAAATTCAAAACACACAACATGTTGTTTCAAATGATCAGAAAAATATTACGATCATCTAACACGCAACTGTTGAGTTGATCAGAAGTACGAAACAACGCGTTCAGAAGGTGCAATCGCAACAGATACTGAGCTGTTGCGCCTTCTGAACGTGCCCAATATAACTTGTTATGACATCCTGTGAATCACTGTAATATATGCATATGTATGGAGTTCCCTGCTCCGAATCTCCCACTTTGTTTTCTAACGTGCTTCAATTAACGCAGTTGGTAACTCTTTATTTCATCGTTTACTCTTTTTCTCTTTCGCAAGAATAGTAGGCTTCGCTATTCTTCTTCTTGATAATATTGTTTGCTGTTTCGGTTCGCGTGTTAAGATAAAAAATAAAAGTAAAATGGATGAATTGGAAGAAATTTTAATAAAATTGAATGGCGAAATGTTCCTTAGCCTCTTTCGCGGTAAGTTAATAGTATATTTGCAGTTTATGTATCTGTTTTTGTGAATGTTTAATTGGTTTTAATTTAGAGGGCGGTTTTACTAGGGAATCAATGATGCTGCTCAAACCAAGTCATTTGGATACCCTCATCGATGCGGCGCAATTTGGACCAAGGATAATATTTGAGCATAATCTTCTTAATTGGCAAACCGAACAGGTAAGCTGTGGAATGTGCACATGTACATGCATACAAAAGCGCTAACCGCTTTCTTCTATTTACAAGGGCGTTCATGTGCAAACAGCTCAAAGTGACGAGGGCGCATCATTCGCAAATGCAAGTATTGCAGAGGTAGAACTTATTTATAAACACAAACACGTATGTACGCTTTGGTGACTGAAACTAAATCTATTTTCGTTACATTTCATACATATAGAAAACACTCGAAGAAATTTTAAGGGGATCGGTTAGTGGAAGTCAAGTTTTGAAGTACTACAGTAAGACAAAAGTTCTTACGCCAAAATACAGAAAATTGCTTGCAGCAACAATCGCAAACTATTTGATTTCTTCCGGAGTAAACTCGAGCCCAAAAACATTTGAATCGTTCGCCAGCCAGATATCGAATTTCTTTTTAAGTGAGTCGAAGGTACGTCGCCACATTTGCCATTGTTATTTCAGAAGCAATTCAAACTGCCACGCTTCTTTTAGGACATATATTACATACATAAAAAGGGGAAAAAACCAGGCGGATGTTTATACACTAAATACCACAGCACTTTATTCAAATGTAGACAGGACGGCATTATAAATAAAAAGCCCGCCGAAGAGAAGCCGCAAAAAGCAGCACATAGCAATTTATGTACGACAGGTAAAGATCTACTTTACAAACAGTGAGCGTCAAAAATAAGTAAAAATTTTCCTTATTTTTTTATAAAAGTATAGTTTATTCACAGGAAAAACCACATGAATAAATTTATTAATTTGATACAGAACTCGGGGAAAATTAGGGAAATTTTAATCAAAATTTTAAACTTTTCAATTCGATTCCTCAGAAAAATTGTTCTAGGAAATCAATTTGAAAAGTTGGTGCGTTTATAATTTTGAGATTGAGTTTAGATTCGAATTAAAAAAAAAAAATTATTTTCATAGACTACACTCAAGAAAAATCGTGGCTTAAGTATAACGTCGAGCCTTTTGATGAAGTGCAAATCAAATGGGAATTGACTTTTGAAGTAAGGTGCCAAATGCTGCAAGATGATTCAAATCTAAATAAAATTTTAGAAGAATGGCCCCTATATAAGCAGAGTTTTGGACATTTATTGGTATAACTCGTAATATATTGCGTGCTTATTTTGAAATTAATTTATAATTGAGTAAGGCCAAGTTCAAGTTATCCTGTAAATGTCATTAACATAAAAAATATACGAATTTCTCCAAGTGAAATATTCCAGTATTACTTCTCTGGGCTTTACTCAACTAAATGAATATTTTAAATGATATAATGGGTAATTAACTAATGTTTGATTGATAGATTGAGACGGACTTTAACAAATTGTACCCAGAGAAGAAAAATTTATTATTCGAAAAGTGGGAAAATTTCAGCCAAGCAGTACGCCATATTTTTGAGATTTATATTAAAGATTCACACAGTTTGACAACCTGGAAGCAATTTAAGGAAGGAACGATTAAAGCTGGTATTTAAATTTTATAATAATCTAAATTATTTATTGATGAATTTTTGAATTTTAGAAGGTACGGATGCGGTCACATGCTATCTTCTACATTCTGTTTTAGTTCCAACCAGCCGAGAATACAAAACGTGCAAGCAAACAAAAAAGCAACATTTGGTCAAAGCCACTATTGAAGATTCCAGAAACAGTTTTTTAATATGGGCAACAACTAATTGTGAACTTCAATCAAAACTGAAATTAATGGTTGATGAGAATTATAAGGGCAAAAGCACCATTCAGCCCATCATATGTGCTATTGGAATGAGCTTGTTTGAGAGCAACGAATATTTCGTGTACTTCGCCAACATATTTTATAAGTTCGATAATGTTATCAAATGTATTGATGTGTGTTTTAAGATATTCCACGTACTTAATCTTAAATATCCTTCCGAATGCAAATCTATTTGGTTTTTTGTCCAGCAATACTTTTATGACATTGCTTTGGAATCACACGAGAAAAGTACCTCATTGTGTGCAATATTAAGTGATTTAAAACAATTTAAATGTTTTAATAATAACTAAAAATGGAAGGACAAATTAAATGTTTTGTGTGCACACAATCTTTTGAACAATGCGATCGTTTATTTAAACATTTCAAAATTATTCATTGTTTATCACAATACGATATGTACAAATGTGGATTTACAGCTTGTAACCAATCATTTACGAATTTTAAATCACTTTGTAGACACATGCGAAATGAACGCAAAAGATATGAAATTACTTTATTAAGCAATCAAAATGTAAACGACGAATGTTTATCTAATACTACTTCAATGGCACCTAATACTATAATAACAGATACTGGTAATCAAAGTACAAATACTTTAAGTAACATAACAAGTTTAAATGTAAATGAAGAAACTTTAAAAGAAGGTTGCATTAAATTGTCTATGAAACAATATGCAAAAATAAATTGTCCTAGAAAAGAAACCGTTGAGTTGCAAAGAGATGTTACAAACATGATTTTGTGTCCATTAAAAAACCAATTAAAAAAAATATTGCAAAATTTCGATTCGCTAGGAAAAGACGATATTAAAGCTGATATTGAAAATTTAGTAAATATTTGTAGCGATCCATTTAAAGACTTTAACTCAGAGTATAAGTTTATTAAAACTCTTAAAGAACTAAATTTATACGAAAGTCCACAAGTCATCACCATAAATAATTCAATAAGTAACTTGCAAACTAGACATGTAAACAAATTAAATGCAGCATTAGTAAGGGGTGTGTTATTTCCAATTAAATTTCAAATAAAAAAATTTTTTGAATTGCCAGGCATGTACGAAAATTTTTCTAAAAGTCTTGAATACTTAACCACCAATAACGAAGTTTTAAAAAATTTTGTAAATGGCGATATTTGGCAAAAAAAAATTCAAAATTATAAAAACAAGTTAGTTATTCCATATTTTCTATACTTCGATGACTTCGAAGTTAACAATCCCTTAGGTTCACATAGTTCATCAGTTTTAGCAGTATATTATTCCTTCCCCACCGCGCCAATTTCTGTTAAACATAAACTTCAAAGTATTTTGATAGCCGCTCTTTTTAAATCACAAGATGTTAAACAATTCGGTAATGATAAATCATTTTATAAGTTAGTAGAAATACTAAATGACTTAGAAAATAATGGTATTGAAATTAAAACACCAAACGGCAATAAAAGAATTTATTTATGTTTAGGTTTGATAATTGGAGATAATTTAGCGCTTAACAATATTCTTGGATTTTCTCGTTCATTTTCTTCTAACCATTATTGTCGATTTTGTAAAATAAATAAAACCGATGCCAAATTCGCTTTTATTGAAGATAATAGCCAATTAAGAGATCAACAAAACTACGCTTACGATATTTCTTTGAACGATTTCGAAAATACTGGCATAAGAGAGTTTTCCATTTTTAATAATGTCAATAATTTCCACGTAGTAGAAAATTTCTCTGTTGATTTACTTCATGACATCTTTGAAGGCGTTTTTAAATACGGTTTTTGTAATATAATCTTACATTATATTCATAAAAAGATATTTGATCTAGAATTTTTAAACACTCGTAAACAAACATTTGCGTATGGTGAGACTGAAATGGGAAATTTGTCACCACCATTGCAGATGCATCATTTAAAAACGTTCAAGCTAAAATTATCGGGAAGGGAAATGTTAACGTTCGCTCACTTTTTCCCTTTACTTATTGGAGACGCAGTAAATGAAGATGATAACTTGTGGAAATTCGTGTTAAACCTTATAGAGCTTTTAGATTTATTAGTTTTGTCTGAATATACTAAATCAGATATAGAGAATTTAAGAGAACATATTCAATTCCACAACAAAGAATATACTAAAAATTTTAATGACACTCTAAAACCAAAGCACCACCTCCTTAACCACTATTGTAGAGTTCTTCAAATGTCAGGCCCCCTAAAATATTTGTGGACGCTACCTTTTGAATCCAAACATAGACAATTAAAGTCATATTCGAAAAATATTACTTCCCGAAGAAACTTAACATTAACTTTGGCTTTGAAATTTTGCATGACCTTTTCTGAAACAATTGTTAATTATAAGAACGTTACTTATACATTAGGCAGCGAAGAATATGAAGCGAAATTTTCAAAATATTTTAATAAAATCAGAGATGTACTTTCTGAAGACAATATTAACCATTGCATGTGCCACACAAGTTTTAAACTATATGGCACAATGTATAAAAAAGATTACTTTATATTTTTTTACAATCCAACTTTTGTATCATACCAAGTATTGGAAATTCTTGTTATAAATGACGAAGTATTTTTGTTTTGTGAATTAATAAATATTTTAATGTACAAACGCCACTATTTGTCTTATCAGATAGGTTCTAAAAGCACTATCTTTAAAATTATAAACACTAATGAATTAAAATATCCGCCGATTCATATGTACATGGTAAAAAATCAAAAATTTTTGCGACCAAAAGTCTTCTTTTAATGATAAAAGCCTTAATAAAGATTTGTTTCATGAAAAACTAACATTTATGAGTGTTTTATTAAATTAGTTGAAAATAGAATATTATCCTTAATAAGAAGAAAAAATATACTTATTTTTTGGTAAAATATTCTTTATTTTAAATAAAAAATTTACTCCAATTGTATTATAGGTTCTATATTTTAAACATTTTTTTCTCTACAACAAAGAAATATTTTTTCCTCATTTTGAAGAAATGTTGGGCATGCGAATGAGGATAAGACTCCTTTAGTGCTGTTTCGTTCCCATTTTTCTTCATTTTGATTGCTGTTTTTCTTCAATTAAGAGAAGTTTTTTTTTGAGTGTATAGTTTATATGAGTTAGAAAAAATAACAGTTTTAACTATGGGAAAATAACACGTTGAATAGCTTCCAATGTTGCTTGTAAAATGAGCCCTTGAGCTCTTTAACTAAATAGGAAAAAAGGTTACCTAAAAATTGAATTAGTTCAAAAGACTGTTACGTTACAAACAGCTTTCATATTGGTAATGAAGAGTATGTGGAACTATTTTATTTTACTGTGAAATAAAGCCGAAAATGCTCGAAGAAAACTATATTTTTCCTTTTTTTCCGGTTGGTGGATTCCGCGCCAAAAAACTTTTTAATATTTTGGACTGTTACATTACATTAAAAAATATTGCCGACTTGATTTTCATATAGAAAACTAATCGCTGATTTTTTTGTCGAATACTTTTTTTTTATTAACTTCAAAATAATACAAAGCAAGCGAAGAGAGGCAAGTATAATGCAAAAAAGTGGTGGACCTTAAATATAAACTACCCTTTAGTTTCATGTTGTGCTTTTTTAATTTTCGTTTATTTAAAGGTGTATCAAGAATAAGTGAATTTTCATGTTTTAGAGAGGGAGATTCGCGTTAATATTGATGTTGTCCGATACCTTAGAATATGTATGACCCAGATATAATCCAAAATCCGCGAAACCTGAGAAAAAAAATTTTCCCCTTGGTTTCGTTTTCGGCGATTTGGGCCATATGTGATGATATACTTCGTTTATTATATATATAAAAAATCTTTTCTAAATGCGTTCAGTAGCGTGGTTAAAATACTTTATACTTTGTATAGAAGATGGTAATTTTAAATAGGTGGCAACCCTATCAAAAAACTTAAAGGTTTTGTACATCCGAAGGCCATGCACTTTCATTTGATACCTCATTTTTTATACAACGGACGGTGAAGATCTTAAAGCTTTTAAACAGATGGCAACCCTACTCAGAAAAATAATACGTTATTACACATCCAGAGGCTAAGTCTTTTCATTTGACAGTGGCGGTACAGAACTGATGCCTACGCTTATTATGATTGAATACAGTAATTTCATTAACAGGTGGCAACCCTATTAAAAAAAATATTTGTGCTTTTCTAGAGGTCAATCCC
>NW_023458557.1:70919799-70921335 GCF_013731165.1 Rhagoletis pomonella
GCAACCCTATTAAAAAAAATATTTGTGCTTTTCTAGAGGTCAATCCCTTTCATTTGACACCTCATCTTTGGTAATCCAACGAACGGTGCGGATTTTATAGTTTTTTAGTCAGGTGGCAACCCTTTTAAAATTCTAAGTAAGTAACAGAGTATATTAGTCAAAATCCGTTCACTAGCTTTCGAGATTACCGCGTACAAAGAATCTCGACTTTCCTTTATACTATGTATATATACGAGCTTTTAACTAATTCAATATTCACCTAATGTTATCAATTTAACTGAATTAAATTTTTCAAAAAGGTGGCAACCCGCTTAAAATATTTGTTAGACAGTAAACTTTAACTTTAACAGTAAACTAGGTTGACTAACCACTATCACACATATAAATACACATAAAAATAAATATTTATTTTTTAAGCACGCTCATCTACATATGTCTTATGATCGCCGTATATATCTTCATCACAAGTTTAGGTTAGTATGTAGGCCTGCTGTCATAGAATTCAGCTTGCTATCCAGTACGACTTCAAGGTACTTTGCGCTGGGACTGGGCAAATTAACGTAACTTCCGGATCGCTAACTGGTTACAGAATCTACCTACAAAGGTCATAAGCTATCTGTGTGCCAAACTTTTTCCAACTCTGTTCAGCTCTTTTAGGATGAAAGACCAACAAATACATATACACACACAATCAGCGTGCATTCCAAAATGTCAAAATATATAGAATCAGTCTCTTTTATTTCTAAACCTCAGTAGATTGTCATGTCAAATGTGTGCAATACGGTGGTCCAAAAATGCATGAGAAAAAGTAAACTGGGAATTTTTACGCTCTCACTCCCTAGGATTATTCCATACCGAAAAAATATACCCTTATTTTTGTATTTTGAAATCAAAAAATATTTAGAGGTCGCTCAAAGCGCTCAAAGTTTTCCATGTGTTTTTATATGGGAAAAAAATTGTTTCGTAAAAATGGTATATAATTCTTGAAAGTCAATATTTTTCGATCGGAAAACTCAATTGTTTATTTAACAAGACTGAAGTATTGTGTTTTGACGTTTTGTTATGCATCATCACTCACTCACAAACTTTCAGATTTATAATATTGGTAGCATGATAAAAATATAGTGAGGTAAAACCGTCCTCTCAATTCGTCGGCCACGATTTTTTTTTGAAGTTTGCCAACATTTTAAAATCATATAAAATTGAGAGTAACAAAAAGGAATTGTTCAAAGTTGTTGTTGTTTGGGATTGAAAAGGAGAATGTGTGGGTAAAATTGTAAGGCCAAAATACAATAGCGCAGTGGCAGTGGCAGTTTTTAAAATCAGCTGTTACTGCAAATATTGACAGTAACTACTGTAGCAAACACAATACGGCGTTGTCGTGACCACTTTTTTTGACATACCCTGTTGTTTGTTTACATTTGTGTTGTTGCCTTTCAGGCTTCAGTGACATCAACAGATGTTGGCTGCGTTTCATTTATGTCAAATTCAGCAGTGGCAGTGAATTTAGAATTTGGGCTAAACTGAGCAGTACTG
>NW_023458557.1:70921435-70926917 GCF_013731165.1 Rhagoletis pomonella
AGTACTCTTTACACGCATGCATGGAGTAGTCGCGATTTTTGCAGGGATTTTAGTTTTTTCATTTAGCATGTATATTTCCAATAATAAAGCCCATACACTGTATATTTCTGCTTTTTATTGACTTTATTGGCTATGATAAGTACGAGTAAGCACAATCAACTTCAAGGTAATTTTTTAGAGTCCGACCGATTCCAATTTTTTTCAGGTACCGATGCCGAGGCTTACGGGAAAAGAATCGGCCGATGCCGATGCCGATTCCATAAAAAATTACAAATAAACGTATTAATTCATAAAATCAGTTCATTTCACGGAGTTAAAAAAAACAAAAGAAAAGAAAAAATTGAATTAATTGGCTTGTTATGCAACATTACATACACATGTATGTACATACATACATATGTATGTGTAAAAATATATGTACATATATCACATTTATGTACATTACATAAAACACTTTTTATATGGTGCTAAGCAAAAAATATTTAGGAACATAAAACTTCATTTCGTTTTGTACTAAAATACACTCTTTTGCACTCAATGCATAAGAACTTATATGCTAGGTATGTATGTACATACATACATATAGTGGTCCACAAAATAAAAGAATTGCGATATTTTTACCGATTTTGTCTTTTTTATTTAATGTTTAATATTTTTTTTTATATAAGTCTAGCTGGTTTACAACAAAAAACATATAAATTCAGATTTCAAACTTTGACCAAAAATTAGAAAAATTCTGCTTATTTTCACCAAAATTTCAAACATTTTAATCAGAATTTTGGTATGCAGTTTTGTAGACCATTTCATTCTAGTATAATGAGGTGCAAGTTTCAAGCTGCTATAAGATCCCGTTAATTTTTGACAATTTTTTTTGCTGGCAGTGTTCTTCATATGAAAGAAAATTGTCGCACATTCTTTTGTATGGAAAAAACCTGAAATACCTTCAACAAAAAAAACTAATTTTTGTGAGCTGTCTGCAAATGTTTTTTAAAGTTGGCTGTCGCTTCACCTGAACATTTGAAAAGAAATTCCAAAGAATCGGCTAAAAAAGGCCGATGCCGATGCCGATGCTCAATTTTGTGCCGATACTAGCCGATGCCGATTAATCGGTCGGACTCTATAATTTTTTAGAGATTTTAATGCGCTACAAGAATATGCCTAAAACAAATTATTTCAAAAGTTCAATGGTTATAACATCTTAATGAAATAAATATTACATTTTATTTAAATGGAATATTACAAATGCCCACCAACGCCTTTTTAAAAAATATTTCCTTTTAAGGCCAATCATTATATGGCTTACCCTATGTTAGGTTAGGTTAGGTTATCCTGGCTGCCCTGTTAAGTTAAGCCAGACATTCAAAAGAATAGCGGCGCAGCGAGCGTCGACGAGCCCTTGACAAAGCGGGTCAGTGGCATAGGTAATACTCCACACTTTCGATTTCCTCCTTATCGCGGAAGCCACGACAGTAATCGTTTGGCTGCAAACCTATCCTGGCAGCGTGGGTTCCCATAAGGCAGTGCCCGGTGAGAACTCCAATAACATGACGGAGCGATGGTCGCTCCAAACGGAAGAGAGGACGAGATCTACGCTTATCTAACCTAGGCCAGATGTGTCTTGCTATCCTGCACGTGGGCTCCGCATTACGAGCGGTACTGATCGCAGACAGTTGAGCTCCTTTCCGGGCCAACTCGTCTGCAACACAGTTGCCCGGTATGTCCCTATGACCTGGCACCCATACAACTTGAGTAGAGTAACTCCTTGCCAGCTCATTAAGAGTACGTCTACATTCTATGACAATCTTCGATGCAGATTTGTCAGAATAAAGTGCTTTGGTAGGTGCCTGGCTATCATAAAAGATAGTTACTGCATGTAGATTCATAGGAGAATCGATCAGCCATCCAGCAGCTTCGTAGATTGCTGGTAGCTCAGCCTAAAAAGCGCTACAGAAATCTGGCAGACGAAAACTGAGGCTAAGTGAGAGATCTTGCGAGTATATCCCACTTCCTACCTTCAGATCTGGCTTGGAGCCATCTGTGTATTGGCTTACCCTAATATATAGTACTTACATTCTAAGATACATGTACATATGTACATATGCACATTAGACCGTATATGAAAAATATTTCACCCTACAACTCTGAGCCTTTAGGTTGCAAGGCAATCTTGAAAATATTTTTTTTTTGTGATAGCCCCTCCCTTTTTAAATTTTTCGTCATATTTTCGGTTTTTACAGTCGGCTTTTAAATTGTATTTAGGGGACTCTCTTAGGCGCGAAGAGTAGAAACTTTTCGATTTTAAGGGAATCCCCTATATATCGAGGGCTTATATTCAATACCCTCTAACTACAATTTTGATGAAAATGAGTTTTTGATGGTAACGTGAGCTCTTATTTATCCTTCAACCATGACAATAATGCCAAACTTAAAATTTTGCTTTTATGGTATTATATTCTCATTTTGAAAAATCCACTATCTGCAATAACATTTTGTTACAAAAGCAAAATCCTCTATCTACACAATTTTGCTTCATTACCATTTTTTTGTGGCAG
This sequence comes from Rhagoletis pomonella, assembly GCF_013731165.1. Lineage (NCBI taxonomy): Eukaryota > Metazoa > Arthropoda > Insecta > Diptera > Tephritidae > Rhagoletis > Rhagoletis pomonella. Next base: position 70,923,988 of record NW_023458557.1, read on the forward strand.
GTAAAATAAAGACTGGGTAAGTTACATGTGCCGATGCATGTATGTATATGTTCCGGTAAAATCCGATCTTAGGTCAAACTAGTTTTGCCCAGGCTAAACTTGTTCTACCTAATGCGATGTCCAACCGAAACCAAATCTTGTGGACTGCGTAGCTTCAGTTGGACTGATGATGAGAGTTACAAAAATAGTTTATTCTAAGATCGGGTTTGGCCGGTAGCTTACAGGTATATACATGTCCGCTCATTTACTACAATAATGTCATAACTCAAAAAATCAAAACTCGAGAAAGACGGCTTTAAAGTTTTGAATTTACATATACGCCGATACTAAAAATGAATACATATTTTATTCTAGTGAGATTCTGGTAAAGGCCTGTATGCAGCTCTCAAGAAAAGCAAAAACTCCATATAAAATGACGTACAAGAAATGGCTAAGAAATTTTCTTGAGTCAAATTTCCTTAAGGCAGTACGCAGTTCTTAAGAAATTCACTACGCTTTCTTCTACGGTTTTCTAAAGTTTTTTGTGAAGAAAGAGCATAAGGCAACCCAGTTTTGCAACAGAAATATATGCCCGTTCCATTATTTCTTGAGGAAAGAGTGAGGCAACAGGGTGTGAAGTATCAAAAAATGTCAAAATTCCTTGGACACACACGCGAAATAATGGCAATTTTTTCTTGACCGTTTTCTTGAGAGCTGCATACAGGGCTTAATCGATACAGCTATGATATTTTTACACGAAATAGAAGAAGACGTAGCGATAATTTCTGCATACTCAACTCAAAATTTGTATTTTTTGGATTATGATACTACTAAAGTAAATGAGCGATGTGTATATGTTTATTTGCCTCCACTTGGTCCGAAGATTCCCACAATTCTCTCTTACTCATATCTATTTAAGAGTTTGACCAACCATCTCTTCGATGACAGGCAAAAGCCCTGGTGCAGACAAAATCCCATACCCCGTTCTAAAAAATCATGCGTATCCCATCAAACATAGAGTCATTAAACTCCATAACTACATTTTATTTCAAGGGTTATATCATCAAGAGTTGGAAACTGCTATTATTATTCCTATTGCCAAACTAAATACGCTAATGATATTTTAATTTTTTCTAAGACTAAGGACTTGACGCAAGTAAAAATTATTTTTTCTAACATACTAAACGATCTAATCAATTGGTCCAAATCTTCAGGAGCTCAGATTTAAGCTGAAAAAGTAATTTTTTCACATATGCAGAAAATACAAATAAATACATACATCCAACCCTCTCCTTGTCTAACACCCCTCCCCTATACTGATACATGGAAAATATTTGGAATGATTTTTTACAATAAACCTACTTTTAAGCAGAACTGTCATTATGTTAAAGTTGACTTTGGGCTCGTAATTTATGGACACTGCGCAAAAAAAAAACATCTTAAATTGCTAGAAACACCTTACTATGTAGCAGAGGAGAAAAAGCATCCGTGCATTTCCCACCTCGCCAATAAAAGCTATCTCTCACGTCGAATCCTGCTTTCAACAAAAAAACTGATGTAGCAAGCAATCACCTTTATTTCGTATATTAAGCTACATCAAAGATTTCGACATCATCCGATGCTTACTAAAGTAAAAACTCTACCGCAAGAGCATTTGCCCAGTTTGATACTCATAAATTACCTGGGAGCTTATTTTCACAGACGGTTCCAGATATGGTGGTAACAAAAGGGCTGGGTGTTACAATTGTCTTCAGTGCTTTTCCCCCGTACTGCTCGGCATTTACAGCCGAATCAGCTGTAAGTTTCGCCTCTATAAACGAAGGAAATTTCATCATCTGAACGGACAGTAAACCAGCCAGCGAAGCCTCTTTTAACAGTGCTAATGATTCTCATATAATTTCGAAATCACGTGAAATACTCTTTTGACACAAAAACACATTTAAAATTATGTGGTTACCTGGGCACATCGGAATAGAAGGGAACGAATTTTCACACCTATGATTTCTGCATTAAAATCTTAGTTTAACATAGTATTTACGTCTAAAGAACTGACATTTTCATTATTCTGCAAAACCCTCTATCAGCAAATTTTTCTATATAAATAGTTATAAATCGAATTGCAATAACCTCTATCTGATCTTTAAACTAAAATTAAATGAATTAAAAGTAAAAAACTAGTTTTAGTATATTGCGTGAATATTTAAGACATGCGTGTGTACTTAAAATTATTAACACTTTTAAAAACAGCTGCCAAAACAGTTTTTTTGCTCTCCTGAAAAATTGAGTTTTTGCAGATAGAGGGTATTGAATATAAGCCCTCGATATATCGATGTTCTTGTCTCGTGTAGACAATTTTTTTGTTCTAAAGTTCTAGTACTTACCTACCAGATCCCAGTTCCTGTCAACCTAACGTACCACCCTTTATCTTTATCTTTATCTTTATCTTTATCTTTATCTTTATCTTTATCTTTATCTTTATCCTTATCCTTATCCTTATCCTTATCCTTATCCTTATCCTTATCTTTATCTTTATCTTTATCTTTATGTTTATGTTTATGTTTATGTTTATGTTTATCTTTATCTTTATCTTTATCTTTATCTTTATCTTTATCTTTATCTTTATCTTTATCTTTACCTTTATCGAAATTGCCTTGCACAAGTACTTTACCCCCTGGATGTTGCGCTGCTTTTTGTTTGCTTATAATGTTGTACGGCCTAATGCACAAAATTTGTTTGAAAATTCCTCAACACTGATGTCACATAAAATAAATATTTGAATTAATTAAATAATAAACATTTCTACTACTCTTACAAAATAATTTCGTAGAAATTCATATCTCCAACATCCGAAATAAATAACAAACGTTCTTTGAAGTACCGTGATTCGTAGTAGAAACAAGTAACTTTTAGCAAAAAAAAACCGACTTAAAAAAAATATATATATATCTATA
>NW_023458557.1:70927017-70928168 GCF_013731165.1 Rhagoletis pomonella
AGATATCTTAACGAAACTTGGTATGTGCACTTCTTTCGGGCGTAGGAGGGATGGTATTGAAAATGGGCAAAATCGGACAATAACCACGCCTACCTCCCATATAACGGTAATTTTCAGAAATACGAAAACTGCGATATTTTAGTAACTACTGAAGATTATTCACTCAAAATTGATATTTACAATAATTTTTAGACGAAAATGAGAATATTATAAATTTTTGGAAAATGGGCGTAGCCACGCCCACTTATGGATACATGTGTATATCTTGGTAACCGCTGCACCAATTTCTTCAAAACTTTGCACAGTTGTTAGTCTTACTACAGCATACAAATGGCCGAAAATTTTTAAAATCGGACAATAACCACGCCTACCTCCCATATAACGGTAATTTGGAGAAATACGAAAACTTCGATAAATCAATAAATATTAAAGCTAATTTACTCAAAATTGATGCTTGCAACAATTCTTTACCAAGAAATACGTTTATGATTTTGGAAAATGGGCGTGGCACCGCCCACTTATGATCTCATATATGTTTCTCGGTAACCGTTCTACCAATTTGTACCAAACTCGGTATGATTATTGTGCTTGCCACATAGAAGAAAAACATTGAAAATTATTGGAGTCAGATTAAAATTACGACCACTTTTCATATAACCACTTCAATATTTCGAAATTTAAGGACGCTAATTTACTCAAAATTGATACACACCGGCTTACCATGTAGCGGTAGCTTTCGGAAAGGTGAAAATCATATACTTAGTACCTGCGCCGGGTATTTAATGTTCGGCTCCGCCCGAACTTAGACTTTCTTACTTGTTTCATTAAAAATTAAAAATAAAAACTGGAATGATCAGTTAATTTGTTAGAAACTATTAAGGCCGGTCCACATAGAACTTTCGCGTTCGCTTTGGCGTTGGCGTTGGTTTGACAGAACGCACGTTAAAAGTATGCTTGCTACAATGAACGCTTGGCAGCGAATGCTTGGGCCACTAAATTAACATACTAACGACAGATAAATTAATATTCCATATCAATAAATACATTCGAAACGATATTTCTTGCCCCCACTTGATTAAAAAGGAAAATATTTCACATAATTTAATTTATTTGCAACAGCTGACGAGCGACGCACGCGAAAAGTTGAGAGT
>NW_023458557.1:70928268-70929411 GCF_013731165.1 Rhagoletis pomonella
TCCAATAATTTTCAATGTTTTGCTTCTATGTGGCAAGCACAATAATCATACCGAGTTTGGTACAAATTGGTAGAACGGTTACCGAGAAACATATATGTGATCATAAGTGGGCGGTGCCACGCCCATTTTCCAAAATTTTATCATAAACGTATTTCTTGGTAAAGAATTGTTGTTGAGTAAATTAGCTTTAATATTTATTGATTTATCGAAGATTTCGTATTTCTCCAAATTACCGTTATATGGGAGGTAGGCGTGGTTATTGTCCGATTTTAAAAATTTTCGGCCATTTGTATGCTGTAGTAAGACTAACAACTGTGCCAAGTTTTGAAGAGATTGGTGCAGCGGTTACCAAGATATATACATGTATCCATAAGTGGGCGTGGCTACGCCCATTTTCCAAAAATTTATAATATTCTTATTTTCGTCTAAAAATTATTGTAAATATCAATTTTGAGTGAATAATCTTCAGTAATTACTAAAATATCGAAGTTTTCGTATTTCTGAAAATCACCGTTATATGGGAGGTGGGCTTGGTTATTGTCCGATTTTGCCTATTTTCAATACCATCCGTCCTACGCCCGAAAGAAGTGCACATACCAAGTTTCGTTAAGATATCTCAATTTTTACTCGAGTTATCGTGTGCACAGACGGACGGACGGACGGACAGACAGTCACCGCTTAATCGATTTCTCTTTTCATACTGATCATTTATGTATACATTTGTCTATATCTATCTCGATTCGTTTTGCCTGTTACAAACAACCGTTATGTGAACAAAGTTATAATACCCTTGTGCACAAGTGCGCTCGGGTATAATAAAAAATTGTAAAATCACCATTTCTACCATGATAGATCGCAACTTTTATTGACTAGCTATTGCCAGATGTGATTTGCATTCACAGCGAAATATCATGCGATATTGTGGCCTAGTTGTAGCAGTCTATATTAGCGATTTTTAAATCACAGTGGTAAAATCACCGGTAGTGAAATATCGCCCATCTCTATAGCATATTCTTCATCTCTTCATTACATATAAGACCATTATAAAACATTGTGTGTTATCCGGGATGGGACCACCCTTGAGGTTACACCTTTTCGATAAAAATTATCGAAAACGGTTCACGTGGTCCAAATTTATCTGGT
>NW_023458557.1:70929511-70938966 GCF_013731165.1 Rhagoletis pomonella
CGATAAAAATTATCGAAAACGGTTCACGTGGTCCAAATTTATCTGGTAACATACATAAAGAAAAAAATAAAAATATATTCCGATGAAGTGAAAACCTTCCTTCTTTTTTTGAAGTGGGATAAAAGTGTTTTTTTTTTGTTTTTAAATAGAGACACTGCGAAAAGAAACACCTTGCAGCAATATACGCTTTTTAATCCGAAAAAAGACATGCAACATACATACACACTTTTCTAGTTTCAATTTCATCTAAGTGTTGCTATTAACTCTTTAAACGCTAGTGTTACATATATGTACGCTCAAATTTCGTGGAGTAATTTTGTTGTTATTAAAATATTTATTACATAACAAAGATTCACGAGTGTTTCATATATGTTTCAGGTCCTACAGAGGTAGAAACTTTATATTATGGGTTTTTGAACATATCCTCTATTTTAGTGTCCTACAACATTTGGTTCCTCTCAACTTCCTCTTTTGCTTTCGCGTTTAATGAGTTAAGGGCCTACAGTCGCGATTTCCTTGTGGTGCAACTATTTGGAGTCATGCTGCGTACTTACTGAGATACATAGGTAGCCATTATTTGCTCCTCAAGTTGTTAGCGAATACTAAACTATTTGCTCCCTCGCATTGCCGAAGGCACGCTACTCAGCCATACTTAGATATTCTTCATTGGCCTTATAGCCATTGCGTCATTGCCACAAGAAAATTCGGTCTACACTACCAGCGCTCCACCAACGAGTCAATCAGTCAATTGAGAAACGCGGTGGTGTATGGATGTGTCTGGATCTATTTTGCAGCGACGGTAAATTCAGCAAAAGACACAAAGCGCCACCAAATTCTTCCGGCTGTTTAAGGTGGCCGCGCGTGTAGTGGCGATGGCTGATTTTGTTCGAAGGTGTTACGGTGAACCCAATGCAAAGAGCATAGCGTGAACGAAAAATTGCACACATAAATATTTTGTATTTGTTTACAATTGAAAATTAAGAAAAAAAAATACGTATTGATTAGATAAACGATCGTAAATGAGCATTGATTGGCCCAACGCGGTTGTGTTGTGTTAAGAATTTGTTATTGTTGACGGCAGCATGGTGTATGTTATCTTAAAACAACACAGTTTTGAAATGAAGTGATCCTCAAGCGATCAATTATTGCCTGCTTACAAAATTTAAGTGCGTCTCTTTGTTAAAAATTTCTGAAAATCGCGACCGAAGAAAGCATATGTGAAGTGTAAACTACCTCTATAACATAAAAAAAAAGTTAAATAATTCCGCCCTTGTAATTATTTCACGCTGACATCTAGACCCACACCTCTCCCCCTCCATCGATTGCAGTTTAATGTCTTTGCTGGCACTGATTTTGGTATGCGTCGCTGGCAGTCACATCACAGGCGTTCTGGGCGTGCTTGAGGATAGCGCTGCAGCTGCGCGCCGTTTGGTCAGCGCGCCAATATGCTGCCCTTTGGGCTGGTCCCTTCTCAAGCTCAATATGGGCTTCTTTAGGCCCGAACTTTACGAGTGTCGTAATGTATTTCATAACGGTGATGAAAAAAAGGTAAACGATAAAGAAACCGAAAATTCCATTGAGGTTTTCGAACGCACTGCGCCAGTCTATGGCTATCACATTCAGTCGCCCGAGCTAGACCAGGACGGTAATTTCACCGGTCAAGTGCCGCAATGTGCTCGGCAAACATTTCTCTTCCTAACAAGCGACAAGGAGGTGGAGTTGCCACCCAGCGCCTGCCTTACAAGTGTCGATCAACGACTTGCGGCCATTTTTTGTCCACCCGCGCGTGGCGAGGTGCTACAATCACTGAGCGTCGTGCACAAGTGTTGCCCGCTGCGTTACGTATACGACACAGCATCTCAGATGTGCATACAAAGTGTGGTCGAGCAGAGCTTTCAACGCTATGGCAGTTTGTTGCAACAGTGGGCCATCTTCGTGGATGGCGCGGTGCAATGTGAGCATGATATGGTGCTGGTGGAGTATCAGCTAAGTGGAAAAGAATTGAAATTCATCGACGGCAAATTAGCCATTGCCATTGGTAATGAGTGGAAAAAATTCAAGCTATCCGAATACTGCATGGAGACAATCGAAACGACGCCGTTCAATGTGCATGATGTGGGCGAACAGCGCTTTTTAGTCCGTACTTGCCAACAGCGGCGCGTCTGCCAGAGTATGGCATGCATTCGTCGCTGCTGTGAGGATGGTGAATTTTTTACAAAAGGCAATGCGACGTCATACTGCAAGCGCGACAAATCGGATGTGGGCTTCCATAGTTTCGAGAGCCTGCAAATAAGTGGAAACTTCACAAAACCTCCAGGTAGTTATACATAAATGTACATATTCGTAAATATGTATGTAACTGTTAAATGAACACATGTACGAAGATCAGTCGTGTGATGTATTATTATGATTTTGTGTGAGTGTGTGGAGCATTAAAAAATTGATATCGTTTGGAGTAGTAAAACAACGTGCAAAAACAGTGACTCATTGTGATCGTTCTTAATTTTGTAGGGAATGTAAAGATCATCACTATTATATCGAATGTCAATATTTAGTAGCTACATATGTATGTGCATATTTATACATATGTATATGTATGTATATCTTGATTTCACTTTTCCATTTATATTGAGAAAAAAAATTGTTTACTCGAAAGAAAGTGATACATATTATTAGTTTGCTAATAAGTACCAGCACAGAATAAACAGTATACAGAAGACGCATGTCGACTATCCAACCAATTTGAATTTATGGCACGAGCGGTGAGGCAAGCAAGGGTATCACAAGCGGCGCTGCCTTTGTTACTTTAGCAGTATTTTCACTCGGCTGACGATGTTAATTCCATCGTCGCTATGACGACAAGATGTTAACTACGTTTTCCATCACGATCAGCGTTGCCGTTTTGGTACAATTGTATATTTTTTAATACTGTTTTTCTAAATTTTAATATCTGATCCTTTTTTGTTCCCAAATGCCGTATTTTGATACTTTCGGCTGGCAGAAATGAATTTTCGAAAACTATGAATAGTACTACTAGTCTAAAGGCTAATATTTTTTTATTGTTATTTGAAGTCTCACAATTTATATATAGATATTTATAAGTTGATTGGGTAACTCTTATAACTGTTATAGGACCCCTAAACCACACAAAAACATTACGAAATATCGAAAAAAATATATTTTTTTGAATTTAGTTTTTTTTTACGTTTTAAAGATGAAGCTATCAATATATACAACGCACATTAATATTTCTTGCACATATTTACTTGAGCAACGTTTCTTCAAAATAAGGTTTGCGCAATTTTATGCTGTAGTAAATTCCACAATATTGACTTGTACAAGTCTCGGGTTGCGCAAGGATTTTGTGTGGTTTAGGGTCCCTATAAGTTTGTTTTTTCATTATGCAAAAGCAAGATATATAATTTTTTTTATAACTATGGATTTAATTATAAAATTTTATTTATTATTTGTTTTTTAAATAATAGTTTAATAAACAACAGTTTTGTTTGCTTTTGATACTTTTTCTGCTTGGCAACTGATACATTTTTTTCCAGCTCGCGGCAACGCTGATCCCGATGTGTGTTTATGGCGAGATGTTAACTTCATGTTATTCATAGTGGACGTGATGTTAACTCCTCTGCTCTGTTCCGGGTCGCCATGTTATTCATAGTGGTCGTAATGTTAACTTCTCTGCTCTGGTCCGGGTTGTAATATTACGTCCGCCGAAGAAAAATAAATTTGTATGTGGTGCGTCTTCTGTATACTGTTTATTCTGTGGTACCAGGTACCTGAGCTCTGCTGGTAGTCAAGGCGAATACATATAAGGTGGTATCGATTCAACAAATACAACAATTACTTGTATTTTGTTTTGCTTTTAGTGGGCCATTGTCAAATTTCAGCTATTCTTCCCCGAATGGAAAAGGGCGACAGAAAATACAAACACTCTCACGTTTTCACTCACTCACTAGCGAAATACAAAAATTTGACAATCAAATGCTACTCACAGCTGATGATACAACACCACCTTATATAAATTCGCCTTGGGAGTATACGCAATACATGGTGGAATTATACCAGGTGAAGTAATTAGATCGAGGAGAAAGATCTTGACACTGCCTTATTTTAAAATTTGCCTATAAAATTTGATTATTAGACAGCCGAATGTCAGAAAATAAAGAGAGAAAGCTGTTTTACTACTTCACCTGTTTATTGCGCCATGGTGTGTATGTCTTTTAAAGTTTTTAAAAATTGAATAAAGACCAAGATTTAAGAATAAGATAATGGTCATTTAGATAACTTTAATTTACGAATATTTTAATATAGGTAACATTACTTATGGTGTTTATTATTTATAGCTCATTTGCTTGAGAAAACCGGCTTTGAAGTTTACAGTTTATCTATGCTCCTATAATAAAAATGAAGACACATTTTCTTGTAATGGGCTTCTATTCATCGATAATCCCCCCCGTTGGAAGGAAATATGCATACAAATTTCCCAAGTTTAAGATAATAATGGTAAAAAATATTTTAAAATCTCAACAATTTTTATTGAGCTTGAGGCCTTTTCTAATGGTTCATATCCCAATGACCGCGGTGAAGAAGTCTGATGAGGAGATGTGGTGATAGTAGCCATAACTTCGAAGTAAATTATTGTTATTTTTCCACAACATTTTTTCATTAGAAAGGGCCTGACGTTCAACAAAAATTGTTGAATATAATTACTAAAAAGCCATAAATAACAAAAACAAATTTTAAGATATCCGTAAAACCAGGGACCCAAAATAACCGTTATCAAATTTTTCAAAAATAAAAAAGTCAAGGACAAAATATTGTTGTAGACAGCATTTTTCAAAGTTCTTGAGGTCCTCGGGACATTCTCTATAAGAATCCTTCGTGCCCTTTATTTTCCTTACTTTTTGAAAAAAGTCCAATATAAACGGTTAAAAGTTTACTTTTATTTTTTCAGTCAAATAATAACAGTTAAAATGTGACTTTTATTTTTTCCGGCAAGAATAAAAGGCTTAGTTAAATACCGAGAGAGCCTTCAGTCCAACTAAAATAAATTTGGTACCAATCGATTCGTCTCGACTTCTAGATTTATATAAAAATATATAATTTGTCGCTATTGGGCCTCTGCGATTCAACAAGAGACACAAAAACTAGCTGAAGTCTGATTCACTTAGGTATATGTGCAAAGATTAAGCGTACTCGTACAAACTTTTCGTATAACAAAAAGCATTGCTAGAATATGAAATTACCATACGAATAACTGTATACCAATTCAATCGGTGTTGTTGGAATACACACTTTTACTTAGGTACTATTTTCGTGACAAGTCTTTCAGGTGCGACAACAACTCTTGGTTCCTCCTACAATCTGCACGGTATGTCAGACCAGGATATTCTTTAATGTGACATCAGTCAAGTGCAACACCTGCGTTGGCTGGTGGCACTTTAGGGCATGCTCAGGTCTGCGTACCACGCGAGATTGGACTGGGAACTTCGAGGGCCCGTGTTGCGCTGCTCGGTCGCAGATCTCAACTGCGACGCCACCCAGCACCATCACAGGGCGGCAACCACCTCAGCAGCGCACACAGCCAATGGCACGTCTCCCGTACCACACGAAGCTCCTTCAGTTTAACTGTAACGGGCTACACAGCAAGATCGAGTATATAACCGTCTTCATGGGAAGGCATGGTATATTGATAGCTGCGGTCCAAGAGACGAAGTTGCACAGCAATTCAACACTGTTGAATTGTGCCGGGTACAACGTGCACCGTCGAGATCGCGAGCGCGATAATGGTGGGAGCAATTACATGCAGAAAAATTTTTTTTCCTACAAAAATTTCCTACCATAACCAACCAAAACCTACCAAACATTTTTTTGAGTTTTAATATTTGTTTTCAATGTCAAATTTTTTAAAAACATAGTTAACATAACATTTAGTAAAATTAAAACACAACTACATTAATAAAAACAAATTAACTGCGTATAACGACTAATTTTACTGTACAGACTTATCCATGGGCACATATGTCTCTTTACACATGCATACATATCGTCACTAGATACGAATAAGGACGCGAGCTCAAAAGTTGATAGCGAAAAAAGAGGCGTAAAAAACTGTCGGCGAAGAAAGACTCTTAACATAGGTGACGGCAAATAAAGCCGCGTTAACCTCTTTGACAGCGAAGAAAGACCCATAAACTTGTGTCCGCAGTCAACTATATTTTCGAGTGCAACAGTATTCCCCAGAACTCCCCAAATAGTTTTTCCGAGCTCTTTATTCGTATCTAGTGACGATATTATTATTATTACGTCGAAGATACCCGCGCTGCGATCTAAGAAGATATATTGTGCTAAATCAAAATTGTAATCACTCTAACCTTAGGCTATTTAAAAAACTCAGCACATTGGATGAGGTTCCAAATTTTAGATGGAGAAGGCAATCGTTATCCAAGGTGTATCAATCTACGATTCATGCTTCGTGGGCAGGCACATTGAATATACTCTGGGGTTTTTTCACCAGCCGACAAAACCTCCACAGTCCGTCTCTACAAAAATACCCATTTAATTAAAACCGTACGTTGACTTGCAGTGTGCTGTCAGGTAGCCAGTAAGAGTTCTAAGTTCAAGGTGTCTTTTGGAGCTCCTGCTGGAAAGAGTTATGCATATCTTTGAATATCTTATTCCCTTTGACTTCCGCCAGTAGGCAGCAATTTGAGATTATTCCCAGCTTGCTCCTAAGTAGGTCTGCAGTGTATCCTTTAGATGTACCACAGAAAGGCTAGGGACTATGCAAACGCATTTGGGCTTCACGTTTTGCGAGACAGTCAGCCCTTTCGTTGCCTTCAAACCCTTCATGCGTGACGCTATTGTGGGCTCGCAGGTGGTTCAAACGTTTACAAGCCTTGATGCCATTTTAAAAGACTCTAAGGCCTTTAACGCTGCCTGAATGTCCGACATAATATTCATTCTGCCCTCATTTGCCTTCTACGATGACATTCGCGAACACAGACTTCGATTGGGAAGACTTCCGCCTGAAATATGGTTGAGTACGAGCCCATTGGCAGACTTTTCTGGAGTCTTGGTCCAAGTACGCCATAAATTATATCGCAGATGACAGGTAATACGAAACTACATCGATTTTTCATCTCTCTTGAACAATTTTTAAAAATGGACTTGGCACCTTTTCACCCTTAGGCCACGATATATGGATGTCCGTATTGCATATTGGCAATAATAATTTTTGTACTTAGGCATCAGGTATATTTACAAGTTTGTGGCCGCCATTATACGATCGCACCGGTGAAATATTTGTGTAAAAAAGGTTGCTAAAATATTTGGAGACATGTACGTACATATTTTCTATTTTTCGCAAATAACTATTACTCATTGTCCCGAAACCTACCAAAATCCAATCAAGCCTACCAACCTACCAAATGGAAAAAGCCTACCAGTTTTGGTAGGAAAAGCCCAAGTTTGGCAACACTGATTACATGTCTAAATAACACAGGTCAACTCAACACACACAAATTAAACACACACCAACTCAACACACACTTGTTCAACACATGTGTTGGGTGTTGTAATGATCGATATTTGACGGTCTTCTTTCTGCGTGTGCGGCCTTCGGCCGCACTTAAGAATTATAACCCTCACAAAGTAGAATTCTCTTTCTGTTTTGCGACGAAAAGAGGCTGAATACCTTTTGCAGAGAACACCTTTCTGCGTAGGCGGCCTTCGGCCTCGCTTAGGGATTATAACCCTCACAAAGTAGAAGTAAGTTAATGTTGAACCAGCTTTTTCAGCATTGAAACTTGTTTTAACGGACTTACGTTATAATTTGTCCGACCAAAATTTGGAAACAATTTGCCTTTTAAAGCAAAATAATAATATTTTATTAAATAAATTAACTGCTTGAATGAAAGGATTTTGTTTTTGAACGTTTGGAAATACAATAATTTGTTCTTTTTTGAAAATTGGGAGTAAAAACGTTTTAATTTCGATCCGCTTGAATTGCAAATTGAAGATGTCAATGCTAATACCGAAGTTTTCATTTAATTACATAGGAAACATTCAAAGAAATACTCAACGGATCTTCATTAAGCATTGGCATTTAATATGTTGCTATCCCGGGCATCAAACGGCAGTAGTTTTGGTCTCGTTTGCTGAGTCAGAACCCGAACAGCAACAAATTATATATTTTTGAAATCTAGAAGTCGATACGAATCGATTGGTACCAAATTTACTTTATTTAGACCTAAGGTTTTTTTGTTATTTAGCTAAGCCTTTTATTTTTTGCCGGAAAAAATAAAATTCACATTTTAACCGTTATTGTTTGACTGAAAAAATAAAAGTCAAATTATAACAGTAATTTTTTTTCTCGTAAAATAAAAGTCACAAAATAACTTTTTTCTCGAAACATTTATTATAAAAGTCATAACCGGTTGGGTCCCTGCGTAAAACTCTTTTAATAAAATAGTCTAATGGTGACAACATTGCTTTTCCTTGCAATTAGGGGAACGAAGGGCACATTATACGTTTTTGTTCTAAAAATGTATTTTTTTTAGATTTTTAAAGCGTATTAATTATTTTTTTAAACGTACAAAATTAAAAAATTATACTAGCGAGTATTGTCGCTTATATGTATAGTGTCAGCTACTGGTGCTAATAATTTTATAATAGTTTATTATTTTTATAACTTTATGAAATCATAGGAAAGATATATTTTTGTACAATAATTGGTATACCACAATAACCACTTCTCTTTGAAACCTTATAATAAACTTTCAACAATTTGATTCAACTTCTTCCTCATTTATTCTAAAATAAAATAAAAGCAGATGAAATTATATAACAAATGACCAAGTGACCATCAAGTCAATGTGCAAGAATGGTATAAGCCCGGAATGTTCTATTACCTTTTGTTTCTTAGCTAGAGCTTCTAATATATTGCAAACAAATGCCATTTTTTGACACTTTGACCTCGTTTTTTTTTCAAAATCTGGAGCTGATGCAAACTTTGTGCTTACGGATTCGTAATCAGCACAAAAAAAAATCTATGAAACAGCTTTAACAATTGCTGTACCAAAGTTTGTTTCTATTCAAAAATTCCTTATGTTGCCCATCGCTCCCCTATTTAATTATGGTTTTGCAAAAAAATTCAGTGAATAATATCATGCATGTGCAGGCGCGGGCAGAGAACGAGCATACAATGGGCTAGCTTTTCGCAATATTAATTTTTATACCCGAGCGCACTTGTGCACAAGGGTATTATAACTTTGTTCACATAACGGTTGTTTGTAACAGGCTAAACGAATCGAGATAGATATAGACAAATGTATTCATAAATGATCAGAATGAAAAGAGAAATCGATTAAGCGGGGACTGTCTGTCCGGTGTGGACACGATAACTCGAGTAAAAATTTAGATATCTTAACGAAACTTGGTAT
>NW_023458557.1:70939066-71007768 GCF_013731165.1 Rhagoletis pomonella
AATTACAAAATTCAGAATGGTCATGTTTTTTAAGAACGACCCACTTATCTCGGAGAAAATTTTCATGTCTGACTGTGTTAACAAATAAAAATGTATTTATTTATTTAGTCTACAGGAATAATTTATTCTAACAGACCATTGCATTAATTATAATTTAAACCAAATGTACGCTAAGATTACATCAATTATCATCAAAATTTAAAAACAGAATGCAATTGGTTTATAAAACCGTAGGAGGTAAGACACGGGCGGGAGGGGGTTGGGCTAACATACAAAAAAATTCCTCAAAAGTTTAATGTAGTTGATTGATTAATACTTATTGATAAATACATATGTGTAACTAAATGGATGCATTTTAAAAGACAATCTTAACTAATAGCAAAACATAAATTTAGTTTAGTAAGTAGAGTGGAGTACCGAACTTTAATTTTATTGATTTGTTTTCATACAAATATAAGAATATTGACAGGAAATATGATGGCTATTTTCTTACTACAAAAATATGTAGGACAGGCGTGAAAAAATTAATAAATCTGAAGTATGTACATAAATATATCGTCACCCTTATGCTAGAAGCATGAATGTGCAAATTTACCAATTTTAAGTTACTGGGTCGACTTGATTAACTTTTGAATGTCCTATCTTATACCAAAACCCAGAATACCATGCGTACACGGAAACCACATATTTCACAAAGTCAATTACTTGAATGCTAAGTTAAGCCTCCTAACAAACATCAAACTTGATTTCCCAAAATTTTAATTTTCGCACATTCATGTTTCTAGCATGCGGGGAACCAGTGGCGTAGTCAGGATTTGGCGAGGGGGGCGGGGGATTAAAAAAAAATTTGCATCGATTACATAAAGTTGTGATACACAATAGCTAGAGGCGTCGCACTATAGGCAAAACACGAGGTTTTTTTTTCAAAATCGTAGATCTTCGCTTATACTACGTTCAAATTGACGAGCTAAACATATTAAATGGGCTTGAACCAGTTAAATGAACAAAACATGTTCATAAACAAGTTAAATCGCATGAAATTGTTGTTGGAAAATTGAACCAGTTAAATCATTTAACTCGTTTGAAAATCAGTTCAACGCAGAGTTGTATCGGAAAGCTTTCTGCTCAGGCCAATCAGAAAGATCCAAAAGATTTCATTTGACACGCCAACGTTCAAAAAATTTATATTCTGAAAAATATTAAAAATTAAAATTAAAATTAATTAAAATTGAATTAATTAGTTATTTCCCATGAGGTCTCATCATACGCAGAGATAACTAGTGCATACGAGCTAAACATTTTGAAGTCTCTAAGTAATCCGTATGCGTTAATATCATGAAGCAGACATTCGCACAAAACAACTTGAAACACAAAAACTTGATTTTGAATATTTTTTTCGAATCTTTATTGGTAATCAAACAACCGTCAAAGTTAACTCCAAATGTTCAATGTGGACGATTGTGTTTTCCAAAAAGCTCTTTTTCATTTAACCAGTTAAATGGGGCCAATTTGAATATAATGGGTAGGTTCAGAAGGCGCAGCAGTTGAGCGCAACCGTTGCTAAAAAAATCAGTTATTGTTATGCGTCTTCTGAACGGCTTGATACATTAGCTGTCAAATTCAACTCTCAGAGGTACACACCAACAAGTTGTCTCAAATGATCAGAAAAATATTACGATCATCTAACACGCAACTGTTCAGTTGATCAGAAGTACACAATAACGCGTTCAGAAGGTGCAATCCCAACAGTTACTGAGCTGTTGCGCCTTCTGAACGTGCCCAATATTAGAAAAGAGATAATGGAATGAAAATTTTTTTTATCTTGAAGATAAATGATCATATAATATAGGAAAACTATAGAGAAGTTACAACAACAATAACTTAACCCTCAAAATATTGTTCAAAACGTCACTTTTTTTAATTATGGATTTTGGCTCCCATTCCACTAGAAAACACTATATTTAATACACCATTAGCACTGTTTCTGAAAGATTTCTCTTTATTTTATCTTAAGACTCGATTCTTGGGACATTGGATGCTGTACCCGAGTGGCCAGATTGGAAACAGAAAAGCTACTTTTAAACTCTAATAACTCGTAAGCCCTCAGCTTTCACAAAAAAAATTCTATAACGAAAATGGTTATACTGGTCGATATCTTTACGAAAGTGCAGCATTTAACCCTTTAACGCAGAGTCTGTCATATATGAAACGCTTTTTAACCCTTTTATGGCAGATGCAAAATGGTTCTCAATATGTTTTCAACGTACTTTTTATTTATTTTTATTTTTATTTTTAATATTTTTATTTTTTTATTTTATTTTATTTATTTATTTATTTTTTATTATTATTTTACTTTGGAAAAATTTTCTACGATTAATATCTACGTCAATATGAGAAAAAGCACGTTCAAAAGCATATTGAGAACCTTTTTCCTCTGCCTTGAAAGGGTTAAAAAGCGTTTCATATATGACAGACTCTGCATTAAAGGGTTAAATGCTGCATTCCATTATCTCTTTTCTAAGCGAAGATCTACGATTTTGAAAAAAAAACTCGTGTTTTGCCTATAGTGCGTCGCCTGTTGGCATTCTTTCATATATGTATGTATGTGCCATTTCTACCGTTATATATTTTTTGTCTACTCGGTTATTCCATGCGGAATTCATGCTTTATTTAAATTTAAAAAATTAAATTACTACACCATTTTAATTAATTAGTGTGTAGTCCAGTTTTGTTTTGTAGAAGTTTCGTTAGTATACACTTCAGTATTTACACGTTGAATGTATCTGCATATTTATATATTTACGCGTATCTATTTACATTTATTTATGTACAAGTCTACAAAATCTTATTACTTATAAAGCGATTTTTAATCTTCGTTGCTTAACACACATTTTTTCAATTACTTCTTGTGTTGTAATCGGCACATCATTATGTACCGCTAACATCGTTAAACCATTCAGCCGCTCCTTAATTGTATAAAACATGGGACAAATAAGATAGCATATTCAACAATTGAGTAGTCCACTTGCAAAGTGCGCTATGTAATTTTTTTTTTAGATTTTTAGTTTTTGGTGGGTTTCATGTCCACTAACAGCGGAGTGAAAAATTTTTGTATATTCTGAAAAAAATAGCATGAAATATTAACTACTCTTGCAAAAGTCGCTATAATACTTATTTATACACTTTCAAATGTCTCCTCTTCGTATGAACTTAGAAAACTGCATGAGAACGTGGTAGTTTCGGTGCCTAGTGGAAGAGGTCGCAAAAAAGAAGCAAACCAATCTTCCTACTGTTTCAAAACTTGCAATATTAAATTTTTAAATATAAAATTTGCAAATCTACCATACTGCAATTTTATTTTTTTAAGGGTATAAAAAAAGATACAGTTCGGATGTTACTTGTTGTCGTAGACGTTTTTTTTTTCATTTATGGTTTACTTTTATAAAATCACATAACGCTGTTTGCAAGTGGACTACTCATATATTCATTAAAATATAATTTGTCATCCGTCTGAAATAAAAAAAAATTTTTAATCAGAAGGATAAAATAGTATTGTGTTATTAATTCAAAAGTATATAATTGTAGTTCAATGACGAAGGGGGGGAGGATCTATCCCCCCATATCCCCCCTGGCTACGCCACTGCGGGGAACGATATGCACTTGCCGATTTGATTTACAAAAATTAATAAAAAAGCAGACTTCTCGGTTGCTCAGCAAGTCGGCTAATCGTTTCTACAATTATTTCACAATGATTCTCGAAAACAAATGTATGCTTTAGATGCAAAAACCTAAAGGTAAATTTTATAAGAAATTAAACTGACAATTTATAAAAACTAGTATTAACCCCCGAAATTGGGGTGAATGCAGTAAAGAAATATTTAAATTTAAGTACATAATAAAACGAGATATTCGTAAATATTCAATATTTAGTCGAAGATTTATTTAAAGAAATTAGTGAAAGACAATAATTAATCTTATGCTTCTAGACGCTTGATAACCCAGAAAATTGAAGCCGTTTATTGTGAAAGGCATTTAGTATCACACTTTTAAACTAAAGATTTCTTAACTCTTTCAGTATAATTTCAACCACTGATTCTAAAATTTTTAAAATATTTATACCGGCACATCAACAAATTTGTAAAGCTTTGAGCTTTGCCGTCATTCAGGGTCCTTTATAATGGTCAGTTATATCCTAGGTGTTTAAAAAAGAAAGTGATGACAACTATTTTTATTTTTTACTTTCATGAAATATATTTCAAAACTATGAATAACACTGTGCCACAAAAACAAAAAAAAAAATCAGAACACACGAAAGAATCGATATACTCACGAAACTATATTTTTTTAGTTTTTCACTCTGACGTCAGGATTTTTTTCAAAGGACTTTGAAATTTTCAAGATACGATTAATTCAAAAAATTACTTAGTAAAATCAGTGCAATGTAGAGTAACAGTATGGGAACCAAATGAAAGAGAAAATTCCGTTGAATTTAAAAAAAAAAATAAAGTTTTTTGGCTTACGAATTGGTATTGAAAATACCTCTAATGAAGTACAAGTTTCAAACGGCTAAAAAATCTCGTTAATTTCTGAGAGTTTTTTTTGATGACGGATTTTTGCACTTTTTCCATATAAGCATGAATTTCTTATGAAACAAAATGCGGGGGACCGTTAGCAACAAAATTTAAAAAAATCAACGCCATTTTTTGTAAATTACACTTGTTATAGTTGCGATCCCGTACGAGTCCGGACTAGTCAGAAATAGTCAGAATCAGTCAGATTTTACTGGAAATCGATCCCGTACTCGATTCTCTGACTATTGAGAGGACAAAAAAGAGAGTAAATACAGTTCTCTCTCTGTCAGAAGTTACCAGTTTTAGTCCGAGAATTTTTTGCTGGTAAATTCTGGTAAATGTGTCAAACGATCAGCTGTAGTGTGTTTGGCAACCAAATTGTAAACAAAAGAAAAGTGCACTCTACTAATTCATGTTGAAAAATATTTAATTACTTGTTTAAGTGGATTCTAATGAATTTGAAAGTGTTTTTGGTTATTTACATGTGTGAGCTGAGTGTGTTTACATACAAAATAAGCAAAAATTTACAACCAAAATTTGGAGGTTATGTTGAAGTTGACAGAAGTTACCATTTTTTACTAGAAAGCGATCCCGTACTTTTCAATGTTACTCTCTCGCTCTGAGTGAATTTTTATTTTTTGACAGTTTTACTAGTCCGAGTCCGAGGAAAACGGGATTGCACCTTATATAAAAACAAACCGCAAAAGTAGTCTTCAAAAAACAATTATCAACTGTTGCACTTTATTAGACTAAAATTGTATGGGCTAGAAAACTGCATACCCAAAAATGTTGTAAAGATTCAGATTAAAAAGTTGAAAATTTGTTGAATTTCCAAAATTTTGTATAAATCTTTAAATTTTTCCGAAATATTTTGGTGGACGTCTTAAAATATAATAGATTTTATAATTCCAATGGAAACACAGTACCGATTTTTTTTGTATGGGGAGTGATGCAGTCTAATGTATATATACCATTAGTAAAAAAAATTGGTGCACGACATCTTGAAATGCCACAGCAAAAAACTTTGTATTCATAATTTTTAGAAAAATTTCAAGTATGTAATTTTGTAGCTTATTAAGATACAAGTTTCAATAGGCTAAGAATTCGCATTGATTTTTGGTTATATCGTCGTTATTATTTTCTTCCACACAAAACAAATTGTCGAACATAGTAACTTTTTATGGAAGAAAATGCGTGACGCCATCAGCAAACAAAAAATTAAAAATCAACGGTTTTTGTAGACAATTCTAACAAAAGTATGTCACTTTTTTGAATTCTAATTTTTCTACAAAGTAAGAAATTTGGATTTACATGGCTTTACAAGGGGGTTTAATCACCTTTACAACGATATAAATTTTTTAAAAATCAGTTCATAATTGTTTGAAATATAAGGAATTTAGTTTTTCGAAGACCTGAACTTTGACCACTTATAGCACCTGTAATATAAGTTTGCACAAACAAAGTTATATAAGGATTTAGCATAATCGGGATTTACTCGAGCGTCATTTTGACCTATTGGATTTTGAAGGTTATATGATGAGCACGTCAGATATTCACAATGGATGTTAAATGGGCCCGAGGAAATCTCCCATTCAATAATTTGACGATTCAGAAGATGCAAAAAAAATCGCCATTTGGATTTACTCGAGCGCGTCAGATTTTCATACAGAAGGTTCATCTCGATGCCCTTGTCGTCCTGTTCTACAATCTGACGATTATCTGGAGGGGTTTTCTTAATCTGACGGTTTAAAAAAATAAATCCGCTTCTGAGATGCACAGTCAACCAATATATGTATATTGTAAACACTTACCCCCTTATTCTAATACCCGAATTTTCGTAATTCGTAAAATCCACATGATGCAACCCTTGCGGAAACATGTGCAGCATTGCCAGCTATCAATTGTTTTTCGAATATAGCTGAATGAAGGAAAACAAAGTGGAAAGGAATTAAAAAAAACACTCATCATGTGCTTGTTTATTGTAAAATTGGTTAATTTTACATATTTTGAGGAAAATTATGGATTCTGATGTATTTGCAATTATAGCAGCAGAGTAAGCGGGCGCTATGGCAATGGATTCACAAAGGTATGCGGAGCTGTCGGGCATAGTAACCATGGCGCATCTATGTTAGCTTCTTGTTGAATTGGTGAACCCCAAGCCAGAACTCCTTCTATACCTGAAGCTCTGGTTCTCAATCCAGTTAATGCAATAGCAGCTTCTTCCAAGCCATTGAAAACATGCACTTTGTTAGGTCCACCACCTGTTGCGCTTGCTTCTGCCTTCGGCCGCGCTTAGTTATTATAACCCTTACTAAGTAGAATTCTCCTTTCTGTGTTGCGGGGAAGAGGGGCTTCCGCATGTCAAAGGTATACAACATTTCTTGTGCATATCACTCCGGCTATGCCGTTCACAGTATTTTAGTGCAGAACCCTCGTCGAAATTTGCAAAAAAGTGCATAGTGCAAACCGAGTTTATTAATAAGCTAGTGGGAGGAAATTTGAAACATTTATCTTAAATAAAATGTGAATCCTTTGATTACACGTGTATGTTAAAGTTTTTGAATTCGGGTTATGCGTTTGGATACAACAACCGAAAATCGTTGTACATTAACTAAACCGGAAACAAGTTTCTCGATAAGGGGCAACAAATATTCTTTTTTGCTCGTTTATATAAAGCAGTGGATAAAAATATACGTATATGCGAAAGAAAAATTTATCTGTTTAAATGAACACCACCAAGATTTCTTGCAAACACACATCGCTTTACATCTTTTATTTCGCCTCCGACACAGAATTGTTTTCGTACAAAATTACGCAAAAAAGCAAACTCGTTCGTTTTTAGGCATGCCATTGTTACGAATTTCGAAAGTTCGAAAATACGATTCGGATTGCAGCATACTATTTCTACGATTCGTAGCAAAATCCGAATACGAAAGAGTTGCAGAACAGGGGTGTAAGTGAGCTGGACCGATTTGAATATACCTCCGAAAATGGAGTTTTTTATGAACAAAAATAGTTTCTTAAAGATTTTTTTGAAAAAAAAAATCCCCTCAAATGACAAAACGGTGTAAGCTTAAAAAATTTGCATAAAAACATTTAAAAAAAAAAATTTTAACGGAATAGTTATGGTGAGATTTTTGATGCTGTTTTTTAACTTTTTTCAAACATTGGTATAAGAAAAACTTGAATAATTAACCTAAAGTCTTCCGATTTAGACTAAAGAGGTGTCATTGGAAAGGTATTTTCTCACCCTTTTTATTTCTTTGCTAATAAACTCATTCACAGGATGAAAGAGAAAGGTAGGATGAACGAATGTCATTCAAAGTTAAATTAAGATGTGTTGGTGTTTGAAAAAAAAAATAAAAATTTGGGCACGAATTACTTTTTCGACAGAAATAAAAACAGTGTGAAAATACCTTTCTACTGAGATCCCGTAAGTCTAAATCAGTTATTCAAGTTTTTCTTAAATCAATCTTTGAAAAAAGTAAAAAAACAGCATCAAAAATCTCATTCTTACGATTCCGTTGAAAAGATTTTTAAATATTTTTATGCAGATTTCTTAAGCTTAATCTGCTTGTCATCTGAGGGGACTTTTTTCAAAAAGTTCTTTAAGAAACTATTTTTATTCATGAAAAACTCCATTTTTGGAGGTATTTTCAAATCGGTCCAGCTCACTTAAATCTAAATTTTTTTCGAAATATTTTGGTGGACGTCTTAAATTATAATAAATTTTGTAATTCTGGCGGAAATCGCAACTCTTTTGGTGATGCAGTCTAATGTACATATGTATGTATATGTATATATACTAACATTTTAAGAATTGATACATATTTTGTTCTAGAGAGCTACTAGTAGTCGGTACAGCTATGCAATTTTTACCCTATTTCTACATACTTAACTCGATTTCGGAGTATGTGACTCTCGCAGGAAATGTGCAATATGTATTTGGTCCAAGAAAGGCCATTTATAGCAAAATATAACAGCAGATAATCATTAAGTAAACCTTCATTTTCAAACTGCAATTCAAAAACGGCTGTTTCGAAGTTTTTTATATTTTTTATTTATTCCTTTATTTGTTTATTATTGTTTTCTTTAATTGTATTGTGAAGTTAAGTGAACTAGGTATGTATGTTTGTATGTTTATATAACAGTTATGCGGTTTCTAGTACAGATGCTTGTAAGTGTTTTTTTTTTCATCGCCATGCTCATTAATTTTTGAATTTCAGTTTGTTTTAACTGTTTGTCTTAGTATTTGAGAAATCCCTTTAAGTTTCAGTAACAAGAAGTTATTAAAGATATGTATGTAGCTTATGTTTTTTGTGTTAAGTTAAATACATAACAGTTATAATTATTGTTTTACAATTGTGAGTATGTTTGAAGATGTGGAGAAGTGAAAAAAAAAATTGTATTTAAAGTTAAGTAGGTGATACTTTCTCTTACCGTATGCGGCTGTGTGTCTGTTAAATATGTAGTAGGAATGTATGCATGTACATATGTGTGTATCTAAGAAATTCTTTGTGTTATTTTATTGTTAATTTTTTCATTGTAAATTCATATATCAACTCTGAAGCCCTAACTCTTTTGTTTTCGAAATGTTATATTTTAAATACAATATAATATAATACAATACAATTTTGAAAGTGTTTGCTTTTATTTTTTATGTATGTATGTATGTGTGTACGCAACTATAGATATATAATTAAATTCCGTAAGTTTTTCCGCCATTTTTTAGTTTTTATTTTCAGCAAACGCTGCCAACAGCGAAATAGTAAGCCTGATCCCGTACCCAGTCCGAACTTACCATTTTTTACCACATTTTACTATAAATCGATCCCGTACTCGTTGTGATCTTATTGTTGTTATTTGACAGTTTTACTA
Source organism: Rhagoletis pomonella (assembly GCF_013731165.1). NCBI lineage: Eukaryota > Metazoa > Arthropoda > Insecta > Diptera > Tephritidae > Rhagoletis > Rhagoletis pomonella. The sequence continues at coordinate 70,948,516 of NW_023458557.1, forward strand.
GATTTAGTCCGAAAAGTACGAGATCAAGCCTAGTAATTTATGCATGTGAGTATTTGTGTAGTTCTGGCTCTAGTTGTGATTAAATGGATTTTGGTTTTTATACCGTTGTGCAAGATGCTCGCTGGCGCCACTGTAAGAGGTAAAATGAAAATTTTTAGTAGTATACAAATTTTAACATAAATTTTTGGTCATGTAAAAACAGAATATAATTTTTTGATTATTTATAAACTGAATATGCATATGTAAATTTTAAGTAATTCAAAAACTGTACATAAATTGATGGTCTTAAAAAAGTGGACCCAACATTTTAAAGACTCAATAAGTGAACATAAAGTTTTTGGTTTTATGAAAATGGAAGAATAATTTTTGATCCTATGAAGAAAACATATGAATGTACAGAGGTTCTTGTGAACTGGGCATAAACTTTTTGTCGTGCAAAAATATACATTTTTCATTTTTTGTAAATTAAATATATTTTGTTTAAAAATACCACGCCTGGTCACAGTGAGGGGCGGGGGCTTAGGTTTTTATCACATAGTCAAAAGCTACGTTCGATAAAAAAAATTAGCCAACACCAGCCAATTATCAAAATCCAGAGCGTAAGCGAAAATTCTCTCCCGAAGAGAAGAAAAAGCAAAAAAGTAAACGAAAACAGGAACAAGAATACACACCAGCTGACTTTGTTTTCGTTTTATTTGTAAACAAGCTTAAATTCATGTTGCCTCCATTGAAGAAATAAAATTATAGTTTAAAAAACTAAAACCTCGCTATTATAATTTCCATTCGTACTGTTATCAGGTATGTAACTTGAGAATAAAAATCGCTGCATCTTTTAGGCGCAACAATATTACATAGTTACATCCCGAGCTAATAAAAGGGAGGTAAAAAAAGGAAAGTGAACGTTCAATGCTCGCCAGGAACATTTCTGGAAGTAAAAACTACTTAACACTATCATAAAGTCACATAGCAGGCAGTTAAAAAGCATATAAATACACAAACTCGAAAAATTCAATTTTGTTTGTTTACAAAAATTGCAACCATATTTTTCAGTTCAATTTTCAGATCATATTTTTTCGTGATGGATAATTTTTGCTGGCTCTTGGGATATACTACGTGTGATCACCGAGGGGGAGGGGGGGTTAAAATTTGCAAAAAGTGGGTCACGTAGTATGGGTACGATCCCTTAACTGAACATAAATTTTTAGTAAATAAAAAATGAACATACATTTTGAAAACTGAAAAGCTGAACATCTATAGACTGAAAATAAATACATATATATCAGGGTGGTTGCGAATATTTGCATTCGCAACCGCGGAGCTTCAGCATTAATTTTGACATTCGCATTCGCTGTCGCATTCGCAATAATCAATGCGGATCTTTTGCGAATGCGAATATTGGAGGGACCGAAAATAACAGTTATTTTTTTAAGAGTTAAACTTGGCCAAATATTGAAAAATATTTAAATAAAATGTGTTAGTTAATTAACATAGAACAAAATTTGGGTCAGGTATATGAATTTCTTTAGTATTAAATTATAAAAAAAAATATAAGTAGACGTGGTAACCTTCGTTCGTTATTTCTGTTTAAAAGCTATTTCAGTCCTCTTTCATATGATACCAAATTTGTTTAATTTAGATAAGTGTTTTGTGTTTGCTTATTATACGGAAAGGACTTTTATTTCGGAATAAAAAATATTTGGCCAAGGTTAAATCGTAAAAAATAACGTGTTATTTTCGGTCCCTGGAATATTGTGCAAGTACACTGATAAAACATGGAAGAAAGGATTAAAAATGACTTACAAAAACTAAAATCGAAAAACGCTGATGACGTCACAGGTTCTGCAAATTCAGAGAGAACCAAAGGAATGAGAATGAAGAATGCTTTGGAAAACAGCGGCGTTTAAACAACGATCTTGCCATGATGCTAGATTGTGAAGATGAAAGTCAGGAGTATACATACGACATTTACAGCCCCGACGCAATTGTCAAAAAGTAATTATTGCCCCGCAAAAAAATAAAATAAATAAATATAACTGAAAGTCCTCTCAACTGGTGCAGCGTCAATCGAAAAGAATTTACCATTTTGTCAAGTTTAAAGTTTTTCAAGTTTGTCGGCTTGAGCGAGTAGTCATTTAGAGGCGCAGCTTTGATTCGCGACCCTTTAAGAAACAGGCTGTAACCCGAAAAGGCAACAACATTACCTACTTTTTAATAAAAAGTTTTTATTAAATACAATGTTCCAATTTTTAAATTCATGTACTAAAAAAAAACACATTATAAAAAATTACTACCCTTTCCATGTTTTATTTACCTAAATCACCTAATTTACTAACCTAAATTATTTCTTAAAAACACTTGACATCAGCATTCGCATCCCCATCCGCGGAGGTTAGTATTTATACATCCGCATCCGCATTCGCGGATGTCTAAAATTCCTCATTCGCAACATCCCTAATATATATGTATGGTTTTATACATAGAAAGTGTACATACATTTTTGGAATCTTTAAAACTGGGCATATGTTTTTGGTACTTTAAAAACGGAGCCTAAACTTTTGGTCTTATAAAAACTGAACACAAATGTTTGGATATTTTTTTGGACGGTACTTGAGTGACGTACAAATTAATGTTTAGTTATTAAATGATAAAAAAAAATTATGTAAAGTTTCTAAATACCTACAACGTATATTAAATTTTTAAATGACCAAAAATGTGTCCAATTTTTAATTAGCTAAAAATCGTCTCCAGTTTATGCCCAGTTTTTGTTAACCAAAAATGTCCGATTATAAAATGAAAGTGTGAAATGAAAAAATATGTCCATAATTAAATGACCAACAATTTATGTCCGACTAAAAAAAAAATTGTTTGTAAAAAAATGTATTTTCACTTGTTAAATTGTCATAAATTGATGTAAAATTTTTAAATTGTCCAAAATTTATGCCCAGTTTTTAAATAGCCACACATGTGTATCCGGTTTGTGGGGCATAACAAAATGTTTTCCAGTTTTTAAAGTACCATAAATTTATGAAGGTTTTTTTAGTTAAATAACAGCATTTCCGATATTTAAGATTATCAAAAATTGTAGTATTCTATTTCTACTTTCAAGCAACTTCCTACATAAAAGTTGCCTTCCTCCTCATCGTTTCCTTACATGTATCTCGTAAGCTCTTCAATATCCGCCAGCATTGAATCCTGCGACACATGCAGATCATCCCTTTCCATCAAATTATGCACTAATGACTCATTCAACTCTTCAATATGTGTATGCAGACTATTGACCAACACTTGCAGCTGTGCTATATTCATATCGGTAAGCATTTGCCGTGAGACTCGACGTTTATCGGCGGTCATTTGTACGCCCACTTTGCGCAGTGAAACCCGTATGATATCGGTAATTGGTGATACACGTCGGTTTTGGCGCTCAATCTATTGAAAAGCACGTGTGTGAATATTTTGAAGATATATATGTATAAGTAGATATATATGTAAGTACATATGTATATATGTGCTCAAATTGTCTTACCTCCATCTGCATGTGTGCCATTTCTTTAGCTTGCGCCAAGGCCATACGCGCTTCAATTTGCAATTTGGCTTGCTTGGTAAAGAAATCACATTCCATGTCCTCGATGCTGATTGCCGACAGCGTCTTTTGTAAATTCTGTTGTTTGCCCGCAGCTATGGTTCCATGTGACGAAATTGAGGCACGTCCGCTGCCAGCATATGGGTAGGTGGGTTTATCTGCGAGAGAAATGCTAACCGCACTCGCATTATCCACATTATATTTGGTTTTGGAAAGCTTCGGACAGGTTTCGGAGTCCGAGCTGTGGCTCTCGGTGTCAGAAGAGGGCTCATTTAGGCGGCCTAGTTGTGCACCTAAATATGTACGTATGTATGTGAAAATAAGATTGGTTTATGAACAAGAAATATTCAAAAGTAGCTGAGCGCGTTTTTACTTGCTAGTCTTGACTGTATGCCCGTCTTCCAAGCATTCCGTTCTTTCGACTCCTGACTGACTTCTTCCGAGCCCATAGCCAAACGGCGGCGGATTTCTTCGCGATCACTGCGACGCTGAAAAATTAATAAGAAAGAATTATTATTTTGGAATCACTTTGCTGAATTTTTCATGTCTTTGAATGGGAGTATGTGGATAAAATTAAAAACGTATTTGGCCAAATTCGGACCGCTGTGGAGTAAGCCTTTCCACCAGAAAGCATAGCTTGTAAGAAGGAGGAAAAACTCTCAAAATTAATAGCACCCTTTCGAGGAGGCTCAGAGAGACGTGCCTAAATTCCAACTATTACTGGAAGAATCTTACAAGTTAAGCTTGTAAAGTAGCTCGCCACATCTGGCTGACGCTAGCAAATGGAAGGACCATAAGCCTATTTTTCTTCTAGAATGCAATCAGCGGAATAGGATCTTTAGCGAGCTATTACTGTTCTAGGGACTGTCTAGCCTTGTCTAAACTAATACGATGTTTCCATGGCCCTTAATACGCTCTCTCATTCGTAATTCAATTTCCAATTACCATACGAATTGTAAACAAATAGCTACCGTCTCTAATTTTAATCGGAAATTTATCGAACTCAAATCAAAGAAGGGGACGAAATGAAGGAAAAAAACCATGAACTATCGAATCGAATTAAGAACGTGCCGTGTAAACGGCATAATTCACCAAAGTAATTGAGAAGCGAACAACGTAATTGGCAGTGCCCGTTGGAACTTAGTTTAAGACTATGTGAATACTTTTCGGACAATATGTCGAAAGCTTAAGTTTAAGGAGTATTTGCTATTCACAACGCCACATAAATTGGTCATATCTCTAGGCACGCGGACAGAATGGGCGACTTGGAGCATCAACATCCAGGATCAACATCCAGGATAGTTGCAATAGTTCTCTCGAAAGCCCCGAAACCCGAACAAAAGCACGACGTAGAGACTAGCAAAAGGAATTCAAAAATATGTAATAAGACAGGTAATCCCTATGAACTTACGAAAAGTGCTGAGTGCTAAAAGTTTCGCAGACAGCTGATATTCACATTGATGTTAACTCCAAAGAGTTCCTCTTAAGTGTTGATGAAATACAAACCAGTTTAAATCTGGCGAGCGCCGGCCAGCTGATAAATAAATGCTGAGATGATTCCACTGCATCATCATCTAAATAGCTGCGGCAATAGTGACTTGTAAGGATATTAAGTCACATCGCATGGGCAACCAAAGGATAATACTCCGTCAGGACACATGTCAGAATCAAGAGTTGGGGTTTAGTCTAGTGAAGACGTTTCGTCCGGTTGATCACCGGCTAGAAAGACTTTACGTCTTTACATGAGAGGCTTTCGCCCAGCTCGCTGAGCCGACTGTAAGCCCATCTGTGTAAGTTGGTTGTACTGCTACCCAAGTTGACACTAACAGGTCTATTCTGCACGTTACCGAAGATTTTGTAACCGAAAAATTGTATTACCAAAAAATGTTACCAGTTCTTGTCACCGCGATTCTAGGTACGTTGGTAATGCAGTTAAAATATTCAGCAATTCAGCTATGAAGAAATGTGCAAATCCTGGCATTGCATATTTCACGGGGCAATACTTTGTTACCAGCTTATGAGAGGCAAAGGGTGAGAAAATTGTGTGCTAGTTTTTTTAAATTTCACACTCTTGCAAGGCAAAAAAGGCACATTCTCTGCCCTGTGAAGCTTTGTCAGGGGATATGGTTGCCCTTAAAATCAGATGGTTGTTCAAAACGACAATATTATGAAACGCGTGAGCTAGACAAGGACAAGAAGGCCAAAACATGCCCTTTTACAGGGTTGAGTGTAACATCAAAACCATTTTGCACCGGAGAAGGGCAACATTTTTTTGAAGAAACGAAATCACCATTAGATACTCTTTTAAGCGAATTCTTAGTCCTTCAAAGTTTTTCCGTAGTTTAAAAAATTAACTTAAGCCATGAGGAATTATAGATGAAGTCCTTAAATAGTGGTACTTTTCCATATTTGAAAAAAATATGTCATTTTGTTCAAACGAAGCAACTGAGAGGATCTTTAGTATAAAGTTTGCTTCCTGGCGCAAAGAGAGGCTTCTAATTAAAATTTTTTAATGTGAACTTAATTAAAAGTAATTTGAAAATGAAATGTATACAATTTATTGACTATTTAAACCCTGAAGATGGAAATGATCTCATTATTGCTATTCAAAAATGTCATACATATAAAATAATTTATTGGCTTCTGTGTACAAGGATGTGCACACTCATGTTTAAATGAATAACACCTTTATATTTTATGAACTATATTTTACTTATATACCAAAATATTGTTAAAAACAAGTACTCTGGTGGTTTAAAGTATTTAATATCTGTTATTCAAAATTTTGCTTTGAATAAAAATGTACTGAAAAGTACTGATTTTTTTTGACATGAAAAAGTCTAACGTATTGATTTCGCGCATAAAAAATCTGGCAACCCTATTTTCAAATGAGCAATATATGTATCAAGGAAGGGAATGTAAAAAGCAATGCGATAGTATGCCTCGGCGTCTCCGGTTTTCACATTAAAGCGATTCTTTTGGCGATAGCAGTCGTCACAGTACCTTGATTTATGTACCTAGGTTGGTGCATACTTCTTGAAATGAAAGTTTGTTTCTGCACCTTGCCGCATTTTTTCAAATTCCTTTAAAGCGTCGTCGGCTAAGCTCCATTGCTTCTGCAAGATCTTCATCAGGTATTTGTAATTGCCGGCTATCAAAGCAACAACAATTTATAAAGAGGCAAATGCTTGGCTGTTGTCGCTGTGCTAACAGTTTTTCAAACCCTGATAATTTCTATAGATATTCGCACGATACAACAAATTTTTACGGTATTTTCCCCGTGACATATAAAAAGTTGTTGGCAATTGGAAGAAATACAACTTCGAATGTCTTTTTTAAACGATTTTTCATTTTGCTACGTTAGAGCCGTTGCCGAGAAACTTATGGATACATATACATATACACAAAAATTGCTCGTTTAAGGTAATTACAATAAGGGGCAAAATTTTCCGCAAACCCCCCCCAAAGAAAATTCTGGATCCTCCGCTGGTTACTCCGCTGCCATCTAAGCCCCAGTTGCGGCATATTCTGTTGTATGGAAAACCTATACTACAAGCATGTTTTCCTAGCGGCTAATGGCAGGTGATATTTGCTACAACTCTAAATACTTCTGCCCTTGACCTAAATACTTACTCTCTCTGGTGTTGCTTTCTGCTAAATTCAGGCCAAACCTCTCATGCTACCTCGCAAGTCTGGATCTCAGTTAGTGGATTTCTGTTTGTATTTGCCAGAGTGGATAACCCTGTGTCAAGGGTACAGATTCATCTATCAAGCTCCCGCCTTGGCCAGTTCATCTACCTTCATTGACTTCTATGTTTTTTAATCCATCCAAGAAGAGATGGGCATTGACTGAGACGCCGAGCCGAGTTGAGACTTGATTTCAGTAGATGATATAGCAAGGACTTCTGCCTGGCTATCTGAGTAAATCACCACTATTTATTTCCTCGTATCTGTATAGTTTAGTATGCTAAAGCCCTTAAATATGCCCAGAACTTCAGCCTGAAATATGCTAGCCGAAGAGACCGATTGACTCCAAGCTCTTCGGAATTTACCTCTGCTCCTACACCCACCATCATGAACACATCAGTGTAGATACAGATGGCTTCCTTATCGACAGCTTGGCCTCTGCCCCGTGCTCTTCTGGTTCGAAACCACACATGTACATTCCAGCAAAAATCGAGGCTTGACGGTATATATGCCGTAGCCTGTGTAGGAGCATCCCACAAGTTGCTACGTGAACTCGTATGCTATGACTGTCTAAAAAGATGGCCTGTGCTTTGGCACCCAAATAAATTTTATATGAAACTAATCCAAGGCGATCAAGAGAAAGAGAGGGAAGTCTGGCATTCCTGAGCAGTTTCGATCGTCCCATGAGCGATCTAAAGGCCCTGATTGCTGATTGGCTATATATTTATGGTGATTTTTAAGACCTAAACACTTATAAAAAAAGGCAAAATAAAACAGCGAAATAGGCAGGAAAAGGCACTAGAAATCGCAAAAAAGGCAAAAGAAGGCACTAAAAATTACAAAAACCGAAAAATAATTTAAAAATACATTTATTTTAGAAATGTTTCTACTATGTATTACAAGTCAAAAGAGAAAACATATGAACTAGTTTCATTATTTGAAAAATGTTAACTTTGACTATTTTCTCCTTTCGAGTTTTTAACTCACAAAACTTTAATCTCTAAAGTTGTAGTAAAATTAAACCACAAGATGCCTTTTGAAGTTTTCTGGCAACATTTTCATTCGATTTTCGCGAAGAAAGTCCTTGAATGTACTAAACGTGCGCTTGGCGCCCAATTTAAATATGGAATGTTTGAAATTATCATATTATCAGGAATAATGGCTTTTTCTTCGCCATAATCACTTTTTTAAATGTGGAAAAGGCAAATATCTTAAAAAAGACAAAAAAGGCAACATCAAATGTGCATATATGGAGCAGGGAAAGCTAAATCGTGGACATTCTTAATCGTGTACACTCTATCTCTTTAGCAGAAAAAAGGCAATTTCCATAAAATCCGTTCCCTGGTTATTATTAATATGTAGCTAGTCGGCAGCCTCTTTGAAAGCCTAAAAAATGCTACAGAAATCAGGCAGCCGAACTTTACGGAGAGTTTCTCAATCAACTCTGCTGTCCAATTTCGATTCATCCATGACTTGTTGATTGGAAACCTATTCAACACTTAGAGCGATGCGTGCAGAAAAAGATCCGTACGGAGTCAGCCTTAGAATGCCTCAATCTGTTTCCCGAATGAAAGAAAAACTAGATCTGGGCTTACTGCGCTATCGTTACCTGCAATGTAAACAGATATCCGGAGAGCTGCGCGTATTCGGAAAAAAGCAGCCCTTTGCCTGGTTTCTATCTTTTTAACTCGGGTAGACTTTTCTACATAGTAAGTTCCGTATAACAAAATTGTCATGATTATGCTTTCATATGCTAATATATTACCCACATATCTCTCCCATAATAGTTTTACATCAGTATAGAGCAACTGATTTCGTTTTTTATCGCTTTACAATATTTGGTTTCCAAGATTTCTATCAAGGATTACGAGCAGAAACCTGACCTTTTGAGGGAGCCCAAATGAAATGTCGAAAGGATATGGACATAAAACACTTTATACATATCAGGATGAGCTCCGCCTTTCCAAGACTAATGGAAATTCAGTAACTAGCAGGACAGTTTTAAATAATTAAAATAACAAATATTCATTTCAATAAAGTATTTGAAAAGAAATGTGATATGTTATTGAAAAACTTTTAACGTTGTTGTGTTGACTATTGGGATTATTGGATTTTTACCGTATAATCCCAAGCTGACCCTAAAGATATTAGATTGGCTCTTGTTTTCGAGCAACTTAGGTTTAAAAGTGCTGAAAACCGCGTTTCTTGACATTTTTGAGCCTCTGTAAAACAATAAATTGTTGCAATACATCTGTCTGTATGGGAGGATATGAAAGCCTAAACACTGCTCTTTAATACTCATAATCAAAAAAAAAACATGGTGAAACGGTTAACGGCCTTTATCCCCATACTGCAGAAATCCCTGTACAAATCTTTGAAGTAAAACTCGCGGTTTCATGGTTTAGCCACCAAATACCTATGGGCAATGACTCTAGCAGTGGAAATGAAGTGTGTGACAAATCCTATAAGGATCGGCTGTAAAATTGCAGTAAATTTTTGTTGGCTTGTGATGTGTTCTCTTAGACGAAGGTTTTGGCTTCAATTTCAGCCTCCTAAGAAATTTTCAGCGCCTCAGATTCATTTCACACAAGTGATCAAAAACAGGCAAAACAAGTTTAAAAAGTCGTGCGTACTCTTATAAAAAAAAGCTTTCGAATTGTTTTCAGTATTCGGACTATAATTTTTGGATTTTGAGTATTAGGGGGCAGTGTTTAGCAGAGTGTCCAGATTGGGCGATTTAGCGCCAATTTGGCGATTTTTTTTTTGATATTTGCGCGTAAAAATTTAGAAATCGCCTTTGGCGATTTTTGCACTTCAAGTCAATTTTTTGTGCGCTACCATTGAATAGTAGGTTGTGGAGTTAGAGCTTTAGTTTTGATGTGGCAACAATTTTTATTGTTATCGATTTTATTGTGGCATATCGAACATTTGCAATATTAGACCTCCATTTGGTACAACTCCCGCTGAATGTGAAATTTGCAATGTGCGACTAATCAATTAATATGAGTTATAATAAAAAGTATGCGTATTTTTAAAAAATAGTTGTACATCACTATTATATAAGTGGTTTGCGGTATTTATTATTACCCTGAAGGTATTATATTCGTTTTTGGTTTTAAAAACTATGTTATAGCATCTCATAGATCTCATTTTTAAAATAAAAGATTTGTTAAGCCAATCTCATGTATTTTATAAAAAACAAAAAAATTGGGCGTTTTTTGGCGATTTTTTTTAGAAATGGCTTTCTGGTTTTAGGCTTTCATATCCTCCCACACAGACAAATATGTCGCATCAATTTATTGTTTTACAGAGGCTTGAAAATGTCCAAAAACGCATTTTCGGTACTTTTAAACCCTAGGTGCTCGAAAATTAGAGCCAATCCACTATTGGGCAGTGTAATTAATACTTTTTTAAGCTTTTATATCGTTGAACGTGCAAAATTAGGTGTTTTGAGTAGAGGCCGAAAATAATTATTATCTATTTCATTGGGAAGAAAAGGTCACGGTAGAATTCCCATTATCTTAAATTCTGCAGTTCATTTCATTGTAAATATTGGTACGTTATAAAAATGTTTATGTTAAAGCTTTAACAGATGGCAGAGATTATCCGGATTAACTTGGACTTAATCCGGATCAACTGCAGTTAATTCCCGAGTTGATCCGGATCAACGCTGCCGTCTGTTTAATCAATTTTTTTTTTCTTGACACGGTCGGTTGTGAACTATTTACTATTTGGAGGAGGGAACTCAATAAAGTGAGGAAAAAAAAGGCCGTTTACAATTTTGTTGCTGCCAACGGTGCTGCTTTTAACTTTGCAGCGGACAAATTAGGAAATTTAGACCTTTAATTTTTTTACTAAACCTGATATAATTTGCCAACAAATAAAATCAAAAATAGCCACTATATAAGTAGTTTTTATTTTTAATAAGTACAAATATTAAGAACAAAACTGCACTCAAACTTTTTTAATTAAACCACAATTTAAAAAGTGACCCCTCGGTCGTCAATGGTTACATTTTTTCACCAAAATTAATTGTTGCAAAATAACAATTGTCAAATTTTCCATAGTGCATTGCTTGGACTTAACGCAACTTAACTTAAGTACAGAGGATTCATAACATTTTCAGAGCAAAAATCGTTTGAAATTGTCAAGCTAACTAAGCAATTATCAAAGATTTTATAAAACAAATTCATGTTATGATTGACGATAGAGATTGCGAATTGAAATACATATTTAAATAAATACATATGTATGTAGGTATGTATGTATATTGGGTTGCGTTCAAATTTTTATATGTATTCCTTTAATCCTTTTGTAATAGTGAAAAGATGTTTTTTTAAAGGGCCAATTATAAGCCTGGAAAATATGTATTTTTATTTTAAGTGCAAGAGGCCGCGCACCGATCTAAGTACACCTGCCGCAAAATACAAATACATATCGCTCATTTATCAATAGTGTCATAATCCAAAATATATAAATTTTTAGTTGAGTATGCAGAAATTACCGCTACCTCTTCTTCTATGGTTTGTATAGCTGTATTTATTACCAGTATCTCACTAGAACAAAATATGTATTCATTTGTACTATGGGAGTACCTATATGTATGTAAATTTAAAACTTTAAAGCCGTTTATATCGAGTTTCACTTTTTGAAGTACGACACTATTGTAGTACTTAAATGAGCGATTTGCCGAATTTTCCAAACTATTGCGCAAAGCTTGAAAATTGGACTAACATAGATTTTTTAGAGAGGTAGCTTTCATAAAAAATTCGATCTATGCTGAATACCGTCATCGTGAGTAAAAGTGACGATGCGGCTAACGTTAGTCATTTTACTGATGTGCTAATGATCGTCGCCGATGACAATGATGATTTTCAGCATAGGGCCGAATAAACATTAAATAAACAAAATAGAAATAGCCAAAATTTGTTAAAATATCGCTATTTATTTTCACACCACTGTATGTGGAAACTCACGTTTGGTGTCCCAACAAACATTTAGGTTAGAGATCGATTTGAAAGCGAATGTGTTTCTCTAAGGTGGAAGGTTAGGAGACGATTAGAGAAATTGTCGAGAATTATAGCATTCTCTACACAAAGGGGACTTAGTTCTACATATCGGAAATGGGGTTAGATATGTATCTAATCGTATTCTAACAATGAATTCTAATTGGTTTCTAATGTCTAGTGCTTTTCTAATCATTCTCTTCTCGAATTCCAACATAGTTCTCTAACCTGAAATTAGATTCGAGAACTACATTAGAATTCTAATGTAAAATCAAAATATTTCTCTAACGTTAGAGACTTTGTTTTTTGGGTTTGCCCATTTTTTTATTTCAATATCGATTAAATAGTTCAACTGCTCAGACAATCGGCAACTGAAAAAGCATTTTGTTGTAATTAAATGCACAAATCTCAATTAAAAGAAAACAAGTTTTATGTTTTTAATTACTACACCATTTGTTTTCACATTTTGAGAACAGTTTTTCCTATATAAATAGTTTCACCTTGGTCTTTTAGTCCTTTTTCAGTTACATATATACACATGTGTGTATGTCCCGAATTTTCCAAAATATATATCGAGGACTTATATTCAATCCCTCTATCTTCACTTTTCACAAGAATGGGGTTCTGATATAAAAATCCACCTAAGACTTAAGTGTCATCGGTGATATTAATGCTGACCTTTGTGCAATGCTTGACAGAAGAATTTACTATTAAAATGCAAACTCAGAATTAACATCGGAGATGACAGGTAAGTCCCAGATGGGTTCAAACCTCACAAAGTAGTTTTTGTGAGAATTGCAGATAGAGGGTATTGAATATAATCCCTCGATATGTATTTGCTCAACCTACACTAAATCGTTTGCCTTCAGCTACATGCGGATCAGTCACAAGTATAAATTTATCCAATACGTCTAACAGATATTCCGCCTCAATATCGCTGTTCAGCACCGGTAATTCAATAAATTTGGTAGTTAACGTTGTTGTTGTTGGCTTGTAAACGCGCGGAAACATCCATGCCGCACCATCCACTTCATCACTATCAGCTTGTGCACATTTTCGATATTTTTTTAAACCACGAAATTTACTTTTAAGATCGAAAATTATTTTATCCAGCATTTTCAAAAGAAAATTCACAAAAACAGGATAACAAAAATGATTGCTTAAATCAAAATAAAACACATCAGCAGTAATGGATCACTCTAGTGTTCGCGCACTCATGCCTTTCAATACTATTTTCCTTGCAAACGCATGCCGACGGTGTAAACCCCCTGCCAAAAGATGGTGCATGGAGACACACACACACCTATAATTATGTATGGACCCTACAAGACAGCTGAGTATCATATGAGTACTCATATTATCATTACTCCTAATCACAAAAGTGCTTATCAAAGTCCTCATTTTCGTTCAGGCCATGGGAAAAATTTGAGTACTTTCCCCTCAATGTTGTCATCAGAAAGTCCTCAGTACTAATAGTCAAACTACTCATTTATGCCGTACTACAAAAACAAAAGTGTAAATGTGTGAGAATTTTTGCCTAAAGTGCTCAGCAATGTCTTGTAGGGGATTTGTTAACATTCAGGTACTCGACATCACAAACACACATATATGCAAGTAGAGAAGCAAATCCGTGCAAGGAACTTGTGAAATCCACCCTGATCTTAACTAGGCGCATACATAAGCATGTAGGAACGTTTGTTATCAGGTACTTAGTTCATTTCTTGGGGTGTGTCTTGAACAGATGTTATCCTTCGCTGCACAAATGCATTGAAGATCGTGCAGCGATTCATACTAGTGTATAAGCACGCTTAAGATTAGAAGTGGTTGCTACTCAAGTTTCAGTGAAAACTGTTAGGAGGAAATACTTAATATCTTTAAGTAATTTAGTAATGTATTAAGGATTGTAATGTTTACTTATACCGGTATGTACATATCAGTGATCAGCAAAGTGTGCCTATTTTGATACTCCCCGTCACTCAGCAAATTCTGATGTATACCAAAAATCCATCTCTGGATCAAAGAAAAACTTTCCTTACTATAAGGTAGAAAATTCTTCCGAATGAGTAAAAACTTCTCCCGTATGCGTAATTTTTCTTTGGAATGTGTAAAAACGTACACGAAAATATGGAACCGTGGATGTAATCTATCATTTTGAAGAAATGTTGGGCATGAAAAGAAGATAAAACTCCTTTAGTGCTGTTTCATTCCCAATTTTCTTCATTTTGAGTGCTGTTTTTCTTCAATTAAGAGACGTTTTTTTTTTGGGTGTACGCATATGCACATCGACATTGCATCATGTGTATAAGTTGCCATATATATGAATACGATGCCCTCATCATACTCATATCATCCCTAACAAGTTTGATCCTCAGCTCAACGGAGTTTGATCTACAATATTCATTGCATGAGTGGAATCATGTGAATCATTTCACTCAACCCGAAATTTGTAAATGCTGTTTTCGCCAACTAGTTAGGGCAATGCTATGCAGATAGTTGTTTTTACCAAAGCATGTTAAAATTGTGTTTGCTTATATGTACATGCATATCGTCGATGTTTTTGCAAATCCGCCCATCGACCAGTTGCAAAACCGCCTAAATCACCGTTGTGGCAAAAATGAAATTTGGTAGCCTTGCACTCCAGACATCGAGATTTATGCATAAAAATCGTTATTAAAACAACAGATTTGTAAAGTAATAGCTAGAGAAAATACCGCCTATAAAGGCAATTCCTTCAAAGAATACACCGTTTTTTCGCTCTTTTATAAAATTTGAGTGCCGTAAGATAGGCGGTTTTGCAATTGGGCGATGGGCGGTTTTGCAAAAACATCGACGATATGTATTTATGTACATATGTACTCTGGTGCGTCTATTCATATCTACTTATGTATGTGTGTACTCATATACATATACAATATTTCTACATACGCGACCACGGGACTGCTGAATCGGTAGCCACCTGATAAACTCCGTCAATTACCGACCGACTACTAGCAGTGTATTTCACCGATTACTTTTACAAGGCAATGTCCTAGGCGGTAGTCACCATCGGCTCTTTCTCTGCATTACCGGGAGTTACTAAAGTAGTCACTTGCGTGATTTATGGGCGCCCTCTGTCGTAATTTTTCGCTATTCTGCTTCCGACTGGTTCGACTCTGCACTACCATGTGCACTACCACGGGTTAATAGAGTAGCTACTTTCCTAGGAGTCGGTGCAGTAGAGGTTCAAAAGTAGCGATTGGCGCCAGCAGTACTGGAGGGTATTTTCTTTCATACATGTACATATATATGTATGTACATATGTACATTAGAGTGGTGCAAAAAAAATTTTCCACGATAGGGTTTGGGGCACCTTCCAAAATTTTTCCTCATGCCGAAAGAGGTGCTGGTCCCAAACCTTATATAATAAGTATATATATGTAGTATAAGTATAAAAGTAAACTTTTCTATGTATACATTTACCGGATGCTCATTATGCTCATATTTTACTCTAGAAGTATTGGGTACTTATCGAGGGATTATATTCAATAGCCTCTATCTGCAATTTTCACAAAAACAACTTTGTGATGTTAGAACTCGTCTGAGTCTTACCTGTCAACACTGGTGCTAATTCTGACCTTGCAATTTAAAAGTAAATTCTTGTGTCAAGCGTGATATAAGGTCAGCATTAACATCACCGATGACAGTTAAGTCTTAGGAGGATTTTTAAATCAGAATCTCATTTTTGTGAAAAATTCAGGTAGAGGGTATTGAATATAAGCCCTTGATATATTAATCAAACAATTGATTAAGTATCCTAAGAACATTTAAAATTTAAATTAAAAAAAAAAATCGCACAAGCTTCAGTTGTCATGCCAACAGTAGCTTTTTATAAGGATCACAAATATCTTTTCCAGTTTTACAGCGATCTAGTGGGCATTTCGAGATCATTGAGCACTCTGTATTGGTTCCAGTAGAAAACTGAAAGTTGGAATAGGTATTACAAATATCAAAGGAAAAATTTTTCTCCCCATACAAAAATTGGACCACTCTATGTACATGCGTTCACATAAATCCTACTTATTTCCTTAAGCTCTTTGCACATCAAGCCAAGGAGACTTGAAATTTGCGCGGGTCAGGCATGTTGTTAAATATGTAGTGATGGCAAAAAAATTAATAATCGATTAATCGGTTAATTGATTAATCAAAGCATTCGATTAATAATTGCAATTAATCGTAAGAATTGAACCGATTAATCGGTTGTTTCGATTAAAATGGATAATTAATAAAAACCATTTACATTAGTTATAAAACCTGACTGTTTTATTTAAGGATACATTTCCTGTTAAAATGTGGAAACTTGCGCCTTGAAGTGAGGATACAATCAAGAAAACTAAAAACGAAGGGAAAGAATAAATAAAAAGATGCAAAATAGTATGTCATGCGTTATACACCCCGTATATGCGCACTACAAAAATTTTTTCTTTGTTATTTAATTTTAGTTATTTTTTAAATATACTTTATTCTTTGGCAAAACCGTAAAATAATTAGGATGTAAAACTTTGTGCAATATTAAAAAAAAAATCAACAAACATTCCTAAAAATTTCGAGCCTTTTAATAAGATTTCTTAAAAAGACGTTCAGTATGCAGTTCTGTAACCCATTAAATGTTTGTATAAAAATTGCAAGGTTGGCACTTACCGTTGATTTTGGCAATTTTGTTTTTGTTGACGGTGTTGCCTATTTGCTTTCATATAAAAAAGAGTATCGAACATACTTTGTATGGAAGAAAATGCACAACATCGCCTTTCGAAAATAAAATGAAAATTTGTGCATACCTGCGTTGTGATGTTTTAGTTGCTGCTTAGGTTAAACTTGTGTTGCGGTTTTTTGCAAAAAAAATCGTTAAAAATTTGTCAGAATACGAGAATCTAAAAAGTCTCCCAACTCGTAAAATTATACGTACATATGTATGTACCGAGTAGAGGAGATACTTGTATTGTTAAAAAAAAACAAATTTACCGAGTAGAGGAGACACTCTTATTGTTGCTAATATTATTGATTGGTTAGAGTGCCAACTTTTGTTACGTAATTTTATTTCATACATTATTGTGTGAGTAAAGTAGTCATTTTTGATGGATTCTTTTCGATTATTTTGAAAATTAATCGGTTAATCGCTCGATTAATTGAAAGGAAAATGTCGATACAATTAAATCGTTAACCGAATGAAAATAACCGATTATAATCGGTTATTTGATTAATCGTGTCATCACTATAAATATAAGTATGATAGATACCTCTTGCTAATGGGTGGATATGACGTTCGAGGGCATTTCAATAAGCATGAATGCATATAAATAGAACAAATTATGGATGGTGAGTGGAATATACTCAGTTTGATCATACTTGCTGCGCTTCTCTGGTATATATCGCTCTTCAGATTAAGTACTTTATAAAAAATGGAAATCTAAACCCTCTTCTTAGAAAATATAAGTAGAAATAGAATAAAAACATCAGGAATTATGTGAGCAAACAGATTCAGAAGAATAAAAATGAATTTTATTTCAAGAAGTTTGCAGATTGTATACAGAAGACTTGGCAAGTATTCAACGGAATACTTGAAAGGAAAAATCTAAGTCCAAATGACTTTATCGCTAAAGATTTCGTGGGCGACTATATGAAAAGCATATGTGATATTTTTATGCACACATTTAATGAAGGCGTAGAAAATGCAATACACAATTGCGATATTAAGATCATAAATTCGTTAGAATCTAAAACATTAAACTCTATCTATGTGAAAGAACCAAATGAGGAGGAAATTATTGATATTATGTCAAGCTTTAATGAGAATAAGAGTCCTGGTTTTGACCGTATAAGACCCAAAGATCTTAAAAGAAACGCATCTGTGATAACCCCTGTGATAACGAAGCTTGTAAATCTAAGTCTAACTCAAGTCAAACGATACCCAAGCAGTTAAAAATCGCAGTAATAAGACCAATTTATAAATCAGGAACCAGTGGTAGAAAAATGTATGGAAAAGGTTTTTGTGCGAAGATTAGCTAGTGGACAGAACGATACGAGTACCGAGCACAGAATATCGATACTTTTCATGAGTACCAAGTATGTAGTATCGAGAACTCGATACTTTTTGGCATGTACTAAGTAAGTAACGGAATACTAAAAAGTATCGATGTGTTAAAAATTGTATGCCAGTTTTATTTAAATACCCCCATTTTTGGGGTAAAGTTTATACCGTTAGAAAGCTGGAGATTCCGCCTTTTGAAAAATAACCACTTTTAAGTACGGGAGCCTCCTAGCTCTTAAGATAATTAGTGTTCAAATTTTTTACTAGTATTTTATTAGGTCAATTAATTTTAGGAATGGGTCATCGTGATTCCTAGTAATAGATTTTCCCCACAAATATTCAAAAATCGTGCCACGCTCAGAATCATAACCCTTGATCAGAAGAATTCTCCTTTCTATGTTGTCGGAGACGAGGGGCGGAACTTCTTTCTGCGTAGGCGGCCTTCGGCCGCACTCAAAAACTAGAAGGCTCTCGCACTTAAAAATGGGCTCGGGGCCTCCATTTCAATGTGCACCCAAAACCTTTTAAGTATATAAATTTCCAAAAATTACATACAAAATTTCGCGTTTTTAATTACATTGGCAAATGTTTAATAATTACCGAAAAAGCATTGTGGAGAAAGTTCGTGTGTTGCAGCGGAATAGCTGCGCTTGATTGTAGTTCGCTCACATGAAAAAAGTGGAAAAAACAACAACAGTTTATAAGGCGAACTTAGCACAGTGCGTAGGCAACCAGCTGTAGGCTGAATCAGTTGGGATCGTCGGTTCGAATCCCGCTGAAGAAGTCTGATGAGGAGATGTGGTGATCTCCGAAATAGCTAACCCTTCTACCATTTATAAATTAATGTTAATTTTCCACAATAGTTTTCATTAAAAAACGGCCTGAAGCTCAATAAAATTGTTGAATAAAAGACTTTTTGTAAATTCTTTTGATTCTTACAAAACCTCAAGCTATCAACTAAGAAAATTGAATGATAAAAAAAGGTTGCCGTTCCTGTTCGCATTGTTTTGAGTCTTGTCTTCAGTTGAAATTTCTGCATTATCGTCACTTTCCTCACTAATAATTCCAATTAATAATACAAGATTGGCGCTTACACATCTGTTAGTGTTTGCCCGAGCTTCTCCTCCGATTTTTGGTATGCGCCTTGATGTTGTCACACAAAGGGGAGGAACCTACAGTTTTACGCCGGCTCGGAATGGCGATTATATTTTTATGAGAAGCTGTTTTTTCATGGCAGAAAGAGGTTTACCATTGCCTGCCGAGGGACGACCGCTGTTAAGAAAAAAACCTTTTTCTAAAATTTTTTTTTGCGATGTTGCTTTGACTAGGGCTTAAACCCAAGCCCTGCGGAGTGATAGCGCGCACTGCAAACCACTACACCACAGCGACCGCCCAATTACTTGGACATTAAAAATTAGTTTTTGGAAGTGAACTAGTAATTTTATTATTTTTCTTTTTTCTAAACGGCTATTGTGCCACCAGTGCATAATTGCGAAAGGGAGGCAGGGTGGCGGAGGACGCGAGCGCGACGTCACTTTCAAAATTTTGTACTTACAATTCCGTCCATTTGACTTGTTCATGTACTACTTTTTGTCAAATGTCACTGGGTGACTGACTACCTATGTGCACTAGTTTGCTTTATTTTTCAATTGTTAACTTTAAAAGTTGATCTTATTGCTCTACGAGAAATGAAATAAAGCAAATTTTTGTTATTTCACATTCAATTGGGAAATAACATAAATTTGAGTTATTGCCGTTTTATGCAAGTAATAACCTTGGTGCAATTCTGAGTTTACTTAACTAACGGACTGCTGTAATCAATCGTAAACAGTTAAGAATGTAAGAATTATGTTATTGATACTTATTATGTGGTGCTTATGCGTGTATGTATGCACATTAGGGTGGTTCAAAATGTGAAAAAGTAACTGCGGAATTTTAATGCTCTTATCCCTAAGTTTATTCCATACCGAAAAAAATAATCCCCTGCTTTTTTTATTTTGAAATCAAAAAATATTTAGAGGTCGTTCAAAGTGCTCAAAGTTTTCCATGGATTTTATATGGGGAAAACAAGTTGTCGTAGAGATGTTATAGAGTTCTTGAAAATTTTTCCTTTTTGACCAGAAAGCTTTGCTTCTTTTCAGGAGACTGCCAATAATGATACCCAATTGTTTACTTTAGCATTTTTTTAATATAAGCGATTTTTTATGAATGCCACAATTGCATTTTTTGAGGTTTTCAGGGGTCATATAAAATATAGTTAATAATAGAAAATGGTTAAATAAACAATTACGTATTGCTATTGAAGGTCTCCTGAAGAGAAACAAAGTTATCGGTTCGAAAAATATTGATTTTCAAGAACTCTATACCCTTTCTACGAAAACTTGTTTTTCTTAATAAAATACATGGAAAACTTTGAGCGCTTAGTGCGACCTCCAAATGCTTTTTGATTTCAAAATAAAAGAAACGGGGGTATAATTATTTTTTTTTTGGTATAGAACAATCCTAGGGAGTGAGAGCATTAAAATTCCGACTAAACTTTTTTTTGGACCACCCTAACGTACATAATTGTACAATTCATTTTGAAATTATTATGTTTATTAGACTGCATCACCAAAAAAAGTTGCAGTTTTTCCGCCGGGATTACAAAATCTATTATATTTTAAGACGTCCACCAAAATATTTCGGAAAAATATAAAGTCCTACGTGAGCTCGACCGATTTGAAAATACCTCCAAAAATGGAGTTTTTTATCAATGAAAATAGTTTCTTAGAGAACTTTTTGAAAAAGGTCCCCTCAGATGACAAAATAGATTAAGCTTAAAAAATCTGCATACAAATATTTAAAAATCTTTTCAACGGGATCGTAATAATGAGATTTTTGATGCTTTTTTTTTACTTTATTCAAAGATTGATTTACGAAAAACTTGAATAACTGGGCCCAAACTATTCAGATGTATACTTATCGGATCTCAGTAGAAAGGTATTCTCCCACTATTTTTATTTCTGTCCAAGAAAAGTCATTCGTGTCCCAATTTTTTTTTTTAAATACCAACACATCTTAATTCAACTCTGAATTATGTTCGTTCATCCTACCTTTCGTTTTCATCCTTTGAATGAGTTCATTAACAAAGGACAAAGGGGAGAAATACCTTTCCAATTATACCTCACAAGTCTAAATCGGAAAAGTTTAGCTTCAGTTATTCAAGTTTTTCTTATACCAATCTTTGAAAAAAGTTTAAAAACAGCATCAAAAATTTCATTATCACGTTTCCGTTAAACTTTTTTTTTTAATTTTTAAAAATATTTTTATGCAAATTATTTAAGCTTAAACCGTTTTGTCGTTTGAGGGGATTTTTTGAAAAAAAAATTTATTCATAAAAACTACACTTTTGGAGGTATTTTCAAATCTGTCCAGCTCACGTTAATCTTAATATTTTCCCGAAACATTTTGTTTATACAGATTTTATAATTCCAATGGAAAAACAGTGCCGATGTTTTTTTTTGTATGGGGAGTGATGCAGCCTAATGTTTATGTATCTGTATCATAATCATACATGCGCTCTTCCTCGTCACCTTGGTGAGAAATACCTAATTACTCACGGTAGTAAACACAATCACATGCGTATCTACGTGGATACATAAATTTAAGACCTACTGCATTTAACTACTTGTTTAGCTAGCGATAAACAAAAATTGTTCTGCATGACTTGCTAGCGTAAGGCTGTATTAGCCTAAAAAAAAATAAATTTTAAATGAAAATTTGGATTTACTGCAAATTTTAACTCTCGATTCCACGAATTTAAGTGGAAAGTGAGACCAAACTGACCCCGGATTCGGGTTCAGCGACCCCAAAAACATTTAAGTGACCTTTTGTTACGGTTTTTGTCGCTTATCTGGATTTTCATAAACGATTCATAGGAAAATTGTCGGGAGACTGGACGGAAAATGTTGACTTAGTACTGAATTGTTATTTTTTTATAAGCCGCACATAACCTTCGATTCTACATAGAAATACCTAACTTTTCACATCTTAGAAATAACGATAGCTCTCCACCCATTTTGGGCAGAGCCGCATGCGTTTTTACGTATATATTTCTGAATAACCATTTAAAATTGTTGAAGGCGTGAGTTGTGTAATTTCTTCCTCTAATCACTAAGCCTCCTCGCTGAGAGTCAAGCTCAAGGGGCTGCCTTCTGCCTGCTTGTCCGCATACCTTGTAATCATGTGGAGGAACTATTCTGGGCGTCTGCCTATTATTTAGTACTTTAGAAGGCGGCTCTTAATAAATATATATTTGTTGGGTCTTCTTTGGGCAAAATCTATAAAAATTTGTTACTAACTGCATATAAGATCTTCTCCTCCTGCCGCTCCTTGAAGACTTCTTCTCTGTCGGTTTTTCATTCATCCATTGTTATGGAATGCTGGGCCCTTCTCGGCAAATATTTATTCAGGTGACCACTTTATTTTTGAGAACAAAAATTAACATCTGGGTTGCGCCAAAGAAGAAGGATTTTTCTCCAGTACTTCTATGGAGGTTGTGCCAATATGCTGAAGCGATTTTGATGAGGCTATTGACCGTCAACGCTGCAGAACCATAAAACTGAAATTTTTTGCCCAAATTCAATAACATGGAAGGAAATCAAATGTGTTTTCAGCAGGATTACGCTACGTGCCACACAATGGACGTCACAATGGACAATCTGCAAGCATGATTTGACGGCACGGTTATCGCTCGCAGAGTTGACATGAATTAAGCAGCCAGTACGTGCGATATGACGCCGCTAAAGGTTTTACTATAGGGTTTTCTGAAGTTTCAGGTCGACGGCACTAAGCCTCAATCGACTGATGCCCCTAATGGAAACCATCCAGGCCATACCTTCACAAGGTACATCAAAATTCCTTTCTATGATACCAACTCTTGACATATGACCTCCTCAGAGATTCCCGCACTTACAGAGGACAAAGCAGCTTCCAACAGCAGGGGGGCTAATCCATACACAAGCAGCGTATAGGGATTTATTTGGCTACCGAAGGATATGGATTTGTCAGAGACTATTTAATAGGACCATAAAACTTCTCACAGAAATACTAATGGTACCCTGGTGTATTGGTCACACGACCACCATATTTCAAGCTGCGTAAAAGAATTTCTGTAGAAGCTGGAGACACGAACTTTTGTTCATTATTTCTTCGGAGACCTGGAGGACTTTGGCACTGTATCACTGGAGGCGGTGTCTGGATTCGTCAAAAGATCGGTATTTGATTGAAGAAGTCTCGTCCTGGGTACCACAAATGGGCTCTGTGGCCACCGAGTGAGCTCTTAACAAGAACAACTCGTTTGAGCTATCCTAACCTAAATTATGTCTCCAGCTAAACCAGTTCATTCCACCTCTGTGTCCTTCCTTCTTACCAACAGCCTACCCTTACCTTCGAAAGAGAGTCTGATTGCAGTAAGAAGATTGTGGAGAGGGAGCAACAATTGTTATAGCCTAGTCATGAGCTATGTATTTTTTCTACATTGTTTTCGTTCGCTTTTAAACATGCTTTAACACATGATCGCAGGTTAAATATTATTTTTTACAGTTCTTTGTTTTCCTGTTCGGTTTTTTTCTTATTACTTGCTTTACAGTATTTCATTTTTCCTAGCTAATTCGTTTTGCTAATTTTGTTATTATAATTATTTTTTGTTTGTTTTACTTTTGTATTCTGTTTTTTGTTTCATATATATGTATGTATATAAGTACCTTCTCAGACCAATTATCTGCAGCTGTGTTATTTACAATGGATGTGAACAGTTCAACTGTGTCGACACTTTCATTTTCGTCATAACACAAAGTGTATAAATCGAAAACAAAACGTGAATCCTTTTTGTAGTGTCGTCGCTTTTGTGGTACTGGCAGTGAGCTAAAATCATTGTCGAATTCCATATCCATTGTGGATGATGGTTTTACCCGTTTTCCGTTGTCACTTTGATTTATTTAATATTTTTATACGTACAATTGCACAAAGAAATACTTTTATTTGTTGCTCTACTTGCTAGCTTTCATTTTTCTTAAGGTTTCGCTTATTTATGGTTTGAAGCACAATTGTTTTCACTAAACTTAAATTAAAATATTTAATTTAATTTACATTCTTATATTTGTGCTGTTGTTAATATTTTTATTAACTTTTCAAAACGCCGCCACCGTTCAACAAGCGTGCAGGTATGATTCACGCGATCATCGTAGCCAAACTGTCTGACGACGATTGTTTAGTTAGAGCGACCGAAGCGCGATCAAAAAGACCAATCGACCAATGTTTTGAACCCAAAGTTAACAATAAGCTAAAGTTGCAAAAGTTGAGCTGTGCCACAATCATGCCAGGCCAGAGTACTACAGCTGCGAAGCTAGAGAGCAACTGTTGCAGCAGTAAATTTAGCAAAATGCAATAGCGCAAACAGCAACTGGAGTTCGGAGTCGCTCGAGTAATAACACTGTGCAACAAAATGAGACAAATAAAACAAAGACGTGAATGCGGTATGCCAATTTTGTCCCTGCACGTAACATTTTTTAAGTGTTTTGAAGTTTTCCTAATATTTCTCGTGTGGGTCGTTTTAACCCTACTAAATCTAGTAGTTCAAATTAAAACTGCAAATTCAAAATGTCTGTCACCATAACGCGGTGATGGCTATGTAATCCATATATTTATTTTTCAATCCCCTCAATATGGGTATCAAATGAAAGAGCTTGAAAAGTATTCTATCAGAGTCTAGACAGTCAATGCATTGAAACTACATAAGCTGACGCATCTAAGTTCACAAAGTGGTTTGTTTTGATTAAATACCTTACTTTCAGTTCTGTCATTTTGTTTTGGGTGCCATTTTTAATAAGGACTTGTTTTCTAAAATGCAGTGTGTTCCACTTAGTAAGCACTTTCATTTCACACCTTTTGAACATATCCCATAACATATTAGTCCTTGAAATATATTTTTTTCAAAAATTAATATTCGAAATTTCCAAGGATATTCAGGGATAAAGTGTTAAAAGGACATTTTCAATACTTATTCTTCCTGGTGCATCCAAATTTTAAATTTTTTTTTATTCTACAGAATTTTTCCTTTTAATTGATACCCATACTGTTATTCTACAATGCACCGAATCTTTTGAAAAATTGTTTATTCAATCATATTCTAGAAATTTCAAAGTCCCAAGTATTTGGCCCCAAATTTTGTGAATATATTGATTTTTTGTGTGTAAAATTCACTGTCGCACGGTGTAATAAGTAATATAGCCCCTTTCACATTCGAAAATACATTTTTTACCCACGGCGATATGCTAGGAAAAGTGGGGCATTCATGGGGACTCGGTAGAGTGATTTACCGTTTTTTTTTTGAATATCTATAGGCGGTTTTACTGAAATCTGGGTTTTTCGAATACCGAATAAACCGGATTTTTTTTATCGAACAAACTGTTTTTATCATTTCATACAAATCTTGACCTCTGAATACAAATTTTGAGTTATTTGAAAGGTATGTCATATTTGATCGCTATAAAGGAATGTTTACCGCTTAAACGTTTTCTACGTGTTTCGTGCTCTGCTTCTTGATGTTGCGACACATATGGACAGATCTTCACTTTAACTCCACCTCCGAAAAAGCTTTTTTATAGCAGAAGCACACCCGCGGCCTCTATTTGAAACAACTTTTTTTGATGTTGCTGGGCCCAGAAATTAAACGTCACAGCTCTCCGCTACGGTGGCAAAAGCACTAGCCAAATATGAAAAAAGTCAGAAAAATGCAATAAGTATTAAAAAAGTTAAGAGAAGAGACCAAACATGAATTTTCCCCTTTTTTTATTACTAACTTTTATATTTGTTTAATCTAAAAAAAACTTTGAACTTATTTTGCTTTGATCTTTTCTAAATAAAAGCTGTCTTTACTGCTAATAGTTTATTTGTAATTTTTGGTCTTGACTTCATACCAGTATGAGCATTTTCACTATAAGCAAATGTTTTTTTTTTTCAAATTACAAATTTTTCGAATAACTCGAAAATTGGTTTTATAAAAAAGGCGATTCCTCGAACACCTTAAGGCGATGTCAGATAAAACTTTTGCTTCGCGTTGCGTGACAGATTCTCTTTGACAGAAAAGATGAAATGTATGAAAATGCACAAAGCATGTCCATAGATCGCTTCAGCCGCAGCGCGAAGCGAAAAGATGGCCAACTCTCATCTTATTGCGCGCGTTGACAATCAGCCGCTTTAATATTTATTTTGTTTCGTCCAAATTCGAGTTTTCATGCAAAAACATAAAATTTAATTACATTGCTGATATTCTTAAAGCTAAATAAATAAAATCCACAGCAATTTTGAGGAGTAAAAATCAGCACAAAATTGTTTTCTTGGCGTTCATTGTGGCATACTTTTTGCTTCTGGCGCTTTGCTGGCAAAGTTATAAATGTCACGCAAAGCCACATAGTTTTATCTGGCATCAGCTTAAATCAACAGTAATGTTGAAAAGTTTCAATTACTACATGTTTTGACCCAAACAAGGGTCAAAACGAAATATTGGCTTAAAATATCTAAATCTGCCTTTAAATTTTACTGTCGACCCTTAAAGGCAGGATTTATGGCAATTATAGTTTCATACGAGATTTTTTAAATAACTTAGCTTAACTTCGGAAAACTTCAATACACTGTAAACAAATGTGTGACTTTCAGAAACAAAGCCGCAGGTGATAGAATATTCCCGAGCTCTTCCTCTTTCATAATTGCCATAACGCATTCGTGTCTTTTTTTTTGCTGTAGCACAGTGTAATTTTTGTTTAATTTTTATAATTTTTTATGTACATACATACATATATGAATAAGTTTTTATGTATGTATGCCAGTCGAAGTCAGTGTTGGCACTGAATCGTTGCGAACGGTTTAGTTGGTTGTTTATTTTTTAACTGACTGGTTGGTTGGTTCTCCACTGTCTGTCCGTCGATTTGACTAACTGAGTACCAGCTTGCTTGATCAGGTTGGCTTGTACGAGCACATACTACACTGCATACTGGCTTAGTGACGCTCAAGCCGCTTGTGGATCAACAAATGAAAGCAAATCATGTGCACAAGACAACGGTAAATATGAACAGGTAAATCATTAATAAAAAACCGAAAAAGATGTTTCGATGTATCAGCAAGTGCGCCGGCAAAATACACTGAGAGAAATAAACTTTGCAATGCAAGTAGCTGAAAAAATCACTGTATTTATGGTGAGGTCTCCATTCGTCTTCTATCAATCGTAATGCCTAACTTCCCTTATTATAATTAATGCTGTCTACTGAAATCTAAATCCCCTATAAAGACTGTACCTTGATGAAATTCCAAACTGGAAAATCTGCGTACGCTGACCAGGCTTGAATTCAATAAGGCCATAAGGAGAAAACACCGGCTATAAAATGTCTCAAACATGTAACAAAGAACAAAAATAGGTACTGCAAAATTTCAATGATATTCAAGCATAAAATTTTAAAAGGATATTTTCAATATCTACTCCAAAAAATTGTATCCTAAAATTATATATAATTTTTGCCTTAATTTGGTACTCATGCTATGCATGGACATAAACCTTTTTAATAGCGACAACAGGCTATTTACTGCATTGTTGTCAGTTTGGTGCTTTAAGCACTAGATTTAGTGCTTTTTTTATGCCTGGTGCCTTTTTTAGTGCTTATTTTTCTGAACTAAAGCTTCTCCGAGACAGTTAAAACCTGAAATAATTTGAAATATTTAAAGCTGTGGCAGCACTTAATTTACAAGAATCTACAAATTTAAATGCACTAAAATAAAACTATGATTGATAAAAAGTTGAAGTTGCAAACCCACCTTGTTGAATTCTATTCGCGTTGAAAATGCTAGTAAGCAGGTAAGTTAAATGTTTTTCTTCTAATTATTTGTACAAATTTTGATTTTTTTTATCACCGGAGTAAAACACATCGTTTTTTGGTGCTGAATCCATATCTGGCCGCACAATTTCTCTAGCACTAGAATTGTGAGATATCCTTACCTCAAAGTGCCAAAAACACGGTTTTTGTGTATTGATTTATGTATGTATGTATACTTGTTAATATTGTTATTTTTTACTTTTGTTAAATACAAACTGTTATGAAAAAAGCATTCTTTGATTGGTTCTTTTAGTGTGGTAAAACGATCTTTTCCAAGTTTTTGGAGCTTTTTGAAAATCAAAAGTTGGCAACACTGGTTTATTGTACACCTAAAGTTGCCTTTACATGAGGTAATTTTTTGACAGGCGATAATCGCCTGCAAAAGTTGACCTGCTGTCTACTTTGAGGCAAGCGATTTTTGAATCACCATTTACACGAGCGATTTTTTTAAGCAATGTTGAACCGCCTCACGTAAATCCAGCCTAACTGATCATAAACATTTGCGCTCTCTCAAGCACTAGATTGAACTGACTACGGCGACGGAATATAGTCTGTGCCTTGAAGGTGAAGGGACGTCGGAGCACAGTCTGCGTGATTGTCCAGATCAAGACTAAAAACTTGAATTAATACACAGTCGAGCCCTTTTGTATTAGGAGTGCATCTACCAGGGTGTGATCATCTTCTATTAAGAAAGCCGATAGTATATTCGGCAGTGAGGGTCGATCCTTATAACAGGGATGCAAAAGAAGCTGTTATAGGCGCGTGCGAACGCTGGGTAGTACTTGTTTTGCATAACCGCTAAAACATATGAAAAAAAGCAATATGGCCAAACCTCAAAGTTGTCTTGTTCCATAAAAAATCTGCCCATCTTTGTATGCATTTTATTGTTCATTTAAGGTACTCACCTTCTTTTCAATTTCTTTTGCCATTTTTAAGTGTTGCTGCAACGTTTCCATATCGAAATCGCCGCCAATTTTATAAGCATCGAATAGCTCTGCAAAAAAATATTATTGAATGCATCCTAATGTCTCACACAAACACCGTTTAGAACTTGAATTTACCCAAAGCACTTGGTGAAGCCAGATCGGTGCCTGCATACTTGCCACCATGATTTTCCACCGAATTCTTCAAATACTGCGCCCAAACAGACATTTTCGCATAACGGCTGTTACTCGATATAAGCTCTTTGTTGCTGATCAATTGTTGATATTGATGCATTTCAGCCTCCTCGCGTCGACGACTGGCATTGCTATCGGCTGATCTGTCGCCATTTCTCGCACCACCACTACCACCGCCACCACCGCTGCTCCGCTTCGAACTGAAGAATCGATTGGCAAAAGGGTTTTTAGAGTGATTCCTTCCAATTTTGCTGCCACTCGTAGCCTTAGTAGCCTTTTCTGTTCTGTTCTCATGACTCTGGCCGGTAGATTTGCGTGTGTTGCGCGTGCTTTGTTGGCAGCGTTTATATTCGATTGTTACTGGTGGTAGCTGTCGTTCATCGTAAGATGCCTTCTGATATTTGGGTCGTATTTCTGGCCTGCTACTCGTATTGCTAACGGTGCTTACATCGGTTATATCATCCAATTTGCTGTCATGCGCTTCTTTCACTTGAGTTATGTTTACTTCTTCAGAATCGCTACCTCGTCCATATGACCAATCAACTGCATTATTGTCCTCCATAAAGTCCATTAATGGAGCCTGTGTGCCATCTGTTTTATTTGCAGCTGCTGCGTCTGTTCTCGTTTCAACTTTAGCATAAAGATCTTCTTTTCCTTTTTGTTGCAGAGCAGTAACGTATCTATCGGAATCAATGAGATCCTTTGCGCTCGAGAGCATTGCATCCGATACCTGGAACAGATAAGTCATTTTTGCTTTAGAATTGATAAGACTTCGAACACTGTAGTCCAGTGTGACTTTGACTGCTCAACAAAAATACCAAAGCGATAGGGAAAGTAGTAGCTCAGCAGTAGTCAAAGCTCAGCAGCAATTTATACTGTAAAAGAAAATCTCGAAGGCAACCTAGAATTGAAATCTGTTCCATTTGTGGAACAACTAAAATACTTCCGGCACAAATCGCAGGAAAGACTCCGTCTAGAATAGCCTTAGGCGCTATTGTCAAGGTAGGTAGTATAACTCGTAAAACCATTGTAGTAGTAGCTGTTCTCATCGAAAATAGCTGCACAAGTTTGTTGTGTGTAGTAGGACGAAAGTACTTTAAAATACTTTACTTCACTGGAAAGATCGTGAATCATGGACTTTAAAGTACAGCGTTGGGGCAGTGGATTCGTGAGCGGTAATGTGTCCCTGATAGGCCGAGCGAGTAGCTCATCGCTAAGAAGAAAATGTTTAAATGTTTCTTTGAATGTCTATAACCTCTTTCTTTGACTGAAAGCTGTAAAAACTCTTTGCCCTTTAAATATTCTTAAAAGAAAAGGAAATGGCACGCACATCCAAAGTACTTGACTATTTTTTTATTTATATGAATCTGAGTTTTGGTGAAAATCCGTTAAGAGAATGTAGGGATGCGGGGTAAGTACCAACTGTGACTTAAAAAAAAAAATATGCAGTGCCTTCTATTCTTGCAAGAAAAAGCTAAATATGTGAAAGACTTGGATTAGGACCTTAGTTATTTAATGAATAACAAGTAAAAAATCCGCTCAACTGTTTAGTGCTTGTATACGTCACGAATTTTTTTTAGTTAAAAGAGAGACAAACTCAACTCCAAGGTACTGCCTGCCTCGCGATTACTGAGGCGATCCCATTCACGCCAGTGTGATCTGTCGCATGTCACAGATAGATTTGTTCAACAAGCGGAAACCTTGGAATTACCTAGATCTAGGAATCAAAGAATTTGGCTTTCAAAGAAAGTATTTTTCATACATTTTTTCGACGCAGCTACTAAGTGCTGTACTAAAATCGAAAACTCGGTTCTATGGGAAAGGTCTTTATGCTGCAGGCCTCCCTAGTGTGACTAAACCTGGCTAACCGCGGGCGAACAGACCTACTTTCCGGTGTTCAGGGGGCATTAGACACTGGTACATTCGCTGCATGTTTCATACTGTAGCACAACACTTCATCTTCAGAGAATCTGCTCTGTAACTTCTCAATAAAACAAAGGGCTAAAATGAGACTTCTAGGCAAACGTTTCATATCTTACATGGGCTAAAGAAAAACGGAGTACTGCGGCCAACAATACTGGCTGCGTTTTGACCTGGTACTAAACGAGCTTTCCTCTCGTGGAGGAGTATAAACTAACAAGTCGAGTCTTGTCCATATACACAGTACCGTATATGGAGGTCTTATTTGCTCAAAAGAGAGAGGACTTAAACTCAAATCAACTTCAAAAAAATATTTCGATATTTACCTTTTCAATTGGTTGTGGTTCGCCAACCTCATCTACTTCTTCATTTGCTTCATCATTCGTTTCGACCAATCGCCTGTAACCGCTTACGAGCAGCCCAAATTCCCGTTCCACCTCTTGTTCAAAGTCACCAATTATATCCACCGGTGTTATGCCAAAACCCACAGCATCATCCTTACAAATTTCACCACCCGAACGAACCGGTGTTGTGGCATCGCTATGTTCCACGTTCGCTACTGCGCCAGATGCCTTTTCAGCTGGCATTATCTCTCGTGGCTTGTCAATGGCTTCATTGATGGCATTGGTATTTTCCTCATCTGCCGCTTCGATGCGATTTCGCAACGGCTGTGGGCTGACGCCACGCAGCAAATCGGGACGATTCTCTTTTTTCGAAAGTTTCTCCACACTTAAATTACAGTTCTTCAACAAAATATCTGGTGTGGTGCCGTGCACCTGCGTTCCCTCATCATAGATTTGTGCGACCAGACGACACTTTTGATCATAACGAAAAGCAAAATTGTCTGCAGAGTTTATAATGTAGGCATCCGAGTAGTTATCCGGCACATTTAGTGTAAGCAATTGACGCAAGTTTTCATGCAATTCATTGGCGATGAGGGTGCCTAGTTTGCTGTGTTGCTCCTGTTGATACTTGTGTTGCTGATCTTCGTTGGTAGCGGGGTGGTCCGTGCTGGCGCTGTTGCTATTATCGTCTGTGTAGGCTATTAGATTTGATTGTTGTCGGTGTTTTTGGTCCGCATTTCTTGATGCTGTGTCTTGACTTCCTTGACTTGATGACCTCTTTTGGTTATTATTGTTGTTGTACGTATTCATTTTCACGTTCAATTCCACTTGCTGCTCTTCGCTGGGCAGTTCTTCACAACTATCAGCACTCAACTCCATTTCACACTCGGACATATCGCTGTCACACGAATCGGATGGTGTACAACCAATGAAATGTTCGGACAGGGTGTGCGCCAGATGTTGGAATCCAGGATAGTTTGGATTGATAATGCCCCGCGGAAAATACGACCGCTGTGGTGTGCTCAAGGAAACGCTCGATGAGGTGGGCGATGTAAGGTATTCATCTAGAAAGAGAGAAAACATAGGAGTAGTTTAAGGCTTTAGTACAGGGCGGTTGAGTAGGATAGAGGAAGTCCCGTTCCACATGTTTTGGTGCCCGGTTAAACGGCACAAAATCTGTGAATCCGGGTACCGGCTGAAAGCCCTAATAACTATACATACATTCATATCGAGCCGGCAATCCGGCTGCCGGTTAACAGGAACGGTGGGATCTATCAATATCTTCACTTCCACGAAAGCTCGATTTCCACAAAGCTCTCATAACAATTTTTCGTAGAATGTGAAGAAAAAAACAATTCGTTACTAGTCCAAACTATTTCCCATGACACGAATCTTTGAAACCGGTTATGCTTTTAGAGATAGCATTCGAAGGTTTCAGAATCCATTATATCTTTAAGCCGTTGGAATATTTTTCCCTATTCAATCAGCCTTTCTAACAAGACCGCGTCAAGACTATATCTACAAGTTTTGGAGGGATGGGGGTCCCCCGAAACTAGCAGCACATTTAGCGAATTGTAAACGAAGCAAAACTTATTCATAGAAGCCAAAAGAGTGCTACCTTAGATTTTAGGGTACCGTCCGTCGAGAAGATCTACTTAGAGTTATATCATCGGCCATTGTTATTTTCCGAATTGGCTTTCAATCCTGCTTCGCTCCCCTGAATTATCCAGTCTTCGTCCTAAAAAATGTGTTATATCTCTCGGTAGGCCACAGAGCGCGTCTGGTGGCAGATGGGTTGGGCGCATGTGGCATGCAAAGAGGTGCGCGGTGTTGTACGAACCACAGCCGCATGCTGGGCATGTGTGTACAATCGTGGGGTCAATACTGATCTATAGGAATTTAAAGCACCGGTAAAAAAGGCCTATGGTGCTCTGTAGTCCTGCCAAAATGCTGGCCCTAAGACCTGATCTTATGCTATGGACGTACAAGGCAGTGATTCGCCCAGATATTGCATACGGTTCGCTGGCTTGGTGGAAAGCCGTAGATATATGAACTACGTATACATATACACACAATGTTAGGTAGAGTACAAAGGTCACCCTGCATTGCGATTACTGGGGCGATCAGATCATGTCCAAAGGAAGCATTGGTTGCCATCTGTCATCTTCTATTGATTGATCTCTTTATTAAGGGAAAGTGCTTCACAGGGTGCCCTGAGGTTGAGGGAACTTAGACTGTGGAAGGAACACACGTACGTATAACGTCAATGGAAGAAGCCTATTTTTACTGAACGATTCAAGGACTATGTTTTTACGAACAGCTCCAAAATGAAATTTCAGTTTTTTTAACTGACCCACAAATCGAAAAGTATGTTCGACTACCGAATTCGGGGAGGGATTTTCAGGCAGAAGTTTTTGCCAACAAAGAGACGTGTAACATAATTTTTGCCTCGAAGCTTGCAGGGACCAGCATTGCTATTTTCTCGAATAGGCAGCCAGCCGCATCTATTGGCACTGGAAAATGGTAGCTAATAATAAGTGGAAAGACCTACTATCCTGTAGGGTCTGCAGCAGTTTGTGGCACACCTACTCCGTAAAGCGTACTGCATTTCTCATCAAACTGAACAGGGGGGATTCCTAACTGCCGTTTACAAACAAGACACTGGACCGTGGCAATCGATGCTGTAAAACTTGGACTGGAACACAACTCTTCTTGTCATAACTGTGTTCACTAGATTCAGAAGAAACGAAAACCAATATTTGCGCCTCCGCATAAACCAAATTAAGAGGAATCCAGTAGCGATTTGGAGAGCAGCGTTTTGGAAGGCCTACCATGGCCTATACTTAAGCGTCTTAGTTTGCTATAGACCGCCTGCGGGATTTGTATGTAGCTAGCAGGGTCTTGTGTGGTAGCGCAGCATTGTGCGACCTAGCCTAGCTGGTAAACACTTAGTCTGACAGTATTTTCGAAAGTGACACCATCTTCCGCGACGTGTACATACATTTTCGGTGTCAATTTCCAGCTCGGAAACCTGGATGTGAATGGTTTGCGCATCGCGATTGCACGCTTGTACGTGTTCTGGTGTTCGGTAATGACACAAGTCTGAGTGGGTTGGTGGGTAGTTGAGTCTGAACGTAGGAATTTTGCCACTCTCTGTGGCTGTTGAGACCGGAACACGGTATGAGGTAACACCAGCATACGCAACTGAGCTTTTTTGTTCTATTCCGGTGAGAATCCGGAGGCAACACGTCGCGGCAACTACGGTGTAAGTCATTGGCCGGTAAACCCATTCTGCTAGCATGCCTTCCGATTAGGCAGTGGCCCCTAATAATTCCGGTCACCAGTCTTAGTAGAGGGTGTTCTAACCGAATGAGTGCGTCGGAGATTTTCTTGTCGAGGCTAGGCCACATTTTGTTTTCCTTCTCGACGAAGTATATCCTGAGCCATGTCTTGCAAATAGATAACGGAATGACCGCTGCATGAGAGGAGTTGACGTCAGACAGGGTGGTTCCTTTCCTCGCGAGCTCGTCCGCTGCAAAATTACCTTGAAACTCTCTGTGGCCTGACACCCACACAATGTGAGTTGTAAACTTTAAGCTAAATCTTTAAGGACTTTCCCACATTCTTTCGCAGTTATTGACGAAGTCTTACAGCAATCCAGCGACTTGATAGCTGCTTGGCTATCGGAGTATATAGTTACTGAAATCAGGTTAAGAGAAGATTCGATAAGCCAGAGTTCAGCCTCTTTTATAGCCGCGAGTTCTCCATGGAAGACACTGCTGTGGTCTTGCAGCCTATAGCCAGAGGTCTAATGAGAGATCCGTCGAGTGTATCCCACACCCTACTTTTGGATTTAGTTTAGAGCCATCTATGTAGATGGCTCTGGAGTTATCTTGGAGGCCCCAAACCGAGTCGTCCTCCCAGTCCTTCCTCGAAGGCTACGAGTGGAGAACCGTAAATATTACGAAAAAAATTCTTATTCCCATCCCATACTACACTTATCATACTCTGGTAAGATTTAGGGAACAATTTCCAATAGCACAACGAAATTCTAGAAAATTGATGTGAGTCCCGCAGACAAACAGATCTTGTATAAATCTTATAAATCCATGGAAGACTAATACCAACTCACCTAATTCATCATTATGCTGCTCTACGGTCGATTTATGGCGACGATCATGACATAGATCCACCATAGATTGATCATTGTAGTCGAAATCTATATCTTTTGCATCTCCTAAATATTCGCCTTTTACGACTTTAGTCTTTGATGATTGCTGATGATTCGAGTTCTGCTCAAAAATAGTATTGCTTACTTCCTTTTTCATATCGTTGTTATAGTCAAATTGGCATCCAGCAGGTCTCACACCTCTTGAGGCACGAAGGCTATAACTATCGTAGTGTTGCTCGCCAGAATTATTAACACCTACAAAGTTACCCGATTTTGTTGAACGCTAAAAGAATAAGCAATAATTTTATAAGTAAATAAATATTGTAGGTATTAAGTATATTGGAAAACCAACATTTGTTGTATTATTTTCGTAGTCGTCCAAAGCGATTGCCGCGCGATTTACATAAACCTCCTGAAACCCTCCATAGGCACTATTGCTATTGCTACCGAAGCCATCTAAATAATTTTGTGTTGCATTCTGTGTGCTCCGCTGGAAATACTCTTCAAATCCAGAAGTAGCTAACGAAGAGTTATTATATTCGTATGGTACGGCCAGGGAGGAACTCAGTGCTCTTTGTACGAACTCGTCAGCTGAAGAAGTGTAAACCGAGGGCGTATTGAAATGCTGGGCACTTGGTAAATAATCGCAGAGGCCAGTGGTGTTGGTGGTAGCGTTATTTAGTTGACTTGCTGTCCAGTTAGCATTCTTATTCAACTCGCCTCGTTGCGATTGTATGGGGCTTAGGGATTTTTCTGTTGTAGATGTCAGTGTCTGTTGTTGATCAGTATTTGGATCGTTAAGTTTGTTGCGGTTGTGCGTAAATTTCGCAGCATTTCCAGCTGTTAACGTAATGTCGGGGACTCGCATAACGATCGCGATCTGTAAATAAAATGAGATAATACACTTTTATTACTTTATTCTATATACAAATATATACTGTATAGTATAACCGTAAGTAGACTTAAGATGCTGAATAAGGTAGAATAAAATAACCACACCATGTTCTGAATAATCGAGTACAGTTTACATTCAATCGTTATGCGATTTCACTAAGGCAAAGTCTGTTTCTGATAAGCAAAACGCAAAGAATGGAATTCGGGTGAAGCAGTTAAATACGATAGCGAAGGATGGGGCGAAGAAATGTCCAGTCTAGTCAGTTCTACAAAACCACCACTGCATATTCCCATTACAGATCTATGCTCCAGAGGTATGAGGTATTTAACTTTTAATGAGGTCAATTATTTGGTCTAATGATGAACTCCAAATTTATGTGGAAGTCTTTAGACCAAAGATCCCGAGATGGATGTACACCATTGTAGTAGGACTAGTAATGACGTGTCAATCGTTGGCGAGAACTATTTTGGCCACGGTGTCTCACCAAACTTCAAAGTTCAGTCGGTATATGAATCAAGACAGCACTGCAGTTAAATCTCGAGCTTTAGCCACCATATACAACCATAGAGCAAGCGCCAGGCATAGAAAATGACTTAATTTATCATATCTATGTAAGGATACTTTCGTAAATATTTGCATAGAATGGGGAATGTGGATACGCATACGACGCCGGGCTAGATGACGCAGTACACACGTTCTTCAAATGTCAAAGGTGGAAGTCAGAACGGGATGCATAAGAATGAAGAGTGGGGAAAATATCCGCCGACAACATCATCGTAAAAATTATAGGTTGCGAAGAAAATTGGAAAGATATCGCAAAATACGTCGGAAGTATCCATATGTCGAAAAAGCGGGAAATGTAACCGTATAATTGAGCGACAAACTGGCAAACCGTAGCAACCGGCTGAGCCCTTTACGAAGAGAAGACGAGCCAAAAGCTAGATGCTGGCTTCATACATGGCGGCCCTGAACGAAAGAGTTGATACTGACCAATTCAGTTCCATCCTGGATTCTCTACCTTGAAGTAATGCGAAAGTGGTCTCAGGGTAGCGAAGTTTCCAGGGTAGGAGGAGGGATTGTTTTAGTGGCTACACCACTGACGTAGAAGGGACGGTTCCAAGATGGTGCGAAGGTATTTCAAATTCTTTCCTCACAACAAAAATGTACAGGATCATGGAAAATCTAGGATTGCTGCTACCACTAGCATTTTCCCCGAGAGATGATGTGAACACGATAACTGTTTTCGAAAAAAAATTTGAAAAAGGGCTCCGCAGCAAAGCAACTCGGAATAAATATATGATATGTAAAGGGACGTGTCCAAGCCAACTCTCTGCAGTGGTACATAGTTGGAATCTAAAACCCAAGAAGACATTGGAAGAAAAAACTAGCTGTGCTTATGAGGAAGCTCCCGAGCATTTTTCAAGCGAAGATCTAAGCTTAGGTAAAAATTATCAAAATGCGACAATCTTCATAAATACTTTGCGACAAGCAGACGGCACTTAGGGCGCTCTTATGCTTTGATGCTAAGTTTGAGGTCTTTGATAGAATTCACATCCTTGTTGAATACAATGACATTCAACTCCATACTTTGAGTACCATGTCACAAGGAAATAGAAGAGAAAGAGATAGCTGCAGCCTTAGCTAGGAAGGCAGCGACCTCAACTTCCATTCCCCGCAAAAGGTCCCAACAGGATTGTGAAAAAGTGTTGGGCAATATCGATACCAAAAGTATTCAGAACTCGATTCTCAAAAGAATCGGCAGTACCCGATTTTTAATAGTATCGATACTGAGTACTCAAAGTACTTAGTACTCACAAAAGAAGTCGAAAGTACTCAGTACTCTGTTCCAATCATCATCTTGATACATGTACTCAGGATCGATTGAAAGTACTCAGTGTCGAATAGATACTTAAAAGTACTGAGTTCCATGATACATCGTACTGAGTTCTCTTTAAATTTTCCTCTATTCAGAAATGATTGTACTCAATTTCAAGTTTCAATAATTTTCAAATACAATACTTGTATCCAGTACGGCTATCCATTCATTTGACGTAGTTTGGGATTAACATACATACATATTAGTTAGATTGAATAAAGTGCTTTCTGCTTGTGAGATTTCTACACTAAGCATTGAAATGTTACCAGCATGTTTATATTTAAAGAAAAAAAGAAAAAAGAAAAGTACTCGATACTTCCCAACACTACTTTTATCATTAAAAATCTACGGTTACTGTTTATTAACAAATTGTATTCAATACAACACCTTTATAGTCAGCAGAAGCTGCATATTTTAACTACTATGAATACAACTAAGAAATGTGATTTCGAATGAACTATTTTTTTTAACATTGAATAAGAAAAAGACTATGGAACAAAGTATTGGAATGATATGTATGCATAGGCGATATACTACTTTTAATACATATTTATGTATGTACATTAATAAGTGAATAGATTCTTGAATGACTTTGTTTTGTAATGTTATTTGTTTATGTTTTTCTTTTGTTATTATAAAAGTTTATTAAAAACATTTTATCTTGAATAAATATACTTATATTGAGGTGGTTTTTTTTTTAGGAATCGGCATTCGCCCTAAGGCCGATTAATCGGCATCGGCCGAAAATTGAGAATCGGTCGGACTCTAGTGACTACTTTAATTAAAAAAATATATAACATAACGATCGCTACTGTGCAATGCGCGCTACCATTCCGCAAAAAAGTCTTCTCTAATAACAGTCACTCCGCGGCAGGCAATGGCAAACCTCCGAGTGTATTCTGTCATGAAAAACGCCTTCTCATAAAAACACAATCCGAAACACACTGAAAAGTACGGAATCACTTTCTAGTAAAAAAATTGTAACTTCTGACAACTTCTACATAACCTCTAAATTTTGGTTGTAAATTTTTGGCTTATTTTGTATATTACGTTTTTCAGATCAATTCTCCCACTAAAGTGTTCATCCGAAACGTGTGTGCAGAAACTATCGAAAATGGTTGTAAACGGATGCGCTTTCGGCTGTTTTCCCAAAATTTTTCTCATTCAATTTTTCGTTGAAAACGATTTCATTATGAACTTCACAGAAACTTTTTCTTAGTTACTGGAAACCAAACAAAAAACAATTTTAAGATTCAGCAATTTGAATAAACAATTTTAATGTGTTGCCTCTGATGGAATTCGAGCCTGGGACCTCCTGAAAGCTAACAAATAGTAGCACACTTCTCTGCTCACTCAGCTACTGATGAATACGTATGCATGTTTTCAAATGCTCAGTTTGAACAAATATTTTAAAATTATTGTTTTGAAATAAGACGATGACATTTTTCGGATACGAAAAAATTAACAAATATGGAAATCGTTTTCTGAACGTTACCGGATACGAAAAATGTACGAAAACTGCACTTTCGGCAAAAAGTACGTTTCTCTGCTGGCTGGGTATGTATCGGCAGCTGAGATAGGAGATAGGGATAGGGATAGGGAGATAGGGCGTTCTTCAATCAAATTCGGAAATAGGGCGTTTTTCAACCGTTTGCCGAGATAGGGCGTTTTGTTGTTATGTTTGTTGTAGCGGCACTACTAAGCCCCGCCTATTTCGGTTTATCCATCCATCATTGTCGTCGAGCTAAACTAGCGGTAGGCCCAAGAAACGGGCAGTTACAGCACACGGTGGGCAGGAAGCAAAGATAGGTTGCATAAAAATGTCGACAAAAACTGAAAGCAGGGTTGTATTTGTTGATATTTTTAGGTTAAGAATCCCTTTGAATTAAAATCCTAGCTGCTCCTGTTTTAAAGATATCAACATTTTACATAGTTATGATAGGATCAACTTTTGCGAAAGAGAAAAACATCCTTGTGCATTAAATATTCAACAATGTATGTGTGAGTAAATGTGTGTATATATATTATGTGAAAATATAAGTTTATGTAAGTTTTTAGGCGGTTTCGATCGTTTCCAAGGCGCACCACGTAGAGGCAACTTACTTTGCACCTCTTTGTTCTTTTTTTGGTTTTATTTTTTTCTTGCTTTAGTTTTTTATATTTGGTTTTTGTTTCCTTTTATATTTTTTGTTGGCTTACCATATAATATAGTCACACATTTTAGTATTTAAATATTTTATTATTTAGTTAAGTTTTTATATATATGCTGGAATGAAAATGTCATTACAGTTTTCTTCAGGCGACTCACAAAAGTTGGTTTATCAATCATATTTATTTTGAATCTATCCCAGAATTTAATGAATTCCCTATGAACTGACTTCCCGGCCTGCTCGGACCATAATCCTAAACCATCGTTATTCAAGAATGAAATAGATTGCTTTAAATGTTTAAGGATAAAATGGATTTTGACAGTTTGAGAAATTCCAGTACTTTTCAAAGCTGTGCGGAGTTCCTTAAGATTTTTATCAAAATTACTAAGATCCGCTTGTTTTGTGGAAAACCATGTATTCACGATTTTGCTCATGGCTTTGAACGAGGCAATATATTTGGTATTGTTTTTACTGAGAGTTTCTTCCATACAATGTTCGACATTTTTTTGTATGTGGAAGACACTGTCAGCAAAAAATAAATAATTGCAAAAAATCAACGAAATTTTCTGGTAACTTCAGACTTGCACTTTACTAATTGGCTCAAAAGCTACATTTTAAACATTTTTCTAAAAGATCTGATTAGAAATTGTGATCAGATGAAAGTGTCTCCGAGCCAATAATTTTGTACGGCACGGTACTTAAAAGTAATCTAGGTTTCACGAAAAAAAAAATAAATACAAGGTAACATTAAAATATCAGTCATTTGTTTCGTTGCTGTGAGCTTGTTTCAAAACTTCTGGCTTTTGCTATAATTGTAAAACTCTGTGCATGTCATTTTAACGTATTTAGGTACATACTTATATTAATCATCAACTATTGCTTATGCAAAACGTGCTACATTTAAAAAAAAATCGCATATGAAAGAGCACCAACCCAACTCGTAATAATTTAAGTATACAAATTTTAGTATTTAGTATAGAAATATTCAATTGAAATACGCCAATATTAAAATGAAGCGCTTTGCACTTAACGGATGCTTTTTCATAATTAAGTTAAAAAAAAAATTATTTAAATTCCATGCTGTCTGCAATGGGATTTGAACCCTGACGCTCTGGAAATCAGCAAATTGTGGCAAGCATCTTCGTGCACTCAGCTACAGCCAGACATGTAAATGTGCATTCAAATGTTCAGTTTGATGCAACACCACGTGTGCGTGGTATGAAAGTATTGTTTTTAAGTACGAACATTTCAAAACGATAATCAAATAAAAAATATTCATGTTTACTATGCGTTATTTCCCCCAGTAAATTCATAAAAATTTTCTTAATATTACAACGCGTTTTTTCTCTCAGCGTAGTCATTTTTAAGCAAAATTTGCGCAATCAAATCGAAAACCGGGACACTTAAATGAAACCCGGGACATTTTAAGGTTGGACCGGGACACCGGGACAAATAGTCTAAAACCGGGACATGTCCGGGAAAACCGGGACGTCTGGCAGCCCTACACACAAAGCGCATACTTTCATGCGATTTTCTTTATGATCGCATTTGTGTTCTGGATTTACAATAGTTATTATTTCCTGACAGAAGAGTACATAAATACCAAAATAAATCCCATACAAGCTTTGAATTTATTTACTTATTATGAGGAGTACCGTTGGCCTAAGTTAGAGCATTTTTATTTCTTGCACAAGCGCAGTGCGACTTGCCTGCGCTACTTGCTTATAGCAACAAACCTTTAATAAAAAATTACTACCGTATTATATAGCATACAATATTGTATACATACATACATATATTGCGATATTGAAAGTGTTTGTAATGAGAAAGTTCACGCTACAGAAAAAGGTAATTGTGGTGTTTTATCTAAGTTGTATACCGGTAGCGCCCAATAAATCTCGATCAATTATTCTTTCGGTAGGAAAAAATGAAAATGTTTCGCATTGATTTGATCCGTTTTAGTGAGTTAAAAAAGGGGAACAGATTTGTATGAGATTTCTTTTCGTATAAATATGCTCTAATTATCGAGAAGTACGCCTTCCTCTTTTGCAAATATATCCTATCAGAAGTATATAAAATGTGGATATCTTTAAAACAGGAGCAGCTAGGATTTCAATTTAAGCGGATTCTTAACCTTAAGATATCAACAAATACAACCCAGCTTTCAGATTTTGTCGACATTTTAATGCAACCTATCTTCGCTTCCTGCCCACCGTGAGCAGGGTCTGACCAAAGGGAGAGGAGAGCTAGTCGAGTGCGGTTGGGCTGGCATATCAAGAGGTGGTTG
Source organism: Rhagoletis pomonella (assembly GCF_013731165.1). Classification (NCBI taxonomy): domain Eukaryota; kingdom Metazoa; phylum Arthropoda; class Insecta; order Diptera; family Tephritidae; genus Rhagoletis; species Rhagoletis pomonella. Next base: position 70,991,519 of record NW_023458557.1, read on the forward strand.
GTGCCGTGCGGGAAGTCTCCACATGCCAGACACTCATTGGGAATATAGGGGTCGAGTCTGGACTTTTTGTAAGGAAACATTTTTCTAATTTCTAATTAAAAAAAAAAAACAATCAGAGAAAAAACTACCAAACAACCAAATTCGAAAAAATAAAAGAAAAGCAACCAAGTTTGGTTGGAAATAACCAACAGTGGTAACCGTGGTCACGCAATTTTCCGCATACAAATTATGTTTGAACATTTTTTTATATGGAAGAAATGCCCAGCACCGTCAACAAAAAAAAATGGTATTTTGTATCAACTTGAAAGTTACTAAAATTTAAAAGTTTCAAATTTTGGTGAAATCTTGTTGGATTTTAATAATTTTTGTACAAAGTTTGAAATGTGGATTTATGTATGTAGTGTTTGTTGTAGAACCAGCTAGACTATTATAAAAAATATTAAACACTAAATACACAGAAGAATTATAGCTAAAACTGGTCAAAATAAGGCGAGGTTGGAATGGAAAAGAAATTTTCTTCTATCAAAATTTCTTAAATCAGTTTGCAGCTCAAAGTGCTTTTTCAAGCAATAGAAATAATGAAAAATATTTCTTGTGATTTTTCTAAGCTTTAATTTGAATTGTTTGTGCTTGCTTTATAAATACATAGTATTTAAAACTAAAGCAAATTGATATTTTTATGGAGCACACATGCGTAGATGTACATACATATGTACATACTAGGGCATTCAAACCCGGGATCCCGCACACTTTTTCATGTCCTGAAATTTTAGCTCCGGGATCCCAAGATTTTTACTGAGTCATTTACGGAATAAAAGAGATGTTGAAAACGAAAAAATTATTTCATTTGACATGAAAAACGAGATATACAGAACACCAAAATTTTGATTCTAAGTGAATAACTGTACTTTTTCAAACAGTTTTGTGGAAAATGAATTTCTGAAGATATTAGTAAGGGCTTTTTACAATTAACATATACATTTAAGAATACTATAAAAATAGTTAGACATTAAATTACGGACTCTTTTACTAAGGTGCGTTATCCTCACTGTAAGACAAAATAGGCGAACCTACTGTTAAATGCAAAAGTTGTGATAAAGTCGAAATCCTGAAAAATCCCGAGATCCCGGGATTAGAATTTTTGCATCCCGAAATCCCGGGATTGCTAAAATGCTTCGGGATTGAATTCCGTAGTACATACATATATACATAAGATGCACCTGCATTTTTTCGTATATGCAAATCGATTTTACCAGCAGAAGTCTTCAATCGTTTGCTAGCTCCACTGACTAAAAGGTAAAACATTTTTACATAAAATAAATTGATTCTATAAGAGTCTTGATTACCTGCATAAACGCATCTTTTCTATATTTCAACAGTAACTTACATAGGTATGAACGTTTGTATAGTTAGCAAACTTTACGTAAAACACTCCTTAAGGAAGCGCACATTTAACAATCAAAACTTTTATTTTACGACCTCAAGGCTAATAAAATCACCAGCTTTTTAATGGAAAAGTATTAACTACTTGAAAAATTGGCGTAAAACGCAATTTTTAATTTTTTCATACATCAAAGTAAAATTTGAAATCATGTCAGCAAAAAATCAATAAACAGGACTTTGCAGGATGATAGTTTTCATTGACTCATTCATGTTATAAGTTTTCAAATGCCTTTGTTTCACATACCGTTGGCTTTATACCTGGTTCATCACTTTTATTTAATGCTTTGTATGCACAATTTTTGCAATGCAATCGTTTGAGCTCATAATTTAGTAATCACATACTATTCGCTAAGTTTTATAACTGAATTACTAGTATATTTAACAACTCAACTCCGTTGCGAACAAACTGATTTTTACTTTCGTTTTTCATCGGCGAGCCAAGTGGCAAACAGTCCGACTATCGCCCAATAATGTCGTGCTTTTTCAGGGATATGTATTAAATGACACATTGCAAGTGTGGGCGCTGGTTTGATATTCAACCCCAAGTTATGCAAAGCGCATGTCCATGATAGTGACACATGTCAAATATCTATGAGTATTATTCTTGACTTTCAAGAAATTCGAGTGTAGCGGTCTTCTTAAAGAGTAGATGAACATATGTATGTATCTACTTTTGCATGCATATATTTATACATACATATGTATGTACATATCGTTGCCTTCATATAGGAAGGTCCTAAGTAAAATGTTTGTCTTTACAGAGTATTTACAAAACTTACTTAAAAAATTACTTTATTACAAATCAATGGCATTCAACTTTCATTTTATTTTAATAAAATTTGTGGGAAGATCATATAGATTCGTAATTCTATATTTACAATTTTAGGTCAAATTATACACGAAAATTGCATTTCACATAAGTAATGCCTTGTCGATTCGACCATGCAGGGCTAAACAAATGTTTACATATGTAGATATATTTAATGACTGTTGTCAGCAAAATATTCTTTTTCAAAAGCCAAAAAGTCCTCCTCTGTAAAGATAGATTCCTGTACTTTCTTTTTCTTCGGCATCTTCACCGCGGTTCCTTTTTTACTTCGCTGAATGATCTGAAATTGAATTAATGGTAAAGGGTAAAAATATTTGATTATTAATACGATATGCTTAAAACACCTTTTTAGCTACATTAGCATCTATTGAATTTTGTGACAATGCCAGTAAGCGTTTAAGGTTTAAATTCGTTTTATTCTGGTCAGGCAAAAACTCCTTGCGTAGATCTTCTATATTCTTTTTGTCCTTCTTGCTTGCGGTTTTGAATGCCAGATTTTTATGATTTCTCGCTTCGTTTTTATGTGAACTGCTTACACTTCCTATTTTGGACAGAGGTTTTGCTTTATTTTGTGTAGCTGCAAGAAATTTGTTTTAAATTTTATTGAAGTATTCTCATGTACTTTGTTGTTAGTTTCTGCATTACTAGTAGAGTCCGACCGATTAATCAGCGTTTTTGGCGGATTCTTTTTACTTTTTCCGCAATTTTAACAAATGTTCATCAAAATTTGAAACTGTTTAATCCGATTTTTTAGCCTTCTTTTTTTAGGTACGCAGTTTTTTGAATTATATAATAAACATCGTATCGTATCGTATATATAAGCCTATACCATGATTCAATAATAGAAAGGTTTTGTAATAAAACAGTCTTCTCGCTCCCACACATAAAATCGGCTTCTTTACTTGTGCAGAATGTTGCTCATTCTACAGTTTCTAGTTATATTAGTAGTAAAACCAAAATTTCTTCATACTAAATATGCGCTGTCATCACCTTCGTATGCGTAAATTTCTGGAGCAAGTCTAGAATAGCGACCGTTTAGCTATAAAATAACCAAAAGTGCTGATTGATACAACTTTTTACGCTAATTTCAACGATACCAAATTTATTTGGCGAAGGTAAAAAACAAAGAAGATAAAGAGGTTTATTTGCTTTGTTTACTTATTTTTTATTACCACTTAATTCATAAAACCCACAAGTAGATCATGATAAAATATGTATATCGAATTAAAAACAATAGCTTGTACTTTCTAAATAATATAAATTTCTTTATTATTAATCATGCAGTTTTTTCATAAAAGCTTATTTCATGAAGAAATAACATATGTTCGTTTTTTAGTAGTTTTGGTTTAAATATATAAAAACCAATTTCAATTATATATATCAGCTGAAAGATAAGTTGATTATCTTTATTGTGATGTTATTAGTTTTTTAATCGGTTATGTGGTTCATAAGATATTAATATTAAAAAAAATCAAAGAATTTAATTGTAACCTTCTAAAACGTCTTTATATTTTACTTGCGCTAAATAATTTTGGCATGGTTGAAATGAGCGTAAAAGTTCTATTGATCTGCATTTATTGTTTTTGCATAGCTGAACGGTCGGTATTCTAGATTTGTTCCAGGACGACATGACGAATAACTTAAACTAAAAATCTATATTTTTACGTATTGCTTAGTATTTCTATTAAAACGCCAAATATATTACAAATTCACATATAATTAATAATACACATTTTACTTCTAAATGTATACTTTGCGCACTTTCTTAGTACCTTTCTACTAACATTTTCGCAAAAGGCGATCGCATTCTTCCCCTTTCTCCTACTTCCAAAACACAAATCTATATAAAGGAGTGCCAAATTTTAGCTGTCATAAATTACATAACCTTGTGTTATTGAATCATGAGGCTATACCATATATGTAGAACTTCTATATTGCTAGTAAATTCAAAGTACATTCCCCAACATCAGAGTGTCGATATATTCAAAAAAGAAGGAGAGATCCGATAAGAGAATGTACTCAAACTGACATTTTTACTTTTCAAAATTCAGGAGCGGTTTAACAAATTCTTATTGAAAAATAATTCACATGAAAAATTAACAAAAAATACAATATTTGTATATTTATCTATGAGAAACACTGCAACCACTGTGGTGGCAGAGGATAAAGGTACCGCTTACAAAAGGACTTGGCATCAGTTGGCATTTCCAGTTGGCGTCAATAAGACCAGAACAGAAACGAATGGTGTGCTTTATTGGATTGGATCATATGCCACACAGCTTCATGTGTAAATAAATTGTGTCTTACGACGATTTCTTTTCTACAAAAACTGTTGCCTTTTCAATGCCCTCTCCTTAGTATTTGTGCGTAGAGGGCACTGAGAAGGCAACATATTTCGGTAGAAAAGAAAACGCCATTAGTTAGGAAAAACACCTCCTCTTTTCCAAGTTTTCGGATATCGAAAAAACGAAGAGCTTCGAAAAAAGTCGACATATCGAGCCCTAACCGCAAAAAAATTAGGATTTTTTTTAAAACCTACTTCTTGAAGCAGAAATACTCGGTGACAGGTAATAAGATCAACGGAAATAAGGTCAATTGACTTTATTTCCCACCTTGGTGCGAAATAAAGTCAATTGACATTATTACCTTTTTAAAAACGAAATAAAATCAATTGACATTATTTCTCTTTCACACATTAAATTTGCTTAGCTTCGCGGCGGGCCGCGTCAGCGCGCCACACCGCGTGCGTCGCGCTCGCGCTCGCGCCCCGCGTACCCCGCGCGTCCGGCGCGCACACCGCGTCACGCTACACCGCGGGCCCCCCGGCCCCCCCTCCCCGTCTCCCGACGTGCTGTAGCGCAGGTAGATTAATTTTTTGTATACGTTAAAATAAAATTTTTATATATTTTAAACATCGAGGGCTTATATTCAATAATACCCCCTATCTGCACACTTTTCACAAAGATGAGATTCTGATATAAAAATCCACCTAAGCTTTAACTGTCATCAGTGATATTAATGCTACCTTATATAACGACAGGTAATAAGTCCCAGATGGTTTCTAAAATCAGAAATTAGTTTTTGTGCAAATTGCAGATAGAGGGTATTAATGAATTCAAGCCCTCGATATTTCACATTTTTATATTTGTAAGTTATTGGAAGCAGGGATGCCAACTTGGCTCAAACCGTGCCATTTGTTCCTATTTTATTTCAAATGGCACTTAATTTTTCAATTTGGCACAAAATGCCAAAATGGCACTTTTGTAAAAAAAATAACATTTCAATACATTTTTGTGAAATCCTTTGCGTGCACTTCTTTTTCTCAACTAAAATTTTCTAATTTATAAAGGCTATTCAACTGGTTTATCTTATTTTATCATTGCACTTTTGTTTTGAAAATGAGGCTTTATTTTATTGCTAAATGTGAATGATTAAAAGGAATTACACCTTTTTTGGCACTTTTATTTTTCTATTTGGCACATTTTGGCACTTTTTTTATCCTCAATATGGCACCTCAAAACTAAGGAGAGTTGGCAGCCCTGATTGGAAGATTTCTGCTGTGTTTTGAGGCAACAACTTGTCTGCAGTAAAAAAGCATATAATTTGTGTTTCAAAAGTGTGTGAAAACCAATCCATTAACTTATATGATCTCGGTTCCGATATTAAATAATCAATAATTGTTTATACCCGCATTTTGGCACATTGGCTCGTTGAATGTGCCATCTAATAAATAGTGTCGTCGTTCTCCTTAGCTGCTTTTAAATGACTGCTGGCGGAGACATAAATACAGTGTAAGAAATTTCTTTTTCTAGAATTGTTTCCTTATAGAAAGGTTGGGTTCTTTTCCACCTTAGACATTCCGAATTCGTTCAAAATATGCTAATTTAAAACACAGAATTCTTTCAGTGCTCCTCCGGGGTTTTTGGACATGTACTGTTTCTTCAATTTAATAGTGTTCGCTTTATTTTTGTAGAAACGAAAAATGTTTTGCATGTTATGGATCATTTCTCCACTCTTTCTTCAAAAATTTCTCGTATTCCAGCTGTACGCAGGCGTTTAGTTTTTCGCATCGTGTTTTTACATATTCGTAATTTATATTCTTTTTTTAATAGAATCAATTGGAGGTAGTTCATGATTGTGTGTGGATTAATATCACAACACTGAGGATTTGGCAAAAGCCTTTTTCATCTATTAAAAAACAACACTTACGGGGCAATGTTTATTGTAAGAACAACATTTTTTTCTATGAATCGACACACTTTAAGCATTGTTGACGCTATTTCCATTTGAATGAGGAAATAGCGTCAATGACTTTATTTCCAAATTTTTGTTGACTTTATTTCGCTTTTGAAAAGGTAATAATGTCAATTGACTTTATTTCGCACCAGGGTGGGAAATAAAGTCAATTGACCTTATTTCCATTGACCTTATTACCTGTCACCGAAATACTCTAGGGGATGAACAAAAATCTGAAATTAAAATGAAAGCAAATTTTCGTCGAAATGCCGATTCAGAATAAGAAAATAGGCGCAAACTTTGATGCTTCTATTCCGAGCGCCCCGCAAATGAGAAATTGGTCATTTAATTTTTTTTTTTTGTGGCGTATGTTCGGACTTTAGGGTGTATGGCGAGAATTTTTTTACACTTTTAGCAGTGATAGCAGTAAATACACATTAAATTCGCTGTAAAAAATTTCGAATTATGGCCCGTCCATGCATTCTTCAAGTTGTCAAGTCAACTCCGCACAGGTGCAAAGACAGTCTAATAGCGTTTATGCATCAAAATTTAATTTTGAACAAAATTCGTTTAAGTTAACTGCAGTTTCAAGGAAACATGAGACCGTAAAATTTTTATTTGTTTGTTAATTCTCTGAACCGCCCCTGTTATGATATGGCACTTCATTCTATGTAGTAGTTTACAAATATACCCACTGGGAAAGTAGGTAAGCACCTTACGAGGTAAGCCATGTTTTCTTTCAGTTTTTAGTACCAAAATTGTCATCATGGCGAATGTCATCTACTAGTAAAGCGCAAAATGAACACCTCCGAAGACACATTACGTTGTCAGTTGCAAAATAACGCGCAGCCGAAGTTATTTCCAAGCACCGAACTACTCCAAGCGACTGCTCTGCATTACACGTAACTTACTTTGTAAAGCGGCTCAGAAGTATGCCTGATACCAAACGTACATTCTAAATTCCTACTTACACGGCCACGTCTTTGTTAAAGTAAGGGAGATTCGTCAGTGAAGTGGTAAGGACCGCCGGGCGAAGTGTAAGTTGCTGGTAAGGTATTGCCCTTCACCTGGCCGATTCTTTGCGCTAAGACCGATTAACTGGCATCGGCATCGGCCAAAAATTGGGAATCGGTCGGACTCTACTTGTGCATTTTGTTGATTACGTTATCTTGGTTTGAACATACATACCTTTTTTATCAATACATGGTGTCTCATCTATTATATCCAAGCTTTGCTTTAATAGCCTAAGAGACATTTTATATATTCTTTTGATGATCCAAATTTCTGTTTTTTTTTTTTTAATATTTAGTGGCCAAGGCTTCTTGCAATGCTCCAAACTTTCATATAATTTTGTTTGTTTACATTTTTAGTTTACTCACCTCGTTTTGCGCAGGGTTGCTTAAAACACGTGTGGATGTACATAATTCACCATGATTGGGGTTTTGTAATCTCACTAGCATAGGGTGCACAAAACAATCAAAAAGGTGTTGGAAATTGTTCAACACATCTAGCCCCCCTGCCAGCCAAAGTGGTGAAAAATCTGGTGAAACCACGGGTTTCAGTCACTTCAAAACTGGTGACAAAACTGGTGACATTTGTATGGGCGGTGTGCAGATTGTCACCACTTTCCCCCTGTACGTGTGATCCTTGCATCACTGTCGCACTCATTCAGATACTTCATAAGGAAAACATATAGCTGCACTCGTCTAGCATTGCCCACTTCAGCTGGCACAGGGTTGCATTCTATTCACAGCGAATTCAAAATAACCTTAAAAACAATAAATAAAAAATCTTAAATTTTTTTTTGATTTTTATTTTGCAAAATTTATTTTTCAAAATGCATTGCTAACCTAATATACATAGTTAGTAATCAATATTATGAATAAAAATTACAATTAACATTAATAATAAAGATATTTTTACATACTTATGTGGTTGCCAATTGCTTATTATTACTACTACTCCTTTGCACATATATGTTTTCAAAAGTTGCAAATTTTCTATAAAATAGTTAAGCGATTTTAGCAGTATTATAATCAAAAGAAAGGTAATCGATTTACCTTTCTTTTAATATATATTAACAGTTGCAAATCATTTATGGTAGTTCAGAAAAATTAAGTTTTCTTACAACTTTGCAAAATTTGACAAGTTGGACCTACACTTTGAAGGTGCTCCTGTAGGTCAATGTGCTGAGGGCGGAAGGTACCCATGGTGCTCCTGGCGATGAAGGAGCTGAGGGTAGAAGGTACTGGTGGTGCTCCTGGCGATGAAGAAGCTGAGGCCAGAAGGTTCTAATGGTGCTCCTGGCGATGGAGATGCAAGCGTTGAAGGTGCTGATGGTGATTCCCAATCTGTTAACAAACAAAAATATCAATTCAAATTTATAAACATATAAAAAGTCTCAATACATACCTTAAGAATGTGACTAAGTCGCTGCTGGTTTGCAATCTAAAAGAAGAAATTCCATTATAATTTAATAAAATTGTTAAATACGTATTCTTACCTTCAAAATTTTCGCAAAGTGACATTTCTTCACAGTATGTATACTGTCATCAAAACTCCGATGTTTCTAATTTGCTCGCTCTAACGCATAGCATTCTTATTAGAGTACGAATTCTTATCGGGTATGTAGCTCTAACAAAGGGACATTTTTTTGACAGTTCGAACAAAAAATTTGTAAGTGTGTGGGTGAGATGACTAAAAAGTTGTCAATGTGTTTGTAAGGTCGGTGTTATGCAGACATTTTGTTTGGCAAACTGCGTGCAATTGTTGTTGCAGCAAACTCGGAGAGAGCGAGTTTGGCGACTCTCACAGCAAACTAATTTTGTTTGGTCAAACTGCAGCAAATTCGGTGTTGTCATATACAAAAATTTTAAATTTTGCGCGTTATGTACATCTGAAATTCTCATTTCGTGTTGGCAATAGCCATGAAAACCATAATGAACGTGCAACCCTGTGCCAAACTCGACATAACCACCTCCGAGCAAACTAAGCAGCCGCCATTTAATTTGGCAAACAAATGTTTGTCTGCATAACACCGACCTAAATCGTTTGAATTTCAGGGGAAAGTGGTGAGCCGTGACTGGCAGGGCCTTTGCCAGCTTAATTTTTTTGGATCGTTGTCACATGCCGAAAAGCGGATCTGATTTTCGAGAGATAAGAATTCATTATCCATTCTTGGCCTCTATACACTATTTTAAAAATGTTTTTGTTAAAAAGAAAAAAAATAACCAACTCATCAAAAAAAATGCACGGTATATTGTACAAATGCTGCGAACCATGGCCACGAACTAGTAAATATTTTTTTTTTTTTTTTAATCGCACAACCACAGTAATATATGTTTTAGTGTGAAATATTGTCACTGAAGACAAAGTATTTAAGGGTATAAGAAAATCAGCATTAAAAAACCAAAAAATAAATAAAAAATATAAATTAAAATAATTTTTAGTGTGAGGTAATGTTTTAGAACAAATTTAAGGTTTTTTTATTAACACAAAAATTTTAAAAACATATCTTTTAAAATTACAAAAAACATTAAAAATATAAACATACCTACATACATACAATAGCCTTACATTTGCAAATTTACATCAACTACCCCATGTTAATTTATATTTAAGAGGTGAATAAATTTGAACAGGTTCAGAATTTTCATTATTTTAATTTTCTTGCAACTAGTTAAAAATAAAAGTGTAACTTACGCTGAACATAATTACTCCCTGACTTTGTACGATATATAGTACCTACAAATTTCAATGGGCCGTAGACCATGTCCAGACAATTAAACTCTTAGACACAATCGAGAAAAAATTTAATTTTGATTTTTTTTTTTATTAGTTTAGAAAATTGTGACAAAGTGTTAAGTGGCAAATACACCACCCAAGCGGTTTGTCAAACACGGCGAAATTTCCTTTCAAGGCGAAAAGTACAAAACCACGCCAGAAATGCGATTGCTTTATAAAAAAGAGAACCATTTATGAAATATGAGTGTTTTTACTCTCTAGAAAATAATTTACATAATTCACATATGCGGTTTTGCATTATCTTGATACGCGGTTGTGTACTTTTAACGACGATATATCTTTCTATCGCCCTGCTGTACGTGCCAAAGGTGGCCGTATTTCTTTTTTGCTTTCAAAGTTTTAGAAGAAAACAATATAAACACGAATTATTTTTGTTGTTTAAAAAATATAGTTGTGGATTCGTTAAACCCGGCTTGAAATAAAATAGTTTTTAAACACACAATTTAGCTAAAATTATTCATTGAAACTCTGAAAAATATGTTGTCATGTGAAATAAATTTTTCTTTAGTTAAACAAAAGTGTAAAATAGTGGTGCTTATGGTGTTAACAAATGTTTAGCTGATGAACCCGCTTTTACAAACGTCGCGTTCTTGCGTGATCTCGTATTTTTGGTTTATGCCGCACACGTATCATGGTACAATAAAACCATGATACGAAAAAGAAGGTAGTTTCAATAAACTTTTGACGGGTAATAAAATTTTTGGAAGTTTCATAAATTGTGAGTATTATCATCGGCCTTGCTACTTTGATAATATTAAAACAATAAATCGGAGTATTTTCCTTCCCATATTTATACCAATGCAATAATATTTAAAATTAAAAACCATTATTAGTGCTTGGTATTTTTTTACTTACGTAACTCGCACTATTTTCATTAAAAATATATAAAATATAGACTATTAAAGAAGACTTCATTGTAATTGTTCTTTTTATTTTATAATAAAAACCACGCGCGCATTGTGCTGTTATTTTTTCGTTTTTTTTTTTATTTTGAATGCAATCTTGCGATCTAAAAATCTACTTCCAACGAATGTTTTTCCCAAATAAAACCTTTTTATATTTAGGTTCAAATATACGTTTATATTTCTCATAAGATTTTGCAAACAATTGGCTTTCAAAAATTTTGATCTTAACGTTTCTAATGTATGCAAAAAACCTGAAGTCGGCTTGAACAGAAAACTTGAAAACCGCGTATCAACAAAATGCAAAACTGCGTATGCGAGGTTGCATAAATTATTTTCCAGAGAGTAAAAACACTCATATTTCAAAATTGTTCTCTTTTTTATAAAGCAATCGCATTTCTGGCTAGTATATTTCAGGACGAATGGATAAAACTTCAGCAAAGAGCTTGTGTGAGCAAATCCAATCTTTGGCAAAAAATGTCGGTTACGCGGTTTTGCAGAACGACGATACGCGGTTTTGTACTTTTAACGACGATATGTAAGTATAATTTTGATCACTTTCTTCATGCGTTCTGAAACCTTGGCATAAACCCCATTTTCGAAATTATGTAGCCGGCATAATTTTCAAGTCCACATCTTTGAATGTACTGATAAAATATTCTGCTTTAAAAAAATATATTTCTTCTAGTGATCAGGTATCATGAATTTGATAAAATGTCATAATTTTATTAAAAGTCAAATGGTTAGCAACAACAACGAATGGCATTAAATGGAACTACCTTCTTTTTTATATCATGAATAAAACCAGGTAGAAGCCAATTTGAAGTCAAGCCTACAAAAGTCAAAGTTTTCGGGAGAGTAAAAATAAAAATGAGCGTGTGTAAGGAAAAATAAAAAATTACATTTCAATGGTTGACATTTTTAAGTAAATTTGAAGTTTAATTTTATTTATTTACTTTCTTTAGTTAAAATTTGTTAATTTGTTTGTTGGTTTCCGTCTTTGAACGTGCCTTTCCTGTTCCTCCCGGTGCAGATATTTAACGCACAGCAAGGCATTTCGCTGCAGCTCTGCCCAACAGCTGCTTTCGCAACGCTCCATACGCGAAGGACATTGAGGCACGTTAAAAAAATTAGTGGTATCTGATTTATATTTAACACCACAAAAACCAACGATTTTTAACACATACGCTTAGTATAAACCGCACAACACTACAAAAATTCAAATGTTAATTAAAATTTGTTTTTAACGAACATTCAATAAGCAAGTAATTTTTAGCAAAAAAAAAAACGACTTCAACTCTCATATAAAATATATATATATTTGTAAATCTCATGATCCACTGATCGGATCTTAACCATATTTATGGGACCACCTCTGAGACATTACCTTTCCGATGCAAAAAGAATTATCGAAATCGGTTGACGTGGTCCAAAGTTATGCGGTAACATACATAAAAAAAAAAATATTCCGACGAACTGATAACCTCCTCCTTTTTTGGAAGTTGGTTAAAAAGGATATAAAAAAGCAATATGTACCTAAATATAAAAGCAAACCTCAAATATAGTTAAATGTGTGCACCAATGAAAAATGTATTTTCTTGTTGTTAATAAATTGGTAAGAAGTGGGTTTCTTGTTTATAGATGTATGGATCTCATATAGTAAGGTAGTGTCTCAGAGGTGGTCCCGTACTAATCTGGTTAAGATCTGATCATTGGATCATAAAATATATATATATTTTTTTATGTGAGAATTGAAGTCGGTTTTTTTTTTGCTAAACATTACTTCTTTTCATCATATTTTCACATATCGATATCCCCGATTTCAAAGATATTTTACATTTTAGTTTGTTTTTGCCATGTCTAGTATTCTTCAAGGTTTTTGCCATTTTGTTCCGATCTTGAATTGTAACATCGTGTGGTTAGTGGTCATTTAACGGACAAGAATCGAAATCAATCTTCTTGAAGAAGGTTTTTGCCCACTCGTACAAAAGTTTTTACCGTGCCGCCTATTCCATCACATGCCCCTTTACTATGAGAAGTAGCAAAGAAGTTCCATTCAGTCTTAACATTGAAATCCTTTTCGTGGTTCATCAAATTAATTAAATTAAACTTATTTTTGTACTGAGATGTGGCCCCATCTGAGAAATATGACACTTTCTTGATATTACCTGATCCCAATTTGCTTTTCATGTGGGCGAGGAGTCTACCGTTAAAGTAAACTACATAAGGATGTATGGTTCTTTTAATATTTGACCAATGTTGAGACTGCATGGCGTCTTAGACTTGGCAATTGTGGTTTTCAGCGAAATCTAAAGCAACAATGAATTTCAATTCCAATTTGAAGCATTAGTACAATAAGATTTACAAACATCTTTTTTAGCACAACAGGGAGGTATAACAACAGAAATTATAATTTAAACAATGAAATAGAGATATTAAACAAACAAAACAAATCCAAACGGAAAAACTAAACAAATTTAAAAGACTGGTACACCGTAAAAATTACGCAGACTCGTAGGTCAGCACAGAACTTAGTTAATTTGAGATGGGTAATTAAGTTTTAGAAAAGTAATTATATAATACATTCTTGTGGTTGCTTTTGTTGATTGTGCTCCTAATAGTAGCAGGTGGGGGGAAAACGAAATATACAGTGACGAGCAAAACTGTGACATAGTGTAACACTTTTTATTTCATCCACCGCTATATTTTCAAGTTCTAACGACTTTCATCCTTTTGTTGTATATTCTTGTTGGTACTCCCCTACTCCCTGTCTCAAAACGATTTGAAGTCAATACAACAACAATAAAACAACCAGCAGACAAAAATGTAAATTAAGGCAAATGTTACAGTTTTGCACACACTCTCAGTTTTGCATTTTCTTTTGCTTATTTGGAAGTCAGATGACTTATTTGTGTATTGTAATTTATTGTAGAAGTGATCACCAGTAAACAATGTGGTTAATCAGGAACCATAAATGTAAATAATAGATTTATTGCGGAAAGGCGGGACCTCAGGAAAAGTGGCGAAAAATTGTGGAGTTTGCTACTCGAAAATGTTAAGACTGAGAAAAAATGAAGTTTCAAATGTTCCCATTCAACTTGGTGACAAGTAATAAGATCAACGGAAATAAGGTCAATTGACTTTATTTCCCACCCTGGTGCGAAATAAAGTCAATTGACATTATTACCTTTTGAAAAGCAAAATAAAGTAACAAAAATTTGCAAATAAAGTCATTGATGCTATTTCCTCATTCAAATGGAAATAGCGTCAACAATGCTTAAAGTATGTCGATTCATAAAAAAAAAAATGTTGTTCTGACATTAAACATTGCCCCGTAAGTGTTGTTTTTTAATAGATGAAAAAGGTTGTTACCAAATCCTCAGTGTTGTGATATTAATCCACACACAATCATGAACTACCACCAATTGATTTTATTAAAAATATTTAAATTACGAATATGTAAAAACACGATGCGAAAAACTAAACGCCTACACACAGCTGGAATACGAGAAATATTTTAAGAAGAGTGTAGAAATTATCCATAACTTGCACATGTCTCGTTTCCACAAAAATAAAGCGAACACTATTAAATTGAAGAAACAGTCCATGTCCAAAAACCCCGGAGGAGCACTAAAAGAATTCTGTGTTATAAATTAGCATATCTTGAGCGAATTCGGAATGTCTAAGGTGGAAAAGAAACCAACCTATCTATAAGGAAACAATTATAGAAAAAGAATTTTCTTACACTGTATTCATGTCTCCGCCAGCAATTTGTGACGACATCATTTAAAAGCAGCTAAGGAGAACGACTACACTATTTATTAGATGGCACATCCAACGTGCCAAAATGCGGGTATAAACAATTATTGATTATTTAATATCGGAACCGAGATCATATAAGTTAATTGATTGGCTTTCACACACTTTTGAAACACAAATTATATGCTTTTTTACTGCAGACAAGTTCTTGCCAAAACACAGTGGCGGCGTAGCGTGACGTGTTGTGCACGCCGGTCGCGCGGGGTACGCGGGGCGCAAACGCGAGCGCGACGCGCGCGGTGTGGCGTGCTGAAGCGGGCCGCCGCGAATCTAAGCAAATTTAATGTTTGAAAGAGAAATAATGTCAATTGATTTTATTTCGTTTTTAAAAAGGTAATAATGTCAATTGACTTTATTTCGCACCAGGGTGGGTTCAGATCTGTTTAAAATGCTTCGAGTTCTTTTGTATCTTTTCACTAGAACATTTAATAGAATACAATGGGTGCAAGACAGCGAAAAAGCTGGAGTATTTTCATTAGAAAAGAGTAGTTGTAAAGAGACCGTTAGTGAATCCAGATACGGTATTATTACAGACCGTCGCCAGTACTCATTTTCATTGAAAGATGGGGGTTACTTCAGTTTTTTTGTTTACCTGCTTCCTATATAGGCTGTAATCATACGAGGTTTTTTAATTAGCTGCGAAGTGACTCCTGCTACATTTTTTCGATTATTCTTAACCACCTCCAAAATATTTTCTATATGCTGATCAACGGCGATGAGGTCTATTGTCTTCATTTGCAAAATGTTTGCTGCAGGTTCCAGAAATATTGAATATTTAGCAATTGTCATCAAAGCAATGATGAAGATCGGCCTTGTTATAGCAGCACACAATTGATACGCAGACTTTCTTGTGGAAAAGTTTGCCTGAATTGACAACTTTTATAAAGCTTCCACAACTTCAGGAAAAATTTCTGAAAATTTCCTGATAATAATAATAATAATAATAGATTGGCGCTTACACATATGTTAGTGTTTGGCCGAGCATCTCCTGTTGATGCTGATGTTGTCACACAAAGCGTAGGGACCTACAGTTTTACGCCGACTCCGAAAGGCGATTGTATTTTTATGAGAAGCTGTTTTTCATGGCAGAAATACACTCGGAGGTTTGCCATTGCCTGCCGAGGGATGACCGCTGTTAAGAAAAAACCTTTTTTTCTATATTGTTACGATTATCCTCGAAACCTTGAGGGATTTCCCAAATATACTCGGGCTCGTAT
>NW_023458557.1:71007778-71013357 GCF_013731165.1 Rhagoletis pomonella
TGTGGAACATTCTACGTCATTCCTCGAACATTCTGCCTATTTCTCGTTGTTCGCTTTGTGTTGCCGCAGTATTCGCCACAATATTTTTGCGATGTTGCTTTCACCAGTGTTTGAACCCAGGTGCTGCGGAGTGTAAGCGCGCACTGCTTACCACTACACCACAGCGCCCGAAAATTTCCCGATAGCCTTATATTTTTCCGATCATCTTGTTTCACAGAAACGTGATATGTCAGGAGCATAATTCTTACGTGTCATAGAATTGCGCCAAAAAATGGGTCACATATTTTAGGGTAGAAACATTACTTTTTATTTCTGGAACCTCGTTTAAGTCATTCACAACAAGATTTAACGGAAGAGGAAGTGTTTTATCGTTGGGGTTTGCCATCCTGTTTATCACAGAATGGTAAGAAAAACTCAAATGGGTGTTTCATTAAATTCTGTACCAATTCAATGCTTAACCTGTGATTACTCCATTGTATCAACGATGAAAAACGCAGGTTTTATGGTGAAATTGAGAGTTTAATTACGAATTCGATTACGCGTACAGTTTAGTATTTTTTATTTATTGATTTTTGAAATTTTTTCCTTCCCTTTGTAGCTGTAAGGGGGCGGGCTGTTGCCCACCCCTGGCCCTACCTGGCTACGCCCTTGAGAGAGCAAGTACAGGTGTACTAATAAGAATATACAACAAAACTATGAAAGTCGTTAGGGACTTGGAAAGGTACCGATGGCTGAAATGAAAAGTGTTGCACCATGTTAGTTTTTCCCGTCACTGTATATACACATTGGCCCGTAGTCATAGTCAAAATAAAGTCGACTTTATTTTGACTATGACTACGGGCCATTAAGATTAAGGATTCTTTCTCAAGTGAATTACTACAAATCAGGACCATCTATTATTACTAAATTGGCGAAAGTATAAATTTTATGCGATACTTCAAATATGTTTGGCGCACTGCGGTTGTAGTTATTGGACGTTATTTTCACGATATGCCCTTGCACTAATGCATTTGAGAACATACCCACCAAAGCGTATTCAATAAGGTGGTATGGGTACGCCAATAACAAAATGTACATGTATTTTGTTTTTGCTTTTGCGGTGAGGACTGTCAAAAATTTCATACGAAGGATGTGAAAGAGAACAGAAAACAACGAACAATCAACTGCTCTAACCAATCAACAGCAGCCATTGACATATGACGCCGTGAGGCGAAGCAAAATAAAAGGGTGCTGCTATCACCTGTTAAATACGCCTTGTTACCCACACTTTGATCATTACCTCTCATCCAAGGTGTATTAAACAAGGTGGTGTTGGGGCGACAGCTGAGTTTTTCGCCGTGGAGGCCATTACGTCAAAATGATGTGTTTGTTGTAACTCATACCAATGACAGTATGGACATCAGCGTATAATTTGTTAGTGTAATTTTTTACTTATATACGGCCAACACCACCTTGTTAAATACGCCTTGCTCTCATCTGTTGAAATACTTGCATAAATGATATCATTCATGGCGAATTTATACAAGGTGTTAATGGCGAGTTTAGATTTTCGCCGCGGTACTTCCTAATGTCAAAATGATGCGTTTCAAGGCAAATTTATACAAGGTGGTGTTGTAAGATCAGCTGATTTCTTCGCCTTGAATGTGTTTTGTTTTTGCTTTTACTGATTTGACAGCATATCCAACAAAAGCAAAAACAAAATACATGTAAACTTTGGGGCGAATTGAGATTTGACAATACATGTGGTTGTTGATGTTGTAATCTAAATTCGCCAGTAACACCACCTTGTATAAATTCGCCTTGATGCGTTTGTTGTAATCAAGGCGAATTCATATTACAGCAAACACAAGAATGATAGAATACAAGATTGCGCCAATCGAGCTGAGAGCAACTGGCCGTGACGTCAAAATATACCAGAATAAGAGAGCAAGACGAGCTCGACAAGAAAAAGAAGAAGCATCGAACAAAAGGCAGTATTGCCAAGTTTTGAATTTAAAAAATCACCAAATTTTTATTGGTGTATTTTATGGACTTTATACAGTGTGGCCACACAATTTTTTTATTTTTTACCAAATCATCGAAAAATTTTACCAAATTGAACAAAAAATTACCAAACTGCATACGTTATTTTGCCAGTTAGGGCTCGACATGTATGTTTTTACAGTTCTGCACATAAAATAAGTTTGGTTATTTTTTGTAATATGTTAAAACTTGTCAAAATATGGTGCGGCTATAATTCTTTCGCCCACTGTATGTAAACAAGTGACAAGAAAATATATCGTAAATTCAACGCTTGAAGGAAAGCTTTCGACTCACACATAGACAGAGTAAAGTCCCCCGCTGAATGCCGTAGCTTTTTGAACGAGAACATACATATTTACTTAGAATTCTACTCATATATATGGTTGCCGGGTACACCGGAAAATTGATGGTAATTGCAAAGCTGACGAACTGACAGTGAAAGGACGCGGTGGATATACTTAGCAATAGCCACTTTCAAGCAATTAGTTAAAGATCATTCTAGTAGCCAAGGAACGCTGAAACAACTTTCACCTTGCGAAACTTTCAGGATTACCTGGTATTTCTATAAAAGGAAACGCTTACGGGCCACTTACTAATGTGGAATCAGAACCATGTAAGACCGAATCGAAAAAGTTACCAAATTGAAAAATAAATTACCAAATTACCATACTTGATGAATGAAAGTTACCAATTTTGGTTAAAAATTACCAAAGCGGAAACGCTGACTTTATATGAATACATAGTTTTATTGTAAGGATGCCGATTCAAATTAATAAAAATCAATGTTTCTTGCACAACGGTCGATTTCTTCTGGCATGATTGAAGGTGCTGCACATATTTCGTTGTCGCTTATGATTGTCACTGTGCCATGATTTTGTATAAATTTTTGTAAAATTGCTTAGCACACTTACGATTGCTATAAATTTTGCTTCCATTTTTTAAGATTTTCTAATTTGAAGTCTTCAAACTAAAAACAAAAGCACCAAAAACGCACCCAGCACAAAACTCAAAAATTTTCGCATTTTGAATACCCACAAAATTTGGTGCGAAAAGCATCAAGTTGGCAACAGTGAATGTAAACAAAAGTATATTATGACGTCAGCAATTGGGTGGATGCTGTCAAATCGACGAAGAGAGGGTTAGCGGTCCGCGAATGGCGCGACCTTTATTTTCTGGATCGTGCAGCAAACACATAATTTTGACATTGAGAAGTACCGCGGCGAAAATCTAAATTCGCCATCAACACCACCTAGTCAAGAACGATAGAATGCAGATTGCGCATTCCCGCAGAATGACATTTGTGGCAACGGGTAAACAAAGAATATGGCGAAGAACAAAGAGTTGACAGTTGTGAATTTGCAGTGAGAAAACGTGTTTTCTTCACGATTCACCAATTTCTCAAGCCATCTTTGAATATAGCAAATTAAGCACAACGTTAACAAAAAATATACAACAACTCTTGCTGGTGTCTAAATTGTATGGCTTCTCCTGCCGGCAGAACTCTATCCACTTTCTGGCCAAGGCGTCGTTGCGGGGAAACAAAAAAAAACTGCATTTGGGGGCTTTACCCCTACGGCTGCTGCAATTCAACACACGACACGAATTACTTCGATTTTTCACTTGAAAATACACAATACGTTTGCAATACGTTTTCACTTGTTTCTAAACAAAAAGTTTGTTTACGTATTGCCATAAACGTCAAAGTCGGCAAAACCAAAGTAGCGGTTTCGGGAATGCGCCACCTTCAGTTCATTACACCATGATACAAAAGCATTGGCTTCTGTTCTTGGCGGCGTAAACTATTTTTAACCAAAGAAATATAATCTTTTTTGCCCGGCATGACCCGACTATTCTCATACGATAAATAGAATTCTCGATTTTTTCCAAAATATCACCTTCAATTCGACTTCCAGTTTTGGCGCAGATAAGCTGCGTATGCACAATTCATATGCAACTTTTTTGCCCTTGATGCCAATC
The DNA here is from genome assembly GCF_013731165.1 of Rhagoletis pomonella. Lineage (NCBI taxonomy): Eukaryota > Metazoa > Arthropoda > Insecta > Diptera > Tephritidae > Rhagoletis > Rhagoletis pomonella. The sequence continues at coordinate 71,011,778 of NW_023458557.1, forward strand.
TTCTGGAAGCTTTAATGACCGATTTTTATAAAATCCGCTAACTTTGCATTCCACTTTCTGCTTACTTCAAAAACGGGTTTCAACTAATTCGATTTCTGTCGTAAAAAGAACGGTAAACATTGGCTTATTTTGGGGTTAATTTTGAGCGCTCCAGCGGGATAGAGATTCTTTGGAACAACAGAAATATTATCGCGTACAGATTTTAAATAAATTCAACAAATATTAAGCATTTTAAGGCAAAAAATTTGTAAACAAGTTTGCATTTTTTTTTTTATTAACAAAATGCTCCAAAAACCGCTCGAATGATTTTGTTTTTGTTTTCTTTAATTAAAAATTCAAGAGTTGTCCTTTCGTTTGGTATAAGGAAGTATTGGTTGACATCTTCTAAGTATGTTTATTTGATTCAAATACATGGGCATAAATGATTTCCGATACAAAATCATTTCGTCATCGTTTTGCAAACACGTGCATGCATTGAAAGTGAGGGAAGGAGACCAAAAGTATTATAGCTGACTTCCAAAACGTATCAATACAATGTTTGGAAACTGTTATACTGCGGTATTCAAACTGTTTTTAATATGCTGATTTGCGACACATTGCAACCATATTCATTGCATATTTTAAATATTCAATATAGCGATGAATTAAGATAGGAAAATGTAATCTTACCCTTCGACGTCGACAAATATTTTCATTTTTGTTTACCTCGCCTACTATCTCTCAGTATGTACAATTTGCAACAAGTGTGAAGTTCCTGGAACGCACTATGCAAGAATGATAAAAGACAAGATTGCGCATTCCTGCGGGTGATGACGTCAAGATAGCAACGAAGAGGAAAGAGTAATTAGAGATGGAGGAGAGAAAGAGCGTTAACCGTCAAACCATGGAGGTCGCCATATTTACATGCATATAAACATCTCTGCATGCATACAAACAGTTTGCTAAAATGACGTCACACGAACAACTCATTCTGTCAAATTCGCCAAGAACAAAGTAGCGGTACTGCTGATTGCGCCACCTCTGTCTCCCTACATCGTGCGCACTATGTATTTATGTGCCTTGCCTTTTCTAGTATCTATTGAGAAACGGATGAAAACGACATCCCTATCAGTGTTGCCGCAAATCCTTTTAGTGGTTGCCAAATTTCTTTAAAAAAAAGGGCTGAAAAGAGCTAAAAAAGTCGTTGTGGCTAAAAATGGTAGCTAAAATTTTTTACTCACATATTCATATATAAGTATACACAAACATTTTCAAAAAGTAATGGTATAGAAAAACAATGAACTCAGGAAAAAAAGCTAATATTTTATACAGCGAAAAACCTTTTTGTATAAAAGGGGAAATATACGACACCAGCTTGCTGGCTCCATTAAGTGATTGTACCATCAGGTTCGAAGCATATAACTTACCAGCATGCTGGTACAATATTGATTTCTTTACCAATGAGGTCACGGAATGATCGAAATGAATAATTTTACATTTTGTTAAACATTGTTTTTTTTTTTAAATTTACTACTGCAATATCGTGAACTTAATTTTCCACAAACACTGCTTTGACTCATATAGTGCAAGAAATTTCCGCC
>NW_023458557.1:71013457-71016021 GCF_013731165.1 Rhagoletis pomonella
AAAATCTTGGGATCCCGGAGCTAAAATTTCAGGACATGAAAAAGTGTCCGGGATCCCGGGATTGAATGCCCTAGTATGTACATATGTATGTACATCTACGCATGTGTGCTCCATAAAAATATCAATTTGCTTTAGTTTTAAATACTATGTATTTATAAAGCAAACACAAATAATTCAAATTAAAGCTTAGAATCCAGCTCTCAGAATCCCAGCACTTTGAGCTGCAAACTGATTTAAGAAATTTTGATAGAAGAAAATTTCTTTTCCATTCCATCCTCGCCTTATTTTGACCAGTTTTGGCTATAATTCTTCTGTGTATTTAGTGTTTAATATTTTTTATAATAGTCTAGCTGGTTCTACAACAAACACTACATACATAAATCCACATTTCAAACTTTGTACAAAAATTATTAAATTATTTTTTTTGTTGACGGTGCTGGGCATTTCTTCCTTATAAAAAAATTTTCAAACATAATTTGTATGCGGAAAATTGCGTGACCACGGTTACCACTGTTGGTTGTTTCCAACCAAACTTGGTTGCTTTTCCTTTATTTTTTCGAATTTGGTTGTTTGGTAGTTTTTTCTCTGATATGTGTTTTTTTTTAATTAGAAATTAGAAAAATGTTTCCTTACAAAAAGTCCAGACTCGACCCCTATATTCCCAATGAGTGTCTGGCATGAGGAGACTTCCCGCACGGCACCAACCACTTCTTGATATGCCAGCCCAACCGCACTCGACTAACTCTCCTCTCCCTTTGGTCAGACCCTGCTGAAACTGCCCGTTTCTTGGGCCTACCGCTAGTTTAGCTCGACGACAATGATTGATGGATAAACCGAAATAGGCGGGGCTTAGTAGTGCCGCTACAACAAACATAACAAAACGCCCTATCTCGGCAAACGGTTGAAAAACGCCCTATTACCGAATTTGATTGAAGAACGCCCTATCTCCCTATCCCTATCTCCCTATCTCCTATCTCAGCTGCCGATACATACCCAGCCAGCAGAGAAACGTACTTTTTGCCGAAAGTGCAGTTTTCGTACATTTTTCGTATCCGGAAACGTTCAGAAAACGATTTCCATATTTGTTAATTTTTTCGTATCCGAAAAATGTCATCGTCTTATTTCAAAACAATAATTTTATTTGTTCAAACTGAGCATTTGGAAACATGCATACGTATTCATCAGTAGCTGAGTGAGCAGAGAAGTGTGCTACTATTTTTGAGATTTCAGGAGGTCCCAGGTTCGAATTCCATCAGAAGAGGCAACACATTAAAATTATTTATTCAAATTGAAATAATTGCTGAATCTTAAAATTGTTTTTTGTTTGGTTTCCTGTAACTATGAAAAAGTTTCTGTGAAGTTCATAATGAAATCGTTTTCAACGAAAAATTGAATGAGAAAAATTTTGGGAAAACAGCCGAAAGCGCATCCGTTTACAACCATTTTGGATAGTTTCTGCACATACCCACTTTAGTGGGAGAATTGATCCGAAAAACGTCCGGAAACGGAATCGGAAAACGGATGAAGCATCAGGGTTTTGTACGAAATTGTTTCCATTTTCGGATACGTTTCCGGAAATAGTTTAGTCGTCGAGCTGTGTAGACGTGTTTTTTACCGCGCTCTTGTGAAAATCAATAAATTCATAATATGACCGACTCCTGCGGTAAATGTGAAAAGCGGTTTGCAAGAAATGACTCTAACATAGTGCCTTGTAGTGGATTTTGTAATCTGCGTTTCCATCGCTCCTGCTGTGAAGGCCAGGTCACTGACTATGATCTTGGATTGATTAATCTCAATCGCCATATTTGCTATTTGTGCTCTACGTGTATAATTACATCTAAATCGATTTGCCAAGCTTTCGATTCGGCTCTAAACATGCAAAAGCAAGGCTTCGAAAGAGTGTTAAATGTTCTCGATGCGAAATTCAATGATATTTATGTGCAGATAGAATTATTAAAAACTGAAATAAATTCAACCACACAAAGCATCGCCGTTGGCAACAACAACGCTTCATGCATTAAAGCCTTAGCTGCCGAGCTAAATGCCATCAAAAGTGCTGTTGTGAGTTCTAGCGTTGTTGCTGTCGACAATGATAACAATTGTGAGAGTATAAGCCGTTTCTCTGCTGACGCTGTTTCCCAAAGTGCATCTCCGCTGCCCAATCCAACTGTTGCGCCAGCTGCTAATGGCAATGGAAAGCGAACAGTAACCAATGCGGCTCTCTCACCTGTTATGCCAGCGAAGCGTATGACTCCTAATGCTAATATCACTCGTACCTATGCCAATGTTACAAACATCAACGTTGTGCCTTCGTCTTCTAATGCTGCGCATGAGTCGGCAACTATTACCACGGATGCTGCTCATGTTTTCAATGTGCTGCCCGCTACGCCTGTTATTGACAAGAACGCCGATGTTGGGGTTGCTGGTGCTGCTGCTGTTAATAACTATCATAGTGTTGGTGTTAAGGCACCTTTACCAAGTAATGGTGCACAGTGGTCCACAGTGGAGAAAAAAAGCGTAAAAACTTAAATAAGAAGACTGTTTGGGGCGCTAATACAAATATA
>NW_023458557.1:71016121-71022894 GCF_013731165.1 Rhagoletis pomonella
CGACAATCTTCATAAATACTTTGCGACAAGCAGACGGCACTTAGGGCTCTCTTATGCTTTGATGCTAGGTTTGAGGTCTTTGATAGAATTCACATCCTTGTTGAATACAATGACATTCAACTCCATACTTTGAGTACCATGTCACAAGGAAATAGAAGAGAAAGAGATAGCTGCAGCCTTAGCTAGGAAGGCAGCGACCTCAACTTCCATTCCCCGCAAAAGGTCCCAACAGGATTGTGAAAAAGTGTTGGGCAATATCGATACCAAAAGTACTCAGAACTCGATTCTCAAAAGAATCGGCAGTACCCGATTTTTAATAGTACCGATACTAAGTACTAAAAAGTACTTAGTGCTCACAAAAGAAGTCGAAAGTACTCAGTACTCTGTTCCAATCATCATCTTGATACATGTACTCAGGATCGATTCAAAGTACTCAGTGACGAATAGATACTTAAAAGTACTGAGTTCCATGATACATCGTACTAAGTTCTCTTTACATTGACCTCTATTCAGAAATGATTGTACTCAATTTCAAGTTTCAATAATTTTCAAATACAATACTTGTATCCAGTACGGCTATCCATTTATTTGACGTAGTTCGGGATTAACATACATACATATTAGTCAGATTGAATAAAGTGCTTTCTGCTTGTGAGATTTCTACACTAAGCATTGAAATGTTACCAGCATGTTTATATTTAAAGAAAAAAGAAAAGTACTCGATACTTCCCAACACTACTTTTATCATTAAAAACCTACGGTTACTGTTTATTAACAAATTGTATTCAATACAACACTTTTATAGTCAGCAGAAGCTGCATATTTTTACTACTATGAATACAACTAAGAAATGTGATTTCGAATGAACCATTTTTTTAAAATTGAATAAGAAAAAGACTATGGAACAAAGTATTGGAATGATATGTATGCATAGGCGATATACTACTTTTAATACATATTTATGTATGTACATTAATAAGTGAATAGGTTCTTGAATGACTTTTTTTTTGTAATGTTATTTGTTTGTAATGTTATTTGGTTATGTTTTTCTTTTGTTATTATAAAAGTTTATTAAAAACATTTTTTCTTGAATAAATTTACTTATGTTGAGGTGGTTTTTTTAAGGAATCGGCATTCGCCCTAAGGCCGATTAATCGGCATCGGCCGAAAATTGAGAATCGGTCGGACTCTAGTGACTACTTTAATTTAAAAAAAATATAACATAACGATCGCTACTGTGCAATGCGCGCTACCATTCCGCAAAAAAAATTCTCTCTAATAACAGTCATTCCGGGGCAGGCAATGGCAAACCTCCGAGTGTATTCTGCCATGAAAAACGCCTTCTCATAAAAACACAATCCGAAACACACTGAAAAGTACGGGATCACTTTCTAGTAAAAAATGGTAACTTCTGTCAACTTCAACATAACCTCCAAATTTTGGTTGTAAATTTTTGCTTATTTTGTATGTAAACACACTCAGCTTACACATGTAAATAACCAAAAATACTTTCAAATTCATTAGAATCCAGTTAACCAAGTAATTAAATACTTTTCAACATGAATTCGCAGAGTGCACTTTTCTTTTGTTTACAATTTGATTGCCAAACACACCATAGCTGATCGTTTGACACATTTACCAGAATTTACTAGCAAAAAATTCTCGGACTAAAACTGGTAACTTCTGACAGAGAGAGAACCATATTTACTCTCTTTTTTGTCCTCTCAATATTCAGAGAACCAAGTACGGGATCGATTTCCAGTAAAATCTGACTGATTCTGACTATTTCTGACTAGTCCGGACTCGTACGGAATCGCAACTATTATTACAGTGGGCTACTCTGTAATGCGATGCGAAAAAGTAATGCGATGCGAAAGGCGAATACGTCGTATGTTTTATGCCGCATCGCATTTCTCTTTGACATCATATTAGAAAGTAGCATTGACTAGCATTTGGAATATTTTTTAGATTTTCAGATAAATTCAAATTTGGGCATTTTGATGCCATGCTGATATTATTATTATAATTATTATTATTATAGTATAGTAAATATATAAATACATACATATGCTCCTTGTAACCCAAACCTCCCAAAATCTTTACGAAATCCTTAGGAGTATCGGAAGTGTGTTCCATATTCTCTAATGATTTCTTTACGAATATTCAAAGAAAATCATCGTCTGAGAGGAAGATCGTCTTATCCCGGCTGGTCCATTTCAGAATTCGGCTGAAGAACGCCCTATCTCAGAATTCCGTTCATAAACATCCTACCTCAGCCGCCGCTTCAAATACGCCCTAGCGCACTATAAATTCAATATACTTACCCAGCCAACAAAATATTTATTTATTTGTTTATGAAGTCTACCAACAGGATGTTCTTACAGACTACACATATTAGAAAAAATTACATATTATAAAATATTATTGGGATTACTTAAATAAGATTCAAGCCGATTTCGGAAAATACCCTTTGGCATAGAGAGATCAAGGTCTAGAGAACTAGAAATCGTGTTGATTTCTTGCAAAGTTCTGTTTAAGGGAGCATTTCGACTGTAAAGAGTTTTGCTAATAGGGACTCTAAACAAATCAGAATGCCGCAAAATTCTGCTAGGAACATTGAAATAAATTCTGCTGAGCAGTAAGGGGCAATCAACGTTACCGGAAATTACATCGAAAATGAAGGAAATGGACAGGAAAATTCTTCGGTTATGCAATGACATTAAGTTAATTAATTGACAACGTGAAAAATAGGATGGGATAGGGTCGGAGAAGTTAAGCGATCTTAAGGCGTGTCGGATAAACACGCGCTGGACTGACTCAATCCTGTTTATGTGGACTTGGTAATAAGGTCTCCAAATAAAGGCAGCATACTCTAATCTTGACCGAACAAATGCAGAGTATAAGACTTTGTGAGTGTAGGGATTCAAAAACGCAGTACTGTTGCGTCTTATAAAAGCAAGCATCGAAAATGAATTAGCTACGATATAATTGACATGCGTAATGAAGGTAAATTTCGAATCGAAAAATACTCCGAGGTCCTTAACTACGTTGAGAGACTCCAATCTAGTATCAGAAATACGGTATGATGTGGATAGCGGTGTAGATTGTTTTGAAAACGTGATTTGGTTACATTTTTTAATGTTAAGAAATAAGCGATTCTTAACACACCACAAAAATAATCTGTCAAGATCAGCTTGAAGTAGAAGCGCGTCATTATAAGATCTAATAACTGAGTAGACTTTTAAATCATCTGCGTATAAGAGATACTTAGAGGTAGCAAAGCACGACCCGATGTCATTAATAAATATTAAGAAGAACAATGGGCCCAATATACTACCTTGCGGAACTCCAGAGGTGAGCAAAAAGGTCTTCGAAGAAGCGCCATCTAGAACAACAGAACTAGTTCTGTGTGATAGATAGGTCTTTATCCACTGAAGCATGGACGAGTGAAACCCAAGCTGCGAAAGTTTACTAATTAAAATCGTGTGCGAAATTCTATCAAATGCCTTGGAAAAGTCCGTGTATATTGTATCCATTTGATACCCTGCAATGAAACTTTTAATACAGTCGTCAGTAAAAACGGCAAGATTAGTTACAGTGGATCTACCTGCAACAAAACCATGCTGATTGGAGCAAATAACCCGCGGTAAAGTATAAAACAGCCTATTGTTTATTATAACTTCGAAGAGCTTAGAAACTGTGGTTAGCTTAGAGATCGGACGGTAGTTGCTGACATCACTCTTATTACCGCTTTTAAATATCGGCGTGATGGAGGTATGCTTCCATTCCTCAATAAAGATGCCAGACGATAGCGATTTATTAAAGATAAATTTCAAGGGTTCCACTAAGGAAACGCATTTCTTTAATAAAATAGCAGACATGCCATCTTCGTCTGTATGACAAGAATGTTTAAGATTCTTAATACCATCTAGAATATCTCCGTCTTTGAGAATCAGAGAGCCTACATCGAAGGAAGCACACTCCATATTGTTAGTGTCACTATCCGCAATTAGCTCACCAACCCCATCATCTGATACAAAATTTGAGGCAAAAAAATCAGCAAAAAGGTCAGCTGCCTCATATAACGAGGCTGCCGTAGCATTCTTATAATAAACCGAGGTGGGAACGTTAGATACACCCTTCTTAGACTTAATGTAGTTCCAGAAACATTTCGGATTGCTTTTAATGTTTCTTTCAAAATTGGCAATGTAACCCCTAAAGCAGGACTTATTGAGAGTATTAAACTGATCTCGGTAACTCGTATAGGAAACAAAGTGTGTGCTGTCCTTAGTTTGCTTAAACTTTTTAAAGAACTTATTTCTTAGATTCTTAAGACGCTTCAACTCCCTCGTGTGCCAAGGTAGCTTGTAAGACATTTTGGCATGAATAGGTATATACATCTTACTTAGATTAAAAATGATATTCCTGAATTCATTAAAACAAAAAGCAACATCGCCTGACCCAAAAACATCATTCCAATCAATAGAGGAGAAGGTATGGTCAAGAAAGTCAAAGTCACAAGAGCCATAGTTAAAGGAAACCCTTTGCATATCTGTAGGAATGCAAAAGTATTCAAAAAACTCAATCTCCAATATTAAAGGAAAATGATGCATATTAGGCGGGGAAATTGCAGTAACGGGAAGATATAATTTAAACTTAATGTTATTGCTAACAAAAATTAAGTCTAAGATCCGATTTAGACTATTAGAGAACCCATTGACTTGTGTTAAGTCGATACTTAATAAATTATCAACTAAGTAGGACTCGGTATTACTGCTTATATTAGATGGAGTTAAATACATGTTGTTGTGCAAATAGGTCCACGAAATATTGCTAAGGTTAAAGTCCCCTAAAACACATAACTGGTGAGCACTAATTTCCGATTGCAGAGCAATAATGTTATCGACATGAGCACTATAAATGCGATCCTCACTGGCTGGCGGAATATAAGATGCGCAAAGGTACAGCAATCCGGAGGCACCTTTTAGTCGCACACAAAGCTGATCAAGCATGGAATCGGTGCATTTTAACGCTATTGAAGACGCTTGAAGTTCACAACGGGAGGCAATGAGCACGCCCCCACCTCTACAGCAACCAGTTTTTACGGCATCTCGATCCTTACGGAAAACGTCATAGCGGTTCAGATAAAAAAACTCAGCATCGAAAAATTTTTCATTAAGCCATGTCTCGATAATGACAAATACGTCATAGTCCAATTGTGAACTCAGCAGGCGCATATCCTCTGACTTGGTTCTTAAACCTGAAGCATTGTGAAAGTATATTTTAATAGATTTGCGGTCATTAGAAGCCGGCTCCGCTAAGCTGTTTGATGATCGGGCAATGTTTTCTCGAAAAAACGAAACGGACGAACGGCCACATTGACAGGCCAGAGGTCTGAGTTAAATATAGAGTCAAATGAGTACTCAGGAACACCTAGTTTGAAATTTATCCTTTTCAAGTCAGCATCAGGTGTACCTTTTTTTACCAGCTTGTAGCAAGACATACTATTTTTATTGACAGTTGAGTGCTTTGCGACATAGTCAATAATATTATCCTCCGTGACTGATTTTGAGAAGGAAGATAAATGCAACCACTTGTGTCGAACTGCAACCTCCAACTCTATATTTGTATTAGCGCCCCAAACAGTCTTCTTATTTAAGTTTTTACGCTTTTTTTCTCCACTGTGGACCACTGTGCACCATTACTTGGTAAAGGTGCCTTAACACCAACACTATGATTGTTATTAACAGCAGCAGCACCAGCAACCCCAACATCGGCGTTCTTGTCAATAACAGGCGTAGCGGGCAGCACATTGAAAACATGAGCAGCATCCGTGCTAATAGTTGCCGACTCATGCGCAGCATTAAGGCCCGTCCACATAGAACTTTGGCGTTGCGTTGGCGTTGGCGTCGCTTCAACAGCTGACTATGAATACATGAATTCAAATGCAGCCGTCCACATAGCCAAAATTCGACAACGCTCACGCCAACACAAAGCAAAAAGATGGCCAACTCTCAACTTTTCGCGTGCGTCGCTCGTCAGCTGTTGCGAATAAATAAAATTATGTGAAATATTTTTCCTTTTTAATCAAGTGCGGGCAAGAAATATCGTTTTTAATGCAATTATTGATATGAAATATTAATTTATCTGTCGTTAATATGTTAATTTAGTGGCCCAAGGATTCGCCGCCAAGCGTTCATTGTAGCAAGCATACTTTTAACGTGCGTTCTGTCAAACCAACGCCAACGCCAAAGCCAACGCCAAAGTTCTATGTGGACCGGCCTTTAGAAGACGAAGGCACAACGTTGATGTTTGTAATATTGGCATAGGTACGAGTAATATTAGCATTAGGAGTCATACGCTTCGCTGGCATAACAGGTGAGAGAGCCGCATTGGTCACTGTTCGCTTTCCATTGCCATTAGCAGCTGGCGCAACAGTTGGATTGGGCTGCGGAGATGCACTTTGGGAAACAGCGTCAGCAGAGAAACGGCTTATACTCTCACAATTGTTATCATTGTCGAGAGCAACGACGCTAGAACTCACAACAGCACTTTTGATGGCATTTAGCTCGGCAGCTAAGGCTTTAATGCATGAAGCGTTGTTGTTGCCAACGGCGATGCTTTGTGTGGTTGAATTTATTTCAGTTTTTAATAATTCTATCTGCACATAAATATCATTGAATTTCGCATCAAGAACATTTAACACTCTTTCGAAGCCTTGCTTTTGCATGTTTAGAGCCGAATCGAAAGCTTGGCAAATCGATTTAGATGTA
>NW_023458557.1:71022994-71023409 GCF_013731165.1 Rhagoletis pomonella
TGGCGAATTTAACACAGCGATGTCATAGGAATTGGAAATTGTCCCCCGCTGGATTACCTTTTCTATAGTTCAGAACCAGTCCTAAATTCGCCATATGGGATCTAGTTCGCTTTGCACCCCATTTTCTATAGTTGCGAACCAGTTGTGAACGAAAAAAGTACCAAGATGTTTTCTTTTTGAGTTACCATGGTAGCAATTTTTAATTATTTGCAGAGAAATGTATTTTCAATCTGAAATCAAACTTGTTTGAATGAATGTAAATTAAATTGTGCATTTGAAAACACGTTTACATACCTTTGGCTGTAGATGAATTTGCAGAGGTGCTGACTGTTATTGGTTATATTCCAGAAGGTCCCAAAATGTTAAGATGTTAACACAAATTTTAGTTTTGTATTACCAAACTATGAAAAAGCAT
>NW_023458557.1:71023419-71031617 GCF_013731165.1 Rhagoletis pomonella
TTCGATGCGTCATTACATAATTCAAATAGCGTACAAGCATTTTTCTGATATCTCAGTATACTTTTTACACTATTTTAAACAAAAATTTTTTAATTTAATGGGAAAATTGAGCAATTTACCCCAACAAAACCCCACCAAATTTTGATATTAGTAAACTATTGACATAGAAATGCACAAGAGAAAATGGCGGCGTATTTGTTCACTTCGTTGAGTTTGCTCGGGTTCATTGCGTTAAGTATTTGGTTCATTCTCGAGTTTTCTTTCGTTCAGTCAGTATCTGCTTGATTCATCTGTTCGGTCGCAGAGTTGCCATTTCAAACAAGGAAAAATCGAACGTGTTGATATTTGCAGAATATTGAAAGAATTGCTAGTTAGAAATTCCTAAAACGCATTTGATGAACAATTGGTTGTACGGAACCATAAATAAATCGAAAGACGCTGCGGAAAAGTATTGCTCACTCTTTGCTTCGTAGGAAAAGAACATAAATCGACGTATGCACCACATTTACGTTCTTTGGCGAAAGCCTGCTCTCAGCGACTTGTGTCGGTACGGCGACGGACTTTGTTTCTTTAAGTTAAGGTTTACACCGCAGAATATTGTCAAGACAACTATGTCAAAATGATGTGTTTGTTGTAATATGAATACCTCGTGTTTTCAACAAACACGTTTTGACATAATTGTCTTGACAATATTGTCCGGTGTAAACGCGCCGTAAGGCAGGTCCACATAGAACTTTCGCGTTGGCTTTGGCGTTGGCGTTGGTTTGACAGAGCGCACGTTAAAAGTATGCCTGCTACAATGAACGCTCGGCAGCGAATGCTTTGACCACTAAATTAACATACTAACGACAGATAAATTAATATTTCATATCAATAATTGCATGAAAAATGATATTACTTGCCTACATTTTATTAAAAATTAAAAATATTTCACATAATTTTGTTTATTTGCAACAGCTGATTGACAAGGCGCGCGAAAAGATGAGAGATGGCCATCTTTTTGTGTGCGTTAACTTTGGCGTTGGCGTTGCCGTTGATATGTGGACATGTCCATATAATTGTGTGTATTCATGGTCAGCTGTTAAGCAACGCCAACGCCAAAGTTCTATGTGGACCGATCTTTGCTTTTATAGCAGATAATTATCAGGAAAAAGAAGAATGTGAAAATTGAAAGAATCACGCTCACAGAGAGCAATATAAAGAAATAAATGTTGTGTTTAATGAGCTGCTCTAGGTTACGCCAGGTTAAGATATGACATAAAATTGTGTTTCATGGGATTTTTCTTGCTCTAACTCACTCTAGTTTTTGTTTTATGAGCCTGCGCTAAGTGGAACTAGAGCAACTTAGAGCACGATTTTCTGCACCAGGTTTTTTGATGGAGTAATTTAGAGCAAGCAACTGTTTTGGGAATTTCTGCCTAAAAAAATATTTGACAAAACTATAAAAATAAATTTTTATTGGTGCGGAAGCAATTTTTTCAGCAACAGGTGGCGCTTGGTTCACACAGTGATCGAAGCAAGATGTGAAAAATAATTGCAACACGCTTCACTGGGACAGTAAGTTTTATGATTTTGAAACTTGGCAAATTCGTCCACCCTTTTAGCAGTATGTGCGAAGAAATTGTAAACATCTCGACCAGTTTTTCGACTTCTACGGGAGTTTTTTACACGAAAAGTATAAAATTAAAAAAAAAAGTATACCTCAAAAATTCATCGAAAAATTTATCTCTTTTGATCCACTTGGGTCTAAACTGTCACACTGTCCACGATTGAGACAAATAGAGATTGCACCTATTGCGGTACTTCCAATCCGCTCTCTGTGAACTTGACAGAATCAGCTGTGTGCGTGACGTCTTCTTGGTGTAATTGTTGATTGAGGAAAGCCAAATAACGATTTAAATGGGTACGGTTTAGCTATTTGTCCAATGATTTCGGGGTATTGTGTCTGAATGGGTTACCCGATCCAAACAATTGTTCACACACTTGTAGACAAGGGTTTACACTTTATTATAAAACCTGATTTTATAATTTGAGGTCACTAATTTATTAATAAATTCGGTCTGAAGAATGCACTTTTTTGTGAATTTCGGAGTGAGTTCTACCAAAGAACATAGATAATAGTACTAATTATAATTATGGCGAAAGTGCACAACAGGGGCGTGCCTGCTCTTTTGTCGTAGTGCGTTTTTTGATTGGATGAAAAGAGAAGGCACGTCCCTGTTGTGCACTTTCGCCACAATTATAACGAGTTGTCCCTTCTTGTTATCTATGTTCTTTGGGCGTACCTTCTCTTTTTTCATCCAATTAAAAAACGTATTAGGGCAAAAGAGGAGACACGCCCTGTTACTCACATTCGCTACAGTTATAACGAGTTGTCCCTTCTTGTTATCTATGTTCTTTGGTACGCCCCTGTTAATCACTTTCGCTACAATTATAACGAGTTGTCCCACCTTATTATCTACGTTATTTGGTTCTATGCAAATATACTGTGGATGGCGTATCCGGAGTTATATACAGAAGAAATGTTGAATACCTTTGACAATAAAAAAGTTTTCTGCACAAAAATACCGTTTATCGAGTTTACATTTCCGGGGTCAGAACACTAAGTTTAGACCAATTTCCAATGGTTCCCCAGGGGTATGTGGAATGTCCCGATGGATCAGGTGTGACTTTTTACAAAGTGTAAACTGTGCTCTTTCTAGTAGGTTAGATATCAAGACACATGCCCCCCACGCTTGCCAAGAGCAATATGCGGTCTCTATTGGCAAAATTTTGCCTGATAGCATTATCAAGATAAAAACTTTTGCCTGTGGAGACAACAAGTTATGGTGTGTTTGCATTGTTCAACTTTGCGTTCAACATTTGCGTTCAACTCAGCGCAGGGTTGCACGAAAAAAAAAGTTGAATGGCTAAAAATATCAAAATATGAAAAAATAGCAAAATATTCGCCATAAAAAGATGTTTGCATTGTTCAACTTTGCATTCAACTTCTGGTTGAACGGCGTTTCAACTAATCGCTTTCAACAAAGTTGGTCGCCAGCCAACATTTAGCCATTCAACTTTTTTCGTGCTACCCTGCGTTGAGTTGAACGCAAAGTTGAACAATGTAAACACTGCTTTAGGGGACGCAAATTAGCAAGCGAGCACATGAACCAAAAATACAAGATCACGTAAGAACGCGACGTTGTATTTGTAACTGGTTTTGAGAAAAAAGTTTTGCGAAAGCGGGTTCGTCAGTTGAGCGTTTGTTTACACTTTTATTCAAGTAAAGAAGAGTTAATTCAACATGACAACACATTTTAAAGCATTTTGTTGCATCATTTTACCTAAATTGTGCGTTTAAAGTGGCTGACAATAATTTTGGCTAATTTTAGTTTTCGTTGTTTTCTTCGCTTTGTTTACTTTTCGCTCGTTTTCCAGTGAAACAAGATGGCGTAGAACCCGCTAAAAAAATCGACTTTTTTGACTTTCTTGTTCTTACGTGATCTTGTGTCTTTCGTTCATGAAGCGAGCAGCTGATCGGTAGAGCTGTCAAACTATCGACGATACTATCGATAGTATCGATAGTCTGGTCACATGAAATAACTATCGATAGTTTTAGTACTATTGCCACTATCGTTTTATTGATAGCGTAATCTCTCTCCTAGGTCCGCTTTCAGACACGTCAAGTCTTGAAAGCAATTTTTTCCGCATTCTCTTTTGTGTTTTCTATTTGCTTCCACACGCGTCAACTTTAATTGAATTCAAGTCCTTGGTTCTTAAATGGGAAGCAACGAAAAGATAAATAGAGACAAGAAAACTTGAAACGAATTGACGGTACGGAGGTATCGGTACGGGTACGGCTTTTGACATTTTCACGTATTGCTTTGAAGAGAACAAAACTCGGCAACATTGGCCCGTAGTCATAGTCAAAATAAAGTCGACTTTAAAGTTAGTTGCAGCTTTTTGACATAATTTTCAATGGGATATCTGTCAAAAAAGCTGCAACTAACTTTAAAGTGGACTTTATTTTGACTATGACTACGGGCCATTATAACATGAACGAACGAATAAAGATCACCCAGTACGGAGTGCGAGAAAAAAGTTGTTTTTTTGTAGGGACGTCATTTTTCCGCCGCCTTGTGAATGAAACGAAATGAAACCATGTGTGTGAATGAAACAACCGATTAAAAAATTACGCATTATTTCTAAAAGCGCCATTTTTTATTTTAAAGCTTAGTATCCAGCTCTTAAGAAAACGGTCAAGAAAAAATTGCCATTATTTCGCGTGTGTCTCCAAGGAATTTTGACATTTTTTATACCTCACAGCCTGTTGCCTCACTCTTTCCTCAAGAAATAATGGAACGGGCATATATTTCTGTTGCAAACCTGGGTTGCCGTGTGCTCTTTTTTCACAAAAAACTTTAGAAAACCGTAGTAGAAAGCGTACTAAATTTCTGAAGAACTGCGTACTGCCTTAAGGAAATTTGACTCAAGAAAATTTCTTAGCCATTTCTTGTACGTCATTTTATATGGAGTTTTTGCTTTTCTTAAGAGCTGGATACTAAGCTTAAGCCATGATTCAATAATACAAGGTTAGATAATTATTGACAGCTGCGGTTTGACACTCCCTTACAAAAGGTTGCATCTACGAAGGACGGAGAAAGGGGAAGAATGAAATCTCTTGGTGCGAAAATGGTAGTAGAAAAGAAAAAAAATAGGGAATTAGTAGTGAAACTCCTTTTGTAAATTCTAATGTATTTGCAGGAAATCTGGCATTTTAAACGAAATGTTGAACGTAATATTGATATCTCTACGTGAATTACGTAATTTATGAGCTATTTAGCTGTATAAAAACTGCAAAATGACTCAAAATTAAAATAAGACAACTATGAGATTAATGCAAACATCTAATTTAAAAACAGATAATGTTTTCATCCGTTAAATATGCTTCATATGCATATATAAATAAACATATTGCACAAAAATTATACTTCTATTTCACATCAAAGCTACACTGTTTCCATGTAAATTTGCAAAGAAGCAACACGGTGCCACTGCTAAGGGAGCGGTGCGAGAGAGACAACTGTTAGTTGATCGAACCTTGTATTATTGAATCATGAGCTTAAGCGTGGAAATGGCAGAGGTTAGTTACATTACCGTCTTAAGAGCGTGTCAGACGTGGCAATGCAGTATATTTCAAAAGACTGTCAAATTGCGAAATTTCAGAATGAAGTTTCATGAGCAGTGGCGCCTTGCATGTAAAGTGTCTTTCGAAAGAAAGTTTTTTATTTCCGAAAGGTGAATTGCTGGGCAAATTTCTGAAATCGCTTTTTGACTCCTTACACGGCGTTTGAATTTCTAGCAATATTTCTCGATACTAAAATGCAACCGTGAGCCGCTAAAATAAACAAATTTATAAAAGTAAGGTAACGAAAAATAAATGGATAGTCACCCTTAAGACCATCATAAAACATCGATGGACTTGACTATCGATAGTTTGACAGCTCTACTGATCGGTGTATCTGACAATGGAAAGTATTTGGCGTTATTTTTTAATTTCTTTTTACGAATTTCCTGATGAGCTAGAGATTTGAAATTTCAAAGTGAGATCCGAACCCGATGACAATGCAATATGAAAGATTTGAATTAATGCGCTAGGTGGCACAGGAGTCGATATTTGATAAATTCGTATTTATAGTCCAATTTGGTTCATATTTGGAATATATATTACCTACACCTCCTCCATGTGAAAGGACATAATTACAAAAAAAAAAAAATATGTATCCGGTAGGTGGCACGGGGGCACTACTTGCATTGCTATTGTCCCGCATGATCCAACTACACAATATCTGACAAGATGAAGCAAAAGAAAAAAAGTAATTTTCTGGCTGACGTTTGTAATTTCGGCGCCATGTTATTTTCTTTGAAAAGTAAACAAAGAATATGACGACGAAGCATAAAGAAAAAATGCAAGCGATTTGTAGCACACGTTTGTGCCAACCAATTTATTATTTTTGTACGTGTTTTTGCAACCAATCACCGCTATGCAAGACCGATGGAGGGAGGGGAAAGGACGGCCAATATCACGGAATTAAAGGCATATCATACCAGCGAGGCCATATAGACACAAGGAGACACTAGAAAAAAACACCAAACAAATAATTGAAATAATTAACTAACTTTAATTGGGTACGTCACTTTAACCAGCCATTCAACCGCGAACCACCAGAGGGTGAACATAAGAGTTTCGGAAGCTACAAAAAAAAGAAAAGGAGAGAAAACCATAAAATGGACGTCAACGACAGATGGGCGAACAACGTCAAACGCATACGCGAACGTATAGAGGAGGGAGGCGAAACGTCCTCGCATCCAGGTACTGGGGTCACAGTCCACAACCGGCATACGAAACGCCGCGTCGGCGCGCGCCGACGCAGCTGACGCCGCCGCGAAACACACGGAGCTGACGGGCACTGTCACCGCGCGCGGCGTCGCAGCCATACGGGCGGTCAACGCCCACGCCGCAGTCGGGACGACACGCGTCGCCACCATCCACGACGCCGCAGCGCACGTGACTAACGTGCAAACTAGACAGCGGATATCCGCTGCCACTACTGCAGTCACTGCACACATCAGCGTCAGTGGCGCGCACCCCTACGTCATGCCTACGAACACCACGCCAGGATCCGCCGTACAAACCGGCGTCAGCACCACGCGCCCCCTCACGGCGCCGATGACCACTACACCGACGGCCGCTACACACTCGACCGTCGCACATATGGCAGCTCGACGATCCGTCCACACCCAACAAGTCGAAAGGCGCACTGCCGCCTGGGCAGAAGCCGCCGCAAGGGTGCACCCTATCAGGCGTACCGTACCAACGCCCGAGTGTATTCTCGGCAGGATAACGGCCGGTTCGCGCGACGCCTTGGTAGTCGCCGCAGAGCGAGCCATCAGTACCGAGGAGAGGTCCTTGAGCAGCAACTCGGACGATAGCACGACTAGCTCAAGTGACAGCTCGGACAACTCGAGCGAGGGGCCGGTTGACTCGTCAACCACTCCGGCCAGCAACCAGATACCCGTGAGGCGAGTACAATCACCAGCCATCCAACTCTCCTCAGGGGAAGAGACAACGCCACGGGAGGAGCAAGGGCATACCCGCCAGGGCCAGGCAGCATCGCAATATACCTGGTGGACCTACGTTCGTTAGAGGGGACACGATGTTTGACAGATGCGGTGATGGACGCATGGGCGAGAGGGCTAGAATCCGAGTTGGGCCACCATACTCAGCCGTTTTGTGGTGTGGCAACTAACGCAGAAAGGAAATCCGGAGGAACATTATCGGCGTATCCATCGCTGGCTGCGAAAACGGACCTGTTCGGCAAGCAGGCGGTGCTAGCGCCCCACAATACGGCTGGACACTGGTGCCTGTTGGTCCTGGCGAACCAGGAGACCACCCACCACCTCCTTGACATGGAATGCTGGAGGGAGCGCTATCTGTGGACCGTGTATTCTAGGACGAGGGGAGGAGCCGTCCATGCAACAAATACATGGGAAAAGTTCCTGCAGTGGGAGTATACCCAGAGGCACGGCGGGGTGGGCTTCGAGGTTCAAGAAGTCTACCCGAGAGTCCCACAACAGGAAAACGATGGAGACTTCGGTGCGTATGCACTGGAGACAATCGAGAGGGTCATGCACTTCATCGGGCAAGGCAGAGGCGCACCAGGACGCGCCGCAGAGCCCTTCATGGCCGATATGTCAGCCCTGAAGCGGGCGCAGATACAGTCCACGTTTCAACAGCACGCGCATGGACGCCATGGCGTGGAATCGCCGCCGTCACAACCACTACACCAAGACAGAACCCCTATCGACCGCCGCCACCACCAGCCCAGCCCCCCGCTATTGTCGCCTTACCGACACTTACACCGCGATAACCACATCCACTATCGGAGCCAAAACAGCAGAAACCAGAGATGCCTGAAGAAGGGTTCGAGGTCATGGCCAGTGATGTCGACGGACCGGTCCTAGACCAATATCTGGAGATTGCCGAGAAAATCCGTAGCAGCTTCAGGAGAATCGACCAGGGAACGTGCAGGGCACGCCAGAGGTTCCGAACAGAGAATTACACGGTCACATACGACACCGCGCTACAGCCAGTCAAGCAGCACAGCTCATAGCAACACCCGACAGCATCTTTGTTGCCATGACAACGCAACATC
>NW_023458557.1:71031717-71033659 GCF_013731165.1 Rhagoletis pomonella
CATAGCAACACCCGACAGCATCTTTGTTGCCATGACAACGCAACATCGCACAGCAGCATGTGGCTGCACGACCACGCAACATCAAACACGCAGCCTCTAAAAGATATAACACAGCCGCCCGACACAGGCTAACCTAATATTCACGCACGCCGCCAATTTACTGTCAAAAATTTCTCATGCGCATACAACTTGCGGCGTGCGTACGAAGCTAACTCAATTTTCAATTTTTGTTCTGCGTGACATTTTGATTTGACATTTCACTCAATGAAATCAAATACAAACGCACGCAAGCCAATTTAGGGTGACGCAAGAAAAAAAATTCTACGGCGTGCGTACCAAAACGCAAGCCGCGAATATTAGGTTAGCCTGACAGTCAGTCAGCACGGATCTGTGGTCGCGGGTGAACAGCTACAGTTGAAGGGAGCGATTGCTTGTGAGTGGTCCCCACACACAACGAGACATCATCCCTCAGTGATCACTAAGAATGGTTTCGGTCACCGCTCGCCACTGTCTACTGTGAAGCCTCGTACGAACGACATCCGCTCGTTCGCCGTCAACAGCGTAACGTCAAGTGCGCCGACAGCAGCGCTACGCGCCGCCGTCAACTGAACGACGTCAACAGGGCCAACAAAAGCGCCACTTACCGCCGTCAGCAGAGTGACGCCAACAAGAGCGCTGGTTACCGCCGCCAGCCGAGCGCCATCAGTGACGCCAGCAAGGCCGCTGGTCTACGACGCCACCAGAGCGTCACTGTTCGGCGCGACCCGAGCGCTACTCAACGACGTTAACTGGGCACCTCTCATCAGCGCGGCCATGAGCGCTACTAGCCATCGACGTAAGGGCGCGACCAGAGCACCACTTGCCAACGACATCTGAGCGCTACTCCCCGATATACCAAGAGCGCCACATAGCGGTGTCCTCAGAGCGTTACTCACCGTCGTTGTTACTCACCGGCGTCACCAGAGCGCTACTCTCTGGCGCCTTCAGAGCGCCACTAATCGACGCGACTCAAGAATGATAGAATACAAGATTGCGCCGATCAGAGAGGATTTTTGAGATTAACTTTTATGTGACGTCACACTGGTGCAATAGCGAGAGAGAAATGCCAAAACGTGAGCAAGAATGGAAGAAGAAGAAAAAATGTTGCAAGGAAAACGTAAACAAGTTGCACCAGTGTGACGTCATGCAAACAACGATTCTGTCAAATTCGTTAAGAGAGGAATAGCGGTCCGAGATCGGCGCAACCTTTGTATTCTCTCAATCGTGGACGCGACTAGAGTGCTACTCTCCGGCATTGCGAGAGCGCTATATACCGGCGTAACTAGAGCGCAACTGATATTGCAAGAGCGCTATATACCGACGCGGCCAGAGCACCACTTACCGACATTAGCAGCGGCGTCCGCAGAGCGCTGCCCACCAGTACTGAAGCCACGCCAGTACAGCCTAACGGGCTCGTAACGGAACAAGAAGCCGTTACCCAGCCACTGCAAGTGACGCTACCGAATATTTCCAATTGTTATTTGTTATATGTTCTTTATAGAAATTAAGGAAATTTAAATAATAAATTACGATTTACCAGAGCCCCAAAACTACAAATTTATTGTAACGAACCCTGGACACGGCGAGTATACCCTAGCATTATAGAAGAAGCATCGGGGCTACCAAAACGCTTCGTTACAACTGATATATATACATATGTATATGTATTGTATGTTCCTTACGTTTTTATATATGCTTAATTTGTTAAATGACCCATCACATCGATTGACCGTGTATGTTATTGTGGTGCGATTGTACCAGCTACTGGTGTAACTCAAAAATTATTTTAAAATTTTATGATTGTACCAGCATGCTGGTGGTGAAATCAGCTCGTTTTTCTAAGTAAAAAGTATTTTGGCGGAAATTTCTTGCACTATATGAGTCAAAGCAGTGTTTGTGGAAA
>NW_023458557.1:71033759-71037787 GCF_013731165.1 Rhagoletis pomonella
CATAGCAACACCCGACAGCATCTTTGTTGCCATGACAACGCAACATCACACTGCAACATGTGGCTGCACGACCACGCAACATCAGACACGCAGCCTATCAGGCCAACCTAATATTACCGGCGTGAATTTTTCTACGCACGCACGCAAGTTTTTCACATTTGAGTAACCGAAATGAATTTGCGTGCGTGATTTTTCAGAGTTGCATTTCTGTCCAATTTCAGAAGTTGAGCAAAATTTGAGCATAAATGCAGAATAGCTTCGATTCCCAAATTTAAAAAAACGTACGGGGATCGATAGAGAACATTGAGGTGAGTATAACGGTATATTTCTTTTCTTGCGGAAACAAAAACTATAAAAGTTATTAAGGGTCAAAGTTCAAATTAACCTATTTTTTAAATAAAAAATTCTTAAAAGGAATACATGGATTTTAAAAGTTTTGATAGGAAGTTCGATAGGAAATTTAGTTCCCTTTAATTTGATATACATACTTTATATATGCCTTGTTTAGTTTTCACAAAAATCTAATTAACGTACGCAGAAAGGAAAATTCTACTTAGGGAGGATTATATTTATATCAAATTAAAGGGAATCAAATTTCCTATCAAATGAGATCAAAATTTTTAAAATCCATGCATTCGTTTTCAAAAAATTTGGATTTAAAAAATTGTTTAATTTGAACTTTGAGTCTTAATAACTATTGTTGTCGTTATTTCCGCAAGAAAAGAAATATACCGTTATACTCACCTCAATGATCTCTATCGATCCCCATATGCGTTTTTTAATTTGAGAATCGAAGCTATTCTGCATTTTTTCCAAAATTTTAATTCATTGTCGCGCCAAAATTTCATAGAGCACAAACGTCAAATCGAAATGTCACGCAACACAAATCTTGGAATTTGAGTTAGCTTTTTACGCACGCCGGTCAGTTTCGGTTGGTCCCATACAAGTTGTATGTGCATGAGAAATTTTTGACAGTAAACTGCCGGCGTGCGTGAATATTAGGTTGGCCTCAAGAATGATAGAATACAAGATTGCGCCAATCGAGCTGAGAGCAACTGGCCGTGACGTCAAAAAATACCAGAATGAGAGAGCAAGACGAACTCGACAAGAAAAAGAGGAAGCATCGACCAAAAGGCAGTGTTGCCAAGTTTTGACTTTGAAAAAGCACCAAATTTGTATTGATGTATTTTATGGACTTTATATGAATACATAATTTTATTGTAAGGATGCCGATTCAAAAATCAATGTTTCTTGCACAACGGTCGATTTCTTCTGGCATGATTGAAGGTGCTGCCACATATTTCTTTGTCACATATTTGATTGTCACTGTGCCATGATTTTGTTTAAATTTTTGTAAAATTGCTTACCACACTTACGATTGCTATAAATTCTGCTTAAATTTTTTTAAGATTTTCTAATTTGGTGTCTTCAAACTAAAAACAAAAGCACCAAAAACGCACCAAGCACAAAACTCAAAAATTTTCGCGTTTTGAATACCCACTAAATTTGGTTCGAAAAGCATCAAGTTGGCAACAGTGAATGTAAACAAAAGTATTTTATGACGTCAGCGATTGGGTGGATGCTGTCAAATCGACGAAGAGAGGGTTAGCGGTCCGCGAATGGCGCGACCTTTATTTTCTGGATCGTGGGTTGGCCTGTATAAAGATAGAACACAGCCGCCCAACAGTCAGTCAGCACGGATCTGTGGTCGCGGGTGAACAGCTACAGTTGAAGGGAGCGATTGCTTGTGAGTGGTCCCCACCAGGGATACCGTTTGGATCTAAATAGATCCAATTGGATACATTTTTAGACGAATTTTTGCGGGATACTTATTTTTTCCTGTCAGTATAAATGTGGATACTTTTTTAAATAGGCCAAAATTTTATATTTCCTAAAAAGTTTTTTTCGTTCAAAAATCGATTTTCAGTAAAGATGGTAGAAAGCATTAAGTTTTCTAAACGTATTAAGAACCGCTACTTAAGCGTCAAATTAAAGCATTTTATTTTTTGTGAACGAAGCAATGAACATATGAAGAGATCTCACCAAAATAGGTACAAGCGCAATTGTGTTAATTAGCTTAAAAGGATGCTTTAAGCAAGATCTTAATATAGGTACATATCGTCGTTTAAAGTACAAAACCGCGTATCAAGATAATGCAAAACCGCTTATGTGACATTGCATAAATTATTTTCTAAAGAGTAAAAACACTTCTGTTTTAAAATGGTTCCCCTTTTTATAGAGCAGTCGCATTTCTGGCTAGTATATTTCAGGACGAATGGATCAGGATTGAGCCAAGAGCTTGTGTGAGCAAATCCAATTTTTGGTAGCAAATGTCAGTTACGCGGTTTTGCAGAATGACGATACACGGTTTTGTACTTTAAACGACGATATATATAAAGTAAATTATACTCTTTCTGTAGTAATCTCTTTCATATCACATATTTTCATTTGTTAATTTAAAAAGAAAGAAGATTTCAATGTCGTTTAAAAAACTAAATTTGATTTATTTAAGGAAACTTGTATGAATTTTACTGAAAAGACTTTAAATACACTCTAAAAAATTTTTGTTTATTTGCGCATATTAAGAGAGGTAACCAGTTTCCTCTTTTAATGTGTGCAAATTTGCACGCCGTGTAATAAAATTAATCATTGCCTGTTTACTTTTACATACCAAATTTTTCGCAAAGAGCAAAATTACACATAAAATGTTTAAAATAAAGTAATGTTTATTATTAGTAGGAAATGTATTTGTAGTTTGAAAATTTTTGCAATTTTAAACATTCCATATATGTGTATAGTTTAAGGATCTCAAGTTCAAAATCAAATTCTGAACATCTTATACATATCTTTATACAGATTCTTGTTGAAAAATAGATACTTTTCAGTAGTAGTTTTACATGCTCTTTTTAGAGTGTACTTGGTATTTATTATACATGCTTTGCAAAATACTTATGCACAAAAAATGTACTTTATAAATTGAAATTATAAATATTTAATTTTATGTACATGTATTCCAAGTCCTTAGGATGGATTAAATTATGTTTTTTTCATGAAAATGTTTGGTTTTCTTAAAAATTATGAGATGTATATATAAAAAAAGAAAATTGGATACATTTGGATACATTTTTGGCTTGGTCAGTGATACATTTTCTTGACACGGCGCGGCAACACTGGTCCCCACACACAACGAGACATCATCCCTCAGTGATCCCTAAGAATGGTTTCGGTCACCGCTCGCCACTGTCTACCGTGAAGCCGCGTACGAACGACATCCGCTCGTTCCCCGTCAACAGCGCAACGTCAAGTGCGCCGACAGGAGCGCTACCCGCCGCCGTCAACTGAACGACGTCAACAGGGCCAACAAAAGCGCCACTTATCGCCGTCAGCAGAGTGACGCCAACAAGAGCGCTCCTTACCGCCGCCAGCCGAGCGCCAGCAAGGCCGCTGGTCTACGACGCCACCAGAGCGCCACTGTTCGGCGCGACCCGAGCGCTACTCAACGACGTTATCTGGGCGCCTCACATCAGCGCGGCCATGAGCGCTAGCCCAAGGCGCATCCATACAAGGTGGTGTTGATTGCATATAAGTAAAAGTTCCGTGTATTTTGTTATTGCTTTTTGGTACAGGAGGATGTCAAAACGAAAGGGAATAGGAGATAATTTTCATCATTTTCTTTTGTTGACATCCTAAAGTTGCGCCGCGTCGTCTTGGATGACATTCTCCTGTACTAGTGTAGAGACAAAAATATGCAACCAGCTGGTCAATCAACACCACCTCGTATTGATGCGCCTTGCTACTAGCCATCGACGTCAGGGCGCGACCAGAGCACCACTTGCCAACGACATCTGAGCGCTACTCCCCGATATACCAAGAGCGCCACATAGCGGCGTCCCCAGAGCGTTACTCACTGACATTGTTAAGGCCCGTCCACATACAACTTTGGCGTCGCGTTGGCGCTGGCGTCGCTTTGACAGCAGCGCAAGTTACGCCCGTGCTTGCTACAATGAACGCGTAGCAGAGAATACTTT
>NW_023458557.1:71037887-71038358 GCF_013731165.1 Rhagoletis pomonella
CAATTTTTTGGATTTTTCACTTTTTTTGGGGGAAATTGACGAACTTATTGCTCAAATAGTCAAATCTTTGACTTTCCAATAATTTAAAATAATGGAAAAATATTTATTTCTTTATTTTGCTTTTTATTTTTCAAATACGCACTCTGGTGGCGATCAAAATTAAAAATTAATGCGAAAAATGGATTCTCTGACCCAAAAAACCCCCGTATACACATTTTCAATAATATTTTTTTGTCTTTGAAATGCATCTAAGAGGTCGATTATTTGGTATTTTTGAAAATATCTACCAAAAAATTTTGGCAGGCTCGAAAATGATTTTAGAGGTATGGTTCCTTGGGCGAAAATGTTTGTTATGGTCCATAGTACCAGAATCGCAAGGATATGAATCAACTTTTTTAATTGACCTACTAATTGACCCACCCTAATATATATATATTTGTTTGAGTTTATTATGCAAAAATGGCTACCAGC
>NW_023458557.1:71038458-71044607 GCF_013731165.1 Rhagoletis pomonella
TGCATGCAAAAGAGATTTATCGCGAACTAGTAGTAGTTCTTAATGTACTAGAAGCGCACCAGTTCAAAACTAGAGATTTTCCCCACAGAGGGGATTTGTACGGATAAACATGTATGTACTATGTATGTATGTGTGTGTTGGCACCGCTCGCAGAGTAGCGCGTTAAGACATCCGCCAAAATATTTCGGAAAAATATTAAGATTTAAGTGAGCTGGACCGATTTGAAAATACCTCCAAAAATGGAGTTTTTTATGAATAAAAATAGTTTTTTAAAGAACTTCTTGAAAAAAGTCTCCTGAGATGACAAAACAGATTAAGCTTAAAAAATGTGCATAAAAATATTTAAAAATCTTTTCAACGGAATCGTAAGAATGAGATTTTTGATGTTGTTTTTTTTACTTTTTCCAAAGATTGATTTACAAAAAACTTGAATAACTGGGCCAAAACTATTCTTATTTAGACTTATGGGACCTCGATATAAAGGTATTTTCACACTGTTTTTATTTCAGTTCAAAGAAAAGTTATTCGTGTCCCATGGTTTTTTTTTTTTTCAAATACCAACACATCATAATTCAACTTTGAATGACGTTCGTTCATCCTACCTTTCTCTTTCAGCCTTTGAATGAGCTTATTAGCAAAGATATAAAAGGGGTGAGAAAATACCATTCCAATGATACCTCACAAGTCTAAATCGGAAGAGTTAAGGTTCAGTTATTCAAGTTTATCTTATACCAATCTTTGAAAAAAGTTAAAAAACAGCATCAAAAATCTCATCATTACGATTCCGT
The DNA here is from genome assembly GCF_013731165.1 of Rhagoletis pomonella. Lineage (NCBI taxonomy): Eukaryota > Metazoa > Arthropoda > Insecta > Diptera > Tephritidae > Rhagoletis > Rhagoletis pomonella. Next base: position 71,039,247 of record NW_023458557.1, read on the forward strand.
TTAATTTTTTTTTAAAATTTTTTAAAAATATTTTCATGCAAATTTTTTAAGCTTAAAGCGTCTTGCCATTTGAGGGGGTTTTTTCAAAAAAAAATCTTTAAGAAACTATTTTGATTCATGAAAAACTCCATTTTTGGAGGTATTTTCAAATCGGCCCAGCTAAATCTTAATAATTAAATCTTAATAATTAAAAAAGTACCGATTTTTCTTTGTATGGGGAGCGATGCAGTCTAATGTACATTAGACCGTACCACCTCACAAGCAAACAAAAAATAAAAGTTCGCCGTGCACCCCTGAGTCTAAGGTATTTTTTGGTGACACCTATATTCGGCAATAATTTTTTTTTTGTTCTAAATGGTTCTACTGGGATAATCAAAAAACTTCCTTACCATAAGTTTTGTGAATTTGGGAGAGCTTTACTGGGAATGTACAAGAGCTTTTAAAATTATTCGAATAATCGAATATTTGAACAATCGATTGGCAATCGTATTTTCGATTTTAAAGCGAATTTTACAGATCGAAAAACGAGAAACCAAATCGATCATGTTGTGATAGACGGAAGGCATGCTTCAAGCGTTTTGGACGTACGTACACTCCGAGGGCCAAACATCGACTCGGACCACTATCTTGTTGTAGCCAAGATACGCACCCGCCTCTGTGCAGCAAAAAATGTGCGCCCAACAATGCAAGGAAAGCTTAACGTCGAAAAGCTGCAATCACAACAGACGGCCAATTTATTCGCCACTCGACTCACACACCTGCTCTCTGAGAGCACTCTTCAACAATCCAACGTACGCGAGCAGTGGAACCACATTTCCCGATCATTAAGTACCGCCGCCGAAGAAGTAGTTGGATTTCAGCGAGCCCGAAAGAACAACTGGTACGATGAGGAATGTCAAGAAGCCGCAGAGAAAAAAGATGCCGCCTACAGGGCCACGCTGCGATCGGGCGCAACGCGAGCCATGTGGGACCGTTATAGGGAACTGAAGAAGGAAGCGAGACGTATTTGCCGCAATAAGAAGAGAGAGGCCGAAATACGTGAGTGCGAAGAGCTTGAGATGCTGGCCGACAGGAAGAACGCCCGAAAATTCTACCAGAGGGTTAGGCGACTTACGGAAGGTTTCAAGACCGGGGCGAACTCCTGTAAGAAGAACAATGGCGACCTAGTGACCGATGTCCAGAATATACTTAAATTGTGGAGGTAACACTTTTATAACCTACTGAATGGTAGCAGCGCTGAAAGTAGTGAGGAAGACGAACCCGAGTCCCCAGTCGATGATGATGGAGTAGCTGTCCCACCGCCTGGCGAGGTACGTATAGCGATTACGCGGCTGAAAAACAACAAAGCTGCTGGAGCTGACGGCCTGCCAGCCGAGCTGATGAGGTGCATGCATCAGCTCGTATGCAGAATATGGTCAGATGAACGCATGCCCGACGACTGGAATTTAAGTGTGCTCTGCCCAATCCACAAGAAAGGCGACCCCGCCATACGCGCCAACTACCGCGGAATTAGCCTTCTAAGCATAGGTTACAAGGTCTTATCGAGCGTATTGTGCGAAAGACTGAAGCCCACCGTCAACGAGCTGATCGGACCTTATCAGTGTGGCTTTAGGCCTGGAAAATCCACCATAGATCAGGTATTCACAATACGCCAAATCTTGGAAAAGTCCCGCGAGAATAGGATCGACACACACCATCTATTTGTCGATTTCAAATCCGCTTTCGACAGCACGAAGAGAAGTTGCCTTTATGCCGCGATGTCTGAATTTGGTATCCCCGCGAAACTAATACGGCTGTGTAAAATGACGTTGAGCAATACCACCAGCTCCGTTAGAATAGGGAAGGACCTCTCCGAGCCGTTTGATACCAAACGAGGTTTCAGACAAGGGGACCCCCTTTCGTGTGATTTCTTTAATCTTATGTTGGAGAAGATAATAAGAGACGCAGAACTGAACCGCTCAGGCACAATACTTTATAAGAGCGTACAATTGCTGGCGTATGCCGACGACATCGATATTATCGGTAAAAACAAGGGCTACGTCTGTTTTGCTTTCTCGGGATTGGATAGAGAAGCAAAGCGAATGGGTCTGGTGGTGAACGAGGACAAAACGAAGTATCTCCTGTCATCACACAAACAGTCAGAGCATACGCGTCTTGGCACCCACGTCACTGTTGACAGTTACAAGTTTGAAAAATTAGACGACTTCGTTTATTTGGGAACCAGCATTAACACCAATAATAATGTCAGCCTTGAAATCCAACGGAGAATCACTCTTGCCAACAAGTGCTACTTTGGGCTGAGTAGGCAATTGAGAAGAAAGTCCTCTCTCGTCGTACAAAGATCACACTCTATAAGTCACTCATCATGCCTGTGCTGATGTATGGCGCGGAAGCAGGGACAATGAAAGCATCTGATGAGGCGGCTCTTGGAGTTTTCGAGAGCAAGATTCTGCGAAAGATTTACGGACCTTTACGCGTTGGTGATGGCGAATATCGCAGACGATTTAACGATGAGCTGTATGAGCTTTACAACGATATGGACATAGTGTAGCGAATTAAAATTCAGCGGCTCCGCTGGCTTGGCCATGTCGATCGGATGGACAGAAACGCTCCTGGTCTGAAAATATTAAACGCGGGCCGCGATGCTGGTAACAGAGGAAGAGGAAGGCGTTGGAAAGACCAGGTGGAGAAGGACTTGGCTTCACTTGGCATTTTCAATTGGCGTCAGTTAGCACAGAAGCGAAATGACTGGCGTGCTGTTTTGGACTCGGCCAAAATCGCTAGGCGGTTACAGCGCCAATTAAGAAGAAGAAGAAGCGAATTTTACTATTCGAACAATTGCAGCACTGCGATTATTCGAATAATCGGTGGACTGGGATCATTCGAATATTTGTTATAATTCGAACGTTCCATCGTAGCGTTATAAGCGGAAGAAAAGTGAGTTAGGTTTGCTGCTTTATTAAGAAAAAATCTCCTTCTAACCAGGTACGTGCTCCATTTTGCTTCCACAACTGCACTACGTCCTTAGCCAAATCAACTGTAGCAAGTGCACAAAAGGACCAGGCAGGTGAAATGTAAGTACAAACTTATGAAAGTATTTGTAATAAATAAAATGAGGAGCGCTGATCTTTTAGAATGCTTTCAACGAATGTGGTTCCGTCTATCGACCTAATTATATGAACTACAAATAAATTCATGCAATGAAAATATTCGATTAACAGAAAACGAGCGATTATTCGACGGTAAACGATTATTTTAATGGTTAGTTTAAATATTCGATTAAACGAATATCAAGAGCCCTAGTAAGTACATACGTGGTACTTGAGCTCAATTAGCCTCATCGAGACAAAAACATCAATACATCATACATTAAAATTCGACTGTAAATGCCGAAGATATGACGAAAAACTACAAAAGCCGACCCTTGCGTTCGGAAAAAAATCGAAATTGGGTTTTGGAGAAATTGATTTTTAGAGAGCTTTAATTCGCTGGAATTAGGGTGGTAGGAACTGAGATATTGTGGGTTAGTGCATACTAGAAAGTGTTACTTGAGGTAAATGAGCTTTTAGGAGAAAAATTTGTCTGCTCGAGGCAAGAACATCGATGTAAATAGATATCATACTTTAAAATCCGACTGTAAATGCCGAAGATTTGACTCCTAGATAGATATTACGAGGTGTGCACCACGACCTACTGACCTATTTTGCCGTCTACTCTTCACAATACTTCCTCATCACCTAGATCCCTTAGAAAGTTCAAAAGCTCTTTCGTGGATAGTAAGTGAATGTGCTTAACGTGTGGCCACATTGAGCCTAGACTTGTCTTACGTCTTCTGCAGACTGCATGCATGACACTCGATGAGAATATGGAGTGGTGTTTCGCTGGTAGAGTTGCAGAACCGGAAAAGGTCATTTGACCTTATATAGATGTCCACTTAGTCCTTTGGGAGGTTAAATATACTTTGGAATGTCCTCTTGTGATACCCTTCTAGAAAACTCTTTGCCTGATGCAATAAATATACTCAGTACTTCGCCATAGGAACAGAGATCTTGGTCCTGGTCTCTCTGGGGTCTTCGAGCCGTCTATGTACCAGTGTAGCGTGCTATCCTGAAGGAGTCTTTCGAAGGCGGAGATGCTCCAGTTTGCTTTACTGCATGCATCTATTTTAAACCTCTTCTTAAGGACTAAGGCTCTACCTACATATGTAATGTCTAGGAAACAGAACTAGCGGAGGCGAGTACCCTAGATTCGCGATATACCCAGACAATATGACCAAACCCCTCTAGCAAAGCTAAGGAGAGTTCTTTTCGCGACCTGCTCGCTGGTTATTGGAAGGAGCTCAAGTTCAAGGACCACTTCCAGTGCGCATCACTTCCGTTATGCATACGAAGGTCACTTGCACACAGCAATTCTAGTTTGCAGAGGTGTATCCAGCCTGTTGCAGATCATAGGCTGCGCATTCCGTCTCTCCAGAGCCACGCGCATCCTAGAGTAATTGTCAAATGCTCCCTCTACATCGAGGACTGTTTAATCATTTTCAAAGACACTCCGAATTTCGGTTATGAGTTTTTACATGCTGACAAGGATGTAGGAGCGGTGTCTTTGGACTGCTATATCTAATATCTTGTCCATTCCTTCCAGATACTTATGAGTTTGAACGACTTCACGGATAAGGGTTACTGGCGCCTTCCGCCACAACTGTGGAATGTAAGCTTCCGCCATGCTGCTTCGCATTATGCCGACTATGTGCCTATTAAATTCCCACAATCCTGCTGCAGCATGACTGGCCGGACGCCATCTACCTCAGGGGTCCTATAGTGCTCAAAACGAGTCCAGCGCCCATCCGACTGAACTCCGGGTAAATATACTTCTTGCCACTTTCCAGTAAGATGATCGCGGCCTAGTCTGCTCAGCATTCCGAGAGCATGACCTTGTTAAATAGTTTGGGCATCTCTTTCTGGAGCGCTAAGAGCTACCGAGACCACCACGCGGTTTTGACCGTACATTTCGGCTTGGTCTGAAGGCAGCTATAGTTAAAGGTGTCGGTCTGTCCATAACTTTGGCAACAAAAAGTTTTTTCTTCGAAATTACTTTGGACTGAAGGGTGTACGGCGAACTTTTTTTCCAATACGGTCAAATATACATACGTATGTATCTTCTTTGTTTTCTTTCTAATAACGGGTGATTTTTTTGAGGTTAGGATTTTCATGCATTAGTATTTGACAGATCACGTGGGATTTCAGACATGGTGTCAAAGAGAAAGATGCTCAGTATGCTTTGACATTTCATCATGAATAGACTTACTAACGAGCAACGCTTGCAAATCATTGAATTTTATTACCAAAATCAGTGTTCGGTTCG
>NW_023458557.1:71044707-71050631 GCF_013731165.1 Rhagoletis pomonella
ACCAGTTCAAAACTAGAGATTTTCCCCACAGGGGCGATTTGTACGGATAAACATGTATGTACTATGTATGTATGTGTGTGTTGGCACCGCTCGCAGAGCAGCGCTCTGCAAGCTTGGGGTGCGTATCAGGGATAAAAAAGGAGGTACAATTGTACCTTTTTCCGACGTTTGATGACTTAAAGCTACATTAGGTACAGTCAGTAGATTTTAAGTGCAATTATTATTATTGACCCATATTAGCTTTTTGATTTCTTGAAATATATGTAATATGCTTTCGAAATTACTTACGGCAATTTGATTATTTTCTCTAGACTTGTTGCACCTATTAAAAGGAATAGGATAAATTAGCAGACTTTTCGCGTTGTCGCTGGATAAAGAAGTATACTTCGCAAAGTGTGTTTTTTGTCTTTTTCGCCAATATTTTTCAGTAGTCAAAATTAGACAAAAACAACGCTTCTCCGATTCCCATTAGACTATAATCTATAGATATAGGCTCAGTTAAAAAAAAAACACCTAATCATGTTTAAAGTACATCCATCCTTTGTATTCATGTTTTAAATAAAATTTATAAAAAAGCTACAAATGAATGATGTAACTTTTTTTAGGTGCAATCTGTCTCATTTAGGTACATTTATTTTATGATATTAGGTAGAATCTGAAATTTCCATTTTTCATCCCTGGTGCGTATGTACACTTACACATACGTACTCAGATGTGAACAGCCAAATACGTGCGTAATAAATTTTGTATGAAAATATTATTTTTAAATACGAACATTTTTAAACGATAATCAAATATAAATTATTCATTTTTACTATGCACTATTTCCCTCAGTATACAATTGTTTGTATGTACATTAGACTGCATCACCAAAAAAAGTTGCGGTTTTTCCGCCAGGATTACAAAATTTATAATATTTTAAGACGTCCGCCAAAATATTTCGGAAAAATATTAAGATTTAAGTGAGCTGGACCGATTTGATATTTTCAAATTTCCAAAAATTTAGTTTTTTTATGAATAAAAATAGTTTTTTAAAGAAATTTTTGAAAAAAGTCCCCTCAGATGACAAAACAGATTAAGCCTAAAAAATCTGCATAAAAATATTTAAAAATCTTTTCAACGGAATCGTAAGAATGAGATTTTTGATGCTGTTTTTTTTTACTTTTTTCAAAGATTGATTTACAAAAAACTTGAATAACTGGGCCAAAACTATTCTTATTTAGACTTATGGGACCTCGATATAAAGGTATTTTCACACTGGTTTTATTTCTGTTCAAAGAAAAGTTATTCGTGTCCCATTTTTTTTTTTTCAAATACCAACACATGATAATTCAACTTTGAATGACGTTCGTTCCCCCTAGCTTTCTCTTTCAGCCTTTGAATGAGCTTATTAGCAAAGATATAAAAGGGGTAAGAAAATACCTTTCCAATGATACCTCACAAGTCTAAATCGGAAGAGTTAAGGTTCAGTTATTCAAGTTTTTCTTATACCAATCTTTGAAAAAAGTTAAAAAACAGCATCAAAAATCTCATCCTTACGATTCCGTTTAATTTTTTTTTTGATTTTTTAAAAATATTTTCATGCAAATTTTTTAAGCTTAAAGCGTCTTGCCATTTGAGGGGGTTTTTTCAAAAAAAAATCTTTAAGAGACTATTTTTATTCATGAAAAACTCCATTTTTGGAGGTATTTTCAAATCGGTCCAGCTCACTTAAATCTTAATAATTAACAAAGTACCGATTTTTCTTTGTATGGGGAGCGATGCAGTCTAATGTACATTAGACCGTACCACCTCACAAGCAAACAAAAAACAAAAGTTCGCCGTGCACCCCTGAGTCTAAGGTATTTTTTGGTGACACCTATATTCGGCAATAATTATTTTTTTTGTTCTAAATGGTTCTACTGGGATAATCAAAAAACTTCCTTACCATAAGTTTTGTGAATTCGGGAGAGCTTTACTGGGAATGTACAAGAAAAAATCTCCTTCTAACCAGGTACGTGCTCCATTTTGCTTAAACAACTGCACTACGTCCTTAGCCAAATCAACTGTAGCAAGTGCACAAAAGGACCAGGCAGGTGAAATGTAAGTACAAACTTATGAAAGTATTTGTAATAAATAAAATGAGGAGCGTTGATCTTTTAGAATGCTTTCAACGAATGTGGTTCCGTCTATCGACCTAATTATATGAACTACAAATAAATTCATGCAATGAAAATATTCGATTAACAGAAAACGAGCGATTATTCGACGGTAAACGATTATTTGAATGGTTAGTTTAAATATTCGATTAAACGAATATCAAGAGCCCTAGTAAGTACATACGTGGTACTTGAGCTCAATTAGCCTCATCGAGACAAAAACATCAATACATCATACATTAAAATTCGACTGTAAATGCCGAAGATATGACGAAAAACTACAAAAGCCGACGCTTGCGTTCGGAAAAAAATCGAAATTGGGTTTTAGAGAAATTGATTTTTAGAGAGCTTTAATTCGCTGGAATTAGGGTGGTAGGAACTGAGATATTGTGGGTTAGTGCATACTAGAAAGTGGTACTTGAGCTTTTAGGAGAAAAATTTGTCTGCTCGAGGCAAGAACATCGATGTAAATAGATATCATACTTTAAAATCCGACTGTAAATGCCGAAGATTTGACTCCTAGATAGATATTACGAGGTGTGCACCATGACCTACTGACCTATTTTGCCGTCTACTCTTCACAATACTTCCTCATCACCTAGATCCCTTAGAAAGTTCAAAAGCTCTTTCGTGGATAGTAAGTGAATGTGCTTAACGTGTGGCCACATTGAGCCTAGACTTGTCTTATGTCTTCTGAAGACTGCATGCATGACACTCGATGAGAATATGGAGTGGTTTCGCTGGTAGAGTTGCAGAACCGCAAAAGGTCATTTGGCCTTATATAGATGTCCACTTAGTCCTTTGGGAGGTTAAATATACTTTGGAATGTCCTCTTGTGATACCCTTCTAGAAAACTCTTTGCCTGATGCAATAAATATACTCGGTACTTCGCCATAGGAACAGAGATCTTGGTCCTGGTCTCTCTGGGGTCTTCGAGCCGTCTATGTACCAGTGTAGCGTGCTATCCTGAAGGAGTCTTTCGAAGGCGGAGATGCTCCAGTTTGCTTTACTGCATGCATCTATTTTAAACCTCTTCTTAAGGACTAAGGCTCTACCTACATATGTAATGTCTAGGAAACAGAACTAGCGGAGGCGAGTACCCTGGATTCGCCATATACCCAGACAATATGACCAAACCCCTCTAGCAAAGCTAAGGAGAGTTCTTTTCGCGACCTGCTCGCTGGGTATGGGAAGGAGCTCAAGTTCAAGGACCACTTCCAGTGCGCATCACTTCCGTTATGCATACGAAGGTCACTTGTTGTTGTTGTAACAGCATACAAGCTCACCAAAGAGTTTTTGGGGAGTGTTGCTGGAGTGACAGTCCTTGGCCAGTCGTTGTAGCTTAGTGAGTGATTGTAGTTTTTGAATCTCAAGCCACCGCTTTATAGTTTATTATTGCCTGTACGATCACGATGTATAGCCATCTTAGGATATTGGTGCTACATTTCCAGGTCTTTCCTGAGAGACGCATGCACGCCAATAAGGCTTTCGTGGCCTTGGAAGTGGTCGCATCTACATGTTTCTTCTATAGACGCTTGGTGTGTAGGATTAATCCTAGATACTTTACTTTGCAGGCCACGTTGACCACGACCCCATTCAAGGTTAGGTCCCTCATGCACGGGAGGGCTCTTTTCCTAGTAAACAGAATGACAGCAGTTTTTGCTGGATTAATGCTATGCAATAACTTGGCACACCATTCCATTGTTAATCGTTAGCCTCTTTGAATAATGCCACAGAGGGTGCTCTCAAACTTTCTCCTGGAAATTGCCACTATGCCGTCCGCACAGCTTTGGCAGCGGATACCATTGTCAGAGTGGAGCTGAAGGAGTTCATCCACTATTAAGCTCCGCAGAAGGGCATATAGAACCCCTCCCTTGGGGCACCCCAGAGTAATTGTCAAATGCTCCCTCTACATCGAGGACTGTTTAACCATATTCAAAGGCACTCCGAATTTCGGTTATGAGTTTTTACATGCTGACAAGGATGTAGGAGCGGTGTCTTTGGACGGCTTTATCCAATATCTTCTCCATTCCTTCCAGATAGGAGGTTATACTTAGGAGTTTGAACGACTTCGCGGATAAGGATTACTGGCGCCTTCCGCCACAACTGTGGAATGTAAGCTTCCGCCATGCTGCTTCGCATTATGCCGACTATGTGCGGATTAAATTCCCACAATCCTGCTGCAGCATGACTGGCCGGACGCCATCTATCTCAGTGGTCCTATAGTGCTCAAAACGAGTCCAGCGCCCATCCGACTGAACTCCGGGTAAATATACTTCTTGCCACTTTCCAGTCAGATGATCGCGGCCTAGTCTGCTCAACATTCCGAGAGCATGACCTTGTTAAATAGTTTGGGCAACTCCCTCTGGGGCGCTAAGAGCTACCGAGACCACCACGCGGTTTTGACCATACATTTCGGCTTGGTCTCAAGGCATCTACAGTTAAAGGCGTCGGTCTGTCCAAAATTTGGCAAACAAGTTTTTTCTTCGAAATTACTTTAGACTAAGGGTGTACGGCGAACTTTTTTTCCAATACGGTCAAATATACATACCTATGTATCTTCTTTGTTTTCTTTCTAATACACCTGCGCGCTATCTGGTTCTACATATATCTGGCAACCACTTTGAGCTCTTTCCAGTCTAACCTTAACAGCTGCCACTGCCGATTAGGGGATCCGTATCAACCCCTTCTTTGTAATACCGCTTTCTTATTTGGGCAAAGTGTGGCCTATCTACTCTCACTTCAGTCTTCGAAACCAGATTTCAAGAGGCTTGATGTTAGCTTTCTGAGATTTTTCACGTAAGATTATTTTTGGCCAAAAAGATCGGAGTATTATTATAAAAAATCTCCTTGCAATAGTGACTTTCCAGGTGGAATTTCCATATAGCAGTATCGAGTAGGGATGGAAAGTTTTGAAAAATAATCGATTCTCGATTCTCGAATCTTATTTAATCCTTAGGATTCTTGGAATCGGATAATCGACGGCGAGATTCGAATTATTCGATTCTAATTGATTCTTTATTTCAATCTTTCTTTCAGTTGAAAAGTCTATAAAAACGGCTAATAGCTAATAATGATATTAAATATAATGAATCAGTTAAAAATATTATAACCAGAGTTTAAATAGTAAATTTATGGAAAAAGTGCTTTATTTGCTATAAAATGTGTGAATGACACATATTCACGATACTGTTTGATATGGAAAGTAAATAAATTTGAATCCCCTCCTTAAAATTGCTTGTTTTCATAAATTCATGTCTACCATTTGCCAATTAGTCTTACTTAACCCTTCTGCAATGTTTGGGTCAAAATGACCCAATTTTCATGAAAAAAATTCTTTAATTACAGAGTTAGGCAATTTTAAATAAGCGGCGGTGTTGTCTATTCATTAAATGCATAAAAAATAAAATGGTTTTTTGTTTTATTTTGTTTTCTAGAAGCCAACATAGTTTTTTCATCCACCCAGAGTGTTTCTGGGTCCAAATTATTACTTAGTACTTAAGGGCAACTTTGAGCAGGTAAGAATACAGCACTTGCCGATAAAGTGTCTGCCTATGATAAATAAAATACTAACTGAATAAAATATTTTATTTCTTAAAATATAATTATTTCTATTATTGGGTTAAAATGACAAAAAACATTATACGCAGGGGTAAATACCAAACACTGCCGAAGGATTAACATTTATGGTAGTCATGCCAGAAATTTCACAATTCTAACTGACGCGTATCTAAAGATATGAGAAAAATAAGAGAATCGAGTTCTCAGAATCGATTCTAGATCGAT
>NW_023458557.1:71050731-71051983 GCF_013731165.1 Rhagoletis pomonella
TTTTTTTTAAAAAAAAAGGTATCAAGCTCTTAAAAAATCACCCGTTACATCTGCGCGCTATCTGGTTCTACATATATCTGGCAACCACTTTGAGCTCCTTCCAGTCTAACCTTAACACCTGCCACTGCTGATTAGGGGATCAGTATCAACCCCTTCTTTGTAATACCGCTTTCTTATTTGGGCAAAGTGCGGCCTATCTACTCTCACTTCAGTCTTCGAAACCAGATTTCAAGAGGCTTGATGTTAGCTTTCTGAGATTTTTCACTTGAGACTATATTTGGCCAAAAAGATCGGAGTATTATTATAAAAAATCTCCTTGCAATAGTGACTTTCCAGGTGGAATTTCCATATAGCACTATCGAGTAGGGATGGAAAGTTTTGAAAAATAATCGATTCTCGATTCCCGAATCTTATTTAATCCTTAGGATTCTTGGAATCGGATAATCGACGGCGAGATTCGAATTATTCGATTCTAATTGATTCTTTATTTCAATCTTTCTTTCAGTTGAAAAGTCTATAAAACGGCTAATAGCTAATAATGATATTAAATATAATGAATCAGTTAATAATATTATAACCAGAGTTTAAATAGTAAATTTATGGAAAAAGTGCTTCATTTGCTATCAAATGTGTGAATGACACATATTCACAGTACTGTTTAATATGGAAAGTAAATAAATTTGAATCCCCTCCTTAAAATTGCTTGTTTTCATAAATTCATGTCTACCATTTGCCAATTAGTCTTACTTAACCCTTCTGCAATGTTTGGGTCAAAATGACCCAATTTTCATGAAAAAAAATCTTTAATTACAGAGTTAGGCAATTTTAAATAAGCGGCGGTGTTGTCTATTCATTAAATGCATAAACAATAAAATGGTTTTTTGTTTTATTTTGTTTTCTAGAAGCCAACATAGTTTTTTCATACACCCAGAGTGTTTCTGGGTTCAAATTATTACTTAGTACTTAAGGGCAACTTTGAGCAGGTAAGAATACAGCACTTGGCCGATAAAGTGTCTGCCTATGATAAATAAAATACTAACTGAATAAAATCTTTTATTTCTTAAAATTTAATTATTTCTATTATTGGGTTAAAATGGCAAAAAACATTATACGCAGGGGTAAATACCAAACACTGCCGAAGGATTAACATTTATGGTAGTCATGCCAGAAATTTCACAATTCTAACTGACGCGTATCTAAAGATGTGAGAAAAATAAGAGAATCGAGTTCTCAGAATCGATTCTAGATCGAT
>NW_023458557.1:71052083-71060322 GCF_013731165.1 Rhagoletis pomonella
TAGATATTAGTTGTCAACTTGTTGTATAAAGTAGGCGTTCAGACAATTATAAAAACAAGTAATTTTTAAGCAAAAAACAAAACCGCCTTCAATTATCGGATAAAAATTCAAGAGGTGCAGTTATATATATTAAGTTTTGCCTCTTTTTCGAAAATTATCACAACCCACCGCCGAATTGTCCAATTTACTGCCCAATCTACTGTTTTCGAAAAATCAATGACATTGATGAAGACAATGAAAGAAGTGTGAATGTAGTTATTAGTAAGTTCGTGTGAATGTATTGCTATTGTCTTCGCAAAATTGTCTTGTGTAAACCCCACGTTAGGTACAGGAGAAGTCATACGCAGCAAAACCTATCTATTCAAAACCATATTGGACTGCCTCAGTCCCTGAACGTGATGGCTGAGCAGTTTGCCATCCAAGAAGGTGAACGAACTTGCAGAAGAGGGCACATCCGTTCTACTTTAGCAGCCCTGGGAAGGGCTTAGGAACGCCGCTTGCTACCTGCAAGCTAACACTTGCAGCAAGACAAAACTCATGTGGCTAGGATGGAACTAGAAACTATCGAAAAGTCTGCTCATACTGGTTATAAGGGACATATGTAGCTCCAGCACGGGCTACAGTAATGTTCAATTACCAGCGAAAGGCATGCGGAGAGGTTGGGGTTTCCGGATAACGACTTCTGCGGAAGCTAAAGAAATGAAAAAGAGCAGAAACCTTGTGCCACCTATTCTGCTATATCCCACACTCTGCAGAAGAAAGTTTATTGGTTGCGAATTTGTCGGCGGCTTATCTGACATATGTATGTAGCTAAAGCTTAGTATCCAGCTCTTAAGAAAAGCAAAAACTCCATATAAAATGACGTACAAGAAATGGCTAAGAAATTTTCTTGAGTCAAATTTCCTTAAGGCAGTACGCAGTTCTTCAGAAATTTAGTACGCTTTCTACTACGGTTTTCTAAAGTTTTTTGTGAAAAAAAGAGCACAAGGCAACCCAGGTTTGCAACAGAAATATATGCCCGCTCCATTATTTCTTGAGGAAAGAGTGAGGCAACAGGCTGTGAGGTATAAAAAATGTCAAAATTCCTTGGACACACACGCGAAATAATGGCAATTTTTTCTTGACCGTTTTCTTAAGAGCTGGATACTAAGCTTAAAGTTGAAATACAGCAATTTTTAGGTTTCGCAGACTCCAGACGAGGGTTTCAGTAGTAGCGTGTTTACGATTCGCGTGGTATTATAGCTGGCATAAATATATGTAAATAGGGGCCAAGGTGTAATGGTGTGACCATTGGCAACCACTTCAACCTAAGCTTCGCCATATGTGGTGTGCCAACTCCAAATGTATGTACATATGTGTTCATTCATAAGTGATTCGGTTATAATTTGTTGTTGATTTGATATTCAATAATAAACTCCTTGCATGCAATTATTTAAACTCACCTGATTGAGGTTGTAAACTTTCCACAACGATGGATTCGTCCCCATTTTTGTTTAGAAATCCTCTTTTTCACCGTCAGTTGTCCAAAATCAAAATCTTATCACATTTGAAAAATTAACAGTTTATTACTGTTTAACCACACCATCATGATCTAATAATGAATCATGCCACATCATTACAATTCCTTGAAAAGATAAAATTTATTCAGTAAAAATAAATAAATAAATATTTCACAAACGTCGTAGGTAAAAAACAGAATCAGTGTTGAAAACTAAACAAATTACTAAGAAACTGGAATTCAAATCACATTCGGAAAGATACTAAGTATGTTTTTACAAATGCTTGCTGTAAATTTTTCTTCTGTTGCGCTGGTTGCTTTAGTTAGGTTAGGTGGTGGTCCGTTAAGGGCTCAATAATACATTTTATATATTATCCATTGTGTTACCATTTAATGGAGTTTCCTGAAAAGTTAACTATTGGTGAAGAATATGAAATTATTAAAAAAAAGCGCTGAGAGCTCACATAAATATCCGCAAATAGCTAATGTCCACCTTCAGAATTCCCTCCAAGCTTCGATGTAGAACATGTCTGTTAATTGGGCTTTGTGTGTAAGCGGTTACCCAACACATAGCACTTCACATGTGAATTCTGTTGATTTTTACGTAAAAATGGTATAACATTGCAATTATGCATAACTGGGCTATTAGTCTCACCAGACAGAAAATGACAGCTGAGTAGAAAATACTGGGCAACTCTTCCTCGTTATCCTCCAAATAGCAGCCCATTTTAGTGCTTACGGTTGACTACCGGTCAGAAGTACTTTGAAATTTTATCCGATATTAATGGAATTCGGGTTTCCCTGCAAAAATCGCGACTACTCCATGCATGCGTGTAAAGAGTATTCCCTAAGGACCAAGGAGTACTCCAAAATTAATCACAATTCATATAAAAAATATGATCCAATTAACATTGCGATGTCCTAGGGCAGGACCATATACTCCATCCCTGGATTACAACAGAGTAGCACAAAACTACTCCAACATATTAACAATGACATTGTTGTTATATTTTTTGTTCTTCACTTCTCAGATGCTTTTTCGAAATTAATAAAAACCAAAAACAAAAATTAAAAATTACATGTTGCCTCTGACGGCATTCGAACCGGAACATGCTGGGAGCTAACAACTAACAGCGATCATCTCTACACGTTCAGCTACAGCCAGACATGCAAATGTGCTTTCAAATGCTCAACTTCAATCACATTTCATTAAAACACGAGCAGTGATCGGGTAACAAACAATAAACTGGCACAGAGACACGAGTTGGTCCGCTAGAGCATGATAGAGGAACGCTTTTGTAAGTACTCCAATATACCACAAATAGACTACATGGTCCAACGATTTTTGCAGGGTTTATCCTAGTTTTTACCAGAAAAACTTAAACCAGTCACAAAAACCAAATTTGAGTTAATTAAAATAAAATCTACCACATTTTAGAGTGGCGAAATATTGCGTTGGTGTAGTGCAATTTACGTAAACCTTCTTGCGTTTCAGCTCGCTTGACATCTTCCTTGGGTAGACAGATGGTACAGGCCCTCTGTACCCTATCCAGTTTGCAGCTACCCAGCAAACGTTTGGAGTCATAACTGAGTATTTAAGGAGCCCCATTTCGAAGCTTTTAAGCTCAAAATGAGTTCATTTTAGAGTTCGAAATAAAGCAGGGGCGAGAACCGGATGAAAAATTTTGTCGGTTCGGTTCAGCGGTTCGAACCTTTTTCTGCACTTTTGGATTGGTTCGTCAAAGCGGTTTTTTGGTCCTTGAACCGGGGTTTTGGTTCGGTTCAACGGTTCGAAAAACAAACAAGTAATAAAGACTAAGTTCGGGCGGAGTCGGACATTAAATACCCGGCGCAAGTATTAAATATATGATTTTCACCTTTCCGAAAGCCACCGCAACATGGTAAGCCGGGGTGTGTCAATTTTGATAATTTAGCGTACTTAAATTTCGAAATATTGAAGTTTCAAGCATTTCTGAAATTTACCGTTATATGAAAAGCGGCCTCAATTTTAGTCTGATTTCAATAATTTTCATCGTATTGCTTTTATTTGGCAATCACAATAGCCATACCGAGTTTGGTATAAATTGGTAGACCGGTTACCGAGATACATATATGTGATCACAAGTGGGCGGTGCCACGCCTGTTTTCCAAAATTTTATCATAAACGTATTTCTTGGTAAAGGATTGTCGCATGCATCAATTTTGAATAAATTAACTTTAATATTTACTGATTTATCGAAGATTGCGTATTTCTCCAAATTACCGTTATATGGGAAATAGGCGTTGTTATTGTCCGATTTTGCCCATTTTTAATACCGTCCGTCCTACGCCCGAAAGAGGTGCACGTACAAAGTTTCGTTAAGATATCTCAATTTTTACTCGAGTTATCGTGTGCACAGATGGACCGCCGGACGGACAGACAGTCACAGCTTAATTGATTTCTCTTTTCATTCATTATATCTATCTCGATTCGTTTTACCTGTTACAAACAGCCGTAATGTGCTCAAAGTTATAATACCCTTGTGCACAAGTGCGCTCGGGTATAAAAAATATAGCGCAAGTTTAAGTGTCAAGAGTCAAGTGCGATAACGCGCAAGGTTAAGGGTCAAGTGTCTGTCAAATGAGATAGGTTGCCTTTACATTTGATATTGTCACATGGTAAACAAACATGGTAGGTATTAACATGTTTAACAAAAAGAAAAAAGTGGGTACAGTTATCTATTAAAACTTGGTTGAAACGAACCTTTAAAACTTTATGAAGAGTGGTTCGGTTTTCGGTACGGATCAAACATTTGTGGAAAATTTCGGTTCGGTTAATGGTTCAGTTAATTAATAGAAAAAACCGGTTTTCCGGTTCAAAATCGGTTCGGTTCGAAACCGGTTCCCGTCCCTGAAACAAAGGTCTTTCCGTTCCTCTGAAGGTCGACTTATATGAGCTTAAATTCATACACCAAAAGAGCCTTAATATGATTCATATGGGATTCTTATTGGCCTCATATAGAGTGATGCCAGACATTTCCTATTAAATTACCCACGAAAATCGTCAAAAATCTCACAATTACCCACATCTTAAAAATGTATCCCACAAAATCAATTTTTGGAAATTGTTCAGGGAAGACGAAAAATCGATGTAGTTTCGTATTACTTGTCATTCTGCATCAAAAACTAAATTTTGAAAAAAAAAAATGGACCTGACACCTTTTCACCTTTAGGTAGCGATATACATATAATATTCTTTCGAAATTCAAAGGTCGGTAGATTACTGACTAAAGGCCTAAAACAATTTAAAAACACCTACTACATTCATAAATTAGCTTCAATGTTTATTAAAGCCCAAAATTTTGAATATTTTTCTCATCATATTCGTCTTGAAGTAAACGTCGCGAGGGACGAAAAAAAAATAAAACTCAAATATAATTATTATGAATAATAATAATATGTAATAGATTGGCGCTTACACATACGCATGTTAGTGTTTGGTCGAGCTTCTCCTCCGATTTGTGGCGTGTAGGGATGGAAAGTTTTGAAAAATAATCGATTCTCGAATCTCGAATCCTAGTTAATCCTTACGATTCTTGTTAGTACAACGAATCAGTTGAAATTATTGTAACAAGAGTTTAATAATAAATTTGTGGAAAAATTGTTCCATTTGCTATAAGATGTGTGATTGACACATATTAATGGTACTGTTTGATATGGAAGGTAATAAAGTTCCATCCTAAATTTGAATACCATCCTTAAAATGTTCTTCTTTTCATAAATTAATTTCTGGCATCACTATAGATATATGCCAATTACTCTTACTTAATATTTCTATTAGTAATGCCAGAAATTGCAGAGTAATTATTGAATCATGATTGTCCATGGCTCAAATTCGCAGAATGTGACTGATGAGATTGCACCTCCGACACACAAATCGCTTCGTCGCTCAGACTCGTTTGTGCTAAAGATGTATGCAAAATCAGAATGTCGAGCACTCAGAATCGATTCTCTATCGATTCCGAAATTTTAGAATCGATTCTCTAAAATCGATTATTTCGAGAAAAGGCGTGCGCCTTGATGTTGTCACACAAAGCGGGGGGACCTACAGTTTTACGCCGCCTCCGAATGGCGATTGTATTTTTATGAGAAGCTGTTTTTCATGGCAGAAATATACTCGTAGGTTTGCCATTGCCTGCAGAGGGACTACCGCTGTTAAGAAAAGACCTTTTTTTCTATATTTTTTTGCGATGTTGCTTTGCCCAGGGCTTAAACCCAGGCATTGCGGAGTGGAAGCGCGCACTGTTTACCACTACACCACAGCGGCCGGTAATTATTATGAGAAGACGAAAATAATTTACATCTTAAAATAATCGTCCCGCGAGACGAAAACCACTTTCCTATTGTTCAGTAATAATTATAGAGCAATATCTAATTTTATTTCTTATAATCGTTATGGTCTCTGCTTTAAAGTTAAATCACTTGACTTTTTTGATTCAAAAGCAACCGTTATTTTATATATTTATTTTTTTTTTTAAAATTTCAAAATTGTCCAAATAATTTTTACTACTAATACATAATTTCACTCCACATCACATCTTCAGAATGATTCCGAATTACGTAACAGTGTTCGAGACTGAATTTTGATCAATAATGCATCGATAATTCTGTTAAATTAAAATTCCGTTTTTATTTGAAATGTTCCTTTTTCCCTTTTAATAATTTTTGTTGCAAAATATCCCTCAAATAGGGAAATTACCCACAATCTGGCATCACTGCTCATCTGCTATATGGCTCATTTTGGGCTCTTTTACGAAAATTTTTGGCATCAGATATGAATCATTTCTGAGTCTCTTTGAGGCTCTTGCGTGACACTTATTGGCCTCGTGAATGGCTCCTTTTCGGACTCTTATTTTAGGTTGCTCGTTGAGCGTTATTGTCCTTGTCCTTAGACTCTTATTGAACCTAAAATACATACATAACTATGTCCATACAACTACATATGTATGTATACATACCTCAGTGCATATGTATAAACATTCCAACATATTTACACAGTTTTTTTTTTGAAACTCGCACACATTTTTTTTATTTTTGAAACTCATATTTCTGAACGCTCAGAATATGTTTGCGGTGTATATGTGGACTTTTCTAGAGCCAGCTACTATGCGGTGATCCCATAGACGAGATGGGTCGGAGAATCGGCGCGTATATCTAGTGTATTATTTATTGGTGGTCTCAAATCTCAAAGCAGCCATACCGCTGCTTAACGGGCATAGAAGGCGGTTATGGCTTTACTGGATCGCTCCGCAAGGTTCCGTTTCAAGTCAAACTCCCTTTCAGGAATTATACCGAAACTTTGTTGGAGAGTGCAATGATCCATATAATTGAGAAAGGGAATCGAATGTTTCCTCATGAACAATATCATTTCAACCTCGTGCGATAGGTCTTAAGCCCACTCTCCCTCTACTGACTATTCAGAGGTCGGGAGCGTTGTGTAGAAGTTCGCTTAGTATTTGGAGATGTTTACCCGCTGCCGTGAGTGCAATGTCGTCAGCACAAGCTATTGTATATACTTGGTTATGGACACACCCCAAATATCTGAGGTCACAGTTCTCCTAACAATGTGGTGTTTTATAAGTTCCACCGGTACTTAAATGAGTTACCTGACGACGGTATCTGTGAGTATATTGTTAAATGCGCATTCAACGTTAAAAAGTGCAAGTCCCTTTTCAGTTTGGGAAACAATTTCAGGATTTGCCTTTAAAAGAAGCATTTTGACATTCTGATGCGCCTTCCGACAGGCGACGCTGACTTTCTAAAATTAAAATAATTAAGTGCGCTTGGGCCCCACTGCAGAAGTGAAACTTAGTTCGTCTAATAGAGAATATACATATGTAAATATGCATTTCAATTGATTTGAAACTGAGTAAAACGACCGGCTAGTTAAAATAATGTTATAAACTTAAGGTTTTATTTTATCTCTTTTCTATTTGTATCCGTATCTCCACCCTCTTCGATATGATTACATTTATTTTAATTTGTTTTTCTTTATCTTTATACTCTTCTTTATGCTGATATTAATTTTTTTATCTTTATTTTATGTTTCATACACAATTTCACCATCCCCTCTGCCCCTATAAAAGGGTACCTTGATCTGTAGATAATGTGATTTCATGTGATGCGATGTGATACAATGTCATATCGTGTGTGTGATGACATATCGTGTGATCTCAGTCATGTGATTTAATGTCATGTGATGTCTTATAATGTGATGTGATGTCATGTGATGCCAAGTCATTTAATATCATGTCATGTTAAGAAGTGAAATTAGGTGTGGTTAGTTCAGGCGTGTCTACATATAGTATATACATATATATACATATACTTTTCTTTATAATTACTTTATCTTAGTCTCTCTTCCTTTATATTTACTTTTATCGCTATCCTAATCCTGATATTTTTGCATATAATCTCTATCTTTATGTTTACTTTTAAAAGGTCGTTTTTCTCAAATTGTATGATATTTTGAATTATGACGTTCTTCTAGCAAACTAGCGACGTATGAGTTTTGAAAGCTTTGGTCGGCTCGAAACCCACTCTTTTCATCAAAAGTTTGTACTCTCTATTGTATTATTTGCTGATCTGCGAAATTCTACATGCATATACATATGTGTGTATGAGTGAATTTAAGTACATGCATAGATCGCCAAAAAATTTCTCGGAAGAGTCACGCATTCATGGCCAAGGTAAATATTTCGC
>NW_023458557.1:71060422-71062976 GCF_013731165.1 Rhagoletis pomonella
AATTTCTCGGAAGAGTCACGCATTCATGGCCAAGGTAAATATTTCGCTTATCACTGCCAAGCACTAACTAGTTCAGTAAATAACCAATAATAATAAACAAAGATTTGAGCTCATTTACAAATAAGAAACTTTTGTTTAAACTATAATTGCACACGTAGTATCCATTACATTATAGTGGAAAAAAATCAAAATACTTTAATTACATTTATACATTTACTTATATTTACATATTAAGCACTTGAACCATAAACATTTTCTTCATTTATGCTCTCCTATGACAACGATTATTGATAATAACATAGCCAGGGTCACATTTGGGTTCCAAAGTGAAGACACTTTGTACAATGTCGGTAGATGGATCTTCTCTTGTGTAATTTGTTATTTGCGGTGGCTTCATTGTGTTGGCCAAAGTAAAAAGTAGCAAAATCTTTAAACACCAAAATAAAGCGCGCATCTTCGTTCGACTTTAACGAGTTTTCAATTAAGTAAGTATCACCAACGGATTAAGAACAAAGTAAGTGTGTATCGAAGATGTATGAGTATCGCAACTGAATGTTCTTACGCGACTGATTGCTCTGGCCAGTGGTCGGCTAAGTAACATAAACAAATGAGTTGTGTTGCCACCTTTCGCTTTTGTTAAATACTTATATAAGTTCAGTAGATTTTAGGCAACAATTTATTAACTCTTAATCAGCCTTAGGTTCAAATGGAATAGGAAAGATTTTAAATCTTCGGCTCAGCGACGCTAAGTTGGTAGTTGTACTTATGTAGTAATTGATTAAATGTTAAAGCCAACAGGAAGCAATGCAACCGAGGTTTCGACTGCACTCTTTTAGAGCAATACCCTTTGTTTTTGGCACCTAATGGCAAACTGATAGCTGGAGTCCCCTTTGCAAGAAAGTACGTCGTTAGATTTCCTACAAGGGAGCAATGGAGAGATCCACACTCTCTCAGGAAGCTCGGTGAAAATTTTTACACCGACGGCTCAAAGACTGAAAATGGTACTGAAGCTGAATGGCATCTGGACGGTAACTTCAGATGCTTAACTCCTTTGGGTGCAATGGCAGCGGTCTTTCAATCGGCAGGGTGCCTCACCCTAACCTTACCGAAAACATATCGTCACTAGAGACAAATAAAGGCGCGAGCTTAAAAGTTGACCGCGAAAAAAGACGCATAAAAAATTTCAGCGAAGAAAGACTCTTAAAATAGTTGACGGCGAGGAAAGATGCGTTAACCTATTTAACTGCGAAGAAAGACGCGTAAACTTATTTCCGCGGTCAACTATGTTTGCGGGTATTAAGGCTCAGTTGTGCATACTTGGCATTACATATGTATGCAGAAGTCTGCTGAATCTTGATTTCTACTTAAAAATTGCATTCTGTGCAGTCCAGAGCAAAGTATTCATAACTGAGCCTTAACAGTATGTGGGTCGTTCTTAAAAAACATGACCAATTGGTGTCCCCAGACTTTACTATTTTTTATTTTGTTTCTTCAAAAAGAAAATAGAAAAATATCTGCATTTTTATAAATTATTATCGATTCTACGTAACTATATTATAAAAAAAAAATAATTAATTATCTGAAAATAACTTAAAAAATATTTTCAATGTCAAAGGTTTAGCAAACTGTGTCCTGTGTCCTGTGTCCCGAGCCAATTTATAAAAATTTAATAGTTATTTTCAGTTGAAATAAAATTGAAAAAAAATAATATGTACAATTTTTGTTATTCAGTTTGTGTATATTAATACCATATATAGAAAAGAATGATGAAAAATAATTTTTTTGTATAATTTTTATGAAGAAAATTTGTGTCCCCAGGTTTTGGTCCCCTCTGTTACGTCCACTCATTTTATTGAAAAATGTTTGTTAAACGTTATGACGCGTATATTTCTCTTATGCTTCTCCATCATAACTTAGCTAAAATCAACAAAATGTGTTTTGAACTGTTCAGTCTTGTTTAGTGCGTTGTTGAGTAAGGAACCCAATTGTATGCCGGGTACGTACCCTTATTCAGTGTCAACTCTGTTACTGTTGAAAAACGGTGAGTAAAGTGATTTTTTATTTATTTTATAATTTTTTTATAAATATTTTATGTAAATTAATTAAGTGGACAAATAAATTCTCCAAAATTCGAATAAAAAGCTAAAATATGGTATTTTTGAGTTAATTTGTCCCCTCTGTTACCGGTCCACTCTGTGACTTATTAACTCCAAAAACTCCAAAAATTAAAAAAAATACTGCTGGTTATGGATTCCTATTGTTGATACCATCCGTAACCACATGAGGCCAATTATAAACATATTTGGCCAACTTAATTTTTAAAAATTACAAAATTCAGAATGGTCATGTTTTTTAAGAACGACCCATGTAAATTCGCCAAAGAGTTTTTAGAGAATGACAGTCCTTGGCCAGGTACAAGTCTATGTTTACGTGTCTTTCTTACCCATGTTTTTTCATTTCGAAATCAAGAAGTATTTTTCGTGGAAATGATATAGAAATCAATATTTTTCGAACGAAAAACTCTGTTTATCTTTAGGAGATGTCCCCAGAAAAC
>NW_023458557.1:71063076-71076064 GCF_013731165.1 Rhagoletis pomonella
TTCGAACGAAAAACTCTGTTTATCTTTAGGAGATGTCCCCAGAAAACCCAAAAAATGCAGAGGGGACCCATAAAAATCGTTAGTATTAAAAATTGCTCAAATAAACAGTTGGGTATTATTATTGGAAGCATTCTGAAGAGAAGCCGAGTTTTCCAATCGAAAAATATTGATTTTCAAGAATTCTACACCGTTTCCATGAAAAATTTGTTTTTTTGTCTCTCATATCAAATACATGAAAAACTTTGAGCGCTTTGAGCGACCTCTAAATATTATTTGATTTCTAAATAAATAAAAAAAAACAACGGTATATATTTTTGTCGATATATGTATATCGAACAATCCTAGGGGATGAGAGCATTAAAATTATTAAAAGTTGAAATGTGAAATAAGACAGTTATGAAATTTTTGGAAAATGGGCGTGCCCCGATCACTTATGAAGAAATGCTGTATCTGAGTAGCCGCCTAACCAAACAAAAGCACTCGCAATGGATAACCATGTCTCCGGGTGAAACTATGGATAATTTATATATATATATATATATATATATATATATATGTATAATTACTAGTCCGATTTCTATATTTCTCATTAAATATATATGATCGCATAATTAATTTATTATTCCAATCTCAACCACTGGAATTAAGGTTGTAGGTGCAAATCAAGTCATTTGCAAAAAATATTGCCATTATCGCACCTGGTTTTAAAGTTACGTCGAGAGAGTTTCGCGATCATAAAATGTTCCATAGAAATTCGTTATTTTTAATCAGACTTTAATGAATTTTTAGAGGACCGTGAAGGTTATGATCTATAATGAAAATAATAATTTAACCGTTGAAATTAGATTTACAAATATTTTTCTCATTTCACCGTTATATTATAATTTTTTCTTTCGGTCAAATAACGATTAGTTTTGATCAAAAAAAATAAAAATCACGAACTAACGATTTAATTTGTCCGAAAAATAAAAATCCGTTTTTAATGATTATACAGTGCTACAAAAAAGAATAAAGCAGAAATACCTGGGAAGTTATGTATATTTTCTGGTAGGTCTTTTCGAGAAAATCCAGAATCGAAACATGAAATTTGCCAAGAACCCCCAAAATCTTTATTTAACCCGGGGTTTCGTATCTTTGCGCACTTATAAGCCTGCAACTTAGTTGATTATGAACATAGCTTCAGTTTATTGCCGGGTTTAAAAAAAGAAACTTGTGCCCTTCGAACAAATTTTTTTTTACCTTTTTCGCATTTTTTAAAATTCTGGTAAATTTAATAAGGAAAAAAACTAATGTTTATTTTCAAAAAAATTGATGAAAGTTTACCGAGTTATACAACTTTTTATAAAAACAAAATTTTTGAAAAATATTATTTCTGACTATACTACTCAAAAATGTTTTCTAGACCGTTTTTTCTTAATTCAGCATCATCAGTTTCTCGTTGTAGTGACGTGTAGTATTCTGAAATCAGTTTTATTTAATTTTTTCCTGCGAAACGTTTTTTAATTGTAGCTATTTCTTGGTGAATGTGTTCGCCTTGTTCATTACTGAACCGCACAAAATTATGTGGGAAGAAGTCCAAATGCGAATGAAGGAAATGAATTTTTATGGACATGTTACAACCATTCCACCGTAAGCATTCAAAAATTCATTAACTACCGCGACATAGTCGTCGCTTCTGTGGCTTGAAAAGAGATTTTTGCACGTCGCTCACAATTTTACGAATTTGAGGTCATACGATTCATAAAAAGAGATAAAACTGATGAAAAAGTACTAGTAGTAGTACGGCTTCACATAATTTTGGGAACACCACTTTAAGATGACAAAAAGCGTTGCTATTTACATCCATTAAGGAGTACCATTAATTTTTTCATGTTCGAATAATCGGATCTAAACCAAATTAGTATGGGACCGCCTGTGAGACACAACCTTTCCGATAGAAAAAGAATTATCGGAAGAAGAATCGGTTAACGTGGTCCAAAGTTATGCGGTAACATACATTAAAAAAAAATATAAATATTCCGACGAATTGATAACCTTCTATTTTTTTGGAAGTCGGTTAAAAATTAAAGCATATCGGACCATAAATTAAGGTTAGGTAAGGTTAAAAATGCTGCCTGCAACCAGTAGAGGAGAGAGGCATACTAACGTTGAGTGGCCTTTAGAGCAGGGAAGTGATAGGGGTAGTGTTCCAGGCTTTAAATTTCTTCCTCGCCTCGGCAGCTGCCGGGCATACTTTTCAATGAAGCACTGACCGATTATAAATCCATTAACTTGACTAAGTAGAGGACGTTTAAGGCGAATGAGTGAGTCGGACCTTTTACAGTTGAAGATTGATCCGATTCAACGGGTCGTCCTACATGTGGGTTTTTTCGGCGATATGACTTTACGAAGCAGTGTGATTTAAGTCATGTTTTGCAGGTAAATAACAGTATTCCCGCACCGAGAGAAGAGTTGACGTCAGACGGTGTGGTGCTCTGCGGCGAAAGCTTGTTTTCAATGAGGTTACAATAGGGCCATTGTTGCTGTGTGGCAGGTTGCACTGTCCTGTTGAAACCCCATATTTCACAAGTTCATGTCATCTAATACAGGCCATACAAAGTTTACAATGATGTTACGATAACGTCCGTTAACCGTAACAGCATTACCAGCAGCATTTTCGAGGAAGTGTGGTCCGATGACTCAGCCAGCCCAAAAATCTCACCAACGTTTTCCAAAGCCCGTTGTACCGATTGTCTGCAAAAAATAGAAAGACCCATTGAAATATGCGAAATAATATTTTTATGAACGAAGCTGTATGTGTATTCCATTCGCGGTGCAGGCTGATTTTTTATAAGAAATTGCTGACTGCTTAAAATTTAACAATACGAATGAATTGTGGATGTTGTGAGTGGGAGAGTCGGCGTTGAAAAGCGCAGACGCAGAACGGAAAATGTGTCCCAAAGTCATGGAAATACGTACATATGGATGACAGCGTTGCCGGCTTATAATTTTCGTTTATAATTTCTATTTCAACAAATTTTGACTAATAAAAAAATACTGATAAAAATAGAATATTTCGCACAAACAACAAAAAATATAATCGATAATCGCATGAGGCTATTGCCGGAAAATTTTGAAAAGCGCTTAGTGGAATTGTCCTACTATGATAGCACGGCCGAGTAATCAAAGTCAATTTATGTACAGTAGTCGAAAAAATTATAGCCGACAAATTCGACAAATTTTCGTTAAAATTTTGAATTTTTTAATAAGATTTTGAATATGCAGTTTTGTAGCCCATTGAATTTTAGTAGAATGAAGTACAAGTTTCAAATGGCTAAAAATTAAGATTGATTTTTTCGAATTTTTAAATAGCTCCAAATTTGAACGAAAGTATGTTGAATTTTTGTTCTAATATTGCACAAATTTGGAAACTTTGGATTTACACTTGTTTTGTTAAAGAATTTATAAAAAATAAAAAAAATTAAATAACAACAAAAATAATACTTTAAAACTTGGCACAAAGTGGTTCGGCTATAATTTTTTGACCACTGTATGTATTTTTTATATCTTTAATTGGACATGAACATTGTACATAAAAGAAGTACATAACAAAATTATACACCTACACTACCACTCTGCAGGGCCTGGGTTCAAGCCCTGGTCAAAGCAATATCGCAAAAAAATAAAGAAAAAAGTTTTTTTTCTTTACAGAAGCCGTCCCTCGGCAGGCAATGGCAAACTTCCGGGCGTATTTCTGCTATGAAAAACAACTTCTCATAAAAATACAATCGCCGTTCGGAGTCGACGTAAAACTGTAGGTCCCCCCTTTGTGTGCAATATCAAGGCGCACGCCACAAATCGAAGAAGAAGCTCGGCCTTACACTAACATATGTGTAAGCTTCAATCCATTATTACCATTAATGTGCAAATTTGAAATGGGTACGGATTTGCGTTGATTTTTAATATTTTTTTGCAGATGGTTCTAGCATTTTTCTCCATACAAAGTATGGGCGAAATTTTTTTTACATTGGAGTAGGTTTATTTTCTTTTTCCATGATTATTATTGCCTTTTATAATCCGGCACCATTGGCTAAAAATAGTAGTATATGGTTTTCATATTCATTTCATAAATATTTAATTTTGGTAATCTCAAAATCGGAGTGTTTTTTGCAAGAGAGGGAGTGACTTAGTGTTCAGTTATCAGGTGCCTGGTTATCAGGTTATATGATTATGTGGTTATATTTTTATTCAGTTTACAACGATAAAATACACTACAGAACAATAATTTTTGACCAGATAACCTGATAACCAGGCAATTGTGAACAACCACAATACCTTAAGTCAAATTATTAAGTTACTCACTTACTGCCAAATCCAGCTTTTCTTTAGTTTCAAGAACGGCTAGGGATGTTTCTGGGATTTTTTTTTTGCGCTGTAAAAGGAACTGATCTTGCAAAATCTCCATTACGTCAGAATTTTTGGCACTTTTAAGCTTGATTACATAAAAATGGCAAGTTTTGAAATTATTATATATTTTTTCGGGGACAGACATTTTTTGGTTATTATCAAACAAAATCATTGCATAATGTGAGGGCAATTTAAAAAGTCCGTGACTTGTTGAATGAAAGATATATTTGTCAACATAGTCTCCTTTTAGCTCGATATAATTCTTCTTATTTGGCACTGCAACCGGTTTACGGAATGGGCCAATACAAAACAACCTCGCCAATTGCCTCTCTATTTCCGAATTTGCGCCAGTTGTTCATCCCAACTGCGGACAAATCTATCTGCACTTGGCACGTCCATTTTGTTCGGTGAGCCCTTGCTCTAGATGCTCACCCACGAGTGCGGAGTTGAAGGATCTTTCCACCCCAGTGTCGTCATCCATGCATACAACATTACCAAGCCAGCGTTATATTTTTATGCTCTTAACTATAGCCATGCCGTTAAAAAGCTCGCACAGTTCGTCATTCCATCTTCTTCGGTAAGCACCCACAGCCTTCTCATCTTTGTTGTTTCTGCGTCATATGAAATATCGGGCATGACTAGAGACTTTTAGAGCGTGATTTTTGTTTGCTATTGTAGAGCTCTGTGTTTCAATTGCCTACCGAGCCCAAAGTAGTACCCTGTTGGCAAGAGCTATTCTTTGCTTAATTTCCAGGCTCACGTTGTTGGTGGTGTTTATGCTGGATCTTAGGCGGACAAAGTCCTTCACTACTTTGCAGTTATGACTGCCAACAGTAACGTGTGTACCAATAGGCGAAGGTCCTTCCTAATTTGGATAGAGCTGAAAGTTGTGCTCAACGTCACTCTACATAGCCGTATTCGTTTTGCGAGGATCCCAAATTTAGACACGGCGTTGTACAAGCAACTCCTCTTCGTGCTATCGAAAAAATCGACAAAAAGATGATGTGTGTCGATTCGCATATCGAGCGTCTTTTCCAGAATTTGAGTGCTGTGAAAATCTGGTCAATGGTGGGTCTGAAACCACATTGATAAGGCCCAATCAGAGAGAACCTTGTATGCAACATGAAGAGGGCTCATTCCGCGATAATTGGAGCAAACGGAGGGATCTCCCTTCTTGTAGATTGGACAAGGTATAATGAGATTCTACTACTTAATAGCTGGTACATGCGCGCGACCAGCTCTTTGCTGGCCTACCATCCGCTCCGGGGTCTTACCATGTAACTTGATGAATGTTCTTATGCTGAGATCTAGCAGAGGCTGAATTTTTCCAGGGTTTTACCAAATCCCATGGGACAAGGTTCGTAAGTGCGCTCCAAGTGCCCATAAAAAGGCCATTGGTTGCCTCGAACTTCTTTTCCGGCGGCGAATTATGACTGAAACTCATTACCCAGTGTGAACGACAAAAGCCGGCGGCACATTCTATCTGCCACCGCAATTATGAAACCGAATTTGCGCCGTAAAAGACGTCACTGGATGATATTTACAATATATACTGGCTATGTAAGCAGAAACATTTTTGCCAAAAATGGTCTGTTAGGTGGCGCCAGGGTTGATATCTTTTAAACCGTATTTATGCTCTGATTTGTTTCACATTTGGCATGTTTAGTTTAAACGTAATAAAACATAAATTTGCCAAAAATGGAGCTGCTGCACTTTGGCGCCTTTTGACTTTTTTCGTTGCAAAACTCATAACTTTTGAACTAATGAAGATATTTTAATAACCAGAATTGCCAGATGTGGGGATTTTGCCCCATTTTGGGGATTTATGAAACCATTTGGGGATAGGTTTTTTCGTTTGGGGATGTGGGGATTTTATGGGGATTTTTGTTTGGTTTAAAACTTTGATATTGAAATTAAAACATATATTTTTCTGGCTGCCCATAAAAATTTCGCGAATAAAGATTTTATTAGTACATACTTTTTGCGCGATATGTTTGTAAGGTTTTCCTTATGCCGTCAAAGCATTATTCGCAGGCGCAGATGTCTGCTTTGATTGGCTGAACAAACAATTTTCGCAACAACCTTCACGAAAGAAATTCAAAAAAAATAAATGGTATTCTTTAGCTATTTGAGACTTGTACTTTATTACACTAAAAAAGTTTGATTACTTTTTGATTTTAAACTTTTATTTATGCTGTTTCTGTTGTAGATTGAATTATATTTTAAAAGAAAATTAGTTAAAATAAATAAATAAACATATGTTGTAAAAACCATCCTCTGACCATAGTTGTACGTATAACCAAATGACCTCATGCATATATGTACATACGTACATATACATATATAAATTTGTGAAAATGTGTAGAGAAAAGTATTCAAAACTGTAATAAAATGAAAACTGTGTTATAATGAAAACTGTGTTAAAATGAAAACTGTATTAAAATGAACTAACACAAATGTGAATACATGCTTTTTTTATTTCTTACTAAAGGGGATTTTTTTGGGGATAACTGCGGCCCGATATGGGAATGGGGTACAAAAATATTCTGGCAACACTGTTAATAACGAAAGAGGGGAATGAACACGAGAATTCGCAAAGGAAAGATGCAATTGGTTAAGTGTTTTGGTCTTGACCCAAATGGCGACAAATGGTTGAAGTACCAAAATTTTGAAGCAACCTCCAGAATTCAGATGGTAATTTATTTACTTAAAACATAAGGCACTACGCATCTTTCGGCTCCCATTTACAGACAAAAAAAACCCTCCATAGATCACAAAAAATCCAAAGTTATTTGCGAATGTTAAATGTTATATTTCGATCAAAAATTTCCTAAAGGGCAGTTGCATATTCATGTATGTACATATGTGGCAAAAATATTTGTACATACATATGTATGTATTTGTCTTTAACTTATGCGGTGTTGGGTTACGCGGTCTCCACTTTAAACGGCAAAGTATTCATAACAAACATTCGCTTGTAGCATGACAAATCGAATAGAAAAGAGTGTGTCTTCATATTTCATTTAAAATGTAAATATATTTAGGAGGTTATACGTACATACCTACCAACGCGTGCACTGTATTTATGATCATTTGCGACTGAGTTCTGCCTCTCAGATTGATCAAAAAGTTTACAACAAATTTATTAAGCTTAATTACTGTAGAACAAGTTGGGCATCATTTTGCAACTTTGGATCTTATAAGATATGTATATACAAACATACATACCCTGTAACTCCATATAAAATATTATTTTCAATTCAACTTTTGCGAACAATATGTAGTAATTTTTCTATACAAAAAACTGAAAAAAAGATAATGCTGCGCCCTGTAGTGGAACTATCCATCATGCCGGAGGTCGTGAGTTAGCTACATATCGTCGGTAATACTCCAAAACGGTCTCTTATTTGCACCGGAATGCATCTGGAAATCGTTACGCCCTAACAAACGAATCACCGACGATATGTGAGTAGCTTTCTCCCTATTCACTTTATAGGAAGGAGATATTTCGGGTAAGGAAATGTTAAGGCTTAGGAAGCAGCAAACTATGTATAGGATAAAAAAATCAAAACCTCCAAAAAGGACTTGAGACCTACTATAGCTTACATAGGAAATTCTCTGTGGGTTTCAGCTATGTATGTATGTAGATTAACCGAATGGAATTCTTGTACATTATATCGGTTGCTGAGTGTAAGATCGACCTATCTAGGCAGCCAGTTCGAAAACGCAATATCTCAAAGAACTTTTCAAGAACACCGTACTTCAGACTTTGATTAAAAACGTCCTATTTCAGTATCTTATTGAAAAACACCCTATCTCAGAATTTGGTTGAAGAACGCCCTATCTCAGAACTCGTTTCAAGGACAAGTGCACAAGTGGTCCGTTTAAACTTTCATATTATCAAGAATAAAGGTTTTTTCCCTGCGCTTTACAACTGAAAGTTAGAAAAGGCAACATCAAATGGATTTAGGGAAAGCTAAATCGTGGAAATTCTTAATCGAGTATACTCTATCTCGTGAGCACAAAAAAGTCTATTTCCATAAAATCCGTTCCCTGGTCATTACCATAACCAATTACCATTGCCAGTACCGCTACTGTTGCCATTACCACAACAAATACAATTGCCATTACCTTCAACTTAACCACTGCCATTATCAACACATCTATCATTGTTCCAACAATTGCAACAATTCATTTTCCACTAAAATTACAATTACCATTACCTTCACCATTACCATTACCATCTCGTATTACCATTGCCATTTCCATAACCCCCTCCATTACTATGACTATGGAGGGGCCTATAACCAGGGCCGCGCAAGTTTTTCATCCCAAGTGCGGACAGGTCTTTCTGCACTTGGTCCTTCCATTGTGTTCGAGGGCACCCTTGCGTTCGTTGTCCACCCATGGGTGTGCAGTAGAAGGATCTTTTCAGCGGAGCGTCTTTATCCATGCGTACATGTCGAAGCCAGCGTTGTATTTTTATGCGCTTAACTATGTCCGTGTCGTCAAAAAGCTCGTACAGTTCCTCATTCTATCTTCTTGGGTACTCGTCGCCCACGCGAACGGGCCATAGAGCTTGCGTAGTTCTCTCAAAAGCTCCCAAAGCCTTCTCATCTTTGTTAGACACCTTCCATGTTTCTGCACCAGATAAAGGAACGGGCATGATGTAAGATTTATAGAGCGTGATTTTTGTTCCCCGAGAGAGGGCTTTGCTTTTCAATTGCCTACCGAGCCCAAAGTAGCACCTGTTGGCAAGAGTTATTCTTCACTTTATATCCAGACTGACCTAACCACTAACATTATCATTATTTTTTTGCGTGGCATAATTTTTTCCCATCTTTGAGAAATTGTCGATGTCAAACCCAAATGTTAATTGGGCTTGTGGTTTGTATATTTACGTGTACTGGATTGAAATGCTTTGAATTTGTTTTTGCTTGCGTTTTTCAATTATCCATTGGTACTGTGTCGATACGTAGACATGTACATGTATGATATAAATAAACTAAATCACACTTGGTTCATTTGTTCATCCACTTAGGTTCTACACGGCACTATTGTGAGTAGAAAAGAATTCAGTTTGTGACGAGAGATTGCGCCGCGAAGTCATTGTGTCAACAGAATTTTTCGTATTTAACGTAAACTCTTACACCACTACATACATATATACATATATATATATATATATATATATATATATATATATATATATATACATATATAAATACACATACATACGTGCAATTTGACATATCGAAGGCAAAATATTTTGTTGTGCCAATTAACAGCAGTTAAGCAATGATTAACATATTTGCGTGAAACGGAAAAAAACATCGTAATTAGCACTTTTTCTTTTTTCAAATTCGTCAAAGAAAAAATCGGTTAAATACTGCTTCACACACACTCGGCCGCATTCACGTAAGCAATGAACACCATGGGTATATCCACCGATCCCACATTGCTCAGCGTGGAAATGCCTACAACGCTTATGGAATCACCTTCAGTGTCGACATTTCTCCCAGAAGAAGAATCTTCCATCTGTCCGCTACTATCCACCACAAATGGCACTTCGACGCCGGTCACTTTCTCACATCCGCTAACACCTTGCATAGACAATGACAGCACAGCCTCGGTCAATTTGTGCAATGACGATGCTGACGCCAAGGTCGAGACAAGTTCATCGGGCAGCAGCTCCGGCATTGGCATGGATGCACCAGATGCGGCGGAGACAACACTTTTTCACAAGTCAAATGCCTATCAACATTTACAAGTCAACAATGGAGGTGCAGGGCAGGTCAGGTCATAAGAATTTAATACAAGTACATATACATATATACATATATATGTATACACTTCCTCTAACAGCCGTACATTTTAGTGACAGTACGCACAGTGTATGAAGTAAAAGGTATGCGAAGAGAAGCACAAACATGTGATTATCTTTGAAGATACATACACTGAGGGAAAAAAATATTAAAATCAAATAGAAACGTAATTGATATTACTATAAACGTCAACGAAAGTACTGTAAATTGGTTAATATTCAATACAATTACGCGAATATCAAAATGACCGCGTTCGTTCTGAAAAAAGCATCCGTGAAGTGAATAATCAAGACAAAAACTAAAGAAAAATATTTAATTTGCATGTTGCCTGGAGTGGAATTCGAACCCGACCATCTCCGGATATCAACAACTTGTGGCAAGCATCTTTGCGCACTCAGCTACACCCAGGCATATAAATTTGCTTTCAAATGTTGAATATCCATCAACACCACAGCACGCTCATTGTACGGATAAACTGTACTATGTACATATGAATGTGTATGTTGTCACCGCTCTCAGAGCGGCGCTCTGCATGCTTGGGGTGCGTATGTACACTCATACATACTCAGATGTGAACAGTCAAATACGTGCGTAATAAATTTTGTATGAAAATATTTAAGGGATTCCCTTAAACTCGTTAAGTCTTAAACCGTGTAAAGCTCGTACGTTTACGAGGCTTTTATGGGAACGCCCCCCCTTGTGAAAAGGTGTAAATAGATGCGTAAAGTGACTGTTTGACAGATCAACCAGGATTTTGTGAAGCAATTTTTGTATCGTAGTATTTTCCATAACATCCCGCCATCTTTTCTCTATCACTATTAGCTAAAATACAATTAAAAATGCCGAAAACAAGCGGAAAACCTAAGTCAATACTGTTAGTTGATGAAATTCATTCATTTTATTCGCGTATTATTTTTTTTCAGATATTTTTTATTATTTTATCATACACTTTAGTATAAAAATTTCGGCCCCTCGGCAGC
Organism: Rhagoletis pomonella; assembly: GCF_013731165.1. Lineage (NCBI taxonomy): Eukaryota > Metazoa > Arthropoda > Insecta > Diptera > Tephritidae > Rhagoletis > Rhagoletis pomonella. The sequence goes on from NW_023458557.1 coordinate 71,074,268, forward strand.
ACTGAAGTTTACGACGTCATTTGCGCATCAAATTTGCCTCGTAAATTTACGAGGGGCTCGTAAATAGAGCTCCATACAAATTTTGACAGTTCTTTTACGAGGCTCGTAAATTTACGAGCTTTACGAGGTTTACGAGGCTTTTACGAGTATTATTTTTAAATACGAACATTTTTAAATGAAAATCAAATATAAAGTATTAATTTTTACTATGCATTATTTCTCTCAGTGTAGATAAATACATATCTATGTATGCATGTTTAGATCGAGTGGTATTGTTATGCAAATGCGCTGTGGGTGGTTGTGTGGAAAATGTTTTGACAGCACGTAGCAGCAACCACTAAGAATAAACGCATTACAGATTTCAAAAAATACGCGACTTAGTTGGTAAAGAAAGTTTTTTTTTTGTAATTGTAATTTATTAGAATTTAAACAGATCAAAAGAAAATGCAGTCATCTAAGGAAGTGCGTTTCTTTTACAAAAGAACTTCTCTTAAAAAAAATCAACATCCCTTCTAGGGCAGCATAAGGTTGCGGCGGCCTTTTCCAAAATACAGACTTATCTACAACATTACTACATATTTATGTACATTTTGACTCATATAAGTCGTTTAACAATAATACCATCTCGTACCCAATTAAATGTTGGGACACAATCCACATATCGTACCGGTTTTATTCACAATAAAAAGGAAGTGTAGCATAGAGAAGCTCTACAGTTCAGGTGTACCGGCAATAATTTTTCTGAACATGTCGTTACAAACAACCAACCGCTTTAGAACTATACGTTTGAGCTCAGCCAATGGGCCATAATAAAAAATCCAAAATGGTTAGAAGCACGCGAAGTCCTGTTTCTCACAAACAAGGATATGCACTCAAAATGGATTCAAATCAAACTTTTGAATTCTTAATTGCTCTATTAGTGCTTCTTCTTATTTGGCGCTGTAACCACCTAAGCGATTTTGGCTGAGTTCAACAAAGCAAACAAAGTTCTGCGCCAACTGACGCCAATTGGAAATGCCAAGAGAAGCCAAGTCTTTCTCGACTTGGTCTTTCTATCTCAGTGGGGGCTACTTCTCCGGCGGCGGTACGTAATGAGCGGGAAATGTGGTTTAACTGCTCGCATATACATATGTACATATGAACATTAAATATTTATTTATTAAAGTGGGCTCTTTGAGAGAAGTTGTCAGAGTCGAGTACCGAATTAACTCGCCGTCTGTTGTAACTGCAGCTCCTCGACATTGAGCTTTCCTGCATTGCAGGACGCACATTTTTTGCTGCACAGAGTCGCAGCATTCCGTTTATCACAACATGATCGATTAGATTTTTCGCTTTTCGCTTTGTTATAGGACATTTATAGAACGGCTTCTTCCGCATTAAAATACTTATCTACATATGTACTTAGTTCCGGTTCCAAGAATACAGAAGGTTTTCTAAACTTCCTACACCGCAAGAGAGAAAAGAGTTCAAATACATTTGTATGTACATTAGGGTGGGTCAATTAAAAAAGTTGATTCATATCCTTGCGATTCTGGTACTATGGACCATAACAAACATTTTCGCCCAAGGAACCATACCTCTAAAATCATTTTCGAGCCTGCCAAAATTTTTTGGTAGATATTTTCAAAAATACCAAATAAACGACCTCTTAGATGCATTTCAAAGACAAAAAAATATTATTGAAAATGTGTATACGGGGGTTTTTTGGGTCAGAGAATCCATTTTTCGCATTAATTTTTAATTTTGATCGCCACCAGAGTGCGAAAAAAAAAACAAAAAAAAAAAAAGCAAAATAAA
>NW_023458557.1:71076164-71135222 GCF_013731165.1 Rhagoletis pomonella
GCGAAAAAAAAAAACAAAAAAAAAAAAGCAAAATAAAGAAATAAATATTTTTCCATTATTTTAAATTATTAGAAAGTCAAAGATTTGACTATTTGAGCAATAAGTTCGTCAATTTCCCCCAAAAAAAGTGAAAAATCCAAAAAATTGTTCAAAAACGAGTAAGATCGAAATTTTAATGCTACCCCTATTTTTTATTTTGAAATCAAAAAATATTTTGAGGTCGCTCAAAGCGCTCAGAGTTTTCCATGTATTTTATATGGAAGAAAAAAAAACAACTTTTCGTAGAAATGGTATAGAACTCTTGAAAATCAATATTCTTCGATAGGAAAACTCTGGTTCTCTTCAGGAGATTTTCAAAATAATAATACCCAATTGTTTATTTAATAATTTTTTAATACTAACGATTTTTATTGGTCCCCCATTGCCTTTTGCCGGGGTATTTTGGGGGTTTTTTCCGGACATATAAATATAGTTACTATGAAAAAATGGTTAAATTTACGATTGGGTATTATTATTGGTAATCTCCTGCAGAGAAACAGAGTTTTGCGATCGAAAAATATTGATTTTTATGAATTTTATACCATTTCTACGAAAATTGGGTCTTTTTCTATATAAAATAAAAAATATACTTCAAGATAAAAAAGGGGTATATTTTCTCGGCATAGAACAATCCAGCAACAATGAGAGCATAAAAATTCCGACTTTACTTTTTCACATGCATTTTTGGACTACCCTAATGTACATATGGTACACATGTACTCGCATGATAACTACAACGATTATTGAATAGCTAAAAGGAGCCAAACAAAGGTCTAAGTGAAATGTTTGAACTATTAACTGTTGGGTGAAATCAAATTATATATGCCTCAGATGTCTCACAAACTGACAAAAATTACTTATAAGTCAGTGTCAAGTTTAATATGCTTGAATGGCAGTCTATGTGCTTTTGCCTGCTGAATCTAAATATGCGCATACAATTTATTTCAAGAAATTTACTTCCCAAAATTTAGAAAACTATAATTTTAAACCAAGAAACCATTATAACTTCAAAATTTAAGGAGATATGAAAATGTGTTAGAGATCGGGGTGAAAAATTATCTTAAGTTGCATTAAAATAACTAAGCTTTTTTTGCTAAGTTATAGGCCATTTTTCCCTTTTATGTATAATTGCATGAATTCCCGGAATTTTGGGGCCTTTGAGTTACGATGTCGTTTGTTATCCGATTTTGAAAATTTACGCAGAGCACGATTCAATGACCAAACGAATATATTTAAGACCAGTCTTCCTTTGTAACATAAAAAAAATGGCTCTATAGAAATAAGGCGCATACTAATGTACAGACATATGCGTACATATTTTAAAACAATTAAGAAACAAAGATTGTATACAATTGCTTAGAGTATGCGCAGGTATGCTGGGTAATTTTGCACACATGTTTATTGAAAGTAAACATATTAGGAGTCCATTAAGCCATAACAGGGGTCGGAAGTTGGTTACGTGTAGTCGCTCACGCAGTGATTTCGCGGCCTAACTACTCAGAGTTTTTGGGGATTTGTTTGGATACAATAAAAAAGCTATCGGTTGATATTCAAATATGGAAATGGCATTTTAGTAGTTGGAGGCATTTCTTAAAAATATGTATGTGCATTAGGTCGTAGCGGAAGAAAAAAGTCCGCCGTACTTTCCTGAGTCTAAAGGTAATTTCGAAAAAAAATTATATTTTTATTTTAGCCGAACGTAGATGTCGCTATTTTAAATTTTTTTCATATCTTCCGCATTTGTAGTCGGATCTGAAGGTATGATATATCGATATTCTTATCTCGAGGTGATACATTTTTGCTCCAAAGTTCATTGACCCTAAGTACCCGTTCTAGTACTTACACACTTTTGCTTAGGATGTGTTTTGATTGTTCCAGTAGAACTATTTAACAAAATTTGTTTAATACGGCATGTTCATATGTACATACATACATACATAGGTGTCACCGAAAAATGTAAAAATGCGACCCCTAGGCTGGCCAAAAAAAAATCGAAATTGCCTTCAAACTGAAATACTTCCTCAGCAATACCTCGGAATGCTTCGAAATTTCCACGCAAATATACTTTAGACTAGGCGGTACGGCGAGCTTTATTTTCTTTGGTGGTACTGTCTGATGTGCATATGTACGTACACTGAGAGAAATAACGCATAGTAAAAATTAATACCTTTGATTACCGTATAAAAATGTTCGTATTTAAAAATAATAATTTCATACAAAACTTTATTACGCACGTATTTGACTGTTCACATCTAAATATGAATAAGTAAGTGTACATACGCATCCCCAGCATGCTGAGCGGTTACAACCAGGGTGTTCAGATTGTTTAAAAAGAATAGAGCTATTTCTGAAAAAAGTCGCCAAAAATCACCAATTTTTTTTTTTATAAAATTCATGAAATTGGCTTAAAAAGCTTCTATTTTAAACCAAAACCGAATATGATGCCTTCAGGGTAATCATAAATAACACAAATCACTTATACAATAGTGATGTACAAACTTTTTTTTTTAATATTCAGACGGGACCAAGGTCCGTTCCCGACACTCCCGATAAAACCGCAACTTCCGCAAATTCAGAAATTTTCCTTAAAAGCGATAAATATGTCTGCACTTTTTTATGTTTTATTGAGACAAAAACGAACAGCAAAGCAAAACAAAATAATCGGCAGATGCCAGATCTTTAATTATTATTATTTTATTTTTTTAAATTAATTTAAAACCTTGTGAATTTTTATTAGTTATAGATTTCGGGACCCACGGGACCCGCGGTACAATTCTGAAAAGCATCGGGATGGGCGGGATCGGGATTAAATGTTTATCCGTACAAATCGCGTGTTGTGGTGTTGATGGAAAGTCAACATTTGAAAGCAAATTTATATGTCTGGCTGTAGCTGAGTGTGCAAAGATGCTTGCCACAATTTGTTGATATCCAGAGAGGGTCTGGGTTCGAATTCCACTGCAGGCGACATGCAAATTAAATATTTTTTTACTTTTTGGTTTTTATCTTGATTATTCACTTCACGGATGCTTTTTCAGTACGAACGCGATCCTTTTAATATGAATTGAATATTTACCAATATACAGTACTTTCGTTGAATAACGTTTCTATCTAATTTTAATATTTTTTGCCCTCAGTGTACTAAGCACTTACAAAAAACAATTTCGTAGATTGGTGATTTTTTGAGCTGCATTAAGGTTGACCTTAACTCGTCTTGATGGAGTTATCATTTCTATAGTATGGCCTGTGTTCTCCTTCATCAAATCTGTCACGAAAGTGTTCCCGCCATATATTACGCGTATTATGGACGTCCCTTTGCCGATTTTATTCCCAGCCTCTGTAGAAACCAACGCCGATTTTGAAATCATTCGGTTGCTGCCTTTATTTGATGATCAAATTTAGGTCTGACATGAGCTCTTGCCTAAAAGCATTTCAAGCCATTCGCACTTCACTCTGTATCCATGCCATGAATAGCTGCTCACTTTAGCAAGATGGAGAGCCGTCCTTTTCTATTACATGCAACCCACGCTTTTCATTTTATATGTTATAAATTGAATCGATGAATCGGACAACCGTACAAAATTTGCGTTCTGACTATCGGCATACATAGACAAGTTCTAGATCTCGTAGTTTCCAATATATTTTTAATAGTAGTTTTACAGGAAACAAAATAGTCTTCCAATGACAGATGAAAAGGTATTCAGGTATTTGGATATTCACAGGATGTCGTAAATAAATAAATTTTATTCAAAACAGAGGAAAAATTCAACATCAATACTGTCATCTCGCTGTTATTTGTTATCGCTTTCAGTACTTGTGGTTTCCCATGATGTGATATGGTAATAAAACTCCAGTTCTTCGCCTTCAGTATAACGCAGTATCAAATTTTAAACAAAATGGCTATCTTACTTTAAAATATCAACAATTGGACTTGTACGGTTGTCGAACTCACCGATTAAATTATTTATGTGGCTATTTATATAGGAAACAGAATTTTCTATTCTTTAGTCCATTTATCAAACCGTGGTATATTAAAAAGTTTATTTTATTTGATTTTTTGCTACTTTTAAGGAAGACTGCAGAATTATTACTCTCGTGGCTGCTCTTACTAAAAAAAACTGGGTATGACTAGCGTGGACAGGTGCAGGAGCCTTGGAACATCTTCTCTGCCGATGTTCTGCACTGTCAAAAACATGACCAAAATGCTTGGGAGCCTACCAATTCGAGAAGTAAGAAGACTTCTCAAAAGTAGGGCTGAATTTTTTACTAAAATTCGTAAAAAGCGTTGATATCCTTTGTGATGTTTACTTTAACGCGTAAAAAGGACCGGTCTATGTGCGGCTCAACGCCGGCCAGGTTAACCTAACCTAATCTTTCATATGATCCAATACATACATACATGCGAACATATTTGGGGAGAAATCATCTCCTCACCCCTAATTTAATCTAATCCATCTGCTTGGCGGGACCATGAACGTTTGGGAGTTAACGGACCTAGACATGATTTACTTTTTCAATGCTTTTGTTTTTACCAGGAGGGCCCAAAGCCATTTCCATAACCAGTTTTATATTTCTGTTTGCCCTGTATAGGAAATAATAGCTCAGTCTGACTCTTTCCAAGGAAGTAGTTTACATTTTTTATGAAATTTTCAAAACTTTAATATACTTAATTATGGTATCCTATAACATCTTAAACATTAGAAAAGCGGCACGAGCAATTGAACAATATTAAGAATAATCTATTTCCAGTAATTTATGTTTGCAATTTCCGCAAAATTTTGATATATTGACTCTAAGAGTTTGAATTAATTTTATGTTTTAACTTCCACAGGACAACAATGGACCGAACGGCACGCTCTCAAAAGATACACCCTCCTTCGTTTCGTGGAACTGGCCGCTCATACGAAAATGCACCTTCTTCGTCTTCATGTCCAGCTTATTGGCTATGTGCGCAGTAGTGGTGGCCATGATTGTTACATTGCCGAAGACTTGCAACCCAAAGTGAGTAAACACATTTGCGTAGATTAGAATAGTTCGCACTGATAACTAAACTTAAGATTTCTTTTCCCACAGAACAGCTTGGTATCGCGGCAGCGTGTTTTACGAGATATTTCCCGCCAGTTTTCAGGACTCCAACAACGATGGCATCGGTGACTTGCATGGCATTTCCCAACGTGCCGACTACTTGGCCTCGCTGGGGGTGGCCGGCGTGCGCTTGAACTCCATCTTTCCCTCAACGAATTACCCGGATGACTTCGAGCACCCAACCTCGGTCTTTGAGGTAGCCAGCGTCTTGGGTGGCGATGCAGAAATTCAACAACTGGCGGCAACATTACACGAACACAATATCTCTTTGCTACTGGATCTACCAATTGGCGCGTTGATTAGCAGGTTGGATGACGCCACGACGACGGCACCCGCTATAGTAACAGTGCTGCCAATGCAATCAAATAATGAATCTGAAAATACTGATTCTAAAACAACAGCGAGCACAAAAACTGCATCGCAAGTTCCCATCTCATCTGCTGGCAATGCAATTAGCGCTGCTATACTAAAATGGTTACACCTGGGCGTGGATGGGTTTTATCTCAAAGGTTTGGAGCATTTCGCGCATGACGACCGTTTACTGGCGAATCTGCATGAGTGGAAGCAGCTTGTCGGTCCCAATCGCATATTAATTGCGAATGAAGCGCTAATTGAGGATTTGCATCCGGCATTGCATTCGTTGGTCTTGCAACATCTCGATCTGGTCGATGTACACTTGCATGTGTTGAATGGTACACTGAACTTAGAAAAACATATCAACAAAATTCTGAATGGTCCACTTGCACCCACCGAACAGGGTCCATGGCTACATTGGTCAATTGGCGGTGTTGATCAGCAGCGTTTTACCCGCAATGGCCGAACAAAGAATATCACTTTGGCTGCAACGCTCATGCAGCTCATGCTGCCAGGTACGCCGAATATCTTCTACGGTGATGAAATTGCACTGGAGGCTATCGCCGATCCGCACAGTGAGCACAATGACACCAAGCACTTGCACCATCTATCCACCATGGAGTGGTTAAATACGACAAAACAGTTTACGAATCGTGAAACATTGCCTTGGCTGCCACATACGGCGCGCCACAGCCACGATAACTTCCAAACTGTGGCGGACATGATTAAGTTACGTGATCGATCGCCTTCGTTGTATAAGAATGCCATCTGTAAGCCGGAAATGCCGCCGCTATCCAACACAGAAATACGTTCCAGCGGCAACGACATCTTGGTGGTTGAACGGGTCTATCCGCGTCGCAACTCATTTGTTTCGGTGTCGAATTTCGGTGAGAAGCGGGTGTCCTTGGATATGACCGCTATGTACTTTAGTGGCGTAAAAATGCTTGACGAGGAACAAGGTCAGAAAGTTTATTTTTCAAACTTCGAGATTGGGCCATCTGAAACAATTGTTGTCAAGCTGGATAAGTAAGCAATAGGGGACGGGCCACCAACTTGGAATTGAAAAACTTGCGTATGCCAAAGAGGAGAGAATTTTAAAATAGTTTTTCAGTTTGCGGTTTATTACTTATTGTAAATAGTAATTTAAAGATTTTTTATATGTAGTTGTTTATATTTACTTTTAAATATGTACTTGCTCAAAAAGCGTTGAATAAAGCATTTGCGTTTTAAGGCTCCAACCAATGGTATGTTGCAGACACAACTCAAAATTACGTGTTTGTAAGAAAATGCGAAAAACTATTTCTTAACGCTTGCTAATCATGGGTAACTGACATAACTCCCATGGGCCCGTGGAACCTATTTCAGACTTAATTTCCACGAATATTAGACATAATTTCCAGAAGATTTTCATGAAAATCTCATTGAAGTTATGTGTGACTTTACTTCCACAATAATTACATCGCCAGAGAGGGGGAGCACCATCCTTAATATACAATTATTATGGAACTTATGTCTGAGATAACTTCCATGAATCACATCTGTGGAACTAATATCAGACTTTACTTCCATGAACTATAATCATCGACCGATGCTAGTAATTTTACGACGTGGAAGTTATGTCGAAACCCCCTATTCATATGGACAAGGAGTCTTTACCTTAGGTTTTTTCAAGAAACCTATGTACATATCTGTATCTCGCTAACCGGTTTATGAATTTCCACTAAACTCGGTACATTTATCAACCTTTGCGCAAAAAGTAATATGCTGAAAATTTTGGAAATCGGACTAAAATTACGCACAATTAGGACCGTTTTCTCAAGTAATCCGTAACTTTAAAACTAACTTTATATTTAAAGATTGCATTAAAATTTATGATTGTGTCCAAAGTAAGGCATTTTATTATCGGGTTTAAATTGGTTTACAACCAAAAACCATACATTGGACAAAACCCGCTAACAGAAATGCTTAACTTTAGATATAGCTTTCTTTTTAATCCAACCTTTAAATATGAAGTGAGCTTTAAAGCTAAAGGTTACGTCGGAAAACGACCCTTACCATGTAACGGTAAATTTCGGAAATACGATTACTCCGATATTTCAATAACTTATAACAATCTTTTAATAAGAAAGAAGATTATAGATTTTTGTAAAATGGGCGTGGCACCACCCAACTTTGATTACATAAGTGTATATCGATAACCGCCTTATCGATTTCCACCAAACTTGGTCCAATTACAGTGAACGCCCAATATAACGAATCTTATGTTATTCGCCTTGTTCGTAATATAGAAATAGTTATTAAATCGAGTGATTTTTTTTGTTTTAACTATAACACCGAGAGACATAAACAAAAAAAAATCAAAACACTCGAAAGAATCGATATAAAAAATTATTATCAGTGAAATGTAGAATAACAATATGGGTACCAAATGAGAGAGAAAATTCTGTAGAATTTATAAACGATAAATTTTTTGATTTAAAAAAACGAATAGGTATTGAGAATGCGCTTTTAATAAATTTTACCTTTTTAACTTAGTAAAGTTTGCAGGACGAAATTCGACGATGAGATCGTGTCGTTAGTCCTCAATAATTTTTTTTTTTCAAAAATAAATATTGCAAATTTTCGAGAATATTGAAGGACAACATTTGCAAACGACATTTTCCATTTTGCCCTTAAAAAAAAATCCTGACGACAGAGAGAAAAACTGAGTACGCAGTTTTACAATAATTTAAACATAGTTTTGCGAATATATTCAGCATCATTGCGTAAGTCGTAAATTAGGCTAAATTGTACGACTCCACAACGACTAAAATCGTCGAAAACCATACAGTGCTGCCAAGTTTTTCCGTTTTAATGCACTAGTCGAGTGGAAATTTTAGGCAATGACGTGAAATTTTCGATACGATTCGACTCTCGAAAAACGACTCGCATTCGACACGCTTCTCGCAATGAGGGTGATTAGTTTTTGTGTGTGTAAAATTTACTGTCGTATGGTGCAATACCCCAATCTTTTCAATAAAATAACTGAATGCCTTCAGTTTGAAAAAATATATAAATACTGTCTTTAATTCAAAGACAAAAAACATTCAAACATTTTGTGTATTTATTTTTTACAGACAATTTCCAAGCTTTTCTTCACTGCGATTATTTTTTTGCAAATCCTTTAATACCGAAAGTAACTTGATGTTAAAACAAACTTTGATTTTGCAAAGAACACGAAGTTTCAGCAAAAAAACATAAACAGCTTTCGTTATATGTATCGAAAAATAAAAATCGTGTGCGTGAGATAATTTTGACGATGCGTTGAACCGAAAATTCGTTATTCCGAAAGTTCGTTCTACTGGACGTGCACTGTATTTCAATATACCATAGCATATTATGTCAAATGAGTTGTGCAGAAATAAAGCGTCATATGAGTCTAAACGCTACAAGAATGAGAATTTGTCAAATAATACATCAAAACCCTAATGTAAAACACCTCTCTATGGTACCACAACCAGACCTTTTGCCTCGGCATATAAGCGCGCGTTTGGCATTTGCCGACAAGTACCAGTTTTAGGATGAGGAGTGGCAAAGCGTGATGTTCAGTGACGAAAAAAAGTGTTCAATCTCGAGTCTCAATCTGAGTTTTATGTTTCTTATATGATATTACTCTGGAAATACATAATTAAAAAAAAAAACTTTTATAACTGCTTTTATTAATAATTTAATGACTTTGAAGCCGTGCACATACAATTTCTTTACTCAGCTATTTATTTGTTTTAGTATATCTTTTCAAATTTCGATTTAATTAAAATTTCGCGTTGGAATCCTGTTCTTTATACAAAACTGAACGGTTACGTTATTTTGGCGGTTAGAGCTCGATATGTAAATAAATGTTCAAGATCATAGGGCTTTGAAATGTTTTTGCGTTCGAACATTTGCATCGCATTAAAGCTGTAAGTACAAGTGCAATGTCCCGAAGACAGCGCCATGCGCTCACGTAATAACTTTTACTAGATATGATCGGAGCACACTTGGCTGACTTCTTAGATTGATAAGTCGTTTGCTTGATGGGTCGGTTATTGCTACATATCGCCTTTTTTGGTGCCGCTTTTATTTGCAGGGAAATTAATACAATTGGTGGTATGCCCAGCAGTTAGGCAAACCCTCAGCCTAAAGCTTCGTACAATAACCAAAAGAGTTGCACAAGCGGCGATATATTCATATGTACATACATACATATATACAATGTACATACAAACACATGCATATGCAGAGCTGCAACTGGACGCATTTAGTTACTCTTCTTACTGGCTTATTTGCCTCTTTGAGTACGTAGTATTTGTACAAAGCCAAAGCCTGAGGTAAGAAATAAAGAAAGCAAAAAAAAAAAATGTGCTCAGCTACGTACATACACATCAATGTAAACATAAGTACGCAGGCGTAAACGATTGGCGTACTAGCGACGTTCGTATGTACATATAACACTGAACATAAATAGTATTCGTCTCTACTACAGATTTTGCAATATTTTGCCCAACTTACCGAAGAAGTGGGTGAAGCGTGCCTTAATCAGCTTTTCTTCACATACATAGATATGTATGTATATGTAGATATCTGTGATCATATGGAATGGTAGTTTAAGTCGGGAATTTGGCGCCAAGCCTTTGAAGAACTCTTGGCAAATAAAAGTAAAAAGAATAGTTCTGACGATATTCTGTTTAAATGTTAACAAAAAATTTCCTTGTGGTTTAAACAATAAACGGAATGGCGTATTAAAATAAAGCCAGCCTCTCGCCTTAAGCTATTATTCGATATGACCACAGAATAGGGATGTTTCGAATTTTTTATATTTTTCACATTCGCGAATCTTAGGATAACATTAAAAAAATGCTATAATCGACTTAAGTCATCGATTTTATTATTCAAAAATTTTGTAAATTATTACAGTATTGAATGAGTGCTTAACCTATATAGTGTTTTATTATAGTAGTCAAAGTTCAAAAGCGGCATATTATATTTAAAAAAAAATTAATTTTGCTGCCCTTTATCCCATGAGGCGATTTCTTAGAGGCTCGTATATAAGGCCGGCTGCACTGAACAATTGCTCACTAGGAACGCTGGCAGGTGGAGCGTTCAAATATTTGCGGGCCAGATCTGTCAATTTGTCGTATTTTAGTTTAGTTTTCCACCAATCGAAGGGATTTTCACCGAGATGAGCTCGTTTTTCTTTAAGATAGGCCTTGAATTGAGCTTTAATTTAACATTTTTAATTTTTGTTTAATTTTAATTAAACATTCGTGCTTTCGCTGGAGGAATCTAAAATTATTTCTAAGTTGCTTATAAGACTTTTAGCAGTACTTGTTGAAGGCCCATCAATGTTGCTTGATATATTACTTAAACGTTTAGCGTCTGAAGCTAAAAGCCGGTTATTGTGCGCACCCTGGTTAGACAGACTTAGAGCCATTTCAAAAATATTAGAGTGGACTCTCTGCCCATGTACACATTCGCATTCGCAAAACATTCGTATCATTTCATGCGAATGGGAATGTGTAAAATGATGCGAATCATTTGCATAACGAATGCGAATGCAAATATTCGCAACATCCCTGCTACAGATATATATATTACACCGTATCAACAGATGTTCGTCATACACCTCTGAGTTCAGACAAGGCAATTTCGAAATAAAGTAATATAAGAAAATTTTAAAACAAACTTTTATTTAGATGAGGGGTCTTTTCTGACATATTAAATCCTCTTCTTCTTATTTGACGTTGTAACCGCCAAAGCGATTTTGGCTGAGTTCAACAGAGCACGCCAGTCGTTTCTCTTCTGCGCCAACTGACGCCTGATCGCAGCGTGACCCTGTAGGTGGCATTATTTTTCTCTGCAGCTTCTTGACACTCCTTATCCTATCAGTTTTGCTTTCGGACTCGCTGAAATCCGTTTACTGCTTCTGCGGCGGTATTTAATGAACGCCGTCGGTTTGTTGAAGAGTGCCCTATGAGAGCAGGTGTGAGAAACGAGTAGCGAATGAGTTGGCCGTCTGTTGTGGCTGCTTTTCGACATTAAGATTTCCTTGTATTTTTTGGGCGCACATTCTTGGCTGTAACAAGATAGTGAGCCGAGTTTCTCCATCTTGAGACATCCAAATAGTTTTATGGATCTTTTTATGCTAATATACGCTCCAAGCGCTTATAAAGGAGATCCTTGATCTTCTCGTCCTTCTCTTCCGTCGCGCAGATGAGCGATTGTGCTAGACGTTCGTCCACCGGGGTGAACGTCAGTACTCACAGACGGAGTCTCTCGTCCACTACAAATCCAGCACCGAATTTGCGCTCCTTTACATGGTAGCTGCCTGGCCCCGTCTAACGCATTTCTTGGATGGCGGTGATATCAGCTTTTGTCCTTACGAGGACATCAACCATCCGGGCAGAGGCAACTTCCCCAATAAGGGTCCGGACATTCCAGGTGCATGCCCTTAATTCGTAGTCCTTTGAACGTTTGCCGTGATTGTCATCAAAATGGTAGTCTCTATTGCTGGAACGGGGGTGGTTTCGCAACCCGCTTCCTCCAAGACAGCCGCCCGCTTGCATCCCCAGTTACTGATGAACAGGCGCTGCACACCGCAGTGAGCAAGAGTCGTGACTGAGTGTAGCGACTTTACCACATTGCGCAAAAACTCCAAACTTCGACAGACCATATCTCGGAAGAACAGAAAGATAAAAAGTATTTCTCGAATACGTGTTCGCTTATTTCATGCATAGGACCAACAAAAAATGTAAAGCTTATCTAACTAAAAATAATGCCTAATATAAAAGGAAATAAGGGAGCGGTGCTTGTACCCTGGTCTGAGTATTTGACGAATAAAATTTTACCTCACTGTATGTAAAATTGCCAGCCGATGCTTGGATTTGGAGAAAGAAGAAATGCTAAAGTGTAAATGGAAGTATGGAGAAATTTAATGCAGCGAGACAGCGACAGTAGCAGAAAAAGGTCCAACGACAGCACAGCTATTGAGGTGCAAAAAATGGTTAGTTTGTTTTGCTATATCCAACCACACAGACGCGACGCTCGTTCGCTTGAATAATTTACATACGTAACAAATTATTTGTGGCGTACTTTATTGAATTTTTTACGTTGTTGTTCATTAGATTCTAACTACTGGTGTACTTTGTTGCAGTAACTACACATACGAAGATTGGTTGCGTACACTGAAGAGCCGATACTTCCATCACACAACGGCAACAAATAATTAATCAGTCCCGGTTCTTTCATTTCGACGCACTTGCAATGGCTACTTTGTTGCATCACTTTGTTGTGATTTTGTTCATTTTGTATGCTGCGTGTATGGCCTGGGGTCGCGCGGCTAATTCAAAAACGGTGCCTACGTCGTTGGTAGACAGCGGCAAACAGCTATTCGTCTTTGGCAGCGGCAAAGAGACGAGTCCGCCAGACTTTGTGCGCTTGGTTGTGATGCGGCTCATTTATGGATTGGCCTCGACAATGGGACTAGAAGAGCGGCTAGAGGATGCTTTCAATGGCGCCTTTGTGCCACCGAATGCAGACGACGGGTTCTTCAGTTTCGGCGGCTCCGATTATGATGGGGGCGATGATGGTGGGCTGGGTGCACTCTTCGATGATTTCTAGAAAGGAGTGAAGAGCATAATTTGTTTGTGTTTTTAATAAGTAAAATTTAAGTTTTTAAGCAATTGACGATGGGCCAAAGTGAAGATAAGAACTTAATTAGTGACCCAAAAATTAATATAGGTGCGTTTAATTGTAGTAATTTATTTTAATTTTGTAATACTTTCTAAGTAAATGTGCGGAAAAAAGCAGAAAGTGGTAGTGCTTTTTTGTAACCGCACAAAGTGTGTTTGCTTTTAGTTATGTAATAAATAGAAAACGTATTGAAATGTGTTATACATGTGTTAAAAATAAAAAAATTAAAAATTAATTATGAAACCAAAAGTGGTAGTCATTCTACAGTCTGAACTTTCTTTTCTGCATACTCGTAAATGTGTGCGTCGGTATGTTAATTTAATGTGAATACATTTTGGTTTAAAACGAAATCGAAAATTAAATATTAATAATCAATTGGCGACACGCTTGCACCCACAAATCAATGTACATATGTATGTATGTGTGTATGTACATTAGTATGCGCCTTATTTGTATGGAGAAAATTTTTTTGTAAGTTATAAAGCAAAACTCCCCCTAGATGAGTTCGTTTGGTAATAAAAACGTGGTCTGGGAAAAATTTTCAAAATCGGGTAATGGGAAGACGTGCATCAAGAGCTCTTAAGTTACATACGCTTAATCATTAAAATGTAGATAAAATATGGCTACGTAATTTTCATATATCGTAAGGTATGGAGGTTATAGAGCATTTTTGCATAACTTTAGAGTCTTTCCATTATCCCATTTTTATTTATTTTTTTTTCACAGAGCACATTTTTATGACCAAATGAGCACATCGAAGGAGAGTCTTGCTATGTGAGTAATATGTATGAACGCCAAATCAACGCACATAGAAATGCGTATGAATGCAAACCGAATGAGAGAGGAAATCCAAAACTATCTTCTAAATTGTTGATGACTGCGTTAATTCGGATAAATCTGATAATGATTTGGGCTCTGAAGATGTTTTGTCAAATTTAGATACTCTATCAACTTTTGGGAAATTAGGTTTGGCAGACATATGTAACGGCAAGATGAATTAATAGGCCCGTCAGAATGGGTACTTGTACGCCAATAACGGAAAAGTATGCGAAAGAATTGACGTACGTGCCGTAGAGATACGCCACAATGAAGGTGTTGCGTCTGCAAACAAAAATCAGCTGTTCCTTATGACCGCATACTTGGGGTTTACACAAGTCAAATTTTCAGATACAATAGCAAAACATTCAACTTTGTATACTATTATATTCACAATTCTCTTGATGTCTTCGTCACTTTCCCTGGCTTTTGGAAGACAGTTTATTATCTGGATGGCTACTTTACTCAAACAATGTGACAATTAATGCTTATTCTCATTTGTCTTGACTTGTGTAAACGCGAGGTTATACAACTGTCAGCAGTGACGGACTTACGTGCGTCAAAAGTTGAGTATTGGCTAACGTTCGTTGGGTCCTTCGACGCAAGAGTTGCCAATCTGGCGAACTCTATGCAAACACACACAGTCTACTCAACTGTCAGTTTCAGCCTTGAGCGTCACGTACGCAAAGTACTCATTCTGACGGGGCTATACGATTTTCGCTGCGGTTGTACTGATTATCAAAATGATGTGTTTGTTGTAAATAAGTTATGTTCTTATTGCCACTGTGTGTGTAATTTGTTAGTGTAATTTTTGTTTTCTGGGTTACCGCTACCACCTTATATGAATTCGCCTTAGTTAATGGCATTTAATCACCTTAGGGTCATTTACTCAAAGCCTGGTTGATACTAATCTCCGGTTAAACATCGTTATCCACGTTATCGACACTCTGTTATACGCATGGAGTCGAAGACGTCGGTAACGATATTTAACCGGAGATTAGTGGCAACCAGGCTTTGAGTAAATGGTCCTTAAACTATCAACTAACACTGATATAGATGGCCTATCGGTTATTTTATTTAAAGTTTGTCCTGCACTAAACGTACCTTTGAGTTACATTTTTAACCTGTCACCATCTGCGGGAGTTTTCCTTTATGACTGGAAATTGAAGCTAGAGCGATTTCCAAGCTTACCACGATATCAAAACTGTTTGAGTGCATAGTTAAAAACAAGATATGTTTGGCTGTAAAACATTTGTTGCTTTTGCAGCGGACTCTTTGGAAACCTTTCAAAATTGATTCCAATATGATGCAATACACACCGAGTTTTCTAAGGCTTTTGACAGGGTGTTTCATCGTATATTGTTAGCTGAATTTGTAGGTCTAGCCTTTCATTCTAATGGATAATTGACGCTGTGCCGTTTGTTTTGTATCATTTTATTCTTTTGTTGCCTTCTCTGATGTTCCCCAGGGTAGTGCCTAGGTCCGTTAATATTCGTCTCCTTTACTGATGATATTACTTACTGTATTTTTAAAGTAATTTCCATCTACATATATGCAAATGACCTGAAGATATATTATGAAACGAAATATCTAGAGGATCCATTCAATCTCCAGGGTGAGCTTGATAACTGGTTTGGTTTGTGCGTAATCGTTTGTTCCTGAACATCGGTAAATGGCCGTATGCAAAACTGGTTAGTTTTGTTGCCTACGTCTTACTGTTTCTCAAATGTGCCGCTAAAAACAATTGTTCTTCGTTTTCCGATCTGTATACTCTCAAACTGTTGTACTCGTCTTTAGTTCGGTTGAGGTTGGAATACGTGGTATTTGTTTGGAGACCTTTTTATAAAGTTTATGTGAATATATTAGGGTATGTTAAGAGGGCTTTTATATGCTTTGCTTTGCACTTGATGGAATTTGTAGACTCTATCCCGTCTTATCGTTCTTGTTGTTTATTGATAAATCTAATTTATGTACTTAGATTATAGGCGTACTCTGTTGTCGATGTGCTCTTTCTTTGATATAATTGCAGGCTCCTCATGAAAATTCGTTTTAATGTTTCCTCACGCATTCTTCCTTGTTATGAATTGTTTTTGTGGATATTGCTATACTGCTTATATGATGAATGTAAATATTTTTCATATATATTTTTTTGTTGATAAAATAATTAAATAACTAAATAAACATCACCAGTTCTTCGTACGCAGGACTTTCTATCTCCCTCTCATTCCTTTTGAAAAATTCGTATTATTTCCCTCTTCCTTTTCCGGATTCACTTGTTCCTTTTTAAGCGGGATTGAGTATGGGTTGTGAAAATTTTCCGACTGTTCATTACACCGTGCGATAAAAACAAAAAAAAAAAAAAATCAAAACACACGAAAGAATCGATATCTGTGGCCAAGTATATTAAAACTGCGTTTTTAGCTTTTCACTCCGACGCCAGGATTTTCTTCTAAAAGACTTCGAAATTTCAAAGATGTAATTAATTCAAAACATTATTATCAGTGCAACGTAGAAAAATAATATGGGCACTAAATGAAAGAAAAAATTCTGTTGAATTTAAAAACAATCAAGTTTTTTTGTTTACAAGGATTATTGAATATGCGCTTATAATAAACTTTATCTGTTTAAAGTTAATAAAGTTTGCAGGGCGAAATTCGGTGATGTAGTCGTATATATATTAGTCCTCAAACAATAATTTTTTCAAAACTAAATATTGTCAATTCTCAAGGAATTTTAAGAACAAAATTTGTAAAGCACATCTTCTATACCCATTCGTCCTTATGAAAAATTTATTCTGCTTTTATTCTACAGAATTGTTTCTCATATTTGATACCCTCATTTTACTACATTACACAGAATGTTTAAAATAACTTTTTGAAATAATCCTATTTTTTAAATACCAAAGTTCTTTAAAAAAATCCTGACGTCAGAGAGGACTATATTCATAGTTTCACGACTATATTCATTTTCTGTGTGTAAAATTTACTCTGGCACGGTGTTATCACTGCGTTGAAATTTCGTCGCGCTGCCTGACGATCGTTCTTCTTCGCACAGCGGCAGTTGCGGATTTTAACTGCAGAGGGTAGTGGAACGGATTTGATGTTGACTCCTCGGATAGAGTTCAAGTCAAGAACGCCAAAGCGCCTCAAATCACGTAATCAATTTCGCTATCGGTTCTCTGATCAGGGAACACAAAAGTGGCTTTGGCAGCTAGAGGGTTGAAATGTTCCATAAAATGGTTTTACTAAGGCTGACCATGGGCGAAAACGTCATACAAAGGAACGTGACAGCAATATAGCGCTTTATCGAATTGGGTTGGTGCCAGTATGGATGCAGATGAGCGTAAATTAAGAATTAAGTTGGTCAAAAAAAGGCAGCTAGAGGGTTAAAATGTTAATCGTGTAGTTACATGTTGTTTGAACAGGAGGGTTGCCAAGTGCTTAAAGAGTTACATTCAAATTATTTAATAAGTTCGATGAATTATTAAAAGATATGTATCAATGGGGTTGAAAAGCGTATATTACTAAAAGACATGTAAGAGGGTTGCCACCTGTTTAAAAAGACATATTCAAATTGAATTTAGAAAATTTGGTAATTCAAGTATGTATCAAAATATGGGTGTCAGGCAAATGAGATTTAAATAGGTCTTAATTTAGAGTGTTGCAATCTGTTTGAAAAGCCGAATTTAACTACACCATTTGGTTAAATTCGGCTTTTCAAACAGATTGCAACACTCTTCAAATATTTTCAAATTAAAAACTACGAAATATTAAAATATGTCTGTCAAACGGAAGTGTTAAAAATCTTTAGTTTCTGTGTGTCTGAAGAGGGTTGCCACTTGTTCAAAAATTTTAATTCAGATTCAAAGTATTAAATAATTTAACCAATCGAAATTGGTTTGAAAAGGCTTTATTACCGAACTATAGTTAGGAGTGTTGCCGCATGTTTAAAAACTAAATTCAACTTCATTCATCATTTAATTGAAATTTGTATGCCAATGTCAGACGAAAGAGACTTAATAAGATCTAAGTTTAAAAATACTTTTTAAATGGGTTGCCACCTATTTGGAAAGTCGAATTAAGTTAAATTGTGCACAATATATGTATGTATATGATATATATAAATATGAGTGTCCAACGAAGGAGTTTTATGAAAGCTTTAGCTGCCACCTATTCGAAAAGTCATATCTATCTAACTACATATTTATATACAAATATACATATACATATGTATAATTCGCAAAGGCAGTTTTTGCGAAGGTCATCAGGTCTGCACCGTTCCATCGAATTTCAAAAACGAGATGTTAAATTAAAGAGCTTGGCATATAAATGTGAAATAATGTTTTATTTTTTAAAGCTAGAACTGTTTTTATTGGTAGAGGGCGATTTAAAATTAGAGAAACCCAATCATTACTCAGAAACGGCTGGATTTAGAAGGGATTTGGCACATGGATCGCTTACAACTCTGACCAACATATGGAATATTTTTTTGGTTGTTGAAAAGGGTTGCCACCTATTTAAAATGTTAAATTCAATTTTGGCGTTTTAACACCATGCAGATTCACTATTACTATAGTAAAACCGGTAATAGAGAAAGAAAAACTTTCTCTTCAGTCGCGCGTGGGATCCACAAACATTTTTTTTTCTAATTTTATTTTGTTTGTTTTAACTGATTAAAACAGATAAATAATTAAAGATTTTAGTCATTTCTCGAAATTTTCATTTAATATAGAAATAAAATAATTTATGGTAAACATCGAACAGTAAGTACTGACCTCTCTACCAAGGCTTTGTAAATTCACTTAAGTTCAACTCGAATACTCAACATGCGCATGCGCAAAACTGATAACCGATTTCGCGCTTATACGCTGTATTGTGAAGTACTGCGTTTTGTTTGAACTTGTAGGTGTTATTGTCATTGCTGTTACTTTGGATTTTAGTCTTCGATTTGTTGTATATCTACCTTAACGCATTTCTTTCTTTCAAAAGTGTGCCACACGTTCACTTAAATTACTGCAGAAAGAAAGTAAAATTCGTTCCCTGCGTTACATATAGAAATCGAATTCACTTAGTTGCTTGTATATATGTACATAAATGTATATGTAGATATGTGTGTGCCTACGCGTACATATGCATTAGAATAGGTCGCAAAAAAAGCTGGTAATTACCCCACTTAAAGCGCAAACAGTCAGCGACGGAGCGTAGACGTAGGTTGACGCAGACACGATCTACCTTATGGGATTCGCGTAATAACAAAAACTCCCCACCGCATGCTGTTGACGTTGCTGTTGCTTCTCTCTCTCTATCAACAGTAATGCCTGGGTTATAATGAAAGTAACGGAACGGAGTGAACTGTCACTTAATTATCTATTGTATGTGAAATGAATGCAAATGGTTATAATTCACGTAACGTAACGTAAAACGGAACAATCTAAAATCAATAGATCCTTATCCGTCCATTATAACCAAGGCATAAATTTAGTATGCTGTTGCGTACGTTTACGCTACGTCGTTGACTGTTTGCGCTTTTAGTTTGAATGCATATTTGGCGTGGATTTTGGCGTCATAAAAATTTTCGGTGAAAATACCTCCTAAAATCAGCCAAAGTCGCGCGAGAATCGACCTGGTCTAATGTACTTAAACATACACAAACTTGAATAAAAATAACTACATACATACTTACATATTTGACACAGGTACTTTGACCTTAATAAATTCTGAATGTTAGCATGCACTTCTGCACACTTGGCTGCGATGGATGCAGAGTACTTGGAGAAACATACGTACGTATTTGCGGCGGAAGAATTGTAACATTGATCAATCGAGCACGTGCATTTGATTTAAATGAAAGAATCGGTTTTCCCAAACTGATAAGGTTAAAGGCAGCGTGCACTATAATTTTCAATAAATACATAATATAATATTTGTGTATGTAAAACATTATCGATACAGGAAAATATTTAGTAATTTTACAATGATTTGCAGGCATATTTAAATAAATTTACGTTATAAACCAAAAGCCCTTAAATCAAAATTTCGTAATTTTGCCAAAGAAGTTCTAAATACAATTAACATATGATTTTAAGAATGTTCTAAGGCACTTTTAAATCTACATCGCTTTTAATTTTGGTATTTTTCACTACTGAAACATTAAAAATCTGAACAGAAAAAAAAATTTGTTCCCCTGAGCTGCGCTATGCATGTGGAACATCTTTTGAAATGAGGTGAGTTGAAATGAGGAGGGACAATGTAAAATGGGGTGAGATGAGATGAGGTGGAATAATGTAAAGTGAGGTGAGTTGAGATGAGGTGGGTTACTGTTAAATAAGGTGAGTTTAGATGAGGTGTGTTGAGTTGAGTTAAAGTGGACTTTTATCTTTATCTTCTTTTTTATAAATATCTCTCTTTCTCTCCATCTCTATATTTGTCTCTATGTCTATCCTTTTCTTTAGCGTTATTTCTTTGCATTTTCCTTTGTACATACATATTTATCCTTCTTTCTTAATTTATCTTAGTATTTATTTTTACCTTTCCTTTACCCTTATCTTCATTTAGATATTCTCTATTACTTCCATCGTTATATTAATCTTAATATAAATGTTATTCCGAAACGTCAGCTTAGCAAGTTTCTTTAACTGAGAGTCAATATTAAAGCATGGCAATTGGAAGGCATTACCGTCCCCATCATTTCCGCTGCATACGAAATGCTGGTTTTTCAATTCAAATGATAAGAAATGGAAAACCTTCGTACATTAATACTTCTGCCATGATATAAAACTGTGGTAGCTCCCTCTATTTGTGAGGCAGCATCAAGGCGCAAAAGAATCTCGCCCACTAACCCCTTTAGCAAAAAATGTGGCCATCAAGTATTTCTGTGCCCTGTAGCGAGCAGAAAATAGACATTGCTAAATAGACGTAATTTTTGAAATCTCTTCATTTGAACCGGTGACGGAAACTACTTTTATCCGGATGCGGCATTGCAATCTTCTAAATGATATGTTCTATAAATTCTTATTAAATACAGTTTTCTAATTAATTTTTAGCATGAACAGTGGCTATCAGCGGCAAAGGCATTTCATATAAATGTAGGTACATATGTACATATGTACCTTCATTGATGTTCATAGGTATGAACACAAAAATTAAGCTTCGTCCTCTCAGTTTAGTTTAAAACGTCGCGGTGTTCTCAGGTCTGATCTACATATGTAAATCAAATCAGTTCTAAATCGTTGTTGACACTTACGATGTTAATCATGCATATAAGTGAGTTAAACAGATTGTTATAAATATATATATATATACACATGTATGTGAGTGTGTTCAGAAATGCATCAAGACAAAGCATCAGACGCATTTATTTCTAAACTATAATTGATGAATATGTCCAAAATGCGCAACCACGGTTAAATGCCTAATTAGAACTTAGTTGCGTAAACAAGGCATTTCCATCAGTTATAATTTAGAAGTAAAAGAGACTGATGCTTTGGCTTGATGCATTTCTGAACGTACCCTGTATCTGTAAACCATAAATATCTGTGAACTTCTAACCTAGATTACTTAAATCAGAAGACTTATTTATATATATCTACTAATTTATATTTGTTAATTAAAACATTATTGAAGTGAAGTTAATTCGAAAATGATAAACGGACAAGCCTCCTTTGTAACGAGCTTATGGACAGTCCGTACTGGAAAACTTTTTTTATAACTCTAAAATCTTTATGGCAGAGGAGCCGAAGAGTTGATTTAGGAATTTGCTCAAGCGCTGTAGATTTTTTAATTTCAATTAAAAATCACTACAAAAACAAACAAAAAGGGTACGCCTGAGCCGCGCTACGGAAGTCAAACTTCCCTTGCTTTTTTTGCTTATCGTTCCATAATCCTTCTAGTTGTATGTTTTGATCTACTAAACATAACATTCGATAACATCACATAACCCTGGACTGAGTGATTTTAAATTGATCAAATCACAAATCAAAAAATTAATTTTATTTGTGATTTGATTCGCTGAACTGAGGTGAGTTTATGGCTGAATTTCTTTATTCATTCTGAACGTTTGGAATAAACTTTTTTGTTTACATATTCTTTAGAACGTTCCTGATGATATGTTAACGTATATTTCAAAAGCATTCTGTTTATTCCGGCTGTGAAATGGGATTATCCGGAATGTATAAAGAAACGCAGCCTATGTGAATTGATATGAGGCGAGCAGCGTTACCGCTTTGGTATTTACTTTTCAATTTGGTAACTTTTTCGATTCTTGTGAAGCAGAGTAGATTCGCCCCTCACACGATGAGCGTTTCCTGTTATAGAAAGGATAGGTAATCCTGGAAGTTTCAAAAGTTCTCGCTCATTGGCCTCTAAAATGTACTATGGGTAATTTGATCAAATATTTGCAAAATTGGCGTGGAAACGCACACTTATGACCACATAGGTGTATCTCGGTAACCGTTTGATCAACTTGTACCAAACTTAGTAAGATTATTGTGCTTGACACATAAAAACAAAACGTTGAACATTTTTTAAATCGTACTAAAATTACGCTCACTTTTCATATAACGGTAAATTTCAGAAATGCTGAAATTCGATATTTCGAAATTTAAGGACGGTAGTTTATTCAAAATTTATACTCACAACAATCCCCTTGAAAATAAGTAACATTATTAGAAGTTTACCTTATTAAATATAATTGAACATACTATCGCAGAAATTTGAAATACGGGTAAAACCACCCCTGCTTAACATGTAACGGTAGTTTTCGTAAAGGTGAAAAAACTAAGTAATTTGATTTTATTGAATCTTTTTTTTTCAAAAACCTTTCGTTTGGAGTCCATCCCGTAATATTTCATTTAGCTTAAAAATTTAGCCTTAATTTTGAGATTGGTGATAACGCTAATGAATAATGTTTCTAAAGCAGGGATCAAACAAATTGGTAAATTTTTACGATTTGTATATTTTGGCAGTCACAGTGTGATGTTGTTTAGAAACTTTTATCAAATAAGATAAAGGAGATAAAGTTGTGTCAAAATATGTCGGAAAATTTTGGCGTCAAAATATGACTACTTAACCTGGCATCTGACAGGTGGGGTGTACTAAACCCCAGCATCGTAATTTTATTAGTGCCTGTTCAATGGGGTTTGTGACACCTAACCTGTCGAAACTTGTTACGAAAATTCACCTATCCGATGACGGTTTAAGTCAAAGATTTCGTTATCTTACCAATTTAATTGTATACACTTTTTAATTTTTTTTTTTTGACGGTCGCTGTGGTGTAGTGGTTAGCAGTGCGCGCTACTACTCCGTAGTGCCTGGGTTCAAGCCCTGGTCATAGCAACATCGCAAAAAATTATAGAAAAAAAGTTTTTTTCTTAACAGTTGTCGCCGGTAGGCAATGGCAAACCTCCGAGTGTATTTATGCCATGAAAAACAGCTTCTCATAAAAACACAATCGCCGTTCGGAGTCGGCGTAAAACTGTAGGTCCCTCCCCTCTGTGTGGCAACATCAAGGCGCAGCTACAAATCGGAGAAGAAGCTCGGCCAAACACTAACATATCGTCGCTTGGGTAAAAGATTGTCGTATATTAATTTCGGCAGGTTGTGGGAAATCGCTTTTTACTCAATATCGCGGCAACTAAAGGAGATATCCAAAAATGAGGAACGTCATTTTTAAGATATTGGTTAGTTTAATATGACTGCATTACTAACTAAATTTTTACTAAATTATCGAAAAAATTGTAGTCAATATCTCGGAAACTAAAGGAGATATCTAAAAACTGATAACATCAATCGAAAGACCTTATTTCAAAATATATAACTGCATCTAGAACTAAAAATCGTCAAAATTACATGTAAGCGCCAATCTTTATAATTTTTCAAACAGGTGGCAATCATCTAAAAAAATATTTTGCAAACTAATCATTCTTGAACCACCTTATTTTGACACCCTTACTGCAATACTTCATTTACCTGATCAATTTAATCGAATAAAGTTTTCAAACAGATGGCAACACTCTTCAAAAATATTTTGGAAATTTCTTAAGCCTCATTAGTTTGATACCCATATTCTAATATGTTACTTATACTATTAATATTGAAACATGTGGCAAACCTCTTCGAAGAAATTTTCCGTTAAGCTACATATTTTTTTTTATTAATAGAGTTAATCGAAATTTTTTAAACAATCGGAAACTCTCTATTTTATATGTATTAAGCGATAGCGAAAAAAATTAGAAAACGAAATATTCTATTGTTGTTGTTTTTTCTTAAATATTGAACTATTATTATTATTGTGTTTTTTATTTTACATATATGGAGCTTCTTGTTTTTTCGTACAAATTTTGACAATTCAGCGACCGAAACTAACAGTTATTTTTTTAAGTCACCTTGGCCAAATATTTATATAAAGGTCATTTCCTGATAATAAACAAACCGCTTATAATACAAATTAAACAAGCTTGGTATCAAATAAAAGAGAACTGCAATACTCTAAACGAGGAAAGCCACCTACTGGAAAATATTCCAATAAAAAATGTTATTTAATTACCATAGAACAAAGCTGGGGCCAGGTATATGAATTTCTTTTGTATTGAATTATAAAAAAAAAAAAATATAAATAGAGGTGGTTATTTCAAGCTATTTCCGTCCTCTTTTATTTAATACAAAAATTTGTTTAATTTGGATAATGGCTTTTATATAAATATTTGGCCAAGGTGACTTAAACAAAAAAATAACTGTCCCTGTTCGGTCCCTGTGTAAATTTAATCAAAATCGGTGAAGTAGTTTTTTTTTAGTAAATGTGTTATACCACTTTTACAACTTTACCTTATACGTAAGATAAATTCTTTGACTATATCGCTCTGCGAAAACTCATGAGAAAATCAGTATATATATGTACGCGCGAAACTAGATATGAAACATAATAAATTTGAGTTTTCAGTTTTTTTACAGAACGTGTGAATTTTTTAAGGACCTTAAAGTTTCGACAAGGATTGTGTATTTAAAAAAAAATCGTATACATATAAAATTATACAAGATTTGGAAGTATGGGTGTAAATAGAAAGAGAACAGTGTGCACAATCTTAGGATTAATTTTCATAGTTATCCTATGGTAAAACAATTCAAATGTGTCCAAATGATTTCTGCTTAACTCACCGGCAGCCTCATTTCCACAGATTCGAAGTCCAAATATTTCACAGTAGACTATTATAATGTTGCTTAGAATTGTTACGATATGGCTGCGGACTTACTTTCGTTTGAGTACATACATCCATCGGCGTAGCCAGAATGAAATTTAGGGGGGGCGGGCCTCGACCCTATTAAGCTGGCATTTCAGGGTACTATTTTATATATATATAAGGAAAATTTGAAAATTAGGGGGGTCGGGGGGCTCGAGCACCCCCCTGCCCCTACCTGGCTACGCCCATGAGTACATCAATGAGCTTCCTCTTTAGGCCTTCAATTAGGTTAGTTTCAGTAGCAATCGGGTGAAACCCTAAATCTAGCTTTACACACACAGATTTCACAGATTCATTAAAGAAAAATTTCACGCAATTTTTTTACATACATGTACAGCTTGAAAATCTACGATCTAAGTAATTATATATATCTATATCCTTATTTTACAGGTACAATGACATCTCAACTGAAAATTATCGCCATATGCTTAGTGTTTTTTTGGATAAACACAACTCAATCTAAGACGGGAATAGATGTCGAAGTATTATTAGATAAAATTTTTAATTCTACCATCAAAAATCCGGTAGTGGATGAATATCCAGAACCAATTGGAAAGATTTGTGGACTCGGTAAAGAATGTGTTCAGCGCACGCTTTGCAAGGCCGATGGTACCGTTAAAATATTTGGCGAAGATATGCTCAACATTCGTATCGACCATGAAAATCCCTGTAGTTATTTGGAAACTTGCTGCAACGTACTCGGAAAGGTAGGTCTTTATATAGTTGTCACAATGTTCTCTTCTCTTCCCAATTTATTGATTTCCATTTCCCTTTTGTCGCAGTTGACGCAACCACCGCCAGATATAGTGCCAGACGTACAAGAAAATGGTTGTGGCACACGCAACTCGAATGGTGTATTTTTCAAAATATCTGGCGCTCAAGATGGTGAAGCCGAATTTGCTGAATTTCCCTGGATGGTCGCTATTTACACACTCGAGAACACTTTTAAGATCTACAAATGCGGGGGTGCAGTAATCGCACCAAATGTTGTGCTAACTGCTGCGCATTGTGTCTGGAATCAAGAAGCGACTACATTGATAGCACGCGCCGGTGAATGGGATACGCAGACCAATGAAGAGCCGCAGCTACATCAAGATGTCCATGTGAAAGAAATCATCAGTCATGAGGGCTTCAATCCCAGCACAATCGCCAATGATATCGCACTCTTAATACTGGAGATACCCTATATCTGGGCGCCGAACGTGCAACCCATTTGCTTACCTACGGCTGAAAAAACGTTTGATCACTCACGTTGCATTGCCGCCGGCTGGGGTAAAGACAAATTCGGTAAAGGTGGACTTTTTCAGGTAATTTTGAAAAAAATAGAATTGCCCATCGTACCGCACGACACCTGTCAAGCCAATCTACGCCGCACTCGCCTGAGTCGCTTCTTTCAATTGGACAAGAGTTTTATTTGCGCCGGCGGCGAAAAGGGCAAGGACACTTGCAAAGGCGACGGTGGCTCACCGCTGGTATGCCCGGATCCACAGCAACCCGATCGTTACTATCAAGCTGGTATTGTATCGTGGGGTGTGGGCTGTGGCGAAGAAAATATTCCAGGCGTCTACGCGAACGTGCCATACCTACGCGGTTGGATCAATGAGAAGCTGAGGGCGAGAGGAGTTGATTTTAAGCATTTTACTGCATGACATACTTTTTCGAAGGCCTTGCTGTTGTTTCATTAGCGTGATCTTTTATTTATTCTTAGATGTGCTTTTATTTCAATAAATACAAACATATCTTTATTTAAAGGCTTTTTCAAGTACTTATGAGCCATTAATAACGGTGTTGGGCATGAAACTGAACTTATTAGTGGCAAAAGAAAACCTCATAGTTCATTTTTGAGGTACGTATTGCGCCGCTCAAACTGTATAGTCACCAATAAAAGCTCTCTTATATAACGGCGACCTCCATATACCTAGCACCCTCTGGTTGTAAGGAGTCCGGCTTGGGATAAAGGGAGCTAAGTATGTACAGGCTGACCTACTTTCCCTCATACTCGTGGTACCAATTATGGTAGAAGCAAGCCAGACGGAGCGGAACAGGTCCAAAACCAAAACCAGGCCAACCTTGTCCTTCCTAGCGTGTAACTGTGGCACGGTGCCATTGAGGTTAATAATAATAATGGATTGGCGCTTACACAATATCTTAGTATTAGGCCAAGCTTCTCCTCCGATTTGTGCCGCAATGGGAAGGGACCTACAGTTTTACACCGACTACGACCGGCGATTGTATTTTTATGAGAAGCTGTTTTTCGTGACAGTAATATACTCGGAGGTTTGCCGTTGCGTGCCAAAGGGCGACGGCTAATAAAAAAAAATTTTTTGGTTTTTTATTTTTTGATATTGGTTGGAAACTGCGCTCGAACTTAGGCCTGCGTAATGGTAGCGCGCACTGATAACGTGGATTAAAAAATGTGAGTCTAACACGCCTATTTTGCATTGGTAATACACAAAAATTCATATCTGAATGGCCGAATACATTAAAACGTTACCAAGGTACCTAGAATTGTAGTTACAAGAAAAAGTGTCAATGTTTGGTAAAAAATTTGCTGGTTACAAAATGTTCGGTAACAAGCAGAATAGGCTTGTAAGAACCTGGAATTGGCAAAATCAGAAAACTCAATAATTAAATAAAAAAGATAAAAACAAATTTTCATTCAAGTGACCTCGAATGACGAATAAATTTTGATACATCATAAAAAACTTCAAAATAAATTTTTATTTAACATTCAAATAACCTCGAAAGAAGAATAAATTTTCATTCTTTATCATAAAATTTCAAATGAGGAAAACGTTTTTATTCTCCATTCAAGTAATTTCGAATGAAGAATAAGTTTTTATTCTTCATGCATAAATAAATGCAATGATTTATTGCAAAAATCACAAAAAAAAATGTTTTTCTATAAAAACTGTGTGCTTCTTTTACATGCATCATTGGAAACACCAGACAAATATTTCGGTGAGAGAAACTGGATTTCATTTCGTACCGCTCTTCTCACGTTTGAGAAAAAGTTGAGAATTATATATTTCTCCGTTTGAAAAAAAAAATTGCCTTTTAGTTTGAGAACGCTATCAACGGTTATTTGAGATGCATTTGAAAAGAAATGCTTGGGTTTTGAGAAAAGGACCGATTCTCAAATGCATCTCAAATTGAGATTTAACAATAATGTTTATTGGGTTACGTACTTACGTGAAATGCATCTCAGATAAATACTTAAATGTGTGTTCATTGAAAATATGCGTAGACAATAAAACTAGTTTTATTGCAGGGAAAATGGTTTACAACCATTTAATTCACACATTAATTACACTACACGACAAAAAAAAACACCAAGAATGAAATAAAACTCTTCTAACGTGGAATTTTATCCTGATCCCGAATATCATAATGGGTTTTCTGTGTCAGACCTAGTTTCTCAGATATCGGTGCAAATTTGAAAAACCCTATAGTTGCGACACATTATATGGCTATGTATGTATGTGCATCGAAAAGTGATATTTGTCATCCTTTCGGTTTTATATCTGAGACGGGTTTATTAAGGCGCCTCCAAAAAAGGTTGTTTGCCTTCATAGTCATAAATCACACAAGTGGTTTGGCATGCAGAAAATTTTAGAAAAAATTTGTTATTTTTTTACAAAGTTTCAGAACAAAAGAAAGTTAGCCACCCTATGCTAAACAGAATTTGTAAGCCTACTAACGCAGCTATTGGATGTATTTTCGATTTTATACTTTTAATTTTCTACATTGAGGTAAATTCAAAAATCAAATACAACCATGATTTTTAATAATTAACTTAAAGGGCTGAGTTTAGTACTGAATGGTAATTCGGTATTTTCATTGAACTTGACCGTGTTGAAAGTATATCTAAAAACAATTTTTTATTTTTTTACAGAAGAAAATTTACATCGCAAATTCTTTCAAGAGGGCATTTGCTTCGCCTAATAGAAAAAAGGAATAGTCCCGCACCTTCGTCTTGGTCTGCAGGCTGTATCGGAGATACACCCGCTAAATTTAAACGTATATCCAAGTCAGAAACGAAAGCATAAACTAAGAAAAAACTATCGATAACAAATGCGATAATAATATCGATAGCAAAATCGATAACAAAATCGATACAACCTATAAAAAAATCGATAAGAAATATCGATAACAAAATCGATAAAAATATCGATCATTATATCGATAAGTTCCGAAAATATCGATAGCAAAATCAGTAACAATATCGATAAAAAATCGATAACAAAGTGATAACAAAATCGGTAAAAATATCGATCATTATATCGATAAGTTCCGAAAATATCGAAAGCAAAATCAATAATAATATCGATCCAAAATTGGATAACAAAATCGATAAAAATATCGATAACAAAACCGATAAAAATATCGATGACAAAATCGATTAAAATATCGACAAAAAAAATCCATAAAAATATCGATAACAAAATCGATAGCAAAATCGATAAAAATATCGATAACAAATTTAAACAGATCCACATTAACCGCAATCAACTTATGTACGTATATATTTTTTTACATATGTACATACGCTGCCATTAGGCATGATGCAATAATACAAGGTGTTATCAGTTGGCAACTTCTCGCTCTAATTCCGCCATATTGACTGCTTTAGCTGAAACAGTGTTACTTCTTTAACAATTTCTTGCTTAATAATATAGTTGAATTTTTTTTATTTTTTCTCAGTATACACATTTTGTTTTCTCAAAAATTTTTCAAATTTTGTTTAGAAGAAAATATGAAATTTTATATTTTTCCCCCAAATGGGTGATTCATTTCTTCCCGTTTTTTCTTCTTATTCTACTGAGCTAAGGCAGTGTCAAATTGAGCTGTCACAACTGATACCACCTTGTATTATTGCATCATGGCCATTAGGTTATAAATTACATACGCATACATACTTTTTGTCTCCTCTCACTTCCAATGCATGCACGTACTTGCAAAATGATGACGAAGTGATTTTGTATGGAAAATCATTTATGCCCATATATTTGAAAAAATAAACATATATAGAAGATATAAACCAGTACTTCCCATATACCAAACGAAAGGAAAACTCTTGAGTTTTTGATTAAAGAAAAAAAAAACCAAATCATTTGAGCGGTTTTCGATCATTTTGGTAATGAAAAAAATTTGCAAATTTTTTGCCCTAAAATGCTCAATCGTTATTGAATCTATATAAAATTTGTTCACGATAATATTTCTACTACTCCAAAGAATCTATATCCCGAAAATGAAACTTATATCTGCCAACCATAAGTTGCTAGAGCACTTTAAATGCTTAAAATTGACCCCAAAATAAGCCAATGTTAACCGTTGTTTTTACGACAGAAACCGTATTGGTTACTTACAAAAATGAATCTGTCGATAGCTTTGGAATTTTGTCATTGAAACGCCATACTTTCCTTTGAAATCGCTTCATTAGTTCTCGTGCAATAAGCGTTTTCGCGAAGCTCTAAAAATTACAACTACAACTTTTCAGCATAGCCTCCATATCGTAAGGTAAGACGTATTCTACGTCAAAAGTTTAAATCTAATAGCTAATTATAATGCAACTTTACGAAAATTTCGTAATACATATTAAATTAACCCATTCCCATGCCATAAGTTGGAATCATATATAACAAAGCTGAAAATATGATGTTATGAAATAACTGCATTCTAATTTAGTAGGCAAAACTTGACGAATACATTTCAGAGATTTTAGAACGAGGATATGATGGGAGACCCAGCGAAATACAAAAAAGCAACTTTTATAAAATTTTACTCAAAAGTCTTTTGTGTAAGAAATTTTTAATTTATGAACTTTTTATAAAACTAGGTCTATAAAATCGAAAATACATCTAATAACTGCGTTAGTGGGCTTAAAATTTTTGCAATACAATTTTCTTCGGAAATGGGGGGGCTAACTTTTTTCCGTCCGAAAACTTTTTCTGATTTCAAGGCGGTCGATTCTGAAACTTTGTAAAAAATAACGGTTCTTTTCTTTAATTTTCTGCATGTTTTTTCTATAGTGACCGAACTACTTGTGTGATTTATGACTATGAAAGCAAAAAACTTTTGTTGGAATCTCATTTACAAATCTCTCTCAGATATAAAACCGATAGGATGACAAATACAACTTTTCGATGCACATGTGTCGCCCAGAAAAACCATTATAACATTCGGAATCAGGATAAAATTCTACGTTAGAAAAGTTGTATGTCATTCTTGGTTGTTAAAGTTGATCAAAAATTGTTGAGTAGCGTTTTTAATTTTTTACTATCAAAGTGTTTCCAACATTTTATGATGTTTTCTTTTCTACCGAAAAATTTTACTTTCTCTTTGCCATCTAACTACAAATACTAAGGAGAAAGCCTCGAAAAGGCAACATTTTTTATAGAAAAGAAAACGGCATTAGTTATGTTTGGTGTGTTTAATGAATATTTACTCGAACTGCACAGAAACAGAAACAAAAATAAATAAAAATGAGTTAAAAATAAAATGTGTACCTATCGTCATCGGAAATTCAAGAGACCTAACAAACAAAAAATCCGCAATTGGCTA
Organism: Rhagoletis pomonella; assembly: GCF_013731165.1. Lineage (NCBI taxonomy): Eukaryota > Metazoa > Arthropoda > Insecta > Diptera > Tephritidae > Rhagoletis > Rhagoletis pomonella. Next base: position 71,107,960 of record NW_023458557.1, read on the forward strand.
TTTGATTGATATGATATTAATTAAATATTAGCATTTCAGCTGATGATATGTACTACATATCGTCGATGTTTTTACAAAACCGCCCATCGACCAATTGCAAAACCGCCTATCTTACGGCACTAAAGTTTTACAGCAGAGCGAAAAAACGGATTTTCTTTGAAGGCATTGATATTCGGTATATTCTCTAGCTATTATTTTGTTAATCTGTTGGTTTAATAACGTTTTTACGATTCTTATGCATAAATCTCGATGCCTGCAGTTCAAGGATACCAAGTCTCATTTTGGTCACAATGGCGATTTAGGCGGTTTTGCAAAAACATCGACAATATGTATTTAGGATCTTGGTAAGCTTATGCTTTAAATTGTAACAAAAAAAACAAAAATCTCTTACTCATAAGCAAAGTAAACAATGTTTGGTGCAAAACAGGTAAATAACCCAAAGATTCATAAATTCGGCAGTTTTAATACAAAATAACTCTGACTGTGCACATTTTATGAGTAGTTTTATTTACTCATCATTTAAGACAATTTTCATAATTATATTTGCACATACATACATACAAACATATCTTATTACTTTAAACGAGCCTCTCTTCTCTGTAAATATACGTAGATGTATATCTCTAGCAGCCGGTTTCACCAGCAATTTAAATGGAAAATGACTTTTTACTGTCAACTTCCATATAAAATTCCAAAAATTAGAATCATTTTTCATTTCACTTCATTTATTTATCATTTTCTTAATGCATACAGATTAACACAGTATTCTAAATTCATGTTGCGTTGAATATGTACATCAATGCTGCATTAGAAAAGTATATGACAATTATTTATATTACAAAGTAAAATAGTTTTAAATGCCAATTTCAATGAATAAAAGCATACATTTTGTGGGGTGAACATTAAAAAATAAAAATATTGTAATAAACTTATGTAGATAGAATCAATATTAAGAGTCAATACAAATCCAAGAGACTCCAAAGAAAAAAACTATATTTACATTTACAAACATTATAATAATGTAAAAAACGAGTTTATTCATTGCATCGATAATTACTTAAAGGGAAACAAAAAAAACGTAAACTTTATTACATTACACTTACTTTTAAGCGTTAAAAATGTAGGAACTTATTATAACAGTGTTTTACACTTAAAAAATTTGTCCAAATATAAATATCGTAGTATCGAAAAAAAAATATCGTCGATGTCGATATATCAGTTTCCAAAAGACCGCGATAAAAATATCAATATTGACCAAAAATCATCGATATAGCTAATATCGATACATTGTTTGCATCCCTATATGTAGGTATTGGGCCGCATGAATAACAGGTAACCAATTTCCTTTCTCTTAAAATTTCAGACCTTTTACTCGATTTATTCAGCCAAAAAATATTAAAATTGCCTTAGCATGGAAATACATAGCTAAAGTTTAATAATTTTTGACGAGCTTTAATTTACTGACATTAGACTGTTACGTTAGGTTGATAAGAACTGAGATCTAGTGGGTGAGAACTAAAACGGGTTACTTGAGGTCAAGGAATTTCGGAACAAAAATATATATCCTCGAGATACCCGTATTCGAAGCAATAAACACAATAAAGGTTAAAAACAAATATTTCGCAATATGCTCTGATTGCCTTTCGGCTATCAACTCTATAGCAAACATAAACAACGACGGCTCTTACTCAACCACCATTAGAAAAATTATAATATCAAAATTAGGGCTGTGCGATTAATTGATTACTCAAAATTTTAATTAATCGTAAAGTAAATAACTCAGTTATTCGATTAATTGGAAATTATGATTACTCAAAAGTTCTGTTACTCGAGTAAGCAAGATTTTTGATTAACCAAAAAAAGATATATTTGAGTAAGTTGCTTTATGATTAATCAACATTTCGAGTAGAATGAGTAATCAACATTTCAACTCCTTACATATGTATAAAGTAGTTAAAGTTCCTTGATACTTTGAAAACACAGTTTCTGTTTTCAAAAATTAAAACGAAACATTTTTTTCATATACAGAATGTAAAAAAGAAAATAACCATTTTCCAAAGCAAACTCTTTTAACGAGCAAAATTATTATTTTTTTGAGTAATCATATTTCAAGTAACTCGATTAGCCATCGTTTTGAGTAATCAAAATCGTGATTACTCGTGTAATTGATTAACCGAATAATTGATTAACCAACTTGCTCGAGTAATCGAATAATCGCACAGCCCTAATCAAAATACTTCAAATACTACTTGGGTGCCGGCACACGCCAACATAACCGGAAATGAATTCGCCGACTATACCACTAAACAAGCACATCAAGCACCAGCACTAGCGACAGAAAACTTCAAAATATTAAAGACCATTTTTATACCAGTGTTTGGTCATGAATGGAGCTCAGCTAATACCTGGTATAAACAAGTAAACCATACCAAATCCCATATAACAGACTTTATAACAAAAATACAAATAAAGTGGCTCGACTGGACGTTATAAACAGTGTTGCCAGAACTTTTTGGGCGAACCGGCTAAATTGGCTAATAAAACCGGCTAAAAACGGCTAAAATGTTTCAACTAAATTTCACATGTTTCATTTAAATAAATCACGAGTAAAAAGACTATTTCTTGGAGAGAAGTTACAAATTCGAGCCGGAAAAAATTTTGCCAGCAAGAATTTGCAATTAGGAAAAACATATGATTGTGGCACATGGTTGGATTTTTGGTCGACGATAATTTGAATAAACCAGTTCGTTAAATTTAAAAATTTACAAACTGGAGCGATTTTAAAATGAAAAATGTAAGTTAATACTTGTTTACTTAATGAATTTAGTTAATTCCAATGATTTGAAAGGTACTCGGCAAAAAAAACTATCTATTACTATTACTATCTGATATTTTGAGTGACAATTGTCTTCCCTACAAGGCCTTTTCAGACTGGCCGATTCTCAATACACTCAAATAGAAACCAATACACATAAAAAACGTTGTCAAAATTTACCCTCAGTTTTAAGGCAGTAAAACAACGAGCAAAAAGTTTGTTTAGAATAATACATATGTGTACATAGTGCTTGAAAATATCAATTTTTCCCTTACCTTAAACCTTTGGGAGTGGGCAAAAATGATGTTTTGTAATTTAGGCAGAATTGGATATGCGCTATCTGGGAAGACAATATCTACATGTAATATTTATTCTGTTTGTTGGCACTATATCCAAACACAAACGAATCTTAAGTCTCTTAACAGTGGAACAATTTCTTATTTTCTAAGTTTGCGAAAAAAACTTCACACTTAAAATTAAGACATTTATAACAAACATTTTATGAAGAAAATCCCTTCTTCGTTTAAAATAAAAATAAGCCAAATCGGCCCAATTTCATACAACCCTGCCTGACATGAAAATTTTCTCCACGATAAGGCTAGTAGCCATTTCTAAAAGATTTTGGGTCGCTTAGTCAAAAATGGAAACATATATACATATTTGAAATTTAAGAAAACAAGACAAATAGCAAAATCGACTAAAAACGGCTAATTTTTTTCTGCAAAACGGCTAACAAATCGTCTGCCGGCTAAATCGAAATTTCTCCGGCTGTTTGCTATCGCAACCGGCTAAATCTCGCCGGAAAACGGCTAAAATGGCAACACTGGTTATAAAATTCAGACTACCTCGTCTTGGACATATCATGACCAACACTAACCCAACTAGTTCATGGAACTCGAACATAAAAATTACCATAGCCCATATACTCCGCCCGCAGAAGACAAGTCTTTAGCATAGGGATGAAACGATACAATTCAGGTATCGATACCTTTACTTGGAACTAGGATCGTAAGAAAGTATCGATACCTGAAAAATATCGGATCTAAAGTATCGATACATACTCGTATCGGTACTTTTGGCTATGAAAGTATTCCGTATGAAATGGATTAAATTAAATCTTTGACGTATGAAGGGATAAAATTAAATCTTACGTTTAGGTATGGATGCCATGCTCAAATGATGTATTATTGCACGAGAAATGAAATGAAAATGAGTTGTTAAATTAAGGGGATTGGCCTGTAGATGTGCAATAATGTATTATTTTATTTTTTAAAGAGTGGCTACCGGCCAAAAATCTTAGTTATAAGTTAAATCAATTATTACAATATGGGTATCGATGTATTTCTTAGTTATATGTAGGAGGGTTACCACCAGTTCACAAAGTTAAATTGATTATATGCAATAGGTTAAATAAACAACTTCAATGTGGATATCAAACAAAATTGCCTTGAAGAAACTTTATTTCTAAAGTGCATGTAAGAGGGTTGCCACCTGATTAAAAAATCAAATTCAAATGATTTAATGGAATTAGATAATTTTAAGATGAAAAAAGTTTTAGTTTGAAAATAGTTTGAACAGGGTTACCATCCATTACCATAGGCTAAAGGAATTACTGCAATATCGATATCAAACAAAATGGCCTTGAAAGAACTTTATTTCTAAACTGCATGTAGAAGCGCTGCCACCCGTTTAAAAAGTCAAGTTCAACTTAAATTAAGGCAATTATAAAATTGAAATATTTATCCCGATGTGGGTGCCAGACGAAAGAGGATGTAGATTGAAAATACTTTGAAGAGGGTTGCCACCTGATTACAAAGTTTAATTCCCTGTAAGTAATAAGTAAACTAATTCCTACTATCTATATGGATATCAATCAAAATGGCTTTGAAAAACTTTATTTCCAAACTATATGTAGGAGGGTTGCCATCTGTTTGAAAAGTTAAATTCAACTTGAATTACGTATTATACGTTTAAGATTAGGGGCTGGTTCTTCGACACAGCCCGCAGGTCAAGACGAACTAGACTGATCATTTTTTAAGTAATAAATTAATCATCCTCTGTACTTTGGGTCTTGTATACGTCACACAGTATTCTATTTTTGATAAAAAGGTACAAAATCAACCGAGAAGACCATATCCAACTGAATCACGCAAAACTGATGGTGGGAATTGTACAGATTAATCTCCACCACTGAAAGGCGGCCTCAGCTGCACTTCTCCTCCGTCTCGCCGAAAGAGAAGAGGAGATCGCGCTCATCCATGAACCTTGGGTTATAAAAGATCAGGTTTGTGGACTGAACATGAAACTGGTGTATGTCACGGACAAAGGTAAATCCATGACATTTTTAAAAATGTGTATTAATGCATTCCTCTTAATACAATTTAGCGATGCAAACAACGTTCTCATGGCGCTAGAATCCGGGGGAAGATCGATTTAGTTGGCTTCAAGATATATGGCGCACGACGCAGATACACCCCCTCCAACCCAATCCCTGAGGCACGCGGTAATGGAGGCCTCAATACGCGCACTCCAATAATCTTAGGAGCAGACGCGAATGCCCATCATCACATAAGGGGCAGCTCAGACACGAATGAACACAGTGAGTCGATATTTGAATTGATCATGTGCAATAACTTACAGGTTAGTAATATGTATAGGTGATGCCCCTACCTCCGTGACATCTGTTAGAAGGGAAGTCCTTTACGTAGCATATGTCTATGGACAGGGGGCAGAACCGCTAAACCTCCATGGTGGTCGACTGAAATCGCAATCCTCAGAAGCTAACGGAGCTAAGAGATTCAACTCTTGGAGGGAATTTAAGGACTGTCAATGCTGATTTAAGTATGCAGTCAGAGATGCTAACCACTTCTCATGGAGAAACTTCTGTCAAGAGATAGAAAGCTCTTCCGAGGCCAGCAGACCACGTAAACTACTATCAACATTAGAGCTTCTAATACAAACGCACTTTCCGGGTTGCCTCCGCAGAAAAGTTACCAACATTCCACTCGCAGGCAACAACGATGACCTCCCAGCGAACCTTATTACTGAGGAGGACATAAACCGGGCTATTAACATCTTCCAACCGTATAAGTCTCGGGGACGAGACGGAATTATTCCCGCCAACCTACAGCATATAGCTGAAATGATTGCACTCATACTCGTAACCGTCTTTGAGGCAGCGTTATGACTTAATTATATACCCCACAAATCGGTGGAGGTAAGAGTAGTTTTCATTCCTAAAGCAAGAAAAACAACACACACGAGAAAAAAAGACTTTAGGACGATTGAACTGTCATCCTTCTTGCTCAAATATTTAGAGTGACTAATAGATGGACATATTAGAGACAAGGGGGGCAGCAACTTTCGGCAGCCCAGCATGCCTACAATAAAGGAAGATCAGTTGAAACAGCACTGCACTCCCTACACTGAAAATAAAATTTCGTAAAAATGAAACTTTCGTTCATTATACGAACACATATTACACAACGAAACAAGATTTTACGAACCATTCGTAAATATAACGAAAGGAGTGTCGTAAGGCTTTTTTTTAGTTTATTTATGAAAACTTTCGTTTATTTTAAAAATCACATGCCTAAATTACCGAACAAATCTCTGTACCAGTAATTTTGTACATTGTACGAAGGCATTCGTAATATTTACGTTTGGTTTTAAAATATACGAAATCTACTTTTCTGTATTCGTTTTATTTATTAAATACTTTCGTACAAAGTACTAATGCAGAAAGATATTTTTTAAATTCGTACAATATACGAATAGTTTTGTACAATATACTAAATTGCCGGCAGTTTAATAATTCATCATACGCGTGTCATTTCGAAATTACCTGTTTGCTGCTGTGAGACGTATAATTTAAACTAGAGTGCCAGCTACTGTCGAAATTCGACCGTTCTTCTAGTTGTTTAATACCCTTGGAGAGTTTTCTAACTTAGCACGTCATTTAACCTATAATGTACAATGTGTATAATGTTACTTGCCGGAAAATCTCCTGTTTTCGAACTAAACCTTGACTTAAAATTTTTATATCTTTAAAGGTCTTTGGCAGGACTTGGAATATAACCGATATATTCCAGCCGATAAATCTCGATAATTAGAAACTTTGATGATTCGATAAATTTCGCTGACTATTTTTCCTTAACGGAATTTATTTCAATAAATCTAAGCGATTTCTCAGTCCTTTAATAGCTCTGCTGAAAAAGGGCTCAATAAAACTTAAGTGAGTATAACGACAGGCTAATTATTATAACGTTATAAGCTTAAGGTGAATTTTATCTTGTTTCTACCTTTATCCCTACCTACCTACATATACCCTTTTCGTCATAATTACAATTATCTTAATCAGTCTTCGTTTATCTTAATTTTTATACTTTCCTTTATCCTGACATTTATCTTGTTAATCTTTCATATACATGCATATATACTCCTTTTCTTTATCTATTCACGTAGATGAGGTGAGGTGTGATGACGTGATAAGATGTGACGTGATATTATGTGTTGGGATAGGATGTGATGTGATAGGATGTCAGGTCAGTCATTTGATGTCATACCATGTGATGCCACGTCATGCCATACGATGTCATATCTGTGATGTCAAGTCATGTTATTTCATATCATGTGATGTCATGCCATATAATATGATGTGACATAGGATGTCAGGCCCCGTGATATCGTGTGATGTGATATCATATTATATGATGTAATATCATGTGATGTAATCTTATCACATTCCATGTTCCGATTATTATATCGATAACCCTGTCGATAACTGTGTCGATAAAAAACCGATGACAATATCCATTAACATTTAGAAAAATATATCGATTGCAAAATCGATTAATTTATCGATAAATATCACAATCTTCAGTATCGATTATTTGACATATCGATAACAATATCAATTACTAAATCCATAAAAAAATCAATTATTTTCCGATTATTATAAAGATAACAATATTCATTATTGTATCGATAACAATATCGATTATTATATCGATAACAATATCGGGTTTTATATCGCTAACAATATCGATCTTCATCCTCATCCTTTTCTTCATATTTATCTTTATTTTTGCATATTCCTCTTCACCTTAACCTTAAAGTGTTTAAATTTGCTTTGATCTTCGATTTGGCCTGTATCTCTAGGCATCTTTATTTTTGCTTTTATTCTCAAACCGCTAAACCGCTGAGTACCATTTCCATGTGCATTATTCCCCTTGAATTTGACAATTTACTCCCAGCCAACTGCCGCTGAAGAAGTTTTCCTTCATCAACTCAAGAAATTTTCTTACCCTTTCAGTTACCCTAATTCGTCTCCATTTTCATCTTTATCTTCATTTTCGCTTTCTTTTCTTGACTTCATTATTTTCATTTATTTCTTCATCTTCATATTTATCTTTATTTCAAAGCTTAATTTCAAATGCGAAGTGAAACAACATGCGAAACATGTCAAATTGAACATGTTGCAGCAACATCTATACACAATTCAAAAATGTTTAAACGACGGTTTAGGCCGTTATTTTCAACCAATTTTGAAATCATAAAAACTCTGCTCATCTACAGAAAAATGCCTTTCCAATGGTGTTCTTGGTTTGGAAGGCGGTGCGGTAGAATCACCAAACGAATGGAGACAAAATTCATGTTAGCGTATTAATATATAGATTTTAAGGTTTTATAAAGAAATTTGACGGATAAAAAATACAATAAAAAATTTAATATTAATGTGTGATTTGGTTTTTATAATTATTCGTGGAGCTATCGATTAATCGCAAACATTGCAACCTGAGATTGCTAGCTGGCAAAGGGGAGTGAGTGAATTTTAAGTTTTGTTTTTCTGTTTTTTATTGTTGTTTTTTTATTGTTGCATATAGAGCGTTAACACATAATCTGCTTGCAATGGCTTATCAGAAAAATATCAAACACTGGTGCGCTGCAACACTTATGAACACCATTTTTTATTTACAGATTGAAAGTATGCGCATACTCACAGACTATAAAAATCAATGATAATACAACACTTTCTTTACATTTTGATCATTAATGTTAAGCGTTTTTTTTTCAAAACATTTTGTTAAACAAAAATGCTTAAAATTTACCATAAAAATAGAATAAAAGTGTTGTGTTTAACTCGTACTATATTTTTTACAGTGTGGTGAAAGCAACAACCGCAAGTTTTACGAAAATAATTTCGTTAAATATAGGAATTATTTTGTGAATTTAACAAAAATTTCGTAACTTCGTAATTTCGTAAAAACAAAGAAATAATATGAAACTCTTTAGTAAATCGTACGAACTCATTTGTAAAATATACTAAAGATCTGATGTCTCATATTTTCGTTGCTGGCTTATGCCGATGACATCGACATCATCGGCAACAAAAACCGCGAAGTCTGTTCTGCCTTTTCCAAGTTGGATAGGGAAGCAAAGCGAATAGGTCTGGTGTTAAACGAGGACAAGACGAAGTATCTCCTGTCATCAAAAAAACACTCAGCACATTCGCTGTTGACAGTTACAATTTCGAGAAAGTAGAGAATTTCGTTTACTTGGGAATCAGCATTAACACCGATAATAATGTCAGCATTGAAATCCAACGCAGAATCACTCTTGCCAACAAATGTTACTTCGGACTGAGTAGGCAATTCAGGAGTAAAGTCCTCTCTCGACGTACGAAACCCACGCTCTATATGTCACTCATCATCAGCGTTGCTAGGTTGACGTTTTTAACGTCATTTGGACGTTTTTTGTACCCTGTTGACGTTTGGACGTTTTTTGTGTAAAAAATGAAATTTTTTAACTTCCCAGTAATTTTTCTTTGTTACTAAATCTTATAAGTAGAACTGGTTTTGAATTATTTTCTTAATAAATCTTTACAATCTTTGTGTTTTGCTGAAGCTGCTTCCTCCAAAGGTTTTTTTTTTGGATTCGTTGTTTAAAGGCTGGTTGTGTAAACACTTGAGGTTACGAGGCTTGCTGTAATGTTTGCAATTGCACATTAAAAGCCAATTCAGGAAGAGCAGATCTATTGCAGCAGGCACGCTCGCAAAAACATCAAAAAAGCTGTGCAGTACAGAACGTCAGAAAAAAGTAGGCGACTTTTTTAAGACTTCATTGAAAATGTAATGAACACAAAAAAGGCTGAAATATTAGGTCCATTCAATAACTTTACCAGTAAGTACTTGCAGCGCGAGCGTAAAAGAAAAATAGAGAGTAAAATTGAGAGCAAGAGAAAATTTTCAGAAAAAGTTATTGAACGCAAAACTAGTAAAAACTTGCAACTTAAGCCATTTTGACACTTTCTGACGGTTAGATTTTGGCGCCCAATTTTCTTTTTAATTGGGAATAGCTCTCATCGTCATAAAAATAAAAAAATATGCAATAGATTTAAATTTTTCATCCATATTTTCATTTCACTAATTATGTTTCATCAAATCATCCTCTTAAACAGTTTGTTTACAACATAACCTATAATAATGAAACATAATCTTACTTTTTGACTCCTGCAAATTCCTGCTAGTAAAATTTTTACTTGCAAGAATTTGCAGCTCTCTCGGGTTGTTACGCTCTCGAATTCGCTCCCTCTTGCAAATATTTTGGGTTATTGAATGCATTCCCAGTAAAAACTTGCAAGTACTAGCAACAATTCGTAACAATTTTTTGATATTGAATGGACCTATTGCTATGCTCCTTCTTAGCAGAACGTAATTTAGCATTTTCGACAACCGAGCCCCTAACCAAATGTCTACAAAAAAAAAAAATAAAAAATATTAAAAACCAACGCGATTATTTAGCCCCTTTATTGCCCTGAAATTTAATGGGCTATCAAACTGCATAGTCAAGAAAAATTCTAAAAACTCTGGATAAAAAGTTGAAAATCTAGCTGAAAATTTGCAGATTGTTTATAATTTTTGCACAATTTTTGTGGATTTATATTCCGTTTGTTAATGAGCTTGGCTTTTATGGAAAAATAATAAACATTAAATAAACGAAAGAGAAACAGCCAAAATCGATCAAACTATCGATGACTTAATCAGCTGATCGATCACAAGTGTATGTATAAAATGATTTTTATATTAACGACCAGTTTACAATGAATTTTAAATGTGCTCTGTCGAAATGACATTTTAGTATACATTACGTACATATCGAGCCCTAACCGCCAAAATAACGTAAGCGAGAAAATTTTCTTTTTGATGCAGAAATGCATCTAAATGCTCTAGGAATATTTATGCATCAAAAAAAAAATTTAAAAAAAAATGTACCTTTGTATACAATACAAGTTTAATAAGAACAATTTTTTGTACATTCAATTGAAAATAAGGAAAGGAATAGGAAATGACGTTTTTTCAGACCAAGAGGGACGTTTTCTCATGCCGAAGACCTGGCAACACTGCTCATCATGCCCGTGCTGGTATATGACGCAGAAGCATGGACAATGACAACATCCGATGAGGCGGCTCTTGGAATATTTGAGAGAAAGATTTTGCGGAAGATTTAAGGGCCTTTACGCGTTGGCGACGGCGAGTACCGCAGACGATGGAACGATGTGCTGTATGAGCTTTACAACGATATAGACATAGTGTAGAGAATTAAAATACAGCGGTTCCGCTGGCTTGGTCATGTTCGAATGGACACCGACGCTCCAGCTCTGAAAGTATTCAACTCGGAACCCGCTGGTGGTAGCAGAGGAAGAGGGAGGCCCCTACTGCGATGGAAAGATCAGGTGGAGAAGGACTTGGCTTCACTTGGCGTTTCCAATTGGCGTCAGTTGGCACAGAAGAGAAAAGACTGGCGTGCTTTGCTGAACTCGGCCAAAATCGCTTAGGCGGTTACAGCGCCAAAAAAGAAGAAGAAGTACGAAAACGGTTTTGTAAAATTAACCAAAACTTTCGTGGCTCAAAATGACGAAAAAATTAGTAAGATGTACGCAAGTTTAGAATTATGTGAATCGCAAATAAAGACATTCCCGGTAAGGGTACGCTTCAGGGTGGAGTAATCTCACCGTTTCTGTGGAACAGAGCAATAGACAGCCTCCTTCAAGAACTTGACGACATTGGTGGGAAGACAATTGCATACGCCGACGATATTGGCCGATCTAATTCAAAGATCTCTTAGCCAACTATCCCTATGGTGCAACAGGCGAGGACTGACTTTCTTCCGGTAGATCTACATGCTAAACAAGTCACAAGCATTGCGGAAATTCATATGAATAGTCTAAATAAGTGGTGAAACACCATTTATGGTCGTGGTAGAATATTAACAGATTTTTCTGAGCTTTCCGGATCCATGTCCCACATGAAGGAGAGGGTGTATACTCCGAACATCTGGCAGTCTCCCTTAGCTTTCGTCTTCCGGACCACTGTAATGTCTTTCATGCGGAACTGATGGCAAACGACCGAGCCACAAAACTGGTGAAGTGTGATATGATACCCCAAGCTGATATCTACATCTGCCAGGCGGCAATCAAATCCCTTACAAAGCAGTCGACAACCTCCATGGTAGCCATGAAATGCCGCACATCTCTTAACAAGATGGCTGAGTCATTTCGCCCAAAGGTGATATTGGTTCCGGAACACTGCGAAATTGAAGGACACTGCAAGGCCGATGAAAACCGGGTTTGGAAAAAGTCAAGTAATCGAACACCGTAATACACATACACCTGCGTTAGTGAATTCGTCTGAGCGCTTGAAATAAAAACAAAAACAACAAAGAAAAAACTAAATAAATTATCTAAACATAAATTTGGCTCCAGCGCAATTATTTTAATCGAATAATACATACGGATATATAAGAACAGTTAGCCGAATGCAAATTTTTTAACTTGAATTTGATTCGATTTTTTGTTAAAACAATCCGGCAAATCCTGTTTATGTGCTTAACATACAAACATGTCTACAATGCCGGGAATTAAAAGGTTAGTGGATCGCGTGTAATGAATATATGCAAGTAAATTAACAACAACAATAATGTATTGATATTAAAATATACTTACACATGTGTACATTACGCACACTCACTTGAAAAGAGGCATAACTCAGAAAGCATATCAGGAAATATAACTGTATGCGGATCGCACAGATTCAACGTACTTAATACAAAAACAGGCATAACAGTTGTTTTCTAGTTAGAGAATATATTTACGAATAAAAAAAACATACTTTTGCCTTGACTGGAGATAAATTTACGAATTGATTTATGCAAAAAAAGGTAACTAATTTTTTTTTTGAGTTGTGCCTCTTTTTCAGAAGATGTGCGATGTATACAATATACGGTGGCGAAAACATAAATAGAGACGCATTATTTTAAGAAGTTTTGACTATTGTGCTCTTGCTTATTATTATTTTTTTATGAAAGTATAGCTCATTTTCTAACAATAACCGTGTAAGTCCGAATTTTGCACTTTATACAAAAATAAGGAAAATTAAATAAATCTAAACAAAATTGGATAAAAGCAAACATTTTGGTTTACATTTTAACAGCCTATTAAGTTCTAGTATAATTAAGAAAAATTCAACACTGATATCGATTATTTAATTAGTTTAATTTTGAAGATAAATCTTCGCAAAAGCTCTGACAGTTTAATTTTTTTGAGGAATAACTGTAATTTTGAAAGGGCGACTCTTTTAAATTTGCAAATTTAAGGACATCTACATTCTATATTTCGACAAGAGGGCACACCGAACTCGAAATGGGGCTATTGATGAATCCATCGTAGGACCCGACTTTTATGACCCCTATAGACTTGATATTACTGCAAGTTACAAATATTAGTAGAACTTAGCGTTGAGATTTGGCAATTTTTTTCCACACAAAGTATGTATATTCGATTATTTTTTTATATGGAGAAAATGGGCAACACCGTCAGAGAAAAAAGTTCCAAAACTCAACGATAAGCTCTAACTACTTCGAACTTTCACTTTGTTATAATAGATTTGAATGGACTAAAAACTTCATGTTTCTAAGTAAACTAATTAATAGGCTCGAAATTTTTATGAAACTGTCGAATTTTCCTAATTTTTGTGCAAAGTTTGAAATTCGGACTTATTATACTTTCATAAAAGAGCAGTAAACACTAAATAAACAATGAAAATTGTCAAAACTTGTTAAAATGTCGTGTCCCTATTTATATATTCGCCACTATATCTATGTCTCATTATACAGCTGTAAATGTTGCTATTAAATACTAATTTTTTTCTCATCAACCGGTATGAATGCAAGCGTATTCAAATGCTGTTGCTCATCTTCGCTATCTCCAATGGGATTCTCCGCTAGGAACCGGAGCGGGAATCACAACTCAAGCTTCATACTTTTGCCAAATACAATTTGCGGCGATCAGATGTGCTCGCACAAACAAACAAGCATATGTACATACATTTGTATGTAGTCACTATGTGTATAGTATACAAAACAAATATATACAAGTTTCTGCCAGATTTTCCTGTTTTGATGTGAAGATTCTACTTATTATCAATCAGTAGGTTTTCGAACGTTGCCGTGTTAGTGTCGGGTTGGGGCAACTTAAGTACATAAGTAAAGTCGATTAATTCAAATTGTTTGTTGTAGCCGCAAGTTTTTAGTACTTATTAACTATAAACTGGCTAATAATTTTTTTAAGTGCAAAATATTCGTGCATACAAGCATACGTGATTGTGAAAAGTAAGTGCGTTCACGAAATATACTTAAGCATAGAGAACAAGACACAAATTGTTTGAAAAAGGCTTCTTTACAAATTACAATATCATATACATAATACATGAACATATAATATTTTTATAGATATGTATGTACATTAGGGCGGGTATATTTTTTTTACTATGTGAATATAGCTTAGCGGGATTCTAAGCCAATTTGCCGAAGAAGCCATGGGTCTAGAATCAATTTGGGGTTGGCCAAATTGCGAAAATAGGTTTCGAAGAAAATATGAAAATTTTTAATGTTTTGCCCTCTGGTGGAAGTTTTAAGAAAACGATAAATGCAGAAATGGATTCCTCATACCAAAAAATTCCGTATTGCGTGTTTTTATACAAAATTTAAGCACTTCTTTACAACACTCCGGCAAAATGCTAAGAAAGCTATTTTCGCAATTTGACAAACTTCAAATTGATTTTAGAACCATGATTTCTTTGGTAAATTTGCTTAGAATTACACGCAGAATACTTCTGTGCTATACGCGCATAGTCGTAAAAAAATCTCCCATACAAATTGACCCGCCCTAATGTACATATGTATCAATTAAAACAACCATCGAAAACCTTGCCAGTGTCAGCCGTAGGTGTCGGCTATCAACAACTTGTATTCAATCAATTTCAGAGATTGGCGTCGTGCCAGTGATAAATGCCAATAGGCTTGCAAGCAACCAAAGCTAGTATGTTTTTTAGCAAAAATTTTTTCTGTATTGGCACAAAACGAATATATGTACTTGGAAACATTTATTTCTGATTAACTTTGTTGCCTAACTGATTCATTCATTGGGGAGGTGACTCTGTACGCGTATTTTACCAGTAAACCAGTAACCGCGACACTTCAGAAGCTAGGAGCTGTAATGTTATTCTCATTAGAAATAAAAAAATGTGCGTGGATCCACGCCCGATTGAAGTGAGACTTCTTTCTATTACCCGTATAGCTCACCATATTAAATGATGATTGTTCGGCACGATACTGCCAACATGTCTTCATCGTAATCTTAATCTCAATCGCAATACATATCAATATCAATATTAATCTTAATCTTAATCTTAATCTTAATCTTAATCTTAATTTTAATTTTAATCTTAATTTTAATTTCAATTCTAATCGTAGTCTCAATCTAAATCTGAATCTCAATCATAATCTTAATCTTAATCCTACTCGTAATCTCAATCTCAATCCTAATTTTAGTACTGATCGTTATGCTAACCTTAATATTAATCTTAATTTGTCAATTTTTATTGTGGCATATTAATATTTATTTCAATAGTGTTATTGAGCTTTGTATCACGATTTGTTTGTTAGGAAAAATGGAAAAACCACAACAATTTTCGGGTGTCCTTTTCATTGTTACACAAATTTTCGGGTTAGCTGCGGGTGTCCGAGTATGGTGTTCGCTTGTGCTTAATTTTTAGCGAGGATGATCGAACAGGCTCGTTCGTACTCAAGCAGCTTTCGGGTGTGCATCTCGATCGTTTTTTAACGAGGGTGCATGTCAAAGGTATAGAGTAAAGGCGGCAAACAATTTTCGGCCTATCAGTTTCTCTAGATTTCTTCTCAACGCCATGTGTTGACTGTTGAAAATTCCAGCGATACTCAAATGCCACAAGGGTAGATTCCACAAAATTGTTAGCAGTATTGGTCAAGACCTATACCACAAAGAATTCGCGATGTCAGCCTTTCTGGATGTGGTTGGCGCCTTTAAAAATCTTCATGGATGGCTCCAAAATGAGCGTTGAAGTCGGATCTGGTGACTGATCACTGATTTAAAATAATTTTTTGAAAATACCATAACCTTAAAATTTCAAAGTCCTTTAAAAAAATTGGACGCCGGGGAGAAAAACTCGGAATACAATTGACTCAACAATAGCCCTCATAAGTTTGTTCATTAAAAATAGCCACTGAATATAGATTTTAGCTCTATTGGATTGCGCATCACTGGTTGACAGTTGGATTATGACAGGCTAATGACAGCATTATTTATCCCAATATTGCAGTAACAAGTTCGCTTTTTAAGTCTTTCGATTCAATTAAGGCTGCGGTTACTATGCATGCGTATTCTGACGAACTTTTGTTCTGACGATTTCTTCGAAGCAAAAACATACGAAACAAACAACAAACAAACACGTATTTCTTTCTTGCGACGAAATCGTCAGAACAAACGTTCGTCAGAATACGCATGCGTATTAGCCCTAGCCTGAGGCAAACTAATAGGCGAAAAAAAACTTTGAAAACTTTTATTCATATTAAAATGCAAGGAATTTTTTTGAATTATATTTCGAGAAATAAAAATAGTTAAAATAGTGCATTATATGTATGTAGTTGATACTGAAATTTCCATAAAGCTTTCGTTTTGTATTCACGTGACGATGATTTTTTAATGAACAGGATATTTTTTTAATTTAAGAAAAAAAAACGTTCAACCAAATAATGCCAGCTGTTTCCAAGCTGCTACGAATGCAGCTCTATGTATGTATATTAAAATATTTATAACATATGTACAATGTATTAATACAAATGTATGTTCGTACGTACATATGTAAGTATGTATGTACTAGAGCATGCCTGCCAATAACGTCATAGCTGGGGTAAAACCAGTTTCGCTATTCGAACAATTATACGCTGCTTTACAGCCTTCATTGCTTCCATTTAATTAATTTATTTATTTTATTCGCTTCGACGTAAAATTGCAAATCATAGAATACTTAAACAGCAGAATATATATTTTTAACAGACTTCAAAAAAGGAGGAGGTTATCAATTAGCCGGATTCTTTTAAATATTTCTTTAAATGTTACCGCATTCCTTTGGGCCACGTAAACTCTTTTCAATAATTTCACAAAGATGATCGCATACTAATTCGATCATTGGATCCTGCATATTTAGATGACCGGCTTCAATGGTTTTTTTTTTGTAAATTATTAGTTTTGTTTTTATTTAAATGCTTCTGATAACTAATAGGTACCACGAACCAAGTATTTATTTTTTGTTTGTCAGGGCATAGCTGACACATACATACATATATGCATATATACTTCCACAATAAGTAAATTTGTGTTGCCTATAATTCCATTTTAAATCGAGGGTTATATGCACCCATACCCCTTACACAGATTATAAGTACATATTTATGTATACACACGGCTCTTTAGCCGGGTGAGAGATCACTTTTAAATAGCTGATAATTATATTTATTCGTATGTCTATATAAAATGCAAATAATTATGAAAAAGTGTTTTCAAACAGCTCCAAGCTGGCATTTTCATTTCGTTATCAGCTGGGGTGTTTTCTGTGGCCTAAATATACTCGCTTGTATATCAATGTCTCAGTGATGCCAAAACATAGAAATTGTATCCCTATAGTGGGAGTTTTTAATAAGAAAATTATCCAAATAGGTATTTTGTTGAGCTGAACACAAAATGCAGCTTTTACAATTTTTTGGTGAACTAACGAAACTATAAATCCATATACATATGCTCAGATGTACGAAATTTGTAGTTTTTTTTTTTTGTAAATTAAAAAATAATAATTTGGCGCTTACACTTTTGCTAAGTGTTTGGTCGAGTTTCTCCTGCAATTTATGGTGTGCGTCTTGACGTCATTACACAAATGAGAAGCTTTTTCACACAGTGGCCGCACGATATTGGGAAGAAAAAAAACAATGTGTCTTGGTAAAATACATGAGGCCTTCGGAGTGTACATAATGTGACCAACCGTACTTCTCCGTACGTCGTACTTCGCAGTACAATCAAATGTACTTCTTTGCAATATTTTGTACTGCCTTTTAAGATGGGTCTTCTTTAATTGATTTGAGAAATTTTAAAACCTTAGTCGAATACATAAATTTCAACCTTCTTTCACTTCACTTGCCGAGCTAACAAATTTCATTTTAAATGGCTTCTTCATCCAGAAAAATTAAAAGGTGTTAGAGAATTTACGGGGAGTATTTAGCTGGTTTGGAAAGTAGCGCACGCTACTACACGTGGAAAAATATGATTTTTAGAACACCCCAATAATAATGAAGAAAGCATCGTTGAATATACATGAAATATTCGTATTTGCAATATCTCTACAATTGTTGTTCCTTTTTTGTACATACATACGACAATTCTGTATTCTTATTGAATTAAGTTTAACTAGTCATAATCCCCGAAAATCGAGGTGCTCCGTATCCATATACACACGTAACATATTAACCATTTCTTTGTTAACTATCGTACAGTGCTTATTTTTTGGACACGAATTGCCCCTTCAAGTGGTTTGGATTAATTACACCAGGCTGAAGTTGAACGACCCAGTCGACTAAATTGACATCTCGCAAAATCGTCTCTTGTTGTACTTGTCTTAATTTTTGAGTCTGGATTGAAACAATCAGGTTCTCTGCAACTCATATACATATCGTCGCTCGAATAAAGAAACATACACTATTATTCGATAATTGCACCATTGGATAGACAATCCTTTAATCTATTAGAAAAATCTTTAGTTTTCTTAAATATCTCTTTGGCTCACTAATTTATTCCCGAAAAACGAAATTATATTTGTATGGTTTGTAATGGTTTGTAAAAACTTCCAATTCGTTTTACTCAAAACTATACTTTTCATGTTACACTATTTCATTATTCCAGCGATGATATGTTGAGAGTTTAAAACTGTTCATCGACCATAATTTTTTTTTTTTAGTTTTCCGGCATTTTAATATCATATAAAGTTGAAAATAAAAAAATTTAATTGTTTAATTTAAATTATTGTTGTTTGATATATAAAATGAGAATGTGAGTGGGAGTTTCAACTCTACATTTTAAAATCATACGGTGCCAATTGAAATGAACGTAATAAAGTTTTGTTCAGTGTAAACCTTTAAAAAATTTTCAGTGCAAATATTTCAAAAGTCGTCTAATGATTCTTAAATCTGAAATGTTTTAGCAAAGTTTCAGATCGACCACTTTAATTTGATACATGACTTGCCTCTTTACGATTAGTAGGTCGTGTGTTTTTGAGAGTGGGAAAAAATAAGAAAATGAATGCCTTTTTAAGGCATATTTCCTGTCTACCACCACTGCTAGGTACTAAATACATATGTGTATGTACTTAAGTTTGAAAATATATGTCGATGCCAACGTGGTTAATATGTAATTAGAGCCATCTGTTAGTGCTCTAACGGCTTTATCAATACTTTTTCTTGGGTGTCAAACCCAGCAGAGTGAACCATTTTCGCGTTAATCTAAACAAAAAAAAACATTCCAGAAAAGATATTACCGCCTTATGTGCATGTAAAACGGCTTTATTTAGATGGGAAGCCAAATTATATCAGGTTCACTAGATATGCACATGCATATGTATTTGCGTATAGGTACATAAAATCAAAAGGCAATGTCACTTGTCTAATGCCAAGTCCACCAATATACGTAGAACTAATATTTCAATAGAGTTAAGTTTGATGTCTTCGAATGCCTTCGAAGCGCAATACATACATTGTTCAGTTTCGGGCTTTTTACATACCCATCAAACTTAACCCCGACTTACTAGTTTTCCAGTGACTAAGTAACTGCACATATACAAATTTCTGTAGTATATCATCCTATGCTTTTTATTCGCATATCCTTGTCGATCTAAACTACCAGTTGGCTAGCCTGGGCTCAGGCATAGCAAGGCCCAATTAGGGAATGGACAGACGACTAAGGCGAAGATCGGCTTTGTAGGCCGATCTGAAAGACTTTTCAACGACCATGGGATGGACGGTTTTACTATACATGTCCATGTGTACAGATATCTTTGAAATATAAAAATAAAAAATAAATCACTTTTGAAACTATGTTCTCCTCATTCATCACTATGTACGTCTTACATAATCGTTTCAAGAAAGCTGCAATCTTGTTACACAAAAAGGTAGAGATAAAACTGTTAGTAGGTAGAAATTAAAGAGTTTTAATTGCCAAGATCGGTTGAGAGTTGACCAAAGTATAAGATATTTTTCACATATCGACGCCCGTTCTGCCGATTCCGTGCTACGGTCGCTTGGGCGACCACCACCCCTTTTTCCATGCCCTGGCATGTGGCACATAACGGCGAATGGGGCCATCGTCAGTATTTCCGCGTAGATTAATTATCTCGTTCTAATCCTGGATTCTTCTGTGGAAGTATCACATTGATTCGACTACATTCAAAGTTACGAGGCCAGTAATGGTGTACAAGCATTTAGCAGGCAAAAGCCCTGAGATGGCCGTACACGTTGCTTAGGCTTCGAGAACTAATTTAGTCTGGCCTGTGCGCCCATCAAGGGAGCGATGCGTACATGCGCGACGCCACGAAAAGCCATTTTGCAGCTCCTTCAAAAGCTACTCCGCAGATATGGAATAAACAAGTCATTTAAAAAATGAAATTTAGAACTCTTTAGCTACAATGAGCCAAAAGCAACATGGTTTTTCCAAACCTAGTTGTTGTTTTATTTTGTCATGGTAAATACTCCGATAGTACGAAAAGTGATTCAAGTTGAATATGTGTAAACACATTTGTATGTCTGACTGCAGCTAAACGTCTTTGGTTGATTTTTTTTCGTGTAAGAAGGCTGGAACACCTCTATTTTGGAGAAAAATGCACACGCAAGCACTATGCAGTGGCACAGAGGTGGATCCAAAACCTCTGAAGTTATTGGGGCATTCATCAATAGCTTTATCCAATAGAATTCTGATTCTATTGGTACAAAGGTCACAAAGGAATATAGGAAATCGTAGTAGTGCAAATATTAGCTAGGGAAGCAGCAGCTTCATTTGTCACAGATCTCGTAGTAGGTCTCAACAAGATCAAGAACGAGCTCAGGGAAGAAGTAATATGAATGATAGAACGAAATTGACGGTTACACCCAAAGAGATATAGGCTTCTTAAGAGCCTGCCTAAGAAGAAACTGAGGATTGTCACGCGCATCCTCACGTGTCACTTCTGCCCAAGAGTGGAGTTGTCCTGTTAGGAATCTGGGAAAATTACGTCTGTCGCTTTTACAATCGGCTAAGTAGATACCTCTGAACCCGCTCCTTGAGTGTGGGGATAGCGAAAAAAATGTCTAGACTCAATGTGGCCAAAATATGAGCACATACTCTTTCTACCTCTTAACGCCCTTCCAGACTTGCTGCTGATTGTAGTCTGAACGAGACGTTGTGATAAGTAGAGGGCACAATAGATCGGATGATCAATGTGCATACCTTTTCTAATTATCTATCTATCTAATCTGACAAATAGAAACTGAAAGTAATACCTCCACCGGCTCATGCAAGTTTTGTTTGAATCAAGTTTTATAATGGCGAACAATCGCGATTTTTCTTTTGCGGGTAGTTAAATCGGGAATTTGGCTGTATGTGTGTCTCTTCAAGTTGGCGTAGACATATTTTTTTGGCTGCTGTGGTCTAGTAGTTAGCAGTGCGCACTCCCATTCCGCAGGACCTGGATTCGAGCCCAACTTCCGACCAACATCAAAAAAGAATTCAGAAAAAAGTTTTACAAATAGCGATCGCCCCTCGTCATGAAAAACAGCCAACCGACCAAACACTAACATATTGTGTATGCGTGAATCTATTATTATTATTATTTGGCATATCTTTCTGCTTACTTTTATGCAGTTCCGTTTTGGTAAAGCAAAATTCTTTCTTCTTCATTTCAGCCTTATACACAGTCAAAATGACTGCATATTGGAGGATTACCGTCGTATGCCTGCTTTCCTTATGGATTGGCTCAACTCAACAACAATCAACTCCGAATCTTGACGATTTACTGAATAAAATCTTCACAACAGAGGCAACACCATTCCAGCCTGTACCGACTAAGACTACTGTTCTTCAGCCTAATCCTCAGCCACAACCAGAACCACAGCCCAATCCAAATCCGGCACCACCAATTGATCCTGGAAGTGGCAAGGTTTGTGGCCTGAACAAAGAATGTGTGGCACGTTTCTTGTGTAATGAAGATGGCGCAGTCAATACAGATGGCACAACGCTCATTGATATCCGCTTCGATGGCGACGAACAGTGTACTTACTTGGAGGTCTGCTGTAATACACCCGATAAGGTATGTGGAACTTATAGAGATTTTTTAATATACATAACTCAAAAAATTTCTAATTATCCGTACAATCATTTCATTGCAGTTGACAGAGCCCAAGGTGCCCATAAAGCCAGATGAAACACATGAAGGCTGTGGTTATCGCAATCCCGATGGTGTCGGCTTCCGAATTACTGGCGACAAGGAAGGCGAGGCACAATTTGGCGAATTCCCGTGGATGGTAGCCATTTTGCGTGATGAAGTGATTGGCGGCGAAACATTGAATATTTACGAATGTGGCGGCGCTGTGATCGCACCAAATGTTGTCTTGACCGCAACCCATTGTGTACTCAACCTCGAACCGCATGTGCTGGTGGCACGCGCTGGTGAATGGGATACACAAACCAAACAGGAAGTGCTGCCACATCAGGATGCGCGCGTCAAGGAGATTATACGTCATGAAAACTACAATAAAGGTGCACTTTATAATGACGTGGCACTACTCATATTGGAGACACCCTTCTATTGGGAAGAAAATGTGCGTCCCGTCTGTTTGCCCGAACCGAATGCCAATTTCGACTATGCACGTTGTTACGCCACTGGCTGGGGCAAGGACAAGTTCGGTAAAGATGGTACGTATCAATTGATTTTGAAGAAAATCGATCTTCCTACTGTGCCCAGAGATACCTGCCAAGCCAATCTGCGTAGAACTCGCCTGGGCAAATACTTCAATTTGGATAAAAGTTTCATGTGTGCTGGCGGCGAGCGGGGCAAGGATACTTGCAAAGGTGACGGTGGCTCACCGCTGGTATGCCCCGATCCACAAAATCCTAAACGTTACTATCAAGCTGGTATCGTGGCTTGGGGTGTGGGCTGTGGCGAGGAAAATGTACCAGGCGTCTACGCCAATGTGCCATACCTACGCAACTGGATCAATGACAAGCTCGCCGCAAGAGGAATTGATTTTAAATATTTTACGGTTTAAATAGCACTGAAATTAGTATGCAACACACTGTTTGTTTTAAAAATGTACTTTGATATTGTACGATAATATTTGAAATAAATGATTAAAATATAGATAGACACAAATAAATAACGAATATATGTAATAATAACACTGTACAGCACTCGGCTGGGTATTGGACCAAACCAACTTTTTTTAAGAGATTGAGTCATAAGTAAAAAAAGTAATTTCTCCGTTTTTCGAAGCGTCGGCTTTTTCGTTCAAATACGTTTCTATTCTGCGCTTCGCAGATGCTTTTTCATAGCTTAGTAATACAAAACTAAAATTTGTGTTAACATTTCAATATCTTGGGACCGTCTGGAATCTGGAATCTAAGAAATAACAGCGAGCACCTTTGCAAACTCAGCTACAGCTAAAGGTATGTAAACGTACATTTCTTACAATCATTCAAACAAATTTAATTTCAAATTGAAAACACATTTCTTCCAAAATAACTTAAAATCGCACACAAGAAGAACCAAAAAGACCGAAAAATCATGATAATTTTTTCTTTCGTATGTCCATTTTAGAACTGGTTCGGAACTATAGAATTTAGGACAAGTTCGGAACTATCGAGAAAGGGATGTAGCGGGGGGCAATTGACACTTCCTAGGACATCGCCATCTTAAATTCGCCAGTTGCTTGCATGCAAAAGAGATTTAACGCGAACCAGTACTGGGTCTAAATGTACTAGAAGCGCTCCAGTTCAGAACTAGAGATTTTCCCCACAGGGATTGTTAAGGTAATTAAATTTCTTCCGATATGCATATTTGTATACTTCGTATATAAAAATTTGAGAAAAAGACATTTAAATGAAAAAATACCTTTTCTTGTATAAAAATAATATTTTAAACAAAAAAATTACTAACTGATTTTTTAAAAAATTGGTATCATTGTAAATGCGATCAAACCCCCTTTCTTCTTATTTGCATATTTGTATACTTCGTGAATAAAAATTTGAGAAAAAACACTTAAAACACTTTAAACAAAAAAATAACCCCCTCCCCGATTTTTAAAAAATTGGCATCGTTGTTAAGGCGATTAAACCCCCTTTCGTCTAAAATGCATATTTGTACAAATCGTGACTTTGAGAAAAAACACTTAAAAGGGAAAAATACCAATTTTATCTTATAAAAAAATCTACAGAAAAATTACTAATTAATAATACAATTGAAGTATTTAAATAAAACAATTTATTATTAGTATTTAAAGCATTAATTCGTTCTTGTTCACACACAGCCCTGTTAAAAATAAAGCAAAAGTGTATGTAATAGAAGTCTAAGGCATATAAAATTATAAAAACACCATGGTTTTTGATATTTTACCTAACAGATTATATAATAAAAATTAAAGGTAATTTTCTGTTTTATTCAAATAAAGTATTCAATTGTATTACTAATAAGTAATTTTTTTGTTTAAAATGTTTATTATAAGAAAAAATTGGTATTTTTCCTTTTAAGTGTTTTTCTCAAATTTTTATAGACAAAGTATACAAATATGCATATCAGAAAAAGGAATTTAATCGCCTTTACAACGGTGCCAATTGTTTAAAAATCGGTTGGTAATTTTCTTGTTTAAAATATTAAAAAAAAAAAAAAAGTTTTTTTTCCTTTAAATGTGGTTTTTCTCAAATTTTTATATACAAAGTATACAAATATGCATTTCAGAAGAAAGGGGTTTAATCGTCTTTACAGCGATACCAATTTTTGAAAAATCGGTTGGTATTTTTTTTTTGTCTAAAATGTTTTTTTTTTATAAAAAAAGGAATTTTTCCTTTAAATGTGTTTTTTTTTATTCTTATATACGAAGTATACAAATATCCACATCAGAAGAAAGGGGGTTTATTGCCTTTGCAACAATAATAACCTTTTAGACGTCGGTTAGCAATTTTTTGTTGTTTACAATTTTAAATACGAAGTATACAAATATGCATAACAGAAGAAAGGGGATTTAATCGTCTTTACAACGATACAATTTTTTTAAAATACTGTTAGTAATTTTTTTGTTTAAAATATTTAAAAAAAAAAATTATTTTTCATTTAAATGTGTTTTTCTAAAATTTTTATATACGAAGTATACAAATACGTATATCGGAAGAAAGGGGGTTTAATCACCTTTACAATGATATAATTTTTTTTAAAATCAGTTCAAAATCGTTTGCAATAAAAGGAATTTAATTTTTCGAAGACCTGAACTTTGACCACTTATAGCACCTGTAATATAAGTTTGCACATAAAAAGTTATATACGATTTAAATAAGAGCAAAACAGGACTACGTCTATATTTTTAGATTTTTAGTTATTTACATGCAATAATTAAATATAATTTTTTACCAGAGGTCCTATTTCCAACTTCGAAGGCCCATATCTCGATTTCGGAGGCTAACTTCGAAAAACGGAGAAATCACTATGACTCAATCTCTTAAAACAATTTGGTTTGGTCCAATACCCACAAAAAAGTCGATTTTGCCGTACAGTGTAATAATAGATTGGCGCTTACACAAATGCTAGGGTTTGGTCGAGCTTCTCCTCAGATGTTGTCATACAAAGGTCCCCTACAGTTTAACGCCGACTCGAACGGTGACTTTATTTTTATTTCGACAAATCGTATCTTTCTTTTGCGCAGTTCCGCCAGTTATTATCCATGGATAGAGTGAACAGGGTCTTCTTCTTTTGTATCATATTCTTGTGCACCGTTGCTTTAGTTATTTATCCAAAATGCCCAGTGGAAGAACCTTTTCACCGGAGCACCACCATCAATTTAAACGGCATACCCAATTCAGGGCTATACTTGTATTTAGATTAGTAACGCTTGAGAGCCTACACAACACGCGCGCCCATTTAATTTTTTTTATTTGATGGTTGCTGGTCTTATAGAAAGTAGTACTTGGTCACTATATTCGTTGGCAGCCATGTGGCATAGAACGCTTTAGTATAATGTAAGGTAGTAAAATCAAGAATGGCACGGCTATGTCGCGCATCACTGAGTCACCTCAACACTGCTGTCTGTATTCCTGGGCATAGCAAAGTCGAAGTGAATGAAATAGCCAATGAGATGGCTAGACACGGTTCGAAAATGCAGACCATCGAGGCGAATAACTCTACCGCTTGGTGATCTCCTGGGAAAAAATTGACGAGTACATCACAGCCGTAACAAAGGTAGTGCATGGAGCACACTAGACGACTTGACGTTTCGATGTCTATGCCGAGGTCATTAAGAAAGGAATTTTAGAACTTTTAACTCTCGGCAGAGATATGGGCCCCTATTATGAGTTGCATTCGATTTTCGACTGTGGTCGAAAGTGCTGAGCGAACGAATTTTCATTTGGTATTATGGCGCTTATTCGATGAAGAATAGCGCTATTGTGAATTTCGCCCGTTTAGGTCGTTCGCAATAGTATATTTTTCACCGCTGAGAGGCTTTGTTTACAAATCGAGCAAACTAAATAGTGTGCTTATACATATTTATGTAAATTTGTTCTAATTAAAATGAAGTAAAAAAGAAAGCAAGTTTATAAAAACGTAGTAAAATGAGTACAACGAGTTCTGGTTCAACGATTCGTCGGAGGATGAGAGCTAAGTAAACTGGCCAGGAGTAGCAAATGTTTAAGAGAGTTTAAGTTTATTAGTATTTCGAATATATTTTGATATAAAATATATTTAAGAAATTTGTCTACAGATTCATTAAAAAGTTCCGGCCATCTAAAGAAGCGTTTGTG
>NW_023458557.1:71135622-71240065 GCF_013731165.1 Rhagoletis pomonella
TTTAAATAAGAGCAAAACAGGACTACGTCTATATTTTTAGATTTTTAGTTATTTACATGCAATAATTAAATATAATTTTTTACCAGAGGTCCTATTTCCAACTTCGAAGGCCCATATCTCGATTTCGGAGGCTAACTTCGAAAAACGGAGAAATCACTATGACTCAATCTCTTAAAACAATTTGGTTGGGTCCAATACCCACAAAAAAGTCGATTTTGCCGTACAGTGTAATAATAGATTGGCGCTTACACAAATGCTAGGGTTTGGTCGAGCTTCTCTTCAGATGTTGTCATACAAAGGTCCCCTACAGTTTAACACCGACTCGAACGGTGACTTTATTTTTATTTCGACAAATCGTATCTTTCTTTTGCGCAGTTCCGCCAGTTATTATCCATGGATAGAGTGAACAGGGTCTTCTTCTTTTGTATCATATTCTTGTGCACCGTTGCTTTAGTTATTTATCCAAAATGCCCAGTGGAAGAACCTTTTCACCGGAGCACCACCATCAATTTGAACGGCATACCCAATTCAGGGCTATACTTGTATTTAGATTAGTAACGCTTGAGAGCCTATACAACACGCGCGCCCATATAAAATATTTTATTTGATGGTTGCTTGTCTTATACAAAGTAGTACATACTTGGTCACTATATTCGTTGGCAGCCATGTGGCATAGAAAGCTTTACTATAATCTAAGGTAGTAAAATCAAGAATGGCACGGCTATGTCGCGCATCGCTAGCATCACTGAGTCACCTCAACACTGCTGCCTGCTGTATTCCTGGGCATAGCAAAGTCGAAGTGAATGAAATAGCCAATGAGATGGCTAGACACGGTTCGAAAATGCAGACCATCGAGGCGAATAACTCTACCGCTTGGTGATCTCCTGGGAAAAATTGACGAGTACATCACAGCCGTAACAAAGGTAGTGCATGGAGCACACTAGACGACTTGACGTTTCGATGTCTATGCCGAGGTCATTAAGAAAGGAATTTTAGAACTTTTAACTCTCGGCAGAGATATGGGCCCCTATTATGAGTTGCATTCGATTTTCGACTGTGGTCGAAAGTGCTGAGCGAACGAATTTTCATTTGGTATTATGGCGCTTATTCGATGAAGAATAGCGCTATTGTGAATTTCGCCCGTTTAGGTCGTTCGCAATAGTATATTTTTCACCGCTGAGAGGCTTTGTTTACAAATCGAGCAAACTAAATAGTGTGCTTATACATATTTATGTAAATTTGTTCTAATTAAAATGAAGTAAAAAAGAAAGCAAGTTTATAAAAACGTAGTAAAATGAGTACAACGAGTTCTGGTTCAACGATTCGTCGGAGGATGAGAGCTAAGTAAACTGGCCAGGAGTAGCAAATGTTTAAGAGAGTTTAAGTTTATTAGTATTTCGAATATATTTTGATATAAAATATATTTAAGAAATTTGTCTACAGATTCATTAAAAAGTTCCGGCCATCTAAAGAAGCGTTTGTGTGCCAAATCTATTTAAAACATTTTAAAACTATCAACAGCGCTACGATTTTGTTCTCAGAGATCGCGCCAACAGAGTATTGGGATTTTCTTTCACAAGTAAAACCAGCTTTTCGAGCTTGTGTTTAGTATTCACGATGTTGGAACTGCATGAAATTAATAAAAATTTTTTAAAATTAGTGTCTAGCCGCCAAAATGTAAGAAAACATATACAAAATCATACATTTTTCACAATTTTCTAACACTTCGCTACACCATCGAAAGCAAAATTCTGTTCGACAGAAAATTCGATACTCAACGAAAATTTCGACACGCTTGCATAGCTCATAATACGAATTTCACTTTCGATCTTCGATCTTCGATAGCCAGCGAAGATCGAAAATCGAATGCAGCTCATAATAAGGGCCATGGAAAGTGAAACCATCGGACGCTCAATCTTTCCTCCGTTTGCATGGTATAGCAGACATTATATCGACTTTTTGATATAACCCCGGTTAGAGGGATGTGCTTCCTCTTGGCGCTCAAAGAGACATTCACAATGGGCAAACTTTTCTCCGAATGAAAGTATGATAGGTTAGTTCACGCCTTTCCACTTAACCTCACCTATTGAAAATTATTAAGAGCACAAATCTATTTCAATACTCAACCGAATTTCCGTGGTGCTCGAATGTACTGATGTTCCCTAATGCATATGTATGTATATGCGTGAACTGGATCCTTTAGGCGTTGCTGCTGTAATTATATCTAGCGGAAGCAAAGGCAAGATCGCATTAATTATGCATTGCAATGGATACAGCAAGTTTCTGAGAGTTGCTGGTTTCTTGAGAGTGGGTTTTCCAACGACATGCTCCACCGATCGTTAGCGCTTAGCGTCTTTTCAAATGATTCAGTGTCGAAATCTGGGATTATATAATTCGTCCACGGGTTGTGAGATGACTAAAATTATTGCTTTGTGATGATACCTTTTGCGAGGAGATATAAAAGTCCATGCTTGGCAACACCTTTTACATAGTTTCTGGACTAGTTTCTCCAACTCAACTTAACTTAGGCTAGCCATTTTTGGGACTTAAGTCAAAAGTTAGCCTACTTTTTATACAGCTCATTCTTAACTAAGTTTAAAAAATTTGGCTAAACTAAGTTAAGTTGGGTTGGAGAAACCCGCCCTTTACGTAAATATTTAGGTAAGGGTTATTCTAGAGAGAAAAATCTAGCTGTGCGCGGCGTGCATTGCTGCGCCTTAAAATACATACCATGCATATAGGGTGTGGGCCCATATCGATACCAATAGTAACCGCTCAAGATTTCTACAATCAGCTTCCTATTAGGGACATGTACCATGAAGGCAACGAGTTTTTCGAAATTTCAAGTTTGGTGGTCTTTTCATTTGGGTTGGGCAATGATGAATCAGTCAAGGCATGTTACCTTATTTAGATACACTTGTGGTCAGCTGATTAAGTTAAGTGACATTTGGACCAGTTTTGGCTATTTTTCTTTGGTTGATTTAAATTTTGTAATTTTTGTTTATAAAAGTCTAGCACATAACATAACCAGCAACACATAAATATGGCTAACTGTATTGTGAATTTTCTTCCATATGAAGTATGTTCGACAATCTCTTTTATATGAAACAAAATGCCTAGCACCGTCAGCAAAAAAATTATTCAAAATCAACGCGATTTTCTAGCGTCGTAGAATTTGCTAACAATTGTCGGGTCTAATTGATAAAGTTGGTTGAACTTTCTGTAATTTTTGTACGAGGTTTGTAATGTTAATTTATGCGGTGCTTTTACACTTTTATGAACTTAAAAAAAAATTTATAAACATTAAACATTTATATTTTGTTTAAACAAAGGAAAAATAGCCAAAACTTATGAAAATGTCACTTAACTTAATCAGCTGGCCACAAGGGTATATGGATTAGTCCAGGAAAATCGTTACCACATTTGATGCATGCAAAACATGAGTGATCACCGTCCAGTAGCCTGGGCTTAACAAGATCGAGGTTAATGTTTTCCAAGCTTCGTACTTTTCCAGTCGATCTCTGTGGCAAACTTTACGAGCACTACAGTTGCTACAGTTAGTTGCAAGGCAAACAGTACAAATATAATTTAACCGTGGTTAGCAAAAGTCCCAAGGCATTCCGAAAAATCTGGTCGATCAATTCGCGAAACTACCAACATTTATAGTACACCCTCAAATTCTCGACTTACTCTTAAAAACTAATTTCTAAAGGACTTCCCGCACTAAAGAATTTATAGCTCGGTTATTTTTTACCCAATTTTCAGCTTTTAGGTGACAATATGTTTTGTGAGTACATTGTAAATATGTGTCAAATTTTTGGAATAAATCTGAAATTTAGACCAATTTTTATAATTTTTTCCACTTCTACAACATTTTTCGCAAAAATTTCAAAAAAAATTGTCTCCTTTATTTATTACTTCGATAAGAATGTTTCATTCCAAGTAAAAATTGGTACCTTTTATAAAAATCAAAAGACAAATTCGGAAATTATGAATTTTCTAAAAAAAAACTTCCAAAACCACTTCAATGTAATTTCATAGAAAATTTTAATCAGTTGTATTGAATTCACTTTGAGGTTTCAATTTGTCTAGAAACATTTTAATTGTCCTCTTTATAAAAAATGAATGATACCTGGTTTTACTCGGAATTAAACATTATTTGCGAAATAATGGCTATAGGAGCCTATTTTTTTTAATTTTGGGAAAAAACGTTGTAGAAGTGGAAAAAATAATAAAATTGTTGTAAATTTCAGATTTATTTTCTACATCTTTACGATGTCCTCACAAAGCTTATTATTTATTTAAATATTACAAATATTCTTATTTCTTAAGCCATATGAAAACTTAAAATTGATTAAAAAATTAGCAAACTAAAAATATTTTAGTGCCTCAAGTCATTCGAAAATGTTTTTTAAGAATAGGTTGAGAACTTAAGGGTGTTAGAAAAATTTTGAAAACAGTTTCGTTAATTACTCGCCCAGATCTACAGGTGAACATGAATTGGTAAGATTGACTCCTGTTACACCATGGAGTTATCTTTACTTAGCTTTTTGTTTCTCCGGTAAAGTTTCAAATTTTTCAAATCTAAATCTTGCCCAATGATACAACTCTTTATTTTATATATATATATTTTTTTTTTGCTTTCAATTACTTGTATTTATTTATTCAGAAGACGTTTTGACGTTGCTTAGTTGCCATGCGCATTTTTTTTAATTGATTGTTTAAAAACTTTTTTTATTGTTATATTGGAGACAACAGTTACTTACTTTTAAACTATAATTAATTGGTGTTATTTATGCTATAAATACTAATTTACACATTTAAAAACTAAAGCATTTACGATAAGATTATAGAATAATTATTTAATTTCTTTTATCAACGCTGTTTAAGTATTTAATCTGTTTAAATCAGAAAAACAATTTGGTAGTTTAAGAATAAACATGAATTTTTGGTCAATTAACAACTGTGCATAAATTGTTGGTCAATTAAAATTTTACATAATTATAGGTCATTTAAAACTGTGCGTACATTTTTATTCATATAAAAACTTGACATAAGTTGTTGGCCATTTGAAAACTCGGCATAACTTTTTAAACATTACAACACTAGACATAAATTGTTGGCAATTTAAATCTGAGCATAATACTTTTTTTGGTTGTTTAAATATGGACACATATTTTTCATCAGTTTTTTTAAGCAAAATTAATATCTAATTGTTTACATAATGTTCTAAATATTATTCCGATTTTTTAATTGCGAAAAAAAACTGATTTTATAATAAGTTTCTTAAAAGCTAAAAGTAATTTTTTGGTAATTTAAAAGCTGGACACAAAAAAGTTTTGGTTATTTAAAACTAGGCACAACTTTTTGTCATTAACAATTAAACAACGACAATTGAATGTTAAACGTGGGCATAAATAGCGGAACATTAAAAAATAGAAATGTGAACGAGTTCTTTCGGATTTAGGCGCGTGTTTCGATCTTTTAATGCTCAGTTTTATTGGACCTTTTTTTAAAATTCAGTTGCGTTATCTGTACTATACATATTTTTTATGCTGCTTTCAGAGCCGAAACATTTTGTCTACTCATTTGTTACCAGACATTTTATATGTTCAGTTTTTTTAATCAAAAAGTTATGCCAACATTTTATATCGAATTTTCAAGTTACCAAAAAACTAGGCGAACTTTTTAAATTAGCAAAAAAGATGTCTAGTTTTCAGTGCCAAAATTGCATGCCAATTTTTAAATTGATAAAACTTCGTGTGCCTTGTTGAAATGACCAAAAAAATTTTGTCCAGATTTTGAATGCTCTAAAATGTATGTCCAACTTTTCAATTACTAAAAAATTAATGCCCAGTTTTTTATGATTAAAAACGTATGTACAGTTTTTAAATTCACCAAAGTATGCCAGTTTATAAATGGCCAAAAATTCATGACTTAAAGAATTCATGTCTAGTTTTCGAAATGTCCAGTTTTAAAATTTTGGGTATTTAAATAAGCATTATTCTTAAGTAAAAAACTAAAACTCAATATTAATTATTTTTGAGCGAAAAAATAAGACTTTAGTAGTAATAATCTCATATCAGAGAAAAAATTCAACTGAAACATTAATTACATTTTACTTTTATTGGTTAAGCATGAAAAAAATCATTGTAAATAACAGTATGGCATACGTTTGCAAATATATGATTATAGTCAATATTATTTTACGACGCTTTCAACATATTGATTTTATTTGTTAAAATAAAAAAAAATAAAAAATCGTCCCTTGACAAAAAAATTAAATTTTCGGTTTGAGTGATTAAAAATTATTATATACAAATACTAATTTCAGGAAAAAATTTAATAATATTTCCTCTTAATTTTATGACATATTTTATTCTCATATTTTTCTTAAACGGCAATTAGGTACAGATTTATTGCTAAAGAGTTCCGGTTAATTGATATATTCTTACATTTACATAAAATAAAATTATCAGCTATGGTCTTTAAATCAACAGCAATTAAAAACAAGATCAACACAAAAGAGCATCTAAAATAAAATTCTGATTGTGGCCTTATACTGCATTTCCACTAGGCATTAAATGGCAAACATTTTAGTGACAAAATTGGGCATTTAAAATAATCGTGTTACCACGAAAAAGGATGGTCATTAAGTCCATTTTCACATGGCAACTTTTTGTCAATGCCTAGTGGAAATTCGGCATTGCCTTTATGAAAAGTTAGAGTCATTAATTTCAAAATTTGACCTGACATCTAAGAATATCAACCACGTCGTCCTCTCAATACCAATAATAACCTCGAAAGCTGCTGGCAATACCAACCATAGTAAACCAGCGGGACGAGCAGAATAGGATGCAGCCTTCTCATCCGGATCCATGAAGAAACATAAGGAACTCCTAACCCAGTCAGAAAGAAGTAATCAATCTCCAGACAGTTCAAATGAGCTGAAAGATGCGGATTATGAAAGCACTTATCTGGTAGGATGGACGATAGCTCGTTGAAAGAGAAACATCTGGCAGAAACGTCAATTTCACCAACGAGTCGCGGGACCGAAGAATGCTAAACAGGGTACTTCGACGGTGCAAAAAGTAGTGCTGTTTTAGTGATGTTGCCACGAATCACAACGCCAATTACGGAGTCAATACAGCAGCCTTGAAGTTATCGGACTATGTCCTCTAAAATGTGGAGGACCCACACATGGAATTTTGATTACTTAGGGAGATAATTCATCGCCGAATGTGTTACGGTGTGTTTAGCTGAGGGAGAGCGGGAGACCAGGTTTAGAGGTTTGGTCGAGTTAGAGTAGTAAGAAGAGGTAGGGATTACCTTTGTGAGTGTTGATGTATCGAGCTCAATGAGCCCACATGGTAGCGCATGATGTGGCCCTTCTACCATTTATTTATTGGGGGACTCCAGTGGAGGAGTCATGATCTAGCTGCCGTAGGCTGCTGTGCAATGAGCTGGGATTTATTTGGGGGACTCCATTGGAGGAGTCCATACTCTTGCTGCCGTAGGCTGCTGTGCAATGAGCAGGGATTTATTTGGGGATGCATTAATGCATAGCCCCTGTGTGGCTTGCAAGCCGTAGCTTACTACCATACCAAAAAATACTCCGGGAGTAGAGTGAGAGCGATGCTTAAAGCACCGTGTGATAGCCAAGCTGGGTTAGCGTTGACCACTGCTGGAAATGCCACCGACTTATCACTTCACTAAGTTCCGCGAAGAGATATTTGAGAATTGCATAAAAAATGCATAGCCAATCTTTTTTATGCGGGAAATTCATAAGTCGCCTAAACACGGTGTATTTTTTTGGCCTTGAGCTGAAAACTTTCTCAAGAGACCTTACAACCGAATCGACTTAGACCCAATGTAACTACATATGTTAAGCGCTTTAGACCCGGATATTGTTCCATTTAAACTTTTGAAAATGTGCAATGTGTATGCGGTAGGTCATCCAGATGCAACGGTATGTTGATCTGGGTACCGAGATACAGCAACATTCATGACAAAGATGAGCTGACTCAAAATGGCACGTATTTAACTGGAAAATCAGAAGCTGAAGAGGCTCTTCTGTCTCTGAGCTTTATCAAACACTATTTCACCGGATGGAAGGACCTGTCTTGAATACCAACAGTCCGTAAAAGGCTTAGGTCATCCTTACACATCCTTACTATGAACTAGGTTCAAGCATAACGTAGCATTCATGACAATAATGAGCTGATTTGAAATTTTGAAATACCGTTACACGAATGGAATGAGCTACGATCTTACACATAGGCCTCATTTTGTGCTATGGCGCCATAGAAGAGGGGAGTGGAGGGTCATATGTATCCAAACTAACTTGCCTTTTCATAGGACAATGAACTCTGGTCTTCACATTGCAAGACTCGAACTGGCAACATTTCCCGGTGATGAATAGAAAAAATGGGCCTATATATTTCTCTACAGCTTTACTGCATTGAACGGCTATATAGCAGATCCGGCCGCAATGGGGGGTTTTGGGGGTTTAAACCCCCTTGTTGGAGGGAAATATACATACAAATTTGCCATAATTTAGTTTAAGATAATAATGGTAAAAAATATTTTAAGATCTCAAATATTTAAGATCACTTTTCAGATATATTATTCGAGAGTTCTAGCTTTAATTTAAGCAAAGAAGGTTCTATGACCTTTTCGAGGGCTTATATTCAATATCCTCTATCTCCATTTTTCACAAAAATTTGATTCTGATATAAAAATTCACCTAATACTCAACTGTCTTCAGTGATTTTAATGCTGACCTTGTATAACGCTTAACAGAAGAATTTCTATTAAATTGCAAAACCAGAGTTAATATCAGTTATTACAGGTAAACGACATTTCCACGATTCGTAATTCGCTCTCCCATTTGCCATCCAATTACCCTTCGAATTATGTAATTCGCCATACAAAATTTTGAGAGTGAATTACCTCATTTGTAGTTAATTCAGATCGAATTACCATGCGAATGACGAACGAACCGGTGTCTTTTCAATATCGGAAATACATATATTGAAATTTGGCAGCCAAAACAAAATAATAAAAAACAAAGATGAATATTTCCGTAATTAATAAAACAGTCATTATTATAATATTGTCCATATATTAAAATGTTTGATGATAACTAACATTTTTTCTCCATTTTCGATATTTGCAGTAAATAAAAATAATAATAAATCGCAAAGAACAAGAAGTAGAGCTTCCAAACGAATTACGAACGTGCCGTGGAAATAGGGCCATTCAATTACTTGACGAATTACTTAGAGATCGAATTACGAATCGTGGAAACGTCGTATAGGTCCCAGATCGGTTCTAACATCACCAAATAGTTTTTGTGAAAATTGCAGAAAGAGAGTATTGAATATAAATCTCGTTTTGTTTCTTTGCTAGAGCTTCAAAAATATTGCAAAAAAACGCGACTTTTTGACACTTTGGCCTCGTTTTTTTTTTCAAAATCGGGAGCTGATGGAAACTTTATTCTTATGGAACAGAACAAAAAGACCTATCAAAAACAGCTTTAACATTTGCCGTACCAAATTTTTTTTCTATTTTTGTGTGGCTGTGTTATCCATTAAAAATTAGCAAAAATTCAGATTGCCATTTTTTGTATAGAAATTTTACTATATGTAGTCTATAATACCCTTCGCTCCCCTATTTAGTTATAGTTTTGCAAAATAATTCAATGAACATCATCATGCATGCGCAGATTACGAGCACGAAATGGGCTAGCTTTTCTCAATATTCATCGCAATCTGGATGTAAATATTGACTCAGTATTAAAATAATTGTTATCTATATCTCGATGAATTGCATGTGACTTTAATTGAGTTTTGCTAAATTATACCCACAATTAAATGCAATTTGCTGAATACTGACTTCCATAAAACCCCCCTAAAGAGAAATCCTGCGGCCGGCACCGCTATATAGGTATTGAAATACATACAGTATGTATTGTAGGTTTTCTTATTTGAAAATTTGCTTTTAAAAATTTCTATTACATAGCTGTTTAGAAAGCAAGATGTTTTATAACTTCAGCCGTTTATAATTTTACCATGAGTTTTGATCAGCCGTGCTTAGAGTAAAACTTCACCCCAAGATTTTCAGACGTTCAGGCTCTATTCACCTATAAGTTTCATATTACAGTCTGAGCGCGAAAGCCACAGCGTCTGAAAAGCTTGATGTTGAGTTCTAATTGTCGGCGTGTACTCCTAAAATAAAAAAAAAAAAAAACACACTGAAAAAATTTTAAGAAAAATTATAAAAACTTACTTTTACCTAAATTAAGTAATATTTACTAGGTGGTATAAATGAAGATCAACAATTTAATTATTTTTTTCATAATGTACTAGTAAGCGTTTTTCATTCGATTTCAACCTCATAGCTTTTGAATGATAAGATCATTTCATGCTTTTTCTTTATATCAGATTCATATGTTATATTAATGGTAGGTAGTATGTATATATGCATGATTTTTTTGATTTCCATTCTTATATTGTAATAACTTCAGCGTATGTAGAACAGCGAAATACTTACTTACATACAAACAAATTTACGAATACATTACTTTATTTTATTTAATACATTTACGAATACACCATTTCCAAATTGGCTGACAATAATACATTTTTCTTGTTTAATATTTATGTATATACTATATATATACTAACTAGCAAGGCATTGTTTGATTGATTGATTGATATACATACATACGTTAATATTTTTTCTTTTTTTAATTTTCCCATATCATTTTTAATAATATTTTTTTACAATCTTAAGTTTGACACTAAATCTTTATTTAAATTTATTTTACATTTTTATTATGTTAAAAGTTTTAAAAAGTTACACATTTTTAGTTTAATATTAGTAAGTACAATAACTTCGTATGTGGTTTTCGTTAGCGATGATATTTTAAAAAGTGTTCTCAAAGTGAAAGTGAAAATCAAAACAAAATTCTTATTTACATTCTTCTTATATGTAGCACACATATATTCTGACTTCGTTTGTTATATTTTCGATGTGTACAAGCTTAGCATGGCATTTTCTAATAAATACGGTAAATTAAAAAAAAAAAATAAGCAATATCGAAAAATTTAATAAAAACCACTTTGCTTTTATATTTTTCACAGCTATCCTTAATAACACGCCAAGAAAATTTAATTTAGACAAAATTGAAATCGTTTTAATTAATTTTTTTTTTTGCAGTACTTGTTATTTTTAAATTTTAATAGATATAAGAAAAAATCGCAAAACTTTTTGTCAGATATACTTTTTATTAAGTATGCCTTAGATTTGTGTTATGTTTATTTATTATAACTTTTTCAAAATTACCGTGTGTCTGCTAATTAATTAATTTTTCTCTCACACTTTCTCAATTTTTATTTTCTATTGTGCTTTTTGTCGTCTGTTTTAACCTTAAGCTCTAATTGCGATTTTCACAACCATTTGACTAGAATAATTATAATTACGCTATACGTTAACGATGCATTATGTTTCTAGTTATCATTAGAACATTTCAAAATCACAACATATATGTACTTCTTTTAGCTACACATAATGAATTCTCTTTCGGTGTTAGTTGATTTTTCCTACTAGACGGTAGATGATTTATTTGGAACGAATATCCCTCATCCCTTGTCAAGTTTTCTCTGGAGACAAACCGGTTTCGGCGCTGTGTCATCTCTAGTGTTATTTTTCGTCCTCGTTTCGGGAAACTAAAAATTAATTCTCTTTCCTTTTTAGCAACAAAAAAACTTGGTTTTTTAATTTTGTAAAAAATATTTTTGCTTAACGCTCGCACCCTTGCAGGGTTTGAAGGAACAACGGAAAATTTTCTATAAACTTTTTTTTAGTACTAAATATAACTTTTTTTTTAAATCGGTACTTTTATTCATTGGAATTATACATTTTCTATAGTTCTTATACGACTTCCGCCAAAATATTTCGGGAAAATATTAAGCTGTGAACACTTTTTTCACAAAGTTTTGTGGCTGGGGAAAAAAAAGTTGGGCGTTTTTATCAAAACCATCCACTTGCGATAAAAGATACCATTGCCTGAAACTCACAATAGTTAACTAAATAATTACTTGCTAGATATTAATGGAATGGCATTTAATGATCGAGATTAGCAAAATATTTTTATAACAAAACGATAAAGCGAAAAAATTAAGTTTTCACTGGTGGCTATCGCAGAATCCGTTGTAGTATGAATTTTCGTCAAATCTACGAAAATGCGATCAATAAATCCGAATTTCTACGAACGTATGTATTTAAAAGAGTGATGCTTAAAACAGCACCCGCGGGCGGAACTTTTCAATGCTCTCTGTAGATCTTATACGGACGCTAACAGAGTTAAAGCTCTCTCTCTCTGAGCATCAATTGCCGCAAATTTTAAGCATTTGTTTGGAACTGCTTATTTTGCATATTCAGGGATCCCAAGGTACATTTTCACGACCGTGCATATTTTGGTGCATATTTTGCTTATTTTACAGCTATCGTTTAACTGACCGCAGTATTTTGAGAGAAAAAGTCTTTCATAAGATAATAGTGAATTCTGGCATCTATATTCAAAGCCCTTTTCTGGATTTCCACAGGCTAATTGAAAGATCTACTGATGTTGAGGTCTTAGCGTTATGTATTTGTTTTGTCAATAAGTTTTCTAAAAATTATAAATTTTTCCTTTTAAAGCAGTAAAAATTTAAAACTAAAAGGAAATTAAATTAAAAAATAATAAAAATTTAAGGAAAAAATAAAAAATAATAATTAAAGAAATTAATAAAATAAGTTTCTAAAAACTAAGTGATATTAAAAAACATGGACATTTATTAGTAAAATATTAGAATCTATAGGTTAAAAGAAAAAAAATGTTTAAAAAAGGAAAAAATAAAATGAGTTCCTAAAAATTAAATTAAATTAAAAAATATATATAAAAAATGGTTCCTTGCTAAGTAATACAATCTAAAAATTAGAACGAAATTAAATTTAAAAAGAAAAAAATAAATAAAATTAAAAAAGTAAAATAATTTTCTAAAAATTAAAATAAATAAAAATATTTTTCTATTTAAAAAAATTATTAATTGAAAAATAAATAATCAGAAACCATAATTTAAACAACCAAATCTAGAAATTAAACGAAAATTGTCTTACAAAATAATTGAACTATCTTAACCAGAATTGCCCTATACATTAATAATTAAATCTAGGCACGAATCTATTAAGAAAACGGGCAAAAACAATTTTCCACTATTTCCTGTGTGTGAATGTCCAAGGAATTTTGACATCTGATATTTCATAGCCTGTTGTCTCAGTTTTACCTCACAAAATAGTGGAACGGACATACATATTTCACAGAAAACTTTAGAAAATCGCAGTAGAAAGCGGATCAAATTTCTTAAGAACTCCTTACTGCTTAAGAAAATTTGGCTCGTTAAATTTTTCTTGAGCATATCTTGAGCTTTTTATATATGTAGTTTTGACAGTTCTTGAGATCTGCGTACAACGCTTCAAACTTAAGATAGGATAGCTAGTGTTAACGACTATGATTGGATTCTCGACTATTTCCCAATTTCCCACAATGAAGATTCCAATGTTATTCCTCGAAATAAAGAAATGTTTACAATCAATACCATAAACACGATTTGGATTTTATTAAATCTAACTTTAATTGCATTTGTGCTGGGATATAAAAATTGCAAACCCAAGATTTGTCTTTACGGGAAGGCATTGGTATAATTGAAGAGAATAAAAATAAAATCTCTCAAATAGAAAACAAGATTATTAAAAAAAAAAATAGATTCATTGTTGTATGAATGCATTATTTTAATAATAGTTAACAATGTGACAACTACATCGATTTACTAACACCACTGCATATATCTAATTTTAATTTCTGTCCAGTCACGTCAGTGGATTTCAAACGCTCTTAATTGATCATCGTATATTTTTATTATTTCAGAATATAAAGAAACACTTGATTGTGCATTGCAATTTTTGAATCCTTGAAATAAATTGATAAAACAAAACAAACGTTTAACTGTACTTACATTTTTTTTGTTATTTTTCGAGCATATTTGAAAATATATTTACCAAGGTTTTAGTGTTTATCTAAGCGCTCAAAACTACCTTTTCTTGCTTATTTTTTCGGCCCTAGTAATCTTAAAATCTTACCGAAATATTTTGGTTAAAGTTTTGAAATTAAATGTAGAATTCCGACGAAAAACCCGCAACTTTTTTGCCCATGCATTCCTATGTATATATGTATGTATACAAATTATGTGGCACATAACTAAAAAAAAAAAAAAATTAGCCCATGAAATCTCTTCTACATAAAGTTTTATAATGACAATAAATTTTATTACTTTATGGCAGTGATGGCACACGTAGAGCAAAGTCCATACATGTAGGGATTTTGAGCTGTAAAATGCACTCGTAAGGGAAAGACCTGATTTTTCATATTTCAAAAAGTGTAGGGAATTTGGGAATTTCAAGTTGA
This sequence comes from Rhagoletis pomonella, assembly GCF_013731165.1. Lineage (NCBI taxonomy): Eukaryota > Metazoa > Arthropoda > Insecta > Diptera > Tephritidae > Rhagoletis > Rhagoletis pomonella. The sequence continues at coordinate 71,150,132 of NW_023458557.1, forward strand.
TGGTCTACAGTTTAGGAGTTTAACGGGTCTATTTCAGATGAGCTATTTAAGTCGAGATTATTGATTAACTTCAAAATATCATTTTCAGATCAAATATTTAAACCGCACTTAAATGGCCAATATTGGCTATTTAAATATGAGATATGCAACTCTGTGTTTGAACCAAACAACGATCAGCTGTTCGGCACAAAATGTAAACAAACAAACAAATGCAACAACAATTTCAAGGAACAGGCAACAGTGCTGCCACTTGTCTCACATATTTAAATAAAGGTGATCTGAAACCCAACGAAAATTATAGGTATTTAAATAACAATCCAAAATTTAACTTAATTTTCATCTGTAATTGGCCCTTAGAAAGAATATATTCAGTCATCACCAGGACCGAAAACTTTAAGCTCTTACTAAAAATTGCTTATTTTGCATATTCAGGCTTTCTAAGCTTAATTTTGACGAGTATGGACTTTTTAAGAAAACGGTCAAGAAATAAATTGCTATTTTTTCGTGTGTGTGAATAAAGTCGTGTCCAAAGAGTTTTGACATCTGATATTTTACAACCTGCTTTCTCACTTTTTCCTTACGAAATAATGGAACGGGCATATATTTCTGTTGAAAACAAGGGGGCCTTCTGCTCTTAAAAAAAATTTAGAAAACCATAGTAAAAAGCGTAGCAATTTTCTTAAGGACTCCGTGCTGTCTAAGAAAATTTGGCTTAATAAATTTTTACCGAGCATTTCTTAGCTTTTTTTATTCGTCGAACTAAAGAAATGTTTACAAACAATAACATAAGAACAGATTTGGTTTTTATTAACTCTTAACTTCAATTGCATTTCTGCTTGGAAAAAAATATTTTAAACCAAAGTTTGTCTCTACGGGAAGGCATTGGTGTAATTAAATTCCAAGTTTCCAAAATTTTAGTATTACCAAATTTAAACAAGTTCATTTGTCGATGTTATTATGGCTTATTAACCTTTTATTTTAATATTGTTATTGAGCTCAGTTCATCATTTGAAGGCACATCAGGATACTTAATAAATTTTAGTGTTTCCGATAACTCCTTTAATTCAGAAAGCCACGATGAAAGTTCGTCGACGAGAGAATTTGTTACCAAAGGAAAACTCTTCAGCGACTCTTCGCTTAGTTGCAGCTTTTTGACATAATTATGAACGTAATATCTGCCCAAAAAGCTGCTACTAAATTTAGAGTCGACTTTATTTCGACTATGAATACGCCTCAATATCTTTACCAATAACTTTCAGTTCAGCCTAAAAAGCGCGAATGGGATCTATGCATCATAATTATAAAAGTTTAATTAGTGCCTTGAAGCTTTCCCCAGCAAAAAATTTTAACTTTTTGGAGTAACGCAATACAAGTCGCCTAAAGACAAGTTTCGAAATTTTATATTTATTCGATTGTGCATGTCACACATGTTAAAATAATGAATTCTGTAGACGAAAAGCAAGTGCTTTCCAAATCATCACCAGTCATATGAGTATGTTAAGTGAAGAAGAGTCTAGCATGGTTGCATGGCATATGTCAAAAATTATTTCATTAATTTTTTTATCCTTTTAAATAAATAAAATAATGTAAACTAACAACTATGGAACAACAACTACACTTTGGTAAGCACATTACGTTAATATAGGTTAAAACAACTCTAAACTTCATGGAAAGCAAAATGCATTGAAACTTATATGGTGCTATAGTGAGAATAAAATCTAATCCTTGAACAAAATTTCCTTGCCAAATTAACCCCAGAATTCCCTGCACCATATGCTTTTTACTATGTATGTACGTAATTCTAAAAACACCCATGCGGAACAAAGTTTTCTATCTGTGCTGTATGTAGATGAGTCTCCACTTATGAGGCACACACTATGCTCAGGGATAACTTCTCGATCGCAGGACTACAGTTATTCTCAAATGTGTAAGTAAAAGGAGTTATGAAATAAATAATTAAAGATTTGGTGATGAATATTAACATCCAAATTCAGAACTTACTGATGGAAAAAATAAATAAATTTCATGGGATTGGTAGCTAAAGTTGTTCTTCTTCCTGAACTGTAACTAAATATACGTATATACATACTAAAATTTCTAAGCAAATTAGAACTTCAATTTCGGTTTATACTAAGATTATAGTTACTCGTAACAGTATTTCTTTAAGTTTTTTTTTGCTTTTACATTTGTGAGTAATAACATTCTCACACTGAATGATATGTTAATGCTGTTTGAAACTACCGATTTATGCTGTAATTGAAAGCAATTTTAATTTACAATTGCAAATTAATATTCATGAGTGATAGTCATACAATTAAATGGCTACATACCTACCCTTCAAAAAAATGCATCTAATTGGAGATTACTCTGGAATTAATCTCAAAGAAACATGCGACTAATACCGCTTTTGATCTCTTTATGGAATGAGTTGTTCTCTTTTGTTCGAGAGACTATCAGGCCAATTCTTAATACTCCCGGGGAGTTTGTTCTCCGGGAATTTGTTTATCCCGAGAAAGAAATCACCCAATAATTAACTCCCAGGAGTAGCATTTTCCCCGAAAACTTGGGACCATTGAATTTGAACTTCGAAAAAGCTGTTTGACACTTTTTTGAGAACTCAACTCCGCCATTTAGAATAAAAAATCCTCAAGGAATTTTTATTCATGATTGGAGGAAAGGTAAAAGGGAGAAAACTCCCGGGGAGTTTCTGTTCAGAATCGGCCTGTATGTAATTAATTGTTCCCCTTTATGTGCGAATGGGTATGAAAAGCTAATAGTCGTTTTTAAAAAATAAGAATACAAATTTCCACCAGCTGAGATTCGAACCGGGGTCTCCAGTTTGCTAAGTGGGTACTCTGAAATTTCCTTGATTAAGTGCGTACTAATCATTAAATCGTTAAGTGTACGTTGGGCACTAACTGATCTCTAATTGCACCCGTTAGAGATGAGTCAGGGGACTTATTGATCTCCAATTACACCCGTATGAGATTAGTTGCGACTAATTAATGCCCAATTGTACACCAAGGAGGCTAATCCCGGAATACTCCTCTTAGAGATTAGCCGCACAATTTTTGGGGGGTTATTCTGCTCGCATTCCAAACTAAAAATATAATTGACAAAATATGGAGTTCAACCATTTTTGTGACATTACTTTGAAAAATATGTTTTTTATATCTGTTTACGTATAGTAATCTTTACATGACACACATTTTTCGTCATTTCAATGCACAGTTGAAATTCGGTATTAGTAAAATAAAAAATTTATATAGATAAATAAATTTATATAATTGTAAGAGACAATTTTTAATAAGTCTAAGCTGTTTGTACAAGAACACTGGCTGCCGGCTGTGTATGTCAAAAATTTTTTACTCCTATTTATTATTGTTATCAGGGACGGTAATCATTATGAGTAAAATAATTTAAATGAGCATTTAATCATTAGTTTATGATTTTTATTTTTTCGCTCAAGGAAAATGATTATTACTTGATTTTTATTTTTTTCTATCACAAATAATGATTATTTTATGATTATTATTTTTCGCTCAGAGATAATAATTATTATGGAGTTTTATTTTTCCACTTAAATATAATGATTATTTATGAAATTGAAAAGGCCATACAGACGCATCTTACTGAAATTTTGACCTGGAAATTTTGGGACTTATTCCTTTTATTAGGGTGTTACTACATCTGAAAGGATACCAGAGAAATCACGCTGGTGTGGCTTTTGAGTTTTTTTAATGATCATTATTCTTGAGTGAAAAAATAAAACTCAATAATAATTATTATCGTTGAGCGAAAAACTAAAAATCATAAAATAATCATTATTATTGATCGAAAAACTAAAAATCAAGTAATAATAATTACCTTTGAGTGAAAAACTAAAACTCAAATATTAATAATCATTTTTAATTTTTATTTGTTGAACTCGAAACAAAAAAAAATCATTGTAAATTACAGTAGGTCGTAGAACACAAATACGATTACAACTTGTTGATTTTATTGGTTAGAATTTAAAAATAGTGATTATTTTCCGTCCCTGGTTGTTATTAAATAAAAATAAGAAAACTAAATAGAGTAAAAACAACCCTTTTTCATACCACAAACAATACTCGTATGAAAAACAATAGATAACTTTGAATATTTCATCCCTGATTTTATTCGATTTCTGTAATATTGTGGTTCGTAAAGATTATATATACGATGCTTCATGAAAACTTGTGTGCACACTTCTCATAGCTACATATATGTAATTGCATATATCATAACTATTTACACATAATATGTAAGTGTGAAATCATACTTACATACATACAGTTGTTGTCAAAAGTATTCGGCATCACAGCATACTAGTATTTATGTATCAAAATTTTTAAAAGAAAAACAGAAACGCTGGAGAAAGTACACATTTGTGACTAATTTGTATTCATGCGGAAATTTGTTAATATTAATATTGACTTGAGCCTTTGGCTTTGTGTTAGTGTTTTGTCTTTACCTTTGCCTTTATCTTTCTCCTTATCCCTAACCTTTGTCTTTGTCTTTATCCTTGTCTTTGCCTTCATCCTTATCTTTATCTTTAAGTTCATACTTAGTCTCACCTTTGTCTTCATCTTGTCTTTGGCGGCCGCTATGGTGTAATGGATCGAAGTGCGCACTCCCATTCTGTAGGATCTGGGATCGTGCCCAATCCTTAGCGATAGTCAGGCCTTTGAAATTAAATCATCTATAGTCCTTAAGTGCACTGAAAACTTCAATTCACTTGCTCAATACAATAACATTCAGCTGCCTGGGTACCAGGTCACAAGAGAATGGAGGAAAATGTGGTAGTGGACCGCTTAGCTACGAACGAAGAAGCCTTAACTGCTGCGGGACCTGATCCTTTTCATACGAGAAATCCACATACGGCCAGGGATGTGCTCAGGAAAAGAACAATAAAAATGAGAGAAGAACACTGGCAGACCACAACAGAGCATCGCCAAGCCAAAACATTAATTTGGGTTATAACCTGAAGAGACACAAGAGATTTTGAGGATTATTACGGGAATACTCTAAGAGGACATATGATCAAATCGCACGAGTACGTTTTTAGTGTCACTTCCTTCTCTCGCCAGAAAAAAAAACGCTAAAACATTGTTCTTGCATTTATTTAAATCAATGGACTTCCAGAAAAAAGTACAATCAAGTGTTTGAACAGTTTTAGCCTTAAACGTTTATTTAGGCGAAAAAGTACCGAAATCACTCATTTTATCCTTGTCACTCGAAAAAGTCATAATTGTTTTTTAATAACTTGGGGAAAATTTCAAAGAAAATGTTCATATTAGAGGCAATGGACATTGGCATCAAATACAAAATATCTGTGAAGTCTCAAGAGTGTGCCACCAAATTAAAAAAAGAAAAATGGCAGCATGCAGAATATCTGTAAAATGTTAAAAATAAACTGTGAAAATGTCCTTCTTGCCAAAACGAACAAATCTAGTGTAATAATAAAACTAATGTGTCACCAAATGAAAAAAATTACATTGACTAAAAGATTACTATAATTTGAGGTACTAGATTTCCCGTTTTGAAATTTTTATTGGCCAATTTGAAATTCATTTTAAAATTGTTATATACTATACATGAATAAAATAATATACTGTGCAAAAATCTTCCACGCACATATTTAATCACTTTAAAATTATATGGTTTTTAAGTTAAACGCAAAAGATAAGTGTGCCACCATTTTCGACCAAAAACACATTTTAGCGGAAAAATGAGACAATTCGTGATTTTGCTCATATGCACGGGGATCTGGTCAGATGATCTATGTAGCTTTTGTGGTTGTGTTAAGTAGACAAAACCGCTTATGATCCTTGCGTATGTGACCGCTTGAAGAAGGCGATACACCCTCCTACTTCTAAAATCTCTTCTTAACTTTCTGGATGTTGAAAAGTAAAATGAGGTGTTATGATCAGTACAGTGCATGCTTTTCTTTCACTATCCCACTTTCTTGGTCCACAACAGCCAGCGCAACCCAGCCTAACAATTTTCTGTGTGTGAAAATAAAACTCGTATACTTTTTTAACAAAAAAATTATAATTTTTTAACAAAGAAGTTACAAAGAACTGTTTTTAAAAATTTTTTTTTTGAGCAAACCATAGAATTATAGAAGGCAATGCTTTAAAAAAGTTTCTAGAAATAATTTTTTTAAATAAACAAATTTTGAATCCCTAAATTACAAACTTCAATTCTAATTTAAGTATCTCTAATAACTCAACAAGTATTTCCTAAACATGAAAATAGAGTTCATTAATTTTTTTAAACAAAATATTGAAGTTCATAATTTTTAACAAAATAAGTTTCACAATTTTTTTTTTAACTAAAAAATAAAATAAAAGCACACATTTACGAAAACATCATAAAAAACTTGTAAAAAGTAAAGTTTTTAGCAAAAATTTTAAACTCATTGACTTTATAAACACAAATTAAAATTTAAAACTAAATATTTTCAAGCACAAAACAAAACCCAAGTAAATGATTTTTTTTACAAAAAAATCTCAAAACAAACTATTTTTCCTTAGCAAAGAATAAAACTCAAAAAATTCGTTTTACTTTTTTCCAAAAATTTAAAATTAAAAAAAAAACATTGAAGCAAAAAGAGTATTCTGGAAAAAAAATTTTCTAAGCTAAAACTAAAACTCTAAAAATACCTAGAAAACAATGCTCAAGCAAAACCTAAAAATTACTTTTTAAATACAACTTGAATTCTAATTTAAGTAGCTATAATAAATATTTTCAAGCACAAACATAAAACTCATTTATGCAAAAAATACATTCAAAGATATTTTTTTTATAAAAAAGTATCAACAAACAATTTCGTTCTAAGCGAAAAATAGAATTAAAATCATTAAAAACTTTGTTTTTGCAAAAAAATCTTTAAACACTTTTTTAAGAAAAAAATAAAACTTAAAATAAAATTAATTTTTTGAGCAAAAATTTTAAATGTAGGCCAAAAGAAAATCTTTAAAAAATGTTTCTAAGTAAAAGAACTCCAAATACAACAAAAATGCTCAAAAAGATTACTAAACATATTTTTTTCTTAATCTAACTTACGATCCCCGCATTACAAATTTCGATTCTTATTTAAGAAGCTGTAGTAAATAAACAAGTAAATATTCTCTAAGCACAAGACTAAAAATCATTTACTTTTTTAAAACAAAAACATAAAGTAGATAAAATTAAAAAAAAGGAAGATCGAAACAAAATTGTTTCTAACCAAAATATTTTAAATTGAAAAAATTTTAGCAAAACGTAAATTCTAAAGGAAATATTTCTAAGCTAAAACTTATGGCTCTATTCCGTATCAGTGACAAATTCTTGTCACAGTCTTTTATACGGAAAAATATATGAAAAAGTTTAAATTTATCAGTAAAAAAAACGTTGTCACCGATAAAGAGTCGGGCTATAAAACTTCAAGAATAACTAAAAATAATACTTATCGTAACGGTCCCTGAACAAGAACACACATCAATTTTAATTTCACTGGCTATAAGGAATTAATGACTAAATAGAACGGATTAACTCAAATTAAAAATAATACATTTTTGACAAAAAAATCTCAAAAAACTATTTTTTCCTCAAAAAATACCATTTACATTTACATTGAGCAAAATTATTAAATTTACAAAACTTTTAAGCAAAAGGAAAATTTATAAAAAAATATTTTTAAAATATCACTCGTTTTAATAACATTTCAACATTTCGATAAAAAATTTATGTATGTACATGCATACTCAATATGATGTAGGGCCGAAAACTTTTGCGCGTCACTGTATATACGCATGTCCATAAAGAAGGACACATTACTATTGTATGTATATGAATTGTTCTTATAAATATGTATGTATGTATATATTTTTTTATTCAATTATGTTTAGCTAACTAACTTAAGTACACTAATTACTCACTAGTCAAGCAAAGAAATTTTTAAAAATTAACAATTCACTTATTTATACATATTTATGTACATACATTCGACTATCATTTCTGTTTCGTTACAAGTGCAATTGGTTGGAAGATAAATGCCGCAAGAATCGCACGATTTATGTATTTTGGTTATTTATTCTCTGCTCTTTTGTATTTTCTTTTCTTTTTTTTTTGAATTTGTAATAATGTACAATTTAGTAATAGAACTGCTTTTTCGTTTATGTATGTTTGTATGTTTGATGTCTTCTGCGTTTTTTCGCTGCTCTTTGCTATTCTAGTCCTTTTATTCAATTTGATCTCTTTCTTAATGCACTTGTGCTTAGTAATAATAATTTTTGTTTTTTTTTTGTTTTGTTTTAATTCTAATACTAATTATTTTTTTAATCACTATATCGCGCTTAACTGCTATGTCACTTTTGTTTTGTTTTATTTTAAATCCTTTGCTCTCTTTATATTTATTCTCTCTTCTCGCTATCTTTACTCGGCTGGCACTATTTTCTGATCCAGATCGGGCTTCGTATCATCCGGATCGAGACTTAGGCAGTCAGCAAAGTAATGTTCCATCGAAAGATAAACATGTTCGAGCACCCCATTTAGATCGTGGCCCTCGTCCGCGTACGTCTTTGGGTGGCAAGTGTAAAAACACGAAAGGTAATGATGTTAAATTTTATCAATATGTAATCAGTGCATTAGATTCCTCTTAAGCTTTACTCACTTGATATCTGTACAATATGTTGGCATCTGTTAACGATTTGGCCAACTGTATGCCATGTATATAGGGTGCCGTTGAGTCGGCTAAGCCGTGTATTAGGAAGAATGAATGTGATTTGATGAGTCGCGCTCGCTGCGTTGCATCGGCTTCGACGTAGCCTTTGTAATTTTCCGCCGGCAAGCCTAATATGCGTTCTGTGAAAGCAGAATCTGTGGAGAAATCGAATATATGGTAAAATTTAAAAGCTAAATGCAGTGGGAACATAATTAAATTGGGAAGGGAGAGGACCCTCACAATTAAAAAATCAAAGTGATCGTATTCGTGTTCTTCTCCGTAAAGGTGTTCGTACCCGTCTTGGAATTCATCTTCGTATTTTTGTAGTTTGAATTTTTTTCATATTCCTTCGTATTCGTAATCGTTTTCATATTCGTCTTTGTCTTCAGCTTGATCTTCGTATTCTTGTTCTTCTTCGTATTCGTTTCTGTCTTCGTTTTTGTCTTAGTTTTCGTTTTTGTTCTAGTCTTTGTCTTCGCATTCGCAGCTGAGCACCCTTGCAGGAGCTACAGATATAGCGTAGAGTTTTGCCTAAAACCCCGTAGGCCGAGAGGAAACAATAGCAGAATACGTTCCCTCTCGGAAAAGATTACAGTTTCATCAGATTGCTACTGTGTCCGGTTAGGGATGGCGCCACGAGTCCTTCCGTGGAAATTTGGCTCCACCGTTGAGGATCCGCGTCGATCTTGCCAGTGGTAGGTTGATAACAAGAATCCATCTGGCGTGCTTCTTTTCCCCAGGAGTAGGCAGAGAAAGATCTCCTTCAGCTATTGCCACTCTCAGCCAACATATCAGTGCTCCATATAGAATATAAATGTTTATAGTGCAGGTATGTGTATAACGAGCGGATATAACTGCCCTTTTCCTTGTTAGCTCGTCGGCTTGCAGTTGTCAAGTACGTCCCTGTGTCCGGTGATGCAAATTCTGCACTCAATGGCTACATTTTACGATGTTCCGTTTGATTTTAAAGGCATGATAGTGCCTGGCTGTCAAAATAGATTTTGATAGGCTGCCCTGAAAGATCTGAAGCTATGAACCACAGGACGGTTTCTTTAATTGCGGTTAATTCTGCCTGAGGAACGCTATATTGGTCTGGAATTCTTTTGGATAATTTACTGTCTAAGCCAAGTAGATGAATAGTTTTGCAATGAAGGGCAGTTGCCGAAATTTTTTGCTTCCGGCCCGAGCCAAAAACGGTTGTAGAGCTACAAAAACCGAAGTTCATCTTTAACTGGTAATACTATCGACTAACTTTAGTCGTTGTCGAAGGTAATGAGGCTGCCGATAACTTGGCACGAGACGGATCCTCAACTGTCTTTGTGGTACCGAAATCATTTGGCTGTGCCAATCTCTCTTCTTCGAGAATTATAATTACTGAATGAGTCAGCTCAGAATGCAATAAGTACTAGGAAGCGATGCGAGCAGTCCAGGTTTTTCGATTATCCTTTCGAGACAGGATATTAGCCTCTTAAATAGAGCAGATATCAGATAACTCTCCATACATATGCACCAAAATGGTCTTGCCACAGAGTTAGAATGCCGACTCTACCTTGAAGGCGATGAAACTTCAGAACACATTATTTGTGATTGGCCAAACAAAGGTCAGTGTACATCATATCAGCTCTAATCAAAGACGTTAGAGCACTACGAAAATTGCGCTCGGATGGTGATGAAAAAACTCTCAATCTTCCAAGCAATTTACTACGAAATTCCAAAAGTACTTAGAAAACCACTACAATAAGAAAACTATGCCAATTCAAACTATTTATTAGTTATTGCTCGTAAAACGATAATCGATTGAGAATCGACACATATTTTTATACCCGAGCGCACTTGTGCACAAGGGTATTATAACTTTGTTCACATAACGGTTGTTTGTAACAGGCAAAACGAATCGAGATAGATATAGACAAATGTATACATAAATGATCAGAATGAAAAGAGAAATCGATTAAGCGGTGACTGTCTGTCCGTCCGTCTGTGCACACGATAACTCGAGTAAAAATTGAGATATGTAACGAGACTTGGTACGAGTACCAGTATTGACGTAGGACGGACAGTATTGAAAATGGGCTAAATCGGAAAATAACAACGCCTACCTCCCATATAACGGTACTTTTCAGAAATACGAAAACTACGATATTTTAGTAACGACTGAAGATTACTCACTCAAAATTGATATTTACAATGCTTTTTAGATAAAAAATAATAATATTATAAATGTTTGGAAAATGGGCGTAGCCGCGCCCACTTATGGTAACATTTTTATATCTTGGTAACCGCTCCACCAATTTCTCTCAAACTTGGTACAGTTATCAGCCTTGGTACAACATACCATATGGCGGAAAATAACCACGCCCACATCCCATATAACGGTACTTTAGAAAAATACGAAATCATCGATAAATCAGTAAATACTAAAGCTAATTTATTCAAAATTGATGCATGCAACAATTCTTTACCGAGAAATACGTTTATGATAAGTTTTCCTACCAATTTATACCAAACTCAGTATGGTTATTGTGCTTGCCACATAAAAGCAAAACGTTGAAAATTAAACCACCCACCGGCTTACCATGTAGCGGTAGTTTTCGGAAAGGTGGAAAACATATATTTAAACTTGCGCCGGGTATTTAATGTTCGGCTCCGCCCGAACTTAGACTCTCTTACTTGTTTTTAGTATGAAACTAAAAAAACTCTTGACAATAAATATTTTTATAAAGAAAAATATTTTCACAATATGTATCAACACTTACTGTAGTAAAGCCAATCTGCTATTGGCGATATGGCTATGCCACATTTGTACACATCCTGTTGTGTACCAAGCACCATAGATGTCACGTAACCCCCATAGCCCCAACCCCAGATACCGACACGTGTCTCATCTAAAAAACTAATTGTATCCAAGAGATATCTGCAACGAAAAATAGAAATAGTATACATATTAAAATAAATACAAGCATCCTTTCAATCTTATATTTTTGCAAACCTTAAAACAGAAATCTGATCCTGCACTTCGACGCCGCCCAAATGTCGATACAGTTGCTTTTTACTTTGGCCTTTCGCGCCACGAACATCTAAGCGTATATAAATGACATCGTTACGTGATGACATATAAGTGCCCCAGTCTATTCGAAATTTTTCAGAAACAGACTCTGAACCTGGCCGCCCATTGCTGTGGAAATAGAAAGTGTTTTCTCTTTCAAGTGGAACTTAGAACTTTGCAAAAAAAAACTTGACGAATTTTGCTTACACTTCGACCACGACCGGAAAGGCGGCATCCCTAAGTTCTTCACGCCAACTAGGCGGTAGAAGTAATTGCACTTGTGCCCGACTCCCATGTGGTAATGGTATCTCGAATGAACGTTGTGTGGGTAGCGCCAACTTTTGTAGGCGCTCCGTAAAGAACGGACGGGTGTCGTAAAGTATTTTCACCAAACTATGCGATTTCTGCATATGCACGCCCGATACTGGCAAGCCGGGCCCCTGGCATTCTAGTATGTAAAATTCAATACCGTATTGAGTTGCTATGGAAGACACTGGTGTCATGAAGGCATCGAAATGGGAACAATTCACATAGTAGTAGCGACTGCTCCAAAGCGCCTCGCCTAAATCGCAGGTAATGCACTGTGGTTCAGTTCTTGTGGTAGAAAAACAGAAGGAAAAATTCATATAGAGGCTTGGCCCAAGCACAAGTTAAAAGCTACATAAAAAGCATCTGTGCAGAGCTTACTTTCTGCTCTCATCATTGACCGGATCTTTCACCATATACAAATGCCTTTGGCCGGGCTTTTTATCCTGGGTACCAAGATAGTATACTAAGTGATTGACTGTATCCCAGCATAGGATTTTTAGCACCTGTTGACAAATTAAAGAAAAAAAAATTAGTTACTCAATAGTTAAACTCAAAATTTATGAAACTCCTACCTCATAACGCCCATGTGATATGACGGCTATGCGCTGTTGTGTAATAGTGACGTGTTTGATGTGCGTAAAATGTTCATTACCGAACTCTTGTATGCTTGCCAGTATTAGGAAGCTATTGCCGTCGGGCGCGAAGACAGGATGTGGAAGTATATCGAGCCATTCATCTTCTGGCGCCCGTTCTGAGTGAATCTGTTAGGAGAACGAAAGGAGAAATATAAGAAAATTGCATGAAGTGTGATAGATAGTTTGACATCATGGTTTGCCTAAAGAAAGGCGCCCGCGCCATGCCGGTCTGTCGAAGTCTTTTTGGTCGAAATGATGGTTTCAACTACGAACTAGATGAATGGCTGTACCGCACTATAATCCGTTCGATTGCAACGTATCCCTTCATAATTTGGTGGCCAAAATCCTTGCAAAAAAACATACTTCTGTCCAAGTAGCAGCCTCAAGGAATTCGCCAAAGCTAACTTTTGGCAGTACTCGTCATAAGAAGACACAACACATAGATATTTTTGGGAAAATACCGAGACTTGTAATTTGGCGAGTTTTCCGACTTTATGTTAAAGGAAACCTGCTTTGGAAGGAATTTCTAGGTCAAAATTCCAGCCCTACAGGACTGTTCAAATGGTTAACTGGATTGGATCGCAGATGTGTACATTGGTACAAACGCGGCTCAAAGATGAAGAGCAGAGAAAGTGCGGGTGTCTATGGACACCAGATTCAATTTCTTCAGACAGGCTAGGTGGCCATCAGGGCTATATCCAATAAGACGATCACGTCTAGGCTCGTACATTGAGTTCTTTTACACTTTCCAACTCGTAAAGAGGTCGCCGACGCATTGGCTGGGGAAAGCTCATAGAATGTACTTGAGGGGACTGGAACAGTTTTGTGGACTCAGTTAGTCCTCTTTGAGACTCATAATCGAAGCGTGGCCAAACTCACAACGCTGTAATTACTGGCGAGAGGAAGGGACCTTAGACAGGCTAGTCTTTTTCGTTATCCTTTTGCTATGAAGGATATAAATCTTTTGAATAGAGCCGTCAGAGCAAGGAACTATCATTGGGGTCCAAAAAATGTTCAAGGTAGCAATGTTTCTTGTTGTTGTTACACCCATTAAATTTGCATTGTCTAAGAGACACTTGGATTTTCCCTAAGAATTTTGGATTGCTATCTACATTACAATGCAGGCGTGTTGCGACATCTAAGTCTGCAAATATTGCTGCTTTAGCTAGTCCTATAATATTTAGTAAGTAAGGAAGATTGAAAATGACAGGACTTTCATAAACATTAAAGACCAATGGTAAAGTTCGTTTACCACCTCTGCATGGTTGTAAGCCATGGAAGGATAGATACCAAATTTCGTTGAGATATCTCAATTTTTGCTCTTGTGCACAAGTGCGCTCGGGTATAAAAAAAAAAAATTACATAGCATGCATTTAGGCGCCCGGTATTAGCAGTCGCGCCTAAACAAAATGGGTATCAATAAAGCTCCCGCGTAGTTAAAGAGTGCATAAACTTTGTATTCTCTGCATTTGCTGTAAAGCTCTAAGCTTCCTTCGTGATGGTAACATGAAGTGGAACACATCTGCTTTTACAAGTAATGGTGCCACCCTGGGTGTCCAGATGATGTTTTTTTATTCCTGCGTTGCTTCGACTGGTGAACAACTGTTACATGCGCTCCATTTTGAGGGCTGGGCCTGCCACTGGTAGCAGCTTTAGCGGTTTTAGCCTGCTTTTTGCTGTACCTTTTTCCAGCTTTTTCGATCCCTTATTAGCGCGCATATTCTAGGATTCTAAGGTGCACAAATTTCTTTTGAGTGAAAGTTGTGCTTTCTGTACTGGTGGTCGTTAAAGTCTGAGTAAAATGGCTCTTCCAAATTTCTGCCGCGGCAAGCGCGGATATTTTTCTTTCGAACAGGTTTGTCATGAGCGTTTATTCAAGATCCTTCTCTGACATGTTGGGCGAAGGGAATACCGGGGTTTAAGGATGGAAATACGTCGAAGGCCTACAACTACGGAGCTACCTGTGGAGCAAAAAGGAAATACACTTGTGATACTGCTCTTTTAGATACAAGCATCATCAAATCGTCAGCATGCTTTCAGCAGCCTTCATTTGAGAACATCACAGCTATTTTTCCTCAACCGGGTTTGGGACCGCCTTGGGAAAAGTTTTGATCTCGGCAATTGAACCTATTTAACTTCTTTCGAAACAGGTGTTCCGTAAACAGGTCTTGAGCTTATGGCAGACTCATGGCAGCTTAGCGCTTGCTGAGTGATTGCGAATACTTGAAAATTGTTAATGACCTTTTAGTCAGTAGTGTACAGACATAGCCTCTCATTTTATCAATACTAATAGAACCCAGCTATCGACGGTTTTGTTTCCGTGGGCATTTCTATTAGCAGGAACTCAGCCTCGACTCTTCAGTAGTCAAAAATAGAGTTTCATCGTTTTAAATCCAGATATCCGCACGTTTTAAAGGGAGTGTGAGTTAGACAAAGAGATTTTCTATCTTTTAAATTACAAAAGTCACTGTCTGGCCCCTAAGTCTGTCTGGGATATAGTATTTGCAAGCGTGGCCTTGTGAACTTGACGGATATTTCAATGTGAATGATTATACTTGTAAAACAATGAAGGAGATATTCTATTAGCCAGGGATTGCATGAAGAATTTTTGTTGGAGTCATCCTGGCAACTGCGACTCAGGTGTCCAGCTTTTTTGAGCCTTGAATTCAAACGCCTTCGGTGTCACATCTTTATCACTCGCGAAAAGCTTTCAGGAAGAGATATTAATCAACTTTTATCTCAAGCTCGGAGAATTTTTTCTACCGTAAACCATTAGACATTACTGATCAAACTATACCATTCGGTGGCCAAAGCAGATCCACTTACAAGTGCCCAAGTGCTGATTATTAACTCAAAGCAATTAAAATACAACGAACCTATTGAGGGCATCAGATAATTAAATTCTTCCTTCCTGTGACAGGTTGAAGGTGTCCTACTTAATTCACAAGGGTCGAAGAAAAACTACATACATACATATGATACAGTTAAGTACTTATTTCCAAAAGCTTTTCTATTATAAAGATGGCCTGAAAGAGAACTTCCATATGTCGGGTCTATGGTATGAGTATGTATAAAGGATCTAAGTACTAGCTTTTTAATTATTATATATTTTTTCATACCTCAGTACATGTCCAATTACTATCGGCAAGACAAGTAGCGATTATGCTGTAATTTTGCGAGCGAGTCATATATACAACAGAGATTTGGTGATTCAGTTCCGAAATCCAGCCAGCAGATGTTATATAAAAATCCCTGCAAGGTACATAATCAAGAAATACTTGTGTAGAGCTTATATTCGTCGCACATTTCATAAACAGCAATACTCACTGTCCGTCCAATGCAGGAGGTGGCTTCAGCATATAATACTGTATATCTGTAAAATTACTAGCATCCACTAACCAAAGTGTTACTTCGGGATTCATGGTGCCAGGTGTTGGATAGCGCACATGTTTCGTTTCGGGGAAAGAGCTTTCCGATGTCATGCCGCTACCAGCAATTATTGCACCCGAGGCGAGCCAGGGGTATGTCATCATACTGACTTTGCTGTCATTGAAGGAGGCATATATGAAATGTGTACCATCTTCTGAGGCCCATATCGCTTCTGGATGCTCAAAGATTTCCTCTAAAAAAATTTAAAAAACATTTAGCATTCAGATTTTTCTTGGCTATGCTTTTACTCACCCTGATAGAGCCAATCTGGTACGCCATTGTAAATGACATTTTGATACCCTGTATTTGTGATGCGTATATCCTCCTCGTCAGTGGGTGATTGTCGTAGATAGATATCGTTGTCGACAACGATGACCAGGGAGGTGGTGTTGCCCAACCAAGCGGCATATTGTAGACGAGTACGCTGCACCTTTGGCGAATCCTTTAGCTTCACAGGCATATGGTGATCGTTTTCAACGTCGTAGATTGTATAAAATGCGGTAAATGATTTTTGAAAAATCTAAATGAGCACAAATTTAGGGACATTATTATGTTAATACACTAAAGGATATAAGTTTCAAAACACTATATCAACGCTTGAAAGTAAAAGCTGGAAATAAATTTTTTGTAATTTAAAACAGTACGTAATTTTTTGGTAATTTGGCATTCATTTAAGGTCACACACACATAAAGTTTTCGTCATGTTTGAACTGCCGATAATTTTTTGGCCGGTTAAAAACTGGCACTGGTATAATTTTTTGGTAATAAGAAAAGTGGATATATATTTTTGACCATTTTAGAGCTGGACAAAAATGTTTGGCAATTTACAAAATTGGGCATAATTGTTCTATTTTAAAGCCGCACATACACTTTTAATCATTTAAAAACTCAAGATTAATACTTGGAAATTTAAATGCTGGACATAAGTCTGTAGTAATTTTCACAATGGGATAAAAATTTTGTTCATTTAAAAATTGGACATAAATTATTAGTTATTAAAAAACTGGGTATACCAGCTTTTATATTGCCGAAAGTTTATGTCTACTTTTTGAGTTCCCAAAACTATGCAAACGCATGTTCCAAAAATGTATTTCTAACTTTTAAGCAAAAAAAAAGTATTTGCCCTTTTTTAAATAGCCGAAATTTAATATCCAGTGTTTAAGTTGCAAAAAATTAAAGTCCAGTTTTCGTCACGAAAGTCCAGATCAATTTCCAAAAATGTATGACCAGTTTTAATCACCATAAAGTTATGTCCAACTTTTAAGCAAAAAAAAATTTATGCCCAGTTTTTTAGTAACCAAAACGTTTTATCCAATTTTTAATTGCCAAAAATTTATACCCATTTTTGTTACCAAAACTTTTTTCAACTTAAATTTGAAAAAATGTATGCCCATTTTAAATTACTAAACAACTATGAATGTTCAGTTTTTAAATTTATGTCATTTTTTTATGAGACCAAAAATGTATGGAACCTTTTTCGTTGCCAGATTTTAAATTACCAAAAAATATGTCAACTTTTTTAAGACCAAAATTTATGTCCAGTTTCAATTTCCAGGTTAAAATTACCAAAGATTTAAGTCGAGCTTTTAAACTACCAAAAATATGTATAGTCTTTAATATGCCAAAATTGTTATGCGTTTCAATTTTATTTGTGACCAAAAATGAATGTCAACTTTTTTCCTTGTCAAAAACTTATGTCGAGTCTTTAGAGAACCAACATTCTATGTCCGATTCTAACTTTCAAGCGCTTTTTAAATTATTCCTAATTTCTCAAAAGCGTACCTTCTTAACATTATGTCTAAATAGTACATATCGCAGATCGTGTGAGCACTGATAGCCGCGCACATTTAGCTGCCGTAACGTATGATTCGTAACGAGCGTGCTAACCGAATTGCTGGTCGTATCCAATATGGCCAATCCGCCATCATCTGACTGGAAGACATACTTGCGTGTGGTAACCCAAGCGGGTTGCAAGCGCGTAGGCGTCAAATCACCCTGCAAATACTCGTCGAGTATCATGCGACGGCCTGACCAGTACAGCAATTCATCGACATAACTGTAAGGTTGATAAAATAAAAAATATAGTTTATCATGAATTTTTTTGTGTAATTTTTGAAGGCTAACTCACCCTAATAGATAAATTGCGGTTATAATACCGGCTATTACAAAACTAATAACTAGCAATGAGAATATTATGCTACGCCAATTGTGGCCCTCCTCCAAATCTAAATCGTCGTTCTTCTCTTTAGGTCCCGCCACCTGTAGAGTTTCGTCAGGTGGTAAACGCCATGAGCCGCTGCCACCTCCTCGATCCGATGTCACATTAGCATGCATAGCTATTTATCTCTATAATTGGCAGGAAGATTCAGATTCAACAGTTACGTTGTTGCATTTCTAGCCAAAAATTTTCTTATTTTGTAGCCAACGCTTAGGAAGGAAGATATACTCTGTTAAATATTATGTGTATGTGAAGCGCTTTTTGTTTGGTAGACTTTTGATATTTTGTGTTGTGTAAAGTATTGCGATCCAGAGCATTATTAAATTTTACTTATATTTATGTCCAACCGGAAGTATTGTGAATGGTAAGACTTTCTGAAAATAAATAAGAAAAAGAACGGCGTTAGCATTTAATTAAATTAACGAAATCGGCATTATCTATAAAAAAAAACGACTTTGTAAATCTCGTAGGTATCGAAACTTTGACTAAGCTGTCATAATTTCTATGAAAGTTTTTGAATTGAGAGTTTCCAGTTTTTTCGAGTTAAAACGAATATGTATTTCATAATTTCATATACAAAAAAGATTTTCCCCGTGGATAGATATCGTTGATTAATTTTAGAATTGGTACGATTTTATATTGAACCCCTTCGGCTTTGACGTTGCTCGTTTTTAAGCCCATATTTTATCCACTTCGAGATTTTTAGATCGACAGTTTGCAGTGCAAATGCAGGTGCATCCTACTGCATTTTAACGTATCCTTCCAGAGACCCTTCATCCTCTAGCATTACGATGGATTTACTACTGTATGGAGCTATGCTGCGGCGGCCTATTACACTTTCCGCAAACTATTTTCATACGTTCACCGAAATGTCTCGGCTAATTAGGCGATCAAAGGACCGGATACGGTATGAGTCTACAAAACAAAACTCCAGATCCTTGCACCGCCTATGGACTCAAAAATAAGATTGGTATACGTAAAGTCATCAAAATGCCCGTCGTGCTCAGCACCCACAGCAGAATCCCCATGATATCAGCAAGGAATTGGCATCCGACCCGCTAGATGAGCCTACAAGGATGATAGATCTATCGTGTAAAACGTCAACATACGGCGAGTAAACCCCTGTAAAGCGTTTCCTAGTGAGGATGATAGTGGTACCGATAGCTCTACTCGGGCAAAACCGCAGCCGACCATAGGCCCACCGCCAAGTTAGCCGGTAGCCAATTTCACTCACGTCCAGGGGTTAAAAAGAAAGTCCGCTCCGCAGCTAGGGCAAAACAAGTTCACACAGAGAGCGAGAGACATTCTCACTGGAAGTCGTGACCTGAATCAGTAGAGGACTGCCACGAAAAGCCCTGAACTCATCCAACTCTCAAAGAGCTGGCTTCCAAAACTTCAGACTCTAGTAACCATCCTAAACCTCCAAACGCTCTAGGGGCTTTTAGTGGTGTCGTTAGAAATAAGCGAGCCTACATAGATCTGGCGGTCATGTATAAGGTGTACCCGGAAGGAAACCAGACGGCGAATAATTGGAAGTACTTCTTGATGGTTTAGCACAAATCTTATTGTTTCAACACGAAAAAGGCAAATTTAAATATTTAGACTTGCAATTGTATGCGCATTTCGAACGCTCACACGGCGATCATCTTCAGCACTGGCACTACTAAAAGCCTGATTATGGCAACTTAACTTAACTTAACGGAACGTAGAACTTAGAGAATCAAAATGAAACAAACTTCGACGTGGCATTAAGTTACGTTAAGTTTCGGCTGTTCAATTAAAAGCAACACCCATTTAACAGAATTTTTAAGGGGAGCCGTAAGTAACGTTAAGTTGCCATAATCAGACCTTAACTATTTTAAAATTTGCAGTGACCCTTCGGTGAGAGAGATAAATCTCCCTAATGAAAACAAAGGTGATTGTATGTTCCCTTCGACAACATTCAATGCATCTCTTCCTTTTCTTATGAAAGTACTTTCATAGGCATCTAGCTTCCATTGCTTGCCAACACATTTCACTAAGCTTAATTTGAAAGTGTCTTTGTTAGTTGAGTGTCCACTTGTAATTGCGTGCTCAGCTACAGCTGATTTCCGTAAGTTAAACTGTTTCATGCAACGAAAGTATTCTTTTGCTCTTTTTTCAATACTCCTTTTTGTTTGCCCGATGTACTTTCCGTGACAATCGCCACACTCAATGGAATAAATTCCAGACTTCTTCAGAAAATCTATTTTGTCTTTCGTCGATTGGAGCACATTTTTAATTTTTTTTTAATGTTTGAGTACACTGGGGCGATATCATGCCTCTTAAGGCTATAATTGAATTCATTCATTACACCTGGTAAATATCGGAACACTTATCGTTTTAATTCGTCCTGTATTTTGTTAGCTCGGAATAATGTAGAATTTTGATTTTGGATGAACTTTTTCGAGTGCTTTTTTAACAGGGAGTCAACGAATTCTTTTGAATAACCATTCAGGAAAGCTAGTTCACAAATATATACATATTCTTTTATAAAGTTTGCAAGAGAAACCAGTGTACCATTGAATGGAATGATGCATGTTTATGTTGTATGGAACAATGCGAATCACTTGTTCTTCTTGTTCACGTGTTAACTCCAAGTCTAAAAAGTCTTTTTCGCTTTCAACTGTGAAGTTTATTTATGCCGATTTGTTGTTTAAAACACTTAGGGCCGGTTACTCAATGTCTGGTTAACACTAATCTCCGGTAAAACATCGTTATCGACGTTACCGACTCCATGTTATATGCAGACATTGAGTAACCGGCCCTTAGAAGATTAACTAAATCGTCCCTTTTCACCAATGCAAAACAGTCGTCCACATATCTGTGAAACACATCCGGTAACATATTTTTCGGCCATTAGCTTAATGGATTGCCCATGCTAATACCCTTCGCCGTTTTATAAAACCGGTTTCTAAATTGAAACATTGTTTGTTTCATGCATAATTTTGCCACTAAACTAAACACTTTCTGCTTTTCCAGGTCTACTCCTCCATTCAAAGTCAGATATATGTCAAACGCAATAAGTGCCTCTTCTACCGGAATACTTGGAAACAAAGATTCTACGTCAAACGACACTAAAATTTCATTTTCGTCAAAATGTAGAACGTGTTTTTTCCATAAATTCAAAGGATAAAGAATAATATAAGGCATTCCTTACTAACTCAGTTAATCCAAAAATTACGCAAGTATTTCAAAATGGTTGTCAACACACATTAAGATAGATTTACCAAATAATCATATCAAGACATAATCTACTTACATAGAAATAATTTGAGCAGTTAATCCGATTATAATATCCCTTCAAGGTGAAAGAGCGAAAATAATTCCAAGGACAACTCAATACTATTTTTGACAAACAAAAATGGTAGGAACTACTAAATTATATGTATGTACATGCATTTCATTACAGATATATGTAAATACATTTGTATACAATAACAAATTGCAATAAAACGCGAAAAGTCGATTATGCATTCACCACCTTATAGAGAGCGGATATTACAAAGTCACAGCCACCTACCTTACCCCCTTTACTTGGCCCACAAGTAGTTACTACTTATGACAAAGAATCTCATCCTTGACCGAAAAAAAAAGAACTTACATTTCCTTTCAATGCCTATTTATTAGAGATTTTTATCATAATTACATAATTTCTAGCCCAATAAACAGTTGAGCACACAATGGTGGAGGATGCATTCAATGATCGATCCACTTGAGAGTTCACTTCATGACGCAACGCGAGGCGAAAGGGATAAGTGGTTATTGCGACCTTACTCAACATGCGGCATATGTTTGCACATATCTGCATACATACATTCTATATGTAGATGTATACATGTATATGTTGGACACGTTTTACTCATCCTACAAGATTTCTGTGCATGATTTCGCGTTATACATATATTCATACCTTGAAAATGTATTTTTTTTTTTTCGTTCAACAAAAGGACAACAAAAAATGATTCGTTATATTTTATATAAAATCTTAAAACCATTCGTGTGAAAATCACCATGTCATTAGAGGCAAGAGGGCGAGACGATTACTTTAAGAATAATGACTGCAGTCGTCAAATTCGGTGGCTAAATGAATTCAAAGGTCAGCACATTTGATTGATGATGATTTGATTTTACATTTCTAACAAATGTATTATGTACGTTTGTACGTATATATGTATGTAGGTGAGAACTTGAGTTAATTCGTATTCATATGCACAAGCAACTGTAAACCTATTTAAAATTGACATACTAGGTCTTCTATATTTTACCGTTAAACATGGGCCCGAATAGTATTTTTGCTTTTTTCCACATCTCCGACCGCGTGAAGTTCGGTTTAACTTTATAATTTTATATGTAGCAAAAACATAATCAATTATACTAGTGAACCCGCGTGGCGTTAAAACGTCCAAAATTGAATTTCCCAAACTTAAAAAATATTCCAAATGTAAGTCAGAGTTATAATAGATCCGATCAAAACCGTGCAATCGTTTCTGAGTGAAGAGCGGTTTCGGATACCTATACCGATGAAAAAAGTTCTTACTTAAAACAATAAAACTTTATCATACATCTACAGGCTAAGGTCTCTAATTTGACCTCTCATTTTTTGAAGTTCCTTTACAAAAGTATTCTCAAACAAAAATCTTTTTAAATCTCTTTCGGCTGATATTGCGATACACATGTATTTCAATATACTTATGAACTTACTGGAATTTGTTTTTCTAAAAAATGGCAACCCTCTAAGTAAGGGTCAGGAATAAATCCCTTTCAAACCCACTTCGATTTTGACCCATCTTTGAATAATTCATCCAACTTACTGAATAATTTAAATCAAACTTTGTAAACACGTGGCAACTCCATTCACACATTCGGAATGTGCAAACTAAAGGTTTCTTAACATTCTTTCGTTTGACTACGGTATTTTTATATTTCATATACTTTCTGAATTAGTTAATTGAGTTAGACCTTTCAAAGAGGCGGCAGCCCTCTTCAAAAGTGTTTTCAAGCTTAATCATTGTTAACTCTCCTTCGTCGGACACCGCGATACATATTTTAATTAACTGATGAATTAAGTGGAATTTTAGTTGTCAAACATGTGGCAACATCGCTAAATACAGTTCAAAAAATTTTCAAACCCCCTTCGATTGATACCCATTAATTTGAACTTATAAATAATTTGATTTTAGCTTTTTAAACAGGTGGCAATCCTCTTCCAACACCTCAAAAATATTCTTACCGTTCAAACTAAAGATTTCTTAATACTCCTTCGTTTGACATCCATATTTTGTTATTTCGTATAACTTGTGCATAAGTAAACTAAAGTCGACATTTCAAGCAGTGGCAACCCTCTTCAAAATATTTTCAGACTACTACTTTCTGAAACCCCTTTCGTTTGGCACCCCTATGGTGATACATATTTTTCCTCCCTGATATGGTTTTTTAAACCTTCCTTTAGTTCAGCTACGAAGCAAAGCTTTTCAACACCCTTTCGATTTATAACCAGTTTGAATGATGAATATAATTTTTTTAAAAGGTGGCAACTCTTTTCAAAAAAGTAAAGCCTTATTGCACATCTACAGTGCAAGGCTCTTAGTTTGACGCCTCAGTTTGGAAAATACAATGAACGGTGCGGATTTGATGGCATAAATAATTTGAATTTAGTTTTTCTCAACAGATGGCAACTCTTTTCGGAAAACTAAAACCAGTTTGCACAACTACAGACCAAGCGCTTTATTTTGAGATCTCATAATAAAGGGATAAAAATCCCTTCACGTATTATATATATAGCTAACCGAAACTAATAATAGTTATTGTTATTATTTAATGTTCAGTTTAATTGAATTTGGGTTTTTAACGAGGTGACTCCTTCTTAAAAACTGTTTTGGTAATAAAGCCTTTGACAACCTGTTCCGTTTCACATCCATATTGTAATATTTTATTAAAGTAACTCTTTAAAGGTGTTTAGACTTTTACACAGTTGTCAACCATTTTTAAATTCAGGAGAAAATCGATAATTTCAGTTTCACGACCCCGTACATTCATTAGCCCAAAGGAACAAATCTATTTTTCCTAACCTTTGAATAGCGAAAAATGTTATGTATTTTTTGCTGGTGTATAACTACTCTTCTTACAAGTTATTTACTTATTTCTTGTTGTTAAAATATTGAAAACCACGACTCCGTTCAAGTCAAAGAATGTGGTCTTATATGTTAACTCAAACAACTAAATATAATAGCTACATAGTAGATATGTATGTATGTGTGAACACCATAAATTCACACATAAAAATTTATTCGATTTCATAACTTACTAATTTTGTTTTGCTCTCGTTTTTTAAATTTGTATAAAGTTTTTGCTTGGTTTCAAATTGTTCACGTTTAGATGTGCTATGACGCAGATGCTACCATGACGTAGCATACTTTTAGGTGTTTTAACGGCATTTCGCAAGAGTATATATACCGTTACGTCGCGTCACTTATGCAAATGAACTAACGAACCAGCAGCTAGCAAGCGGAGTTTACGGCTGGTAAACAAATAACGGGTGATTTTTTAAGAGCTTGATACCTTTTTTTTTAAAAAAAACGCATAAAATTTGCAAAATCTCATCGGTTCTTTATTTGAAACGTTAGATTGGTCCATGACATTTACTTTTTGAAGATAATTTCATTTAAATGTTGACCGCGGCTGCGTCTTAGGTGGTCCATTCGGAAAGTCCAATTTTGGGCAACTTTTTCGAGCATTTCGGCCGGAATAGCCCGAATTTCTTCGGAAATGTTGTCTTCCAAAGCTGGAATAGTTGCTGGCTTATTTCTGTAGACTTTAGACTTGACGTAGCCCCACAAAAAATAGTCTAAAGGCGTCAAATCGCATGATCTTGGTGGCCAACTTACCGGTCCATTTCTTGAGATGAATTGTTCTCCGAAGTTTTCCCTCAAAATGGCCATAGAATCGCGAGCTGTGTGGCATGTAGCGCCATCTTGTTGAAACCACATGTCAACCAAGTTCAGTTCTTCCATTTTTGGCAACAAAAAGTTTGTTAGCATCGAACGATAGCGATCGCCATTCACCGTAACGTTGCGTCCAACAGCATCTTTGAAAAAATACGGTCCAATGATTCCACCAGCGTACAAACCACACCAAACAGTGCATTTTTCGGGATGCATGGGCAGTTCTTGAACGGCTTCTGGTTGCTCTTCACTCCAAATGCGGCAATTTTGCTTATTTACGAAGCCATTCAACCAGAAATGAGCCTCATCGCTGAACAAAATTTAAAGCGCGAAACACATTTCGAACCGAACACTGATTTTGGTAATAAAATTCAATGATTTGCAAGCGTTGCTCGTTAGTAAGTCTATTCATGATGAAATTTCAAAGCATACTGAGCATCTTTCTCTTTGACACCATGTCTGAAATCCCACGTGATCTGTCAAATACTAATGCATGAAAATCCTAACCTCAAAAAAATCACCCGTTATTTTTAGTGGCATTGTAAATTGTAGGGGTGCAACCGGGTGGGTGTGGTGCTATTTTTGTCACTGCCAGTGTAGCGTATGTATTGCAAAGTGAGCGCAATTAAATTTGCAATTTATTTTAATGGTTTATTTAAGGAAGACATGAATTGCTAAGAATAAAATAAATTAATTTCAAAGAATTGCTAAAACTAGAGCATTTAAAATTTGCTTAAACATACATATGTACATATTATTACCGAATTTAAAACACATAATAACAAAATATAAATAAAGAAAAAGAAAAAAAATCCAAAGTTTTTATTTTATTTTTCAACTGCTTAAATCAATCAACTGTTGAATATAACTAACTTTCGCCCGCAGATCAGCCCGCTTTAATGTTATGATCTTTAATGTAAAAAGAGGTAATCGTTTTTTCCTTTATTAAAAAAAAAGATTTATTGTCTCTAGATGTACAATCAAACAAAATTCAGGTGGCATTTTCGAAAGGAAATTATATACCAGAATTTTAACTTAATTGACCGCTTTGGCATAAAAAAACAACTTACTGTTACAACTGTTTGAATATCAATATTATATTGTTATATTTTATTTAGTTTAAACGGAATAAATTTATTAAGGCTTGGGAAAGGTGCAAAATCTGTTATAAAAATGTTTCAAAATATGTATTTAAATGTATTTTATATTTATTTAAAGGCGAATGAAATAGAGTCAAATTTAAGTATTCACTTAAAATAATTTTGACTTTTTAAATGTTCTAAACTGTTTGGCATCTATATTTCGAAAGGTAACCACCCTGTTTAGAAAAAAATTGCGAAATAAGATTTCGTAAACCCTCTACATCTAAACAAGTGACAACCCCCTTTACAAATATTTTCAAAATAAAACTTTTTATACCTGGTACGTTTGACATAAACATTATTTTATATGTAAATATTTTATTTAACTAATTAAATTAATTATTTCATTTGATAATCGGATTTTTATATTTTTTAATTTGTTGAAAAAATGTGCCTTTTAAACAGGTGGTAACATATTTGAAAAAAATATTTTTGAATCAAGCCTTCTTAACATACTTTAGTTAGTCACCTAAATTGTATGTAATTGTTCATTTATGTTATTGATTAAAGCTAACTCGTCTTTAAAGCAAGTGGCAACGCTCTTTAATTAATTTCCGAGAGAAAACTATCTTCTAAATCTCTTTCGTTGGTCACCCATATTGTTATTCTTTATTAAATTCAAATTATACTTCAAACATGTGGTAATCCTACATAAAAATATTTAAATTTATTTTAATATTTTAAAATACCAAATATTCGCTTAAATTGGACTTTTATGCTTCAAGACTTGTTTCGAAATAAATCCTTCACTTTTGTTTGACACCCCTTAAAATTTTGAAATGTCGCAGAACCCTTTAAAGATATTTTCCGAATGAACATTGCTTAAATCTCGGTTGATTGATATTCATACCGTAATAAATAAATATGTATTGAAAGTCATGACCTAAAATTAATTTCGCTTTTGAAAAAATGGCAACCCTCTTACATTTTTCACGAAATAAAGCTTTCTTATACCACTTCCGTTTGTTCGTTTGAATTTTAAACATTTGGCAACCCTATTTAAAAATAATTTCGAAATAAAGCTTTATTTAAGCTGACCCGTGTGACCTCAACATTATGTGTAGTACTTGTCAGGGCTGCAAATAGGTTTTGAACCGAGCCGTCGCCTTTTTCGAGCTTCCAACCGCCATTTTTGTTTTAAAATTAAAACTCCGAATCGAAAATCACTCCAAAAAGCATTACGGTTCGGTAGATAAATAAAAATGAAAATCCGCTAGAATTGTTTTAAGTTTATGGTAAAACTGCTAACATTTTTTTTGCTTGAGCTTCATTTTCCTCCTTAAAAAAATGCTCGATACGGTAACCCTCATCAAAAATATTTTCGAAATAAAGCCTTCTTAAACCTCTTTCTTTTGGCACCCACCCATTGTCCAATACTTCATTTTATTTACTTTTAAAATTGAATTATACTTTTTGAACACGTGGCAACCCCCCTTCGAAAAGGTTTTTGAAATAAAGTATAGTAAAGTTTCGTTTAAGTTATAATTTAAATTGAATTAAACTTTATAATTTATAATTTAAATTGATTTAAATTTTTTACATAAATTGAATTAAACTTTTTAAACAGATGGCAACCCTTTTCAAAAAATATCTCATGTTAAACCCAAAACTGTCCTGCCGTATTGGCGTGAATGAGTAACAAACATACTCAAATACTCACTCACTCACTTCCAACTTTCTCATTTATTTTATTAACTGCTAGGATTAATTGGCGAAGAATTTATATTTATTGGCAACTGTCTATGTACTCATGGGCCATACAAAAAATACTCGTAAATAGTATGTGTTTATGTACTCGTAATTTGCCAATTGAGGCATGAAGAAAGACTCTGTTTCACTGTGTCATCAACGTCAACACTAAATTCTGGCTTAAGTTTTTTTTAAATAATTATGGAGGTGTGGCCGAATATAAGAGAGTAAGTAAGTAGTATTTTTGTACATTTTTTGTATTTCATCTAGTTTTTGGCGTAGCTGTTGGTACTGCTCGCCGCCCGCCAACAACTACTGCAACCCAACTGAATTTGAGCCGTCATCCTCGCCCTGTAGGGAAACCCCGAACTGGTGATCCAAATGTAAGGTTCCGTACTATATCTTTATCTCATATTGCGAATTTTGAACTAGTTCGGTACCGAAAAAGGGATGCAGCGGGGGCTTGTGTACTTTCAATAGATTTTTGCTTGGCGGGTTTTTCGCTCAAATACGTTTTCAGTCTGCACTTCGCAGATGCTTTTTAATAGTTTGGTAATACAAAACTAAAATTTATGTTAAAATTCTAACATTGTGGAACCTTCTGGAATCTAACCAATAACAGCAAGTACCTCTGCAAATTCAGCTACATTTAAAGGGGTGTAAACCTGTTTCCAAATGCCCAATTTAATTTACATTCATTCAAACAAATTTGATTTCAGATTGAAAACACATTTCTTTGCGAATAATTAAAAATCGCTACCATGGTAAAACCAAAAAGACTGTTTGAAAACATCTTGTTACTTTTTTCGTTTTTCGATTTTATAACTGGTTTGGAACTATAGAAAACGGGGTTCAAAGCGAACTAGATCCCATCTGTCGAATTTAGGACGAGTTCTGAACTATAGAAAAGGTAATACAGCGAGGGACAATTTTCAATTCCCATGACATCGCCGTGTTAAATTCGCCAGTTGTTTGTATGCAAAAGAGATTTATCGCGAACTAGTAGTGGGTCTAAATGTACTAGAAGCGCACCTGTTTAGAGCAAGAGATTTTCCCCACAGGGCGAGGACTATATAGACACACAAACATATTTGTACACACACACATACGTAAATACTTCCATACATACATAAATAAGGATATATGTACATGAGTATTTAAGCGTCGTTGCCGTGATTCAAATAAAAGCGTGCGCACACATTTCGGCGACCTTTATTTAATAAATACATACCAGAGGGCTGCATGAATTCAATCAAAACGGCTTGTACATTATTCATATACAAAATAAATGAATGATTTTGGCTTGACATTTTTTTGAATTTGAGTGAATATCTGTTCTGATATAACCTAAATGCAAAACATGAGAAATAGGCAACAATCGTGGTTGGCGAGTCGCCAATTTGTTGCCGTAGTGAGAAATCGGCAACATTATTTCTTTTATGTCATTTTAGGAATATAGTTTCAAAAATTCCCAAACTGATGAACTCCGCGTCAACAGGATTCTTCAAAAACATAAGTATATATCCAAGAATGAGTTGAAAAATATGAAGTTTGTGTTCAAAAACAAATTAAATATTAAAAAGGAGTAAAGTTGTTGCAAGAAATTGTTATTCAAATATTGCCTATAGCAATAATAAAACGACTCATTCAGGTAATAAGAAAACGACTCGCCCAGGCGAGTTGCCTGCGGCGGACGTTTTAGAGCGACTGGTAATAAGAAATCGATACGATGGCGATATTACCGGCAATAAATTTGTTACTTAGTTACAAGTTTTCTTATTTCCGGCAACAAAAATTGCCTGGTGTGAAGTGTCGACATTGCAATATTCAAACAAAGTAAAAATTAAATGACATTTTTTTATATGAATATTCAAAAACATTTTTTCTATGTACCCACCAAACAATTTGTGTTGCCGGTAATAAGAAAACGTGTCGCCCTCGGAAACAAATTTATTGCCGGTAATATTGCCATCGAATCGATTTCCTATTACCGGTCGCTCTAAAACGTCCGCCGAAGGCAACTCGCCTGGGCGAGTCGTTTTCTTATTACCTGAAGGAGTCCCTTTCTTATCGCTTCAGGCGATATTTGGAATAATTTTATTCTTTTTAATACCTCATTTATTTTTTTGTAAACCAAGTTGTAACTTACAATCGGAATTAATTCATTTTCTCGCTGTGAGGCTTCCTATTTTTTCAATCTTGTCCTTGAGCATAATTTAGATGCTTTTGGCCAATACTATTGACGCTATATTCATAAGTTTCGGAATTTTTGACAACTTTTTTATTCAAAATTGACATGAACGAAGTGATGTTGCCGATTTGTCACCATAGCGATAAATCGGTGAGTCGCCAATTTGTTGCCATTGACGATTGTTGCCTATTTCTCATGTTTTGCATGGTGGGTACATACATATATATGTACACACATACATACATACCCACCAAACAATTTTTGTTGCCGCTAATAAGAAAACATGTTGCCCTCGGAAACAAATTTGTTGCTGGTAATATCGCCTTCGTATCGATTTCTTATCACCAGTCGCTCTAAACCGTCCGCCGAAGGCAACTCGCCTGGACGAGTGGTTTTCTTATTACCTGATGAGCCGTTTTCTTATCGCATCTGGGAATAATTTGATTCTTTTTAATACTACTTCATTTTATTTTTTGTATACAAAATTGGAACTTAGAAACGGAATTACTTCTTTATTTCGCTATGGGGCCTCCTATTTTTTCAATCCTGTGTTCGGTGTAAATTAGATGCATTTGGATAATACTCTTGACGCGAAATTAATAAGTTTGGAAATTTTTGATAACTTATTTATTCCAAAATTGACATGAAAGAAATGATGTGGCCGATTTGTCACCACGGCAATAAACAGGTGAGTCGCCAATTTGTTGCCATTGACGATTATTGCCTATTTCACATGTTTTGCATGGTGGGTACGTATGTATGTATGTATGTATGTATGTATGTATTGCTGCGCACCTATTACAATACGAACAAATTTGTTTGTACAAACAGAAAACCTTTGGTCCAAGGCGAATTAATATAAGGTGATAGCAGGAGTACAAAAACAAAAATTTACATGTATTTTGTTTTTGCTTTGGCGGCATAAAATGCCAAAATCTGTAAAAGTGTGTGTAGAAATTCAAACAAAATTTTTCAATTTGATATCGAAAGCCGTGCGGCGAAACACATACACAAAATCAGCTGAGCTAGTAACACCATCATCTTATATTAATTCGCCTTGCTTTGGTCGAAATGAGTTTGAATGATTTGAATGTTTTTCATTCATTCATTTACATTCTTCCATTTGAAGGTAGAAAATCCAAAACAAAATGTATATTTATAACTTTCAAAATCCCAACTCTGAGCGTTTTGTATGTGCAGTAAAATATTCAAATCTACTGTACTCTGTTTGGCTAGAAGTTTGAATTAATTCATGCAGCCCTCTAATACATACATACATATCTCCAAAATAAAATATGTTTTGGTGAGAAATTTTTTGTTTTTGGTTTTTTTCAATTTTTTTACTTACAAACTTCTTGCGTTACCATTTCCGGCATGAATTTATGTATGTAATCTTTTTTATTGCGCGTGTCTCGCGCTACGTGTCGTCTGAGGGAGAGTGTGCTATGCTATGCGTGGAGACCTTTGGTAACATGAAGTTATGTAGTTACGTGTATGCATGTACGTAGCTCGTGTGCCCATACAAACATATATAGTAAATATTTACAGCTATAAATATTGCATCAAAAGAGTAGGCTATAAAGTATACTCTAAATTACCTAATTATAAAAATTTCTTGAATTAATTTTGATTTTTTAAATGTATTATTAGAATTTTTTGGATATTAAATACAACTTTTTAACACTTCTTTAAAAATTTTTTGTGTTCTTAAAAATTTTATTCACACCATATATGAGCAAATCTCATGACTTGATACATTTTTCGACAAAAACGTGTTTTTGGTCGAAAATGGTGCAGCACTTTTCTTATAAAATGCATTATATTACCTTCAGTTTTGTATAAATAAAAAGATTCCAACTCGAAATTTTAATTTAATGAAACCTTAAAAAATATATACAAAAAAAGTAAAAATAACCACTCGTTCTTATGTACATATGTACCAGGGTTGTTGCGGATATTCGCATTCGCATTCGCAACCGCGAAGCTTCCGCATTAATTTTAACATTCGCATTCGCTTTCGCATTCGCAATAATCAATGCGGAGCTTCAATAGCTCCTTCAATGGGGATTTCCAGCAGAAATGGTCAACGTTTGGCTATAAAGAAAATCGATGCTCAAATAATTAAAAGCTATAGGTCTGACCTTTAATTAGGTAAGAATTACGCAACTATTTCAGACCCTCATCATCCGTGATTCCAATAATCCAAATGCTTATAAAAAAATAAAAATATTCTGATCCGATTCGGCTGGCAGCTACGACTTTGAAAACAAAATTTTGTGCAAAATTTTCATTCCTGAAAAATAATAATTTATTTTCCATATCCACCTACATATTTAGCTCGCTATAAGTACAAATTTTTCAAGCTAGTCGCAGAAGTATTAAAAATGAATTACCAAAACTACAATCAAAAAAACGCTGATAACGGTACAAGTTCCCAAAATGTGAAACAGCCAAAGGAATGAGAATGAAGAATTATTTTTAAAAAGTTTTAGAAAAGCCTGACATAACTGGTTTGGATTGTAAGCGGGCTTTAAACAAAGATCTCGCCATTATCCTAGATTCTGCAAGTGAAGATGAAAGTTAGGAGGATACATCCGACATTTTCAGCCCCGATACAATGGCCACCATATAGATAATGCTCTAGAGGCGTTTTAAAAGCGTCATTGGACACTCTAAGGCTGATTTGAGATGAGAGGGCGGCACAGGAGCTGTAGTCCGATCCCAAGTTGTCAAGTTCGTCGGAAGAGCAGCTTCCCCTCGGCGTGGCCACCCATCTCACCTATATTTATGAAGGTGGAAGTTATCAATCTCGAAAAGACCGAGGAAGCCTATCGGCAAGCCTGATATTCATCAATGCAGATTCCCTCGGCCCTATAACCGTTACTAAGGATGTTATCGACTTGTCGACGTAGATTACTACCTCTTGGTTTTATCGGATATCGGAAATGCTATGGGCGTGTCCTCTTTGTTATAAGCCTTGGACGAATGCTTGGAAAGATTGTTGTACTTGAAAACACGGACGGCTACGGGCCTAGACTGACAACCAATTAGCTCTTTCTCTACTCACATCAATTCTAGGCATGATTTCACTGAAGCAGTGGTTAAAAGCAGACACCGATAAGTTTTTACCTGGACAGAAAGGGTTTTTGCATGAAATCTCCATCGATCATAAATTTTTGGCTTCTGTATTCAAAAATGTTTTCCAAACAGAGGTGTAATAACATTTCCCTTCAAACTGTTCAGTTTTCGCAAGGCTCCGGTCAAAACACCTGCTATTCTACTTTTTAATTAGCCCGGAAGATGCTTTCAGAGCCAACATCTGACGTCTGCGAAACTTAGTTCTACGAACATATCGTTTTTTGCTATAGCTTAGCAACTATCATTTGTAATGGTATCACAAAGGACTCCAGACTTTATAGTTGAAGTGTTCCACTCTTTAGGGCAACCGCCGTAACCTTATCTAAGATATGTTGGTATATACTCGTAATTTTTAGCTTCCGCTTGCCCGCCTGATTACCGGTGTAGTTTGATACGATTCTTAATATTGATATCCGCATTCATTTTCACTGACAAGCAGTTAACTTTGGAATTTCCCTGTAAAATGACTTCGAAACTAGCTGTTGAATGCCGGCGATCTCTCAAAGAAAGTCTAAAACCAATTTCCAGAACAAGTTTTGACCGGCTTAACATGCAAAGTCTATTCTAGAATGCTAGAGGACAAGACAGCCACAAAACCAATGCGATTCCTACCGGACAATAACTGATCGGATCACACGCAGCCAAGCAAAATTCCACCTGGAATGACTACAGCAGAAAATGGCTGGTTGCTCTGTCGCTACCCATGACGCTTTAGATCAGTCATGCCCAACGCTGGCAGAACTCCATAAGCAAGTGTCCTGCGCTGGACATGCCTACTTTAGACGGTCTGCGATGAGCAGATATTAAGAAACTTTCCATATTTTCGCCGAGTACCAATAGATTTTCGGGTTTCGGGGGAACGAGAATAAATATGCAGTCGAGATACGGTGGGACTGCCGTTCACCGATCAACAAAATTTGACGAACGAAAAAAATTAGAATGCGGTATGAAAATTATAAAAGAGGAACGGCTCTAGAATATTGATCTACCTACCATTTTTCCCCTAAACGTCACAATTTTTTTACAGCGTATTGAAGTGTTTCTCATTTAGTCTAAGTTGATCTAAATTCTTTTAAAAATCTAGTGAAAAACTACATTTACTGTTAACCTTATCCTTAAAAGCAGGGACGGAAAAAAAAAATAATTTTTTAAATTTTAACCAAAAAAATCAACAAGTTGTAATCTTCGTAAAACAATTTTATTTATACCCACGTATTTGTTTTCGTACGTCCCACTGTAATTTATAATGATTTTTATTTTTCGAGTTTAACCAATAAAAATTAAAAATAATAATTAATATTTGAGTTTTAATTTTTCACTCGAAAGTAATTATTATCACTAGATTTTTATTTTTTCGGTAAAAAATAATGATTATTTTATGATTTTTTATTATTTTGCTCAAAGATAATAATTATTATTGAGTTTTATTTTTTCACTTAAGATTAAATGAGGGATTCACAATGGTGACGTAAGTGTCGTATTGTGGTATGTCGTAAACTCTAAAAGCTTAAATAATAATTATTTAACACCGCAAAAATTCATAATATGACTTTGATGGTACTTTATGGACACTTACGACACCGTTGGGAATACCGCAAATGATCATTCAAAAAATCAAAAGCTATACCAGCGCGATTTCCGCCGTATCCTTTTCAGAGGGAGCGGCACCCTAATAAAGGAATAAGGCTCAAAATTTTCGGGTCAAATTTCATTAAGTTGCGTCTGTATAGCCTGTTCAATTTTATGAATAATCATTATTTTTAAGTGAAAAAATAAAACTCAATAATAATTATTATCTGTCAATGTTATTGTGGCTTATTAACATATGTATAATTTATAATTCTAATATTTCTTATTGAGCTTTGTACCTCGATTTTTTTATTAGGAAAAATGGAAAAAGCAACAAAGTCTAAGCGGTAGAAGTTTTAGCAGATATTTCGGAGATGTTGTTGTTGTTGTAGCGGCTACAACAACAACCCGCCCAGATCGGTTGGTATCTCAGTCGTCGTCAAGTTCCACTAACGGCAGCCCTAGGTAGCGTGCAGCCTCTATTCGGTCGGTCCACAAGGACAAAGCCGTTAGGGTTGTCGGGCTTTCCGGGCATGCGAAGAGATCTTTCGAGTCATGTGGGGTCTCTCCGCATGCCGGGCACTCATTTGCACATCCTCATTCAATCTACTTAGGTAGGAGTTTAACCTGCTGCAGTAGCCAGAGCGAAGTTGGGCTATTGTCGTTCGTGTCTTCCGAGGCAGATGAAGCTACGTCTCGTCTATGTCCGGTGGTGGTGTGCCTAGAACGGCATACACAGGTCTAGAGTCTACATAACTCGAGACTGACTCCCTGTGAATGCCGTTCAAGGCCAGTCGGTAAGCTGACGGGTCCAGAGGTTGCTTGACGAACCTCTGGACTTCGTCCGTCAGTTCATATAGATGCCTCCTGACGTGCCTAGGCGAGGCCACTTCTGTGGCTCCCGATCAGAAACTGCTTGCAGAGCATTATGTTGTGCTCCTTTATGGGGAGCATTTGTGCCTCGTTGTGGAGGTGATGTTCGGGCGACATCCGGAGGCATCCTGTCGCTGTCCTGAGTGCGGTGTTCTGTACAGTCTGTAGCTTCGTCCACTGCTTCCTACTAGCCCCCGGCGACCACTGGCGCTGCGTAGTTTAAAACCGGCCGGCCTATTGCCTTGTATGTTACCAGCAACGTTTCTTTGTCTTTGCCCCAAGTACTGCCGGATAGCGACTTGAGGACCTTGTTGCGGCTCTGTACTTTATTGACAATAGCGGTTGCGTGCGCAGAGAGGGAGAGCAGGCTGTCGCATATTACTCCGAGTATTTTGGGACTATTCACCGTCGGAATTGGTCTGTCATCGACGTGAATTCCCAGCGGTAGCCTGACCTCCTTCATGCAGGTTGTGAACAGGGTCGCAGAGGATTTCGTAGGGGGGAGGGCTAGACACTTTGCAGTGAAGAAGCGAGAAAGTTCGGAGAGATACCCGTTTACTTTCGAACACAGGTCATCAATTTCATTCCCAGTCGCCATGATCGAGCAATCGTCGGCGTAAGAGACAATCGAGACTCCCTCTGGTGGTTGAGGGAGCTTTGAAATGTAAAAGCTAAACAGTAGCGGGGAAAGGACACCACACTGTGGAACCCCCTGTTTTATTTTTCTAAGTTTGCTCGATTTGTCTCTAAACATTACCGACGAGTTTCGACCACTCAGATAATTTGCCGACCACCGTTTGAGCCTCTGTGGGAGAGACGAAGCCTCTATATCTTCTAGTAGCGTAGAATGGCAGACGGTGTCAAACGCCTTTGACAAGTCCCACGCTACTAGAATCGTTCTCTCACAGGGACGGTTTCGGTTAAGGCCACGAGTTATCTGAATGTTTATGGCGTTAAGTGCTGTTGTTGTACTGTGCACTTTACGGATACCATGCTGATGTTTCGCTGGGGTCAAGTGGTTTGTGAAATACGGGAGCAGCAAGGCCACGAGTGTCTTCGCTACCGGGGAAAGGAGTGTTATCGCCCGATAAGAATCTCCTTTGTTGGCAGGTTTCCCCGGTTTGAGCAGTGGGACCACTCTCCCCACCTTCCAGATGTCTGGGATAATGAGAGTGGCCATAGACAAATTGAGGACCTCAGTTAGGTACGCTACCCCCGCACGACCCAAATTTTTCAGCATCAGCATGCATATTCCGTCGGGACCCATGGCTTTGGAGGCTTTCGCCTTCCCGATGTCCACCCGAACTTCACCGCAAGTAAAAGCAAGGGGGGTACAGGTTGTTGGGAGTTTGTGCAGCTTTCTGGTCACTCGTCGCTTGGCTTTGTCCACCGGAGGATGCAGTATGAACTGCCGGCTAAAATAGCTCGCGTATCGCTCCGGGTCCGACGAAGCATGGTCGCCGAAAGAAATTTCGACTCTGTCGTCGTGCTTCGTTGGGTTGGACAGTGACCTCACGGTTGACCAAAGCTTACTCACACCAGAGGTGAAATTCCAGATCTTCAGATGCTCTTCCCACTTCTTTTGCTTATGTACGTTTACAAGTTGCCGAATCTCCGCGTTGAGATCCCTGATGCGGGGATCTCCGGGATCGGCCTGACGAAGGTTATCACGCTCATCGGCTAGAACAGCCGCTTCAGCAGGGAAATTTGGACGTGGGTCCGTAATACATCTTGCCGGTACGAAGTGAGCTGCAGCAGCGGTGACAGCCCTGCGGAACTTACGTTCACCAAGGTGAACGTCGGTTGGTGTGGGGAGAGCAGCGAAGGTGTTTTCAGTAAATTCCGCGAAGCCTTTCCTATCAGCTTTAGAAAAGGTGATATAGGTCCGGTGTTCCGCGGAAGCAAAGTCGGTTGGTTTATCGATCGAGATGACTATGGGCAGATGGTCTGATGCTAAAGTCAGCATAGGTCGCCATGCTGTTTATCAGACCAGCGCTGACTATTGTTATGTCTGGCGAGCTGCAGCAGCTGCCCATAATCCTGGTGGGGGCGTCATCGTTCATTGTGCAGAATGTCGAATCGTCTATTTGCTCAGCCAAGTCAGTTCCCCTACGATTGTTTGATAGGCTTGAGTGCCAAAGATCGTGGTGCGCATTAAAGTCACCTACTACCATACGGTTTTCACCTCTGAGGAGCGCACCTATGTCAGGGTGATATCCTGCCGGGCAGCAGGTGACAGGGGGTATATAAACTTTAAATATTTCGAGCTCAACATCGCCTGACCGGATAGCCATTCCCTGACATTCTAGGGTGGTATCCCTGCGGTCGATGTCTGCTTCGATAAGACGATACTGCACGGTGTGGTGCGTGATGAACGCTAAGCCACCACCATTATCTCGCTCTCGATCTCGACGGTGCACGTTGTACCCGGCACAATTCAACAGTGTTGAATTGCTTTGCAACTTCGTCTCTTAGACCGCAGCTATCAATATGCCATGCCTTCCCATGAAGACGGTTATCTCCTCGATCTTGCTCTGAAGCCCGTTACAGTTAAATTGAAGGAGCGTCATGTGGTTCGGGAGACGTGTGCTGATGAGGGATGTGTGTTGTCGTGACGCCGTTGGCTGTGTGCGCTGCTGAGATGGTTGCCGCCCTGTGGCGGTGGCGGGAGGCGTCGCAGTTGAGGTCTGCGATCGAGCAGCGCAACACGGGCCCTCGAAGTTCCTCGTCCAATCTTGCGTGGTGCGCAGACCTGAGCATGCCCTAAAGTGGCACCAGTCAAGGCAGGTGTCGCACTTGACTGATGTCACATTACGGAATATCCTGGTCTGACATACCGTGCAGATTGTAGGAGGAACCAGGAGTTGTTGGCGGCGGCGTGAGGGTAGTGGTGCGGCTATGTGTGTTCTGTGGTCTGTCGTGGCTGTGGTATGGTCTGTGGTTCTATTATGTTGTTGTGCTGTGGTGACTGTGTGAGGCTGCTCAGGTGGACTGAGGTTAGCCGTGGAGGCTGCTCTGTCTGATGTTAGGTTATTTGAGATTCATTTTGACTACTAATTCAATTCCACGCGCCGTTAGACTAATTACTGAATTCCAGTTTAGACAGTAGTTTGCCTACTTGCTTGTTGTGACTAGTTTTCCTACTACATGTCTTTTTTTATATGTACGAGAAAACACACAAGATGTGTTCATTTGCATTGTCGCGATGACACTTGGCGCAATCAAAATATTATTTTTATTTATAGTCAAAAATATGCATTTTGAAAATTCGCATGTCTAACATAGTAAACATGTATGTATAAAACTACACAGTAAAATTAGAAAATCTTTTTTGCATGTCTAAAAGCATTGGTGGCAAAGTGGCAAAGTCAAGTTCGACATTGAAGACTATTTCAATTCAAGTTTGCGTGCCGCTTAGGAAAACATCAACACATAACATAATTTATATTTAGCCTTAGATTTACATATGTTGTTGGTTGCACAATTGGCGGCAGTGTCAAGTAAAACAAAACTAAAAAAAAAAAACGTTGTAAAAACAAATCAAAAATATATGTAATAATAAAATTGGCACTCAAGTATGTCTTATATAGTAAATGAAAAGAAAAAAAAAACAAATTCTGTACATACTTGTATGTGAGTGTATTCGGCGTTGTTATTGTCACCCACAAAACCCACATGCTCATACATTTCCCAACGCGTGTAGTCACGCATTTTAACGCTAAAAAAAATAAATAAAATCTCGATGAAAAATCAATAGTTCTGTAGTTGAACTTTAATTTGAAGTATGCTTGTATTATTTTATTGTTATTTTTCATAACTTTTTTTTATCGTCAAAAAAAAAAACACATCAATAATGACGTCATTGTATTTGTATATAAGTATGTATATACGCACCAATGTTTGGTCTTTGTTGTGTTGCGACTAAGTAGCTGCCAAAAAAATACTCGAAAGACCACTTTGAGTTCACTTCATTTTGAATTAAATGCGTTAATAATTATTTCGAATGTCTTGCGACAAAAATAAAAATAAGTGCAGCAGCGATGTCAACAACAACAGCTGAGTCGCAATGTCATGAAAACTGTTCATTTGCAATACACCACATATACATACATACATACATACATAGTATGTACGAATTCAAAATATTTGGCCGAATAATTAGCAAAAAAATATAAAAAAATCAAGTACGTATACATATCGATAGGTTAGGGTGAAAAGTTGCTAGGTCCCATTTTAAAAATTTTACAAGAGCGGGAAAACTTCTTATAGCCATTTTTTCCAAGTATTTCACGAAATTTTGAATATAACATTTTGCCTGTTCATAGAAAAGCAGAACTCCATACGAATCAGAGGAATTTGATCTTTATTAGAAGATTTCGTACTATTTTAGCCTCATCGGATTTTCGTTTGATTTCCTTTCATTGAATATAAAAGAGAATAAATAAAACAAGTGCCCTTATCCTTTTTG
This sequence comes from Rhagoletis pomonella, assembly GCF_013731165.1. NCBI lineage: Eukaryota > Metazoa > Arthropoda > Insecta > Diptera > Tephritidae > Rhagoletis > Rhagoletis pomonella. The sequence goes on from NW_023458557.1 coordinate 71,190,532, forward strand.
AAACAATGCATTTTAAATTTCTCTAGCTTCCGGTATCAAATATGAATTTTCGTAAAAATTGAACTTACCAACTTTTCACTCTAAGCTAGCGATATGTTTTGTAGAGTTCTTAAATGAGATTTCTAAAGTTTTAAATATTAATTTTTTTCATTTAACCGACGCAAAATATCTTTTGAGTTTAATATCGAATCAAACAAAATGAAATAATAGTAATTTATCGGGATTTCTGGTTATTTGGTTACATTTTTTTATGCAGATATTATTAAGAGCAAATTCAAGTTAACAACTGAAGCGCATATGTTAGGACGTTAGGGTGCCTCACCAAAAAAAAGTTGCTGTTTTCCCTATGGAATTCTAAAATTTATCATATCCGAAGACTTCTGCTAAAATATTTCCTGAAAATACAACAATTTGCGAAAGACTCCAAAAATCTCTTTATTTTGATTCGGCTGAAAAAATTTTACATTTTTACGCCATATGTTTAAAATTTAACTCCTCTATCATCTGAAATGATTTTTTAGAAAAATTTTTAACTCGAATTTTTGAGGTATTTTCAGGCGGAAGTTGTAAAATACATATCTTCGATGCCTTTGCAAAACCGCCCATAAACCAGTTGCAAAACCGCTTAAATCGCCGTTGTGACAAAAATGAGATTTGGTAACCCTGAACTCCAGTCATTGAGATTTATGAATAAAAATAGTAAAATCGTTATTAAAAACCCGTTCGTTTGTAAAATAATAGCTACAGAAAATACCGCCTATGAAGTCAATGCCTTCGAAGAAAAAGTTTTTAAAACTTGAATGCCATCAGATAGTAAAATGCTTTCGAATTGGGTCTCCACCGCTTCCGGGCTTGGTTAGTCTCGCTTCCAAGTAGAGGATGTATAAAGGATCGACTCAACAAAATTTGAGCTTTGGTTAATTACATGGAGACTGCTCTTCACTGGCTCTTAGACTAATAGCTTCGATAGCAACGAACCTAAGATCCCAACATATGCCTACGTTCCAACTCATAACTAAGTTACGAGAATAGTGCATTATTCCAGCGAATGTAGCTGAAGACCACGAGAACTTCGTGCATTAGCATATTTTCCTCTTATCATTGATTTAGAAGCCATCATCTGAATTTATAATGACCGAAAAGTCAAAAAAATTTTTCACGTTTTACTTGAGCAATGTGATTGAAAAATTTAAAGTAATTTTCTTCGGCTCTCCACGGCCCATTATAGGCAAAATACGAGTTTTTTTTTCAAAATCGTAGATCTTCGCTTAGAAAAGAGGTAATGGAATGAAAATTTTTTTTTTATCGTGAAGATAAATGATCATATAATATAGGAAAACTATAGAGAAATTACAAGAACAATAACTTAACCCTCAAAATACCGTTCAAAATGAAATTTCGGATTTTGGCTCCCATTCCACTAGAAAACGCTATACTTAATACACCATTAGCATTGTTTCTGAAAGATTTGTCTTTATTTTATCTTATGACCCAATTTTTTGGCATTGGATGCTGTACCCGAGTCGCCAGATTGAAAAAAGGAAAAGCTTTCTTTAAACTCTAATAACTCGTAAACTATCAGCTTTCACAAAAAAAATGTATATAACAAAAATGAATATACGATATATTTACGAAAGTGAAGTATTTAACCCTTTAAAGCAGAGTCTGTCATATATGAAACGCTTTTTAACCCTTTCAAGGCAGAGGAAAAAGGTTCTTAATATGCTTTTGAACGTGCTTTTGCTCATGTTGACGTAGATATTAATCGTAGAAAATGTTTCCATAGTAAAATAACAATAAAAAAATAAATAAAAAGTAATAAAGAATTAAAAAAAAAAAATAAATAAAAATAAAAATAAATAAGAAGTACGTTGAAGACATATTGAGAACCATTTTGCCTCTGCCTTGAAAGGGTTGTAAAGCGTCTCATATATGACGGACTCTGCATTAAAGGGTTAAACGCTGCCCCTGCGGCCCTGATTATAGCAGGAGGTTCGCTCTTTCAAATGAGGCTGGTACCCTCAGATATTTCACTTCCCGGGAAAGGCCGGAAAGAAGGAAACCTTAGGCACTCCGCACATTAAGCGCCTAGTCATAGTAGTGTAATAGTTTCGGCATACTAAAGTATGAACATTTAATTGCGAACAAATGTATTTCAATGAAGCTCTGTATATTATGATTCATAATCATGTTTTCGCCTAATCGTAAAAGCTTCATGTATCGAAGCGCCCAACATTGTAAGGCGCTTGTCGTTTTGAAATCGGTATTTGTTTACTTTTTGTGTTGGAAATAAAAATGATTTGTCATTTCAATTTTTACCAATTGTATTAAACCATAAGGGTTTAAGCAATATTTTATTGCAGAAATATTCGTGGAAGTGTATTAGTGAGAAAGGCCGTCGAGTCGTCATACATTCGTTTCGGCATGACAAAACGATTACTCTACTATGATTACGTGCGTAATGTGCGGAGTGCCTTACAGTTTTATTTTAAGTGTGAATAAGAGAGCTGTTAATTATGAATGTACATATTTATATATGGACATACTCATATATTTGAAATGACTGTTTTATTTTAAAATAAAATATGTATGTTATTTAGTTTAGTGGAAAAAACTAAAGAATATCAAGAGTGGCTTTATCTTTTTATATATTGCCACTCAAAATATAATTAGTCTCATTTAGTGCAATATTAACATTCTTAAAACACTTAACGTATGTATTTTACGCACTTATGTTAAATAAGTACGTGCATTTTTTTTCTAAAAACCAAAAATTTGCATACGCTCGTACAAAAATAGTGCGAGTAAAACATCTTCTTAAATAGTTACTATTTTGTCAAGTACAAACAAGAGTCGTATGAATGAGCCATCAAAGTGCGCTCATGCACACTATTCCTCGTAATTGCTTGCTTCCTTTACGTACTACCCTTACCACAACCACTCAAACGCACACACACACACACACAAATATATAATCTTAAACCAAGTGCATACATACAAAGCTTTTAAGGATATACACCTGCACACCTGTACCTACCAGCACACCAGCGGAATTGCAACTGTTTTGTAATAAAATTGTAGACTTGCACTACTAATTTGTACTTTCTTCAGTGGTGAAAAAATTTCTTTTACAACGAAATTCAATGATAAGCCCAAGGCTAAATTTACGCTCCAAACGAATGAGCTGCAGTTTTATGCAATGCACACCTGTTCAGGCTGTACATATGTACATACGTATGTATGTGTGTACGTTTGCACTTAGAGAAAACCCACTGGCACCGCAAGTACTCGTAGCGAGTATGTATGTATGTAGTATGTAGTTGTTTATTACGAGTACTTGGTTGCAACTATCGCCTATTTGTTTGCAAGAGTTCGCATTGATATGGGTACATACATATGTATGTACGTATGTATGTATGTATGTATGCAAGTTTATATACCCTCGCCCCCACATTTGTCCAGACGAAGCCATCCATTTATTGCAATGAGTGCAGTCATGACGCAATCGTAAAAGGTAATGGCTACAAACTGTACTAGATGCTTCTTCACATTCCTCCTGCTCCCAACATCCATCACGCAAATCAACAAAAGTCCATCAAGTTTTCTTTTTTAGCCACCTCTTGCTGGTTTGTCGGTCTTTGTGACTATTTGCATGATATCTATACAAAAGTGAAAAATCATTAACCCAGTAATAAATGCAACAGTTACAAGGGTCCTCAAAATAGGCAAACATGTCTTCTTTACGCCCCTTTTAGAGCTAAACTATACTTCTAAGGTCGGCCGCTGTGGTGTAGTGGTAAGAAGTGCGCGCCTTCACTTATCAGCAGCCGGGTTCAAGCCCTGGTCAAAGCAACATGGGGGGTTAAACCTCCCTCCCCCCTCAAATAATAATATTTCACTAATATGGGTCTAGAAAAAAGGCTCGTTAGAAGAAAGTATGCGTAATAAAGTTTCAAACACGAATTTTTAAAATCATATATTAAATTTTTCGCTTTATTTATAAAACATTTTGATAATTTTAAACACATTAAATTTGAAACGAAGAATTTTAAAATTTTTCGTGGTTTTTTGAAAAACTCTTCTAGAATTTCGTCAATTGAAAAATTTATATCTTTGTGAATATTCATAGATGCTAGACCGTTGAGCCTTTCTTGACATGTTGTATTTCTCAAGTAGGTTTTAATTCTTTTCAGGCATGAAAAGCTTCGTTCAGGTGTGGCTATTGAAACGGGCCAAAGTGCCAATATACGTAAGATCTTAAAAACATTCCCAAAAGACGTTGTATTAGCTACTTGTAATGCTTCGAGAGTATCGCGGTACTTTGATTTCTGTACCTAGGTTGGTGCATACTTCTTTTACGTGTTCGAAAAGCAAATGAATGTTTTTTTCTGCATCTTGTCGCATTTCTTCAAATTCCTTTAAAGCGTCGCCGGCTAAGCTCATTGCTTCTGCAAGATGTTCATCAGGAACTTGTAATTGCCGGCTAGCAAAGCAACAACAATTTTTAAAAAAGCAAATGCTTGGCTGTTGTCGCTGTGCTAACAGTTTTTCAAACCCTGATAATTTCTATAGATATTCGCAAGATACAAATAATTTTTACGGTATTTTCCCCGTGACAAATAAAAAGTTTTTGACAATTGGAAGAAATACAACTTCGAAAGTCTTTTTTACACGATTTTTCATTTTGCTACGTTAGAGCCGTTGCCGAGAAACTTATGGATACATATACATATACACAAAAATTGCCCGTTTAAGGTAATTAGAATAAGGGTCAAAATTTCCCGCAAACCGAACCCGAATTTTATATATGGGAGTTTTCGTGTATCCGAAAATTACCGTTATATGGGAAGCGGGTCTAATACTCATTCCTAGTTGATGAAGTATCCTAAAACTTTCGGCTATAAACAGCATAAAAATTGTACCCCTCATAAAAGGTCTATTTTTGAAATTTACAGACGCAATGCTACCGACGCTTTTAAATCAAAAGGTTGACACGTCTAATATACTGATGAATCCAAACTTGACTTCTGGGCTGGTGTATTTAGGCCAAGATTTCGGAAAAGTATACTAATTGGCACAGACACAACCCTATTCCAGGTGGCAATTTATACAAGCGGGGCCTTAAAAAACTTGACGTCGAACAGCATTAACAGCCTTAGATTCATCTAAAACTATGGCGAGACTAGAACACAAATATAGACAGGACAAACATGGAACCCCTAACAAGGCTACCATTTGGTGGATTCCAGGTCACGAGCATGTATGGCCATAAGACCTTTTGCGAGCCTTCTATGAAAAATGGGACTTTCTGATTAGACTGACTGAAACTAGCGGAGGAAACCGCGGAACATATACGATGTGACCAGCTACGCAAAAGTAGCTTTCTGGAATCTGGAAGTTACACCCTCGAAAAGGGAGTGACTACTGAAAGGTTAACGTAATAGATCGAACTAGGTCGCAGCGCTATTATGCCAATGTGGGTTTCACGCAATGTTAAAGAACATCGCCGTTCCTTAAGCGTTATCAATCCTACCAGAAGTCTCGAGTCAGTTCTTCTTTTTTATGGACAGAAATCAGAAAGTTTCTTGTCATATGAACAGCACATAATCTTTGCAGCTAACCGCAGATGCGCTACGTAGCATGGGCCAGAGTTAAACTGACACTTCTAAAAACAGTGATTTGATAGAACAGCAAAATTTACCTGCCGAACTAGACCGGCCGCAACACCGGTCCGGCAGTTCTCTTTCCAGGTACAGAGAAACTGCAAGATCAGACAGCAGCCACCGCACCGATGGTAGTCACCGCTCCAAGAGCCGACATCGCTTAGGTAGTCGGCGCCGCTCCACGAATCGGCACCGCTCAAAGAACCGGCGCTGCTCCGATAGCGGTCACCGGGAAGAGAAGGGGAGACTCCATAGGTCGCACAGCAGTAGCGCCTCAGAAGCGTCCGACGACTCCGGGTGGCAGAAGCAGAGGAATAAGAAGTACCGCAGGGCCAAACCTTGAGGGCTTGAGCGGTTCCGGGGTTAAATAATACCTCCGGTGAGGTTTACGTGAGGAACTAAGCATCCACAATGTTGGCCAAACACCGACATTTGTAACGAGGGCTAGCTAGGAGGTACTAGACATCACGCTTAGTAACAAATTGGCTAGTCCTCTTGGTCACCCGGTGGGGGGTCTCGTCGGAGCCCTCACTGTCAGACCATAGGATTATACAATTTGCACAGGAAAACCGACTGGGCAAAGTACAACGAGACTTTAGAGTCGAACCTAACTGAAATTAAGTCCAGGAGTAGGTACACCGACTGCATGAGGCTAGAGAGCACCGTCAATGAGTTAAATTGTGGATGCCTTTCACTCTAGCTGCCCAGAGACAAAACCAAGAGGGAAGATGCAGACCAACTGGTGGTCTCGGAAGATATCGATGTTCAGAAAGGAGGTACGCAAATTATTCAAACCAGCAAGGACGTTGGGCTTAATATTCAGCTTATCTACCTAACTACAGTAAAGAAATCAGGAAGGCTAAACGTGACAGTTTAAGGAAGTCCTGTGAGGGCATCTCATCGACTCCTGCAGCCACTAGGCTGCACAAAACCTTGGCAAGGGACCATACAGATACCAGTCTAGCGATCCGGCTAGCCATTGGCACTTACTCAGGCAATGAAGAGGAAAAGACACTTGCCCTGCTTTCAGCCCATTTCCCGGATGCCACTCCCACTCCGAGGAAGGCATCATACCGACGGACTAAGTCCTGGACTCCTTGGATCGGTATAAATCCCCCGGAGTGGACGGCATCAGTCCAGTGTTGCTGAAGCAAGGCAAGGAGCTCCTACTTCCACACCTCGCGAACATCATGCGGGCTAGCCAAGCGCTTGCTCACATCCCCGAGGTGTGGCAAAGGGCCCGGATTATATTTATCCCGAAGATAGGATTCTCTCGCTAAGTTTTTCAGGCCCATAAGTTTTACCTCCTTTCTGCTTAAGGCGATGGAGAAGGTTATCGACCATAAAATCAGGAACAACAATCTTAAACGGGCCCCTTTACACCCTGACCAACATGCCTACAGTGTGGGCAGGTCTACGGACATCGCACTGTACACCTTGTCTACGGTAGTACAAGATGCCTTTGAGTGTTGGGAGACAGTACTTTGTGCCTTCATTGACATCGAGGGGGCGTTTGACAACACCTCTCATGTTAGTGTCGACCGGGCACTTGAAAATCGCAATGTGCAGGCAATGATCCACAAGTGGATAGCCAGGCTACTTAATTCAAGAATCGCTGAAACCGACATCGGGGACACCGTGGTATAGCTAAAAACTACAAAAGGTTGCCCGCAGGGGGGAGGGTTATCCCCTCTCCTGTGGAGCTTAGTTGGGGATGAACTCCTACGTATTTTCACCGACGATGGCATCCGCTGCCAAGGCTATGCGGATGACATTCTGATTATCGCCAGAGGGAAGTTCGTGAGCACTCTCTGTGATATAGTGCAAAGGGGACTAAACCTAGCAAGAGGCTGGTGCGTGGATATGGGCCTCAGCATCAACTCCCCTAAAACGGTTATTGTCCCCTTTTCTAGAAGGAGAACACTTCCAGGCATGAGGAACAGTTCTTTGAATGGGGTCGCCATCAACGTCGCCACCGAAGTTAAGTACCTGGGACTAACACTAGATTCTAAACTTGTGGAAGGCGTATGTTGACGTGGTCACGAGGGCACTAATGGTATTCAAACGTCTGGCAGGGAAGACCTGTAGTTCCAAGATCCTGAGATGGATGTATACCTTGATAGTTAGACCAATATTTACCTATGGAGCAGTGGCTCGAGTCACGAGAACCACCCTCAACATGATGAGGCAATCCCTCACCAAGCTTCAAAGTCTGGCATATGTATGCATCACGTTGGCAATGCGCACATGTCCGACGGCAGCGCTGGAGGTGATTCTCGAGCTCGAGCCGCTGCACCTTACCATAGAACAGGTTGCAAAGCAAACTGTACTAAATTTCGCGAGCGAAGGCTTTTTCAGAGGCAAAACCCTATCACTAAGGAAGAGAGACAAGCTAGGCTCACAATTTCCATTAGCTTTGCTCCCCAGAGATGATAGGCCTAAGGAATAGGAATTTCAAAATAGAGCGTTGCACCAAGTCGACTTGGCGCACCTCTATCATGGAGAGGTGTATCTAATCGAGCTTGTTGGGGCTGGCGTCTACAGGCCAAGGCTAGAGCTCTCGGTACCCATGGGGGCATACCCGAGTATCTTCCAAACGGAGGTCTATGCTAGAGATTAACGTACGTAGGAATTACCGTAATTAGAAAATTTTAATATTGACCAAAAGCCAGGTGGCACTCAAGGCCCTATCATCATTTGAGGTCAAGTCGTCCTTGGTTCTTGAGTGCATGGATAGGCTCAACTGCATATATCTACTCTCTTGGCGGATTAATATCACGTATTAACTCTGCATCTTCTTTGTTGCAAAGACTTCGGCTTGATAGATACTGAAATAATTCGGTAGCTTAAAGAATTTCTGAATCGATGCATTATACCCTTTTAACTCCATGTCCTTACGCCAACCTTCAGCATATATTGTAGCTTTATTCCAAGCTATTTAAGATCTTACATTTTTTGGCGAATAGTACCAAGTTAGTCTTCTCTGCGTTAATGCTCAGTCCTGCTGTAGCCTATGATAACTGTCTCTTAGGCTTTGTTTCCAGCCTTTTGAAACATGGCTGGGAAAATTCCATCAATGACTGACGATTTAAATTATGCGAAGGTATAAAGCGCCCATTCAATCTTGCCCGGAATTACTAAAACTTCCACAATCACGTCTGATCATTTGGCATCCATTTCGATCGGCTCGGGTTCTGGAACTCCTGCTGGGTAGTCTGCATTGGGTAACATCACGAGTGATGCTTCGTCATTTTGAGCCCACGCACATCGCTTCCCTTCCGTATAAAATGTGGGCAAAAATATAATTATGGACGGATTTAAATGAAAATTCGCTCCTTAGTAAAATTGAGGACACTAAAGTCAAAAATGGAATTGGTTTTTGGATAACTTTCATACTTTCATTGTAAATGCAGTTTGAAGTTGAAAATATGGGTTCTTGTGGCTTTTACACAGGTATGTGCATATAGTTCGTTCTATTTTCAAAAGTGAGGTGCAAATGACAGGGCTTGGCCTGTAGATGTGCAATAAAGTTTTTTATTTTTGAAAAGGGTTGCCACCTGTTACAAATTTTATTAAAATTATTTAATAAGTTAAATGAATTAGATATAACAATATGGATATCAGTTGAACTAGTTTTGAAAATACTTTAACTCTAAATGACTCGTAGAAGGGTTACCACATGTTTAAAAAATCAAATTCACTTTAACTGAGGGAACAAGGTAACTGAAATATGTATATCAATATGAGTATCAGACAAATGAAAGAATTTGACATATTTAGCAAGAAATAAGTGGAGAATAAAAACAGTCCTGAGTTAATTTAAAGTCCAGTAATTTAAAAGGAATGTATGTATGTATTTGTAATAAAACAGCAAATACGATGGCGTATCCTATGGTTTGACGTAATTATTATTTTAGTTTAACTAAATTCGACTTTACAAACAGGTGGCAACCCTGTTCGTAATATTCTTAAGCTAAAATCTTCTTAAACCTCTTTTGTCTGACTCCCTTATGGTGATACCTATCTACTTCAATTACCTAATTCCTCTAATTCAAGTGGAACTTGATTTTTTAAACAGGTGGCAACTCTCTACATGTATTTAATGCACATTTCGATTGATACCCATCTCTTAATAATTCATTTAACTTATAAAAAAATTTGAATATAATTTTTTAAAAATCTAGTTTTTTAACAGGTGGCAACTCATAAAAAAATAAACCGTCTAATGTCCACAGGTTAAGCTTTTTAATCTGGCACTTCATTTTTAAAAATGGAACGAATCGCGCAGATCTCAAAGCATTGTCAAAAGATGAAAAAATTATTTTATGCATTAGCGAAAAACGCATTACTTCAGAAAGTGCAAAAAATGAGCAGGTTTTTATTTCTTCTTTTGAAAGCTAAGAGCCCATACTATTTAATAAAGTATTAAAAAATAACCTATTTTTACATATATTTTTTATTCATTCCACTAAAATTTATCATTTTTTGAAATTTTGTTTAAAAAATGTTTTTTTTTTGGAACACCCTGGGACACCCTGTGTTTAATTTTATTAAAAAATTGTAATTCCTGTAATTCTCTACTATCTATATGGAAACAAGAAATGTCAAACCAACATTTTATTTCAAAGAATATATTTTTGACATTTATTTCTGTGAAGAGCTAACGCCTGGCTATGCTTTTATTAAAATTCTTAGTATAAAATTTGTCGACTTTAGTGGCTTCCTGGCGGCATATAATTACTTTTTTAGGGAAATGTCTGTTTAATTATTTTTAGTGGATGAATTGTCTTTACATAAATACCAAACAAGTTCACAGCTTCGCTACTCTGAAGCGTTCCCTGACTTGCCTTCTGAGAGTTCCCAATTCGGCGTTCCACCATGGTGTGGTTTAGTTTTACCCTTGGCCTTTTTCAGAGGGTAAGAAGCTTTGAAAGCTTTTACTTATTATGATAGTTTTTAAGTGGCTATTGACCTTATCTAGGTGTTATGAATTTCGCAGCGGCTTGGGCGTCATTATTTTATCTTCAAAGATTTCTCTGAATTTAGTTCAATCCGTTGGTTTTGGATTTTTGAACTGATCTACTTTCCGCACTTTATTTAGAGGAATGTCAAACCCTATATACGAATGATCAGAAAAGGAGGGCCTACTTAGTATCTTGCAGTATTAAAAACAGTTCTCAATACTGCTGGGTTTACTTTCATCACACGCACACACACTCACGTACAGACATACACACATGTGATTCATTACATTTGGCACGCCATCATCATTCGTCGTTCACCTGTACTACATCAATTACAGTTACACAACATTCATTGCAGCAAGGATTCCTTTATCATTTCGATCTGTTGATTCGTATAACCTTAAATTTGCGGTTTGCAGTAGAAGAAATGGATTTTTAATTTTTTTTTTACTTTGCACTAAAGTATGTACAAATGGTTTAGGTATAATTGAATGTCGTTACTATTTCACTAACCAGATTGGCAATGGTGGTAATAGTATAGTGGGAATTCTATTACCATTCAACATAACATAGCATAGACGGAAGAATCGGAATGACCTACCACCAGCTATGCCATTTTTAAATGAATTTTAGTTGCAGGAGTCTATTCAGCTGACCTTAATATTTTAAGCTCCATGCGTTTATCAAGTCAACCAAAAAATAGTGTGGGACAAACAATGGCATAGTTTCGAATAGACTTCTCTATACTCAAATGATGTGGACAAATCGAGCCATTATGAGTATAGGCCAACTATTGCTAATCTATCAGATAAGTTCTTCTAAACCTAACCCTTTTCTTTGTGCTCCCCTAGGTATGTCTAATCGAGTACATCTTTCAGTAGGAAACGGTTACGTTACACGGGGTAAGTAAAGAAAATTAATGGCTGTTTTCATGGTACGCACAAAATCTTACTTCTTCCGCGGGCATATTCCCCGTTGTTCATACTCCCCAAAGTGGATGTTGCCATTGGCTTGAGAATCGTCACTTGAAAATCCATACCAATGACAGAGCCGAAACACTTCGGAATGTGCCATTCCAAAATAACTCATGACTCTATTTTATTAATAATCTTTAGTAAGTAGTCTGAAGATAGTCAGTCTCTAGGTGAATGTCGTTTAAGGTCTATCTCTTCATTATCGTATCCAATGGCTTTTTAATATAACAAATACCTTATAACTATAATCATGTCGAAATCCTAAATAAACTCACACGGGTCGAGAGGATCTGTAGTATTCACTTTGGTTGGCCATGGGTTTAAAATTCTGCCCGCTTTATACTGATCTAATTCAAAATTTGGTGCCCAAAGCCTTTGAGTACAAAATACTGCCAAAATTTGTACGTCGGCCCAAAAGGTTGATAAACCAAAGAGCCTCGGCCAAACAGGTGCCTTGGAAAGGATCAATTTGAGATTATCGAACGTAAAATTAAAAGTAGGAAAACAGCGAATAAACCTGATAAGTTGTGATGACTCACTACCCGCTACCTTCAATATATGGTCGACCATGAGTTGGCAAAACTGCGACAGTTAGGCAATCTTAGTAATCTAGCAAAGTATTGAGGAGCTATTGGCGGCCGGAGATATAATGACCGTTTTGGTTATTCGTTCGATAGAACAAGCATTATATTGTTAACTACTAAATAGGGGTAATTTCGAAGAACGATCACAGTGTGCTGAATGTACACCTTGGGCATCTCTGAAGGCACTACTTAACCTACTGTCAGTTAATATTTTTTATCCATGTAATGTCACCTGTGGACTTAAAAGAAATTGGTACCGGTATGATACAGTGTGGAGTGAGACGGAAATTGTTGGGAAAAGAGATTAAGACTTTCATATCCTTTCAATGTCACAGGATAGTACGTCACCGTTGCCTTTGCTGGGAAAAACTGAAATGTTGAGTTCCTGGGGCTGAATGCTAGCTTAACCCCAATACTAAAACTGTGATTTTCGAGAAGGGGACAATTTTCACTTCTCTCATGACGAATATGCTGAGGTATTTCAAGCCGAAGTATGTATTTACAACCCTCAAGACAACGGACTGCCTGGTATAAAACAGGTGCAGTGGCAAGAGTTTACGTGCGGTTTATGGATAATTTTGTAACCATTCACCTGCCGTATTTCGTATTACGTTTGTTCAGTTGGGTTAATAAGATATACATGATTAAGTGGAACAATTTTTTGTTTTAAGCTGAATAACGGTAAATTGAAAAAAATATTTCGACGAACTGATAACCTCCTCCTTTTTTGGAAGTCGGTTAAAAATAAACCCGATTTTCAGAATCAGCGGGCAATTCTATACAGGAATTGGTTAGGGGCATCCGTTGAACATTTTTTGCTGTCAACCAGTTTTATTTTCTGCTTGAAAAGTATCACATAACCCTTGTCATTTATTTTTGCCTTAAAAAATTAAAGCAAAGAATAAACAGTAAAATAGTAATTTGTTTTATAGCGAAGAAATAATATTCCTAAATGAAAAGGATTATAATGGTATATTCGAAAAAAAAAACAGGAAGAACAGTTTTTCATGTCTTTTTGTTTTTAAAATCAAAAATATATTTTTTTAAATGATCTTTTTTGGAGGTGGAAATCACAATATTTTTTTTGTAGAGCAAAATATGCGAACAGAAATTTTATCTCACACTTTTCATTACGTATTTATTTTGTAAAATTGTGTTCCAAAAAAAACAAAATCTGTTCCAAAATATATCAAAATTTTAGTTTACGCCAACTGCTTTTAACAGGTGCAAAGTTTTTTTATTTAATTTTTATAGCTTACTTATTTAATTCATTTCAGCTGTTTTGGATATGTATCAACTATTTGAGATGCTCTTAAATTTTGATAGACATAATTTCATATTTACTTCCATACATTCGAAGATGAATTAAACATTTAAATGGATTGCAACCCAGAACCTGAATATATATTTTAAATCAAGTTTCCTCAAACCTTTGTAAATACATCAGTATACTTTTTAATCCAGTTCTCACGCTGTATAGTTTATATGGATCTCAGGAACCGGTCTATAGAGATACGAGTATCGAATAAAACTATTTAAATATACCTCCCCGCACGCTTCCATATTTAACTTATTTTTCCCTTTATAAAGTGTGCTAGAAAACAAACTTTGAGGTAATAATTTGAACTATGTATTCGCGAAAAATCTATTCCTAAAAATAGTTTGAAACCAAGTAATTCATTTTGGTATATGCAGCACCCAACATACAAATAGGTGCATTAAGAAGCCCAATAAGTCACTGTGGCTCCGTTAGTACACTTATGACATATGCTAATATATATAAGTACACACATACATACATATGTACATATGTATATGCGTGTATTTATATTATGTATGCACATATGAAAATATATATATATTTGTATGTATTGTGTTATTGCATTTCCTTGAATGAATGCATTACTTTGCAAACCTTGAATCCACTACAATCCTTTCAGGCAAATAAATAGAATTCATAAAATAGAATTGTTGCTGAAACAAAGGAGGTGCGGCCGGCAAGTTGCAGAGAAAGCGTATTTATACAAATAAGTATACCATATCGAATAACTTACATACATACATGCAAAACAGTAATATCCATTGCTTTTATGGCTTAACGCTATTTGTGAGTATTGCATATCATTTTGCATTTCACCAAGCAAGCAAATAAATATCAAAATGAGTAAAATTTTTCACACTACTTGCTTGCGCTTATATGTTTGTGTGTGTGTGTGTGTGTTGTGTGCAAGAAGTGCTTCCGTGTGATAATATCTTTAGCATTGGCGCATACCCTGTAGTGAATAAGCGTACGTAAAAAGGATCAGTCCAGCACAAATTTCAAATTTAATTCCTATAGTAAAATTTTTACGATACGATTATACTGTAAGTCAAACTTGAAGTATGTCGTTCTCATTTTCTGCAAGATTTTCAAAACAAATTTCAGATAGCCGGGGCGTATGACTTAAATGTTCTGTTATTTTTCATCCAAAACACGTTAAAAAACATTTAACCCAATATTAAATGCTTTACATTTCGTCGTATCAGAAAACGGATGTCGAATGTTACAAAACACGGTTTTGAGAAAATTGACTTTGAAGTTTAAGGTCGAATTAAGCCGAAACTGTACGGTAGATTTTTGTAACTTTTGAAGGAGACGTAGTTGGTGTTATTAGTTTTCATTTCCCATTTTTACATTTAATATCTCTTAACGTTAATGAGAAAATTTACTTTTCATTCCGTATACATTTGTCGTAAGTAGCGTTTACTCACCACTTTGTTTTGTCCACAGAACATACGACAATAGTAAAGTATCTATTTCAACGACGATGGTATAATTTGATGAAAAAAACAGACATATTTATTAAATAATGATTACTTATTAGAAAAAACATAACAAAAACATAATCATGTATTTAATAAAAAAAATCTGTACATCTCTTATGCTGTAAATATGTTACGAACATACGTTTTCTTTATATAAAAACAAAAAACAATACTTAAATTCAGTCTTTTGTACATTTTTATTTCTTTCATTTCATTGGAGACTCAGTGCAAGCTAAAATTTAAAAATTTAAAATTTTAAAATTAGTTACTTAGTTTAATTTTCAATTCTAATTGTATCGTTATAGTAGAGGACCATCGAATTGTCGTAAGTTCAAAGTTTTGCGATACATACGACAAATGTTTTATGATTAAAAAAAAATTACATTTGTATGGGAATTCGTCGTATGTGCCACATACGACAAATGTTTTATGATTAAAAAAAAGGTACGTTTGTATGGGAATTTGTCGTATGTGACGCATTTTCAGCACATACAACAAAAGGCATACCCAATCATTAATATTATGTAACATACGACAAAATGCGCACGAAATATCTCAAAAACTAATGGAGATATAAAAAAATGGATTGCAGAAATCGAAAGAGCATGTCCAACTTAGTAAATCTGCATCAAAATCCCAAAATCGTGATTTTGCACATTCGTCATCCGTTTTCTGAGGCGACGATTTGTACTTAAGATCCTAGTCGCTCTATAACTACAAATAACATTGGTTTACAGCAAAAATGTTCTATGGATGTCACTGCCCAATTCCCATGTAAAATTCCTCGGTAACTACAAATAACATTGGTTTACAGCAAAAATGTTATATGGATGTCACTGCCCAATTCCCATGTAAAATTCCTCGGTGATTTCGAAAATCGAGATCATTTTTTTTCTATGGATAACTTTTCGAGATATATGCAATTTACCGTTATTCAGCTTTTAAAAATAGTGGTTTTACTTAATCACGTATATCTTACGAACCAATTGAATAATCGTAATACGAGATACGGGAAATGAAAGAAAATAAAATTCTCCATAAACCGTATATATATCACTTTTCGATATCCCTGATAGTTTCTGAGAAATTAATTAATCATTTCTGGCAGCTCTTGTTTTCGATGCAAACACTCTTCGTACTCAGGTGTACGTGGCGTATGAGTAACACTCTTTTCTTCTGATATTTCATACACAAAATTATTGCGCATTTTCATTTGACCAATCATTATTTTGTCATTTACATATATATATCGATTTTCTTCGTTGTTAGCTTATTTTTATTCTCAAGGCTTTAACACAAGTGAAAATTATTTACACAGAAACTGTTATTTTTTGACTTTTTCTCCTGTTATAGTTTGAATTTTTCGCATTTTTCAATCAAAAAAACAGAAAAACCTGGAATTATTAATTTATTTCTCAGAAACTATCAGGGCTATCGAAAAGTAATCGATACACGGCTTATGGAGAATAACGGCTAATTGCAAATATCTCGAAAACGTATCCATACAAAAAAAATAATTAAGTCGATTTTCGGAATCAGCGAGCGGTTTTACATACGAATTGGATAGTGGCGTCTGGAGAACAAAATCAAGATTAAAACTTGTGATCCAGTGTAATCAGCCATAAGCAAGAACAAACCTATTCACAATTGTTCGCTTTCCAGTCTACAGGTAATATGAGTAACATCCCTGCAAAAAATTCGACTAATCCGGGATGACTCCGGGAGCCATCGCAAAGGAACATGCAACTAATACCACTTTTGATCTCTTTATATGAATGAACGGTTCCCTTTTGTTCGAACATGTCCTATGAGGAGACTAATTGTTTGCATTTAACTACACTTTTAAACCTCCCTCGTTTGATGCCCATACTAAAATATTTTATTTAACTTAATTATATTGACTTTGGCAACCATCTTCAAAAATATTTTTGAAAATGAGTTTTCTCTCATTTGATACCCACATAAAAAATATTTTGTTTAAATAATTATGTACTTAAATTGGCTTTGCATTTCTAAAAATGTCGACAAAACAGGTGGAAACCCTCTTGAAAACATTTTGGAAATAATATTTTCTTAATTGAACCTCCCTCGTTTGATACCCATATTGATTTTATCAAAAATGTTTATTAAATTGATTTAACTTTTTTAACAGGTGGCAACCCTCTTCAAAATTATTTTGAAATAAGTCATTTTAGAACTTCATCCGTTTGATGCCCAAATTGTGGGAATTTAAGTTAGAAAAAAATAATTGTTTAAACACGTTATTTGTACTACAACTTTATGGTATAACTATTCGTATAAATCTTCGTATTCGTCTTAAGTTGGTCTTCGTATTCGTTTTTGGATTCTCAGATATCTTCGTCTTCAGATTGGCCTTCGCTCTCGTCTTCGTTTTCGTTTTCGTCTTCACATTCATTTTCGTATTTGTATTGGTTTTCGTATTCGTCTTTGGCGTCTTCTCCACATTCGTCTTTATATTCGTATTCCTTTGCATCTTCAAATTCGTCTTCGTCTCCATGATTGCCCTCGTATTCGTAATAGTCCCCGTATTCCAGGTACTTTAAAAACTCGTCGTCTACAGTAAAATTCTCTTCGAATTGTGCTTTTGGTTTTTAACTTGGTCCAGTAGATTTGATCGTATTTTTACAATCACTGTTTTTTTTGTTGAATTAAATACTTAACTGCACCATCAGAATCGCAAATAAAAATCAAACCAAAATATGTGCGAAGCAAGAGACTTAAATATGACTCAAATTAGGGAATCGACTGCATAAGTTTCGAAATCCCTCTTTATGATACTTATCAACAAATTTCGACATCTGCTCAACCTCGCTAGATATCAACAAGCTTCATTAGCTCGATATATGTTGATAGCTCGATAATTCGAAAAATTTAGAAAACTTTATGAATTTAGATAACCCGATACATTCGAGTTATGCCAAATTCCGATGGCTCGATAGAAATCAATAACTCGACAAATGTCATT
The DNA here is from genome assembly GCF_013731165.1 of Rhagoletis pomonella. NCBI lineage: Eukaryota > Metazoa > Arthropoda > Insecta > Diptera > Tephritidae > Rhagoletis > Rhagoletis pomonella. The sequence continues at coordinate 71,208,508 of NW_023458557.1, forward strand.
AACTAAATTTGGATAACTCTATAAATTGCGATAACTCGATTAATTTTGATAGCTCCATGAAATTCGATATCGATAAATCGGTAAACAGTGATAACTCGATAAGCTTACAAAACCCTAGAAATATTGATAACTGGATATACTTTGAAAATTTCAAAAAATTCCATTCGATAAACCGAAAAATTTCTATGAATCAATAAATTTCGCTAACTCGATAAATTTAGAGAACTAGATAAATTACGCTTATTCGATAAACGTTTAAACGACGATTTTGGCCGTAATTTTCAACCATTTAAACTCTCCTCATCTATAGAAAAATTAGCTTTCCATTGGCATTCTTGGTTTCGAAATCGGTTCAGCAGGGTCGCCAAGTGAACGACCACAAAATTTATGTGAGCGCATTAATGTATAGATTTCAAAATTCTATAATTAAATTGGAAATGAACCAAGGTCTCGTTTTATATACAAGATGTGCTGTCTTTAGTGTTTGCTTTACACAGTATTTAGAAAAACTAAACCCTTTTTATCTTCTCGAATTGATACTTGTCCCTGAGGAATCCCATCGTGATTATAATAAAGTTCCCGCAAAAATATTGTGGACAACGTAGCCGGTATTGGACCGACCAGGGTTATATTTTTGAAATACATTTAAAAAAATGCTGAGTATAACCGTTGGTAACTCTTATAGTTTTTTTTACCAAAAAATAAAATATACGGCTAGATATATACATATGCCCAGCTCAATGATTTCTATCGATATCGATGACTTAAAATAAAGCAATAAAGCTGTTTTATTACTTCACCTGCTTATTGCGCCATGATATGTAAATACTAATTTTACGAATATTAGATTTTATTTCTGGCATTAAAATTTTTTGACAACTTTTAAATATGTAGGTCAACACCACTTTTAAATTTACAGTAAAACTCTTCATCAACCCATTTTTTGGCCAAAATGTCCAATGAAAATTTACACAGGAATTAGATTCTCTCAACATCTAGCGTAAACCCACATCGCCTGCAATGCCATGAAAATTTAGAGTTAATTGTAAAAGCTAATTGATAGGAGTGATGTATGGTATTCTTGTTTACGAGGCAACCTTTTTTTTGTAATTGAAACCTAAAACTATCGGCCATTGCGAATAAGTGTGCGCAACCCTCCCGTGAAGGGTTGAAGTATGAATGACAGGTCGTATGAGTAACATTAGAAGCATTGACTGAATCCAACCAACAAAATATGCGCTGAATTGTAATCCAAGCATACTTACATTCTTTAATTGTGTCCCGTCTCACTTGTGCGTAAAAATTGAGCCAAGCATCTTCTATATCTAACCGCGATTTTAACTCATATTGCTTGGACTAATATTGAGCGTTGTTGCCAAGATAAATTCCTCTCCTATAGGGACTTTCGAAATATTAATTATAATATACTTTCTTCATGACGTAAGCAGCATTTACCTGGTGTAGCAAAAATACCACCCTGGCTAACTCGAAAGCTTTAGACGTGCTTAAACTAAAATAATTTTGTCACAAAATTTGAAAATGACGTTTATTTCAAAATAAACTTGTATTTAGCCATATAGCGCTCACTAACACTGTAAATCATGGAGTTAGAACCCATACTTATTAAAAAGGGCTGTTGTGTAGTATTATTTTCATTGGCCAGAGTCTTTAAGATCCTTATGGCTGTACAGATTTCATCACATGCATAGAGCCATAATAACCGATTTGTCCATCAAGTAGGTTTTGGTAACAACCATAGCTATAATACTGCCATATTACAAGCCCTAAAGGGGTTCTGGTATCTAAATATTTTCTCGAAAGCTACCCATCTGTGTATTGCGAGGCTGCGGAAAATATGTACATATGTATATATATTTATACATTTGTATTTTAAAGAAAATTGTGCAGCACTGTCTCGGACCTTACAAGTGCAGCGCTTCATCTGGTCCCAAACTGGTCTCCGAAGGCTGTTATTTTACCGTTTAGAACAAGGTATAAACCAAACCTTGCTATGGTCACTCTTAGCGGGACGTTGCTTTAATATTCCGATGAGGTGAAGTTTCTAGGGATAAAATACTTAATTGGAGTCGCAATCTTAAAAAACAAAAACGGTTGATAAAGCCATACGAGCCATGTGGGCCTGTAGAAGAACTTTCTCAACTGCGACTCTAGCCAGGAACTTCGTCTGTGATTTTAATAGAACGAATATTATTCAATTAAACTTAAATTGCGACAGGCTATTTTCTAGGTACCCAACGGGCCACAACCAATAACCATTTCATATGCACCGTTTAGTCGTTATCGGAGAGTCGGAATGCCGACTATGCCTTGAGGAGGAGGAAACTCGCGAACGCATTCTTTGTGACGGTTCCGTCTTAGCTTCACAAAAATTATTTTATTTTAAAGCTCCAATGGTCAAGCCCCTAATAATAAGTAATTCGACTTTCAAAATTGCATGCGATAATCTAAAGCAAGCTCAGGACCAATTTCAAATGAATATTTGAACGGCTTTTAAGTTTAATTTGGGATTGTTGTTTAAATCCCATTTAGCTTTCGTTGGTTTTCAGATTAACTTTGTTTAAATATGCCAAACAATTGAAAGCACTGCCGCTAGTTCCTTGAAATTGTCGTTGCATTTGCTTGTTTGTTTATATTTTGTGCTGAACAGCTGATTGTTTTTTGGTGGGATTTGGTGGGATTGATTAAACCTACCAATCAATCTTTGTTGTTTGGTACAAACACCGGGTTGCACATCTCATATTTAAATAACCATTTAAGTGCAGATTAAATGTATTTATCATCTGAAAATGAATAGTGGCAGTTAATCAACAATCTCTACTTAAGTAGGCCATCTGAAATTGGACCTTAGGTGCTACACAACTCATTATGCCATTAATTTATATACATAATCTTATCTTCTACAGTAGCATACTTACTTGTTGTAGTTGTTTGCTGAACATAAATAGCATTCAAAGAATGAGGATGCATGCCCATAAAAACGGATGCGTCTGCTTTGTTGGCTTATTTTATTGTAGTTTTTTGTTTGTGCGTATATTCTTTAGGACACATACATATGTACCTATGCACATATGTATAAACCGCACTTTAAGCTAGCTGCCGCATGCATGCATTGTAATTCAACACAACTCGTTACGTTCGTTAGCGTATCCTTTAACTGCTTACGTGTAATTTTAATCATATTCGTTGTCACGCTTTACAGTTGAATCAGCGTTACTAATTCAACGCCGAACACGCGCGCACCGCAACATTAACACTTTTGTACATACATATGTGTGTATGTACATATATACATAAATAACTGCCCGTTCAAACGTGGATGAATCGCTTGCTTTGCGACTACTCAAACCAAAGGACCAGCACGGGAAGTAGCGCTCGTCGTTCACATTCAAAGTACACACACACACACACAGAATACCAGTCTGCTACCGGACCACTAGACCACGTCGGCGACAACGACAACGACAACAACGACGACGACGTTAACGGAGAACCGACCACAAGGTTGTTAGCTGAAAGGCCGCGTGAGCGAGCGCCCACTTCTTTTTTGCAGGATACAACAATATATTTTGTTTGTTTGTGTTAATTTTCTTTTCTTTCCTTTCATTCGCTGCTGCTTTTATGTTGCGCTTGTTTCCGTTTTTGTTTTCTTGTTCTTTCGATTTTTTGTTTCAGCAATTTTTTCTACTTTTTATTGTGATTCGAAAAAAGCAAGCACAGAAGTCAGGAGTGTCGCGACGTAGACTGAAATGTTAAAGAAAGCGCATTGACGCACAGTGTTAAACACACACCCATACACACACTTGCACCCGTCCATACACTTAAACCCGACCAGCAGCGGATGAGTAGACAATACCCACAAGTAGAATTTCACAATATATAGTGTTTATCATAGCTATACGACACTCACTTTTTTTGCAAGTTTTGGCTATTTATATTATTATTTTTATATTTGTTTATATAAGAATATTTATAGATTATTCTTCAACAACAAACCGTATAGATCCAAGTTTCAATTTTTGGTGCACTATTAAAAAAAGTCAACACACTTTCGTAAAAATTTCCAGCTTTATTCGATTTTTTAGAAATATTTTATTGTCCTTACTTAAGTAAATATTTCGTTCAGTCATTTTCTTCCTTACGAAGTATGTTCGACGATTTTTTATATGGAGAAAATGAGCAGCACCTTCAACAAAAAATTGCCAAAAATCAACGGAAGGCCCCAGCTATTTCAAACTTGCACCTTGTCACACTAAAATTGAACAAAACTGCATACTCAAAATATTTTTTTTAGAAATTTAATTAAAAGCTCCAAATTTTTACGAAAGTTTGTGGATTGAAGCTTGGATTTGTACGGTTTTCGTTAAAAAATTAAATATATGTATGTTTATAAAGAAGTAATAATTTAATTAAAAAATAAGAAAATAAGTGGCCAAAACTTGTAAAAATGTGAGTGTCGCAAATTTATGATAAGCACTATATATGTATGTATGTATGTATAAAATATTATACAATTAGATGTGCATGTATGTGTGTCTGCTTTTGCAAGTTCACGCTCATCGAATTTGATTCGTACGAGTATTCGCCACTTCGCGTTTGTAGGTGTTTAAACGCTATAAAATATCGACTGCTTCCGTCTCAAACACAAAAGGAAACGCCACTTCAACCGGAAGTAGCACAAAGATTTAAAGGCATGTATTTGTGTGCATATACTTGTCAGTGTGTGTGTGTGTGTGTGTGTGTGTGTCGTTGCCGACACTAAGGTTAAACTGCAGTGGCGCATAATAGAACAATACAAATTCAAAGGCATATCCTTAAGACACGGCCGCAATTGAAGTACTAAATACCAACAGAAAGAAATGTGCCCCTCTCGATGTGTACATAATTACAGGGGGGGCACTCGCGATGTGCAAATACATATGCCTGTGAAGTGTTCATAGATGCAAGCTCTACAAATCTAACATATCAAAACCTAACCTAACCCAACCTATCCTACATAAATAAAAACACTTGCACATTAGGTTGCCTCATCAAAAAAAGTTCAGTTTTTGCACGGCCACAATATTTCTGATAAATATTAAGATTGATATGAATACGAAATTATGAATATGAGTTCGTCATAAATTTAATTTTTTTTTTTTTTTTTTAAAGTCACATCAGATGATAGAGTATATGCTTAAAAGTTTAACTGGTTTTATAATTTTTCAACGGCATCAAAATAAAGAAGTTTTCGGAGGTGTTTTCTAGTCGGTCTAGCTCGCCTTAATATTTTGCCCAACTATTTTGCAGAAGTCTTATAATGTAATAAATTGTATAATGCCGATGGGAAAATAGTATAAATTGTTTTATGGAGAGTGATGCACCCTAATGCACGCACATGTTCATTACAGTGTTGGACATACTTTTGTAAATACTTTTCTATTTAAATTACCTCTTGGGATACTAAATACCCATTCATAAAAAATAAAATAGGTTTAAAGAGCTTTATAAAGTGACATTTTCATACAAATTTTGCATTTATAAAGCAGTTAATTTTTTTTTATTTTTTATTAATATGGGTCGTTTGGAAATTTCAAAATACTAAAATAAAAAGTAAGATATTTAGGAGCTTCTATATACGTATTAGGATGTTCGATTATTGGCCTTTTTTCCAATACTGGTTTTCAAGTTATTGGAAAATTTTCAACTTGAAAAAACCGGTTACTGATTTTGAAATTAAGAAAAATCCAGATAAACCGGTTTTATTTTACATAGTTTTCATACAGTGAAAATGCTTATAAGGGTCATATAAGTCATGGCCAAAATTTACAATAAAATCATTACGAGTCAAGAAAGATTTTATTTAGAAACGAGTAAAACAAAATCAATTCAAAGTTTTTTTAGATCAAAAGTAAAACAAATAAAAATCATTGAAAAATTCACGTTTACTTTTTTTCATGTTTTATTGCATTTTTTTCTGGCTCTTGTCGGCGTAACCAAGTGCATAGACTCGGGAGGCACGTGGTTGAATTTCTGGTCCCAGCAACATCAAAAAAAGTTTTTTTTTAAATACCGGTAGCACCTCGGCAGACAGTGGCGAACCTCCGAGTGTAATTCTGCTAAAAAAAAAACTTCTTCGGAGGTGGAGTAAATATGTAGTATGGTGTATGTTGTGTAACAGCATCAAGACGCAGAACACGAATTGGATTCTCCTCCTCGGCCAAACACATAGAAAATGCTTAAGTGCCGAACATTCATTTATTGGAATCAAATATAATATACTGTTCATCCCCAAATAACCTAGGATCTAATTTTTAAACTATTTAGGGGTTTCACGTAAACTGGAAAAAGACAAAATTTTTCAAGATTTCGGAATTTTTCGCGTTTTTTCTTTTCGGGATTTTTTAAAAGCTTTACAAACTTTGAGACTTTTCTGAGTTTTCGATACTTTTCAGGATTCTTCGAGTTTTACTTTTACGTTTTTTATTTTTGGGGGTTTTTGGCGTTTTTTTATTTTTCAGGACTTTGCAATATATTTCGTGTCATATCCTTCTGGATTTTCGGGATCCTGTGCGTTACTGTTGTGTATTTTTTTGGGCCTCTTACTAATTTTTTCAGAACTTTTCAGACTTTTTATGTGTTATATTGTTGGGTATTTTTCGGGTATTGAACTTCGGTATTTCGGGTATTTGCGAGATTACTTTTGTATAGAGTATTTAGTGAAATATCTAAGTAGGTAAATACTTCTATACTTAGTATTTGCTTGGTTGGTTACAGTGCTTCCTTTTTAGTAGCTGGGGCTTCATTGGAAATGTTTTGTCTATGAATATCCTATGTCGCTTGGACGAACCATCTTGATTAACTGATTGAATTGGCCATTTCGCTTATACATATTAGCCACTGACAGCTCTGTTAATTGTGGGCCTGGATGTCTTATGGGCGCTCACACAAGAAATGCTGGACACTTTCTCCGCTATCTTCTAATTGTCAGCTGCTGCAATTACATAGCACTGATATTGTTGCCGAATTTTTGGTGCATCGAGATGGTTTCTTCAATTCTGTGTAGGTTTGTACTTGACCCGCCCATATTTAGCAGATCCAGGGTCTTCATCTTGTTATAGTGAGGCCAGTATTCTCTTGATAATTCACCTGTCTGTATATCTGACCACCTATTTCTACTCCAGTCCAAGAAAATGTTGAGTAACTTCTCTTTGGAGAGCAACCCAGAACCTTCACTTCAGATTCATCCAAACAGGCGCGTTCCTTAGCCTTCTCATTTCCTTCGATGCTTCTAATTTCGGTAACCCAAACAAGTATTTAGTAAACAGAATTTTTCCCATCACTGGTTCATTATTGCAATGTTTTGATAAATTAATTTGTATTCTTGCAGTCATTTAACTACTCTATTCTCAGCTTTATTCACACATATCAAAGCCGGAAATTTCTACAAATAGCTCTTGCTGTCTTAAGTGAAAACATTTCTGGGCTTTCTTCGCTTGCCGCGAGCAACTTCCATTCTACATGCAGCACAATTAAGGCAAAGTCCAATTTCTTGCTAATCGAATAGCGCAATGCCTGAAAGACTGACCTTTTATGGCTCATGTGTGGCAGTTGCGGTGCGGCTTCCTTCCTTCTACCGCAATTTCCTGTTGCACCGATTTACGTACAAATTTATTTAGTTATATGGTTGGAAAGTGGGTTTATTTCTATTGGCTATCTTAAAACTTTTTAAAGGCAAATTGTATGCTTGCTACTCAACATCGAGTTTGTAATGATTAAATAAAAGGCAACAATACCATTCGCTTTTCACCTACAGTGTTGAGCGAAGTATAGGACACATTTTGTTAAGTGTATTCAAAACAGTATGAGAGATTGATAACTTGTGCATATTTTTGTATTGCTAGAAAGCGATATCATTTGAAATGGCTGGATTGGTTGGCATGTATGTTCCATATATGTATGTATATAAATTTTTATTTGAAATAAATATCTCCTCAAACTTTCATAATGATAAATATAAGGTTAATGATTGTGCTAATTTTATTTTATTTTTATACATATAAATATGTCGGTAAATATGTAAATAAACATTAATTTTCGACACTTCAATTGATGCAGTGGTTGACAATATTGAGAAATAATTCGTAATTCATATTGAGAAGGGCCAATCCATTCAATCTTTCTTTGAGCCCAGTTTTTATTAGACGCAAAGCAGAGAAATGCTTTCGGCGCTAACATTCGCGGCTAGAAATGTGCAAAGTATACCAAGTAGAGTACTAATAGTCGGAAATATGTCATTATCACAATGTGTGGGTGTCTCGATGGCAGATGCCATTTGAGTACCGGACTCAATTTTAAGCGTCCATTGCTGCTGCTCAAACGCTGATTCTGCTTCAAGCCTCAGTTTTTGTTGGTGCTCATTCCCTACCAAAACCTCATCCAAAACGTTAATGGTCATTGTCACCTTTTGCTGCTAAGTGAATGTTGCGCTTAGGCGACAGCACACTGAGATTAAAACTTTTCAGAACGTCTTTTGAATGCCGCGTCGTTAAATTTAGGCTGAAACTTTATAATACTCTTCACAGATTTGAGATGGATGATTGCTTCGTTGCCTTTGGCGTATTCTGGGTTTGAGGGTCTAACTTTTCAGCTAATTGTTTGACATTTGAGAAAATTATATGGAAGTGATCTTCTACATGGATTCTTCGATTGCTGGGTGTTGCAATCAAAGTTTTTGCAATGTTTGATCGCTTCTTTCTGCCAAACCTCTATCAGTAACTGCGTTAGAAAACCCAAATTGCATAGTACGGCCACCAGATTTGACACTTTTCTTGCAGTCGTTCTACATTTTCATTAACCTATTTTTATCAGTTCTTCTACGATTACTAGAAGGGCGACTGTAAATTGAAGAATCGAGTGTTGTCTTTGTATCTATCGGGTCTCGCAAAGCTGCACAATTTTTTCTCTAAGAAGCGATATAAACAACATTAAACAATAATAATAATAAATAATTATCTAGAATGTTTGAACCCTCTAGCAAACTTCCAAATGCCATTTTATTAAGGCTTTCCAAAAAAGTTGTCGAAATTCCCATTTCGTAAGAGACCGAATGGGGTTAAATTTTTCTACAAAATTATTCCTCGGGAAATTTTACTATTTAAATATATGAACCCGTGCGCTTGCAAATGAAATCACACCCCTATAGATGATATTAGACATTTTACTTCATTCACTAAGGCTTCCATATGTTATACCTTCAAAACCTGGTGTTGTTCCCCTGTTTCCACTCGAAAATGATTTCAGCAATCAAAAGTCTGCTGATAGAATGTTGGTATGTTGGGTGTTGCTTTGACAAAGCCCAGTTACACTCTCTTCCAAGTAAAAGAAGGCAACGGCAAAATAAGACGGTTTCGTGAAAACTGAACTCTCGAGTCTCGAAAGCCTTGACCTAAACCACAGTCACAAAAATACTTGTTCTTTTATTTGGATGCGGCGTAGAGCAGGGAACAATTACAATACATTGGAGTGGTCCAATTTTTGCATGGGGGGGGAAAAATATCATCCCAGAAAACGGGGCACACCCTCTCCCCCCAATTTTTTACTTTTGATATTTGTAATATTTCAATTTTCTACTGTAACCAATACAGGGTGCTCTATGGCCTTGAAATGCGTTACTGGATCGCTGTGAAACTAGCAGAAATATTGGTGATTTTTATAAAAAGCTACTGTTGCCATGACAACTGAAGCTTGTGATATTTTTTTAGATTATTTAAATTTGAAATGTTCTTAGGTTGCTTAACCCATTGTTTGATTAATATATGTACACAATACTTCTAGACTAAAATATGAGCATCCTCTAAATTGGTTTGGTACTAAATAGCACCTCTTTCGGCAAAAGGACAAATTTTGGAAGGTGCCCCAAATCCTATCGCGGAAAATTTTTTTTGGACCACTCTATAATGCATGCGTATGTAGCCTTACACGGCGTATGAGTGATATTTTATTATTCCAAAAAACGAGTTTCCTGGCCGAAGGCTAATCAAACAGGCGGCAAAAGCCTGTTATTGTTAAATCTTTTGCGCTTCAATAAGAGAACCTATTAAAAATACTTAGTTGTTAGGACACAATTATTTATCAATGTATAGAATTGCTCCGCAGTAAGTTGTGAGTGGAGGAAAATAGAGCAACGTAAATATTTAAAGGCTTAGGTCGAAAGGATTCGAAAATGTTTAAATATATAAATAAATCATACAAATAGGTAACTAAGTATGCAACGATTTTTGTAAGCCTCCTACGTCAAAACCCAATTAAATCTAACCGGACTTTTGTGGCCGTTGTCAAAGCTGACATTATTAAAGTAAACAGTTGCATGCCTAAAAGTTCTACGATGATTCATTCAGTCGGCTCCTTTGTCCTCGGAACTAGAAAGGCCTTGCTATTTCACATCTCTTGGTTTTCGCCCAGCCTCAGCAATTTCCAACAATATTACTTTGGCCTGATACTCATACTAGGCTGATATGAAAATATTCCGACACAGGCAAAAGAAATAATAGACCCCAGAGTAGAGAGTTATCTGCCTTTCACATAGTTAAATGGGCATTTAGTAGATGGGATATTATTCATTAAAACAGAAATAACATGAGGCTACTCTCCGGGTACCTAACGGATAACAACCATCCACGGTGAGTAAAAGTGTCGACTGCCTTGAGTGAGAGGAAATTTCCGAACAGATTCTTTTATTTTAAGGCTCAAATGTCCAAGCCCTTAATAATAAGGAATTCGAGTACCACAGCCTTTTTTGCATGCTTTAGGGAAGCCGAGGTTGTCTTGGGCTTACCAGTTCAGGGGCTATCTTTAGAGACACAAAAGGCGTTTCTACTCGTAGTGCCTTTTGTTCTGATGCATCCACGCTCTTAACTAACTAACTAACTAACCAACTAACTACTTAGTTTATTTTGTTGTAGCACCATTTAGCAACAATGAGCAACCACTTTATGCGCACATTTACAATTAGAACAGCTGCCACTTTTGAGCGCACTTAATTTAGGAAAAACTTGTTACTTTTTTGGCTTCACCCGCGACTAAGTAGACGACATTTTCTTCAACTTAATAGCAATAAAAACTAACTAAATACTTTTAGACTCCCCTTTCTCTTTACCGTCTCGACAATTTTTGATTTACTCGAATTATAATGTCCCGCTGCGGTTAGGAATAGTTAAGACCGAGACTGTGCGCATCTGTGCCGTCGCAGTTGCCTGCTTGCCAAAAAATTCTCGTTTCCAATTTTACTACGAGTACAGGCATAAAGAGCTCAAAACCCCACACACACACGCGCACCTATTTATACATGTAAAAGCTTTGAAAGAAATTTGAAAGGATTATGTAGCATTTTAAGGCTGTTGGCCTTCTGCTGCTACTCTATGAAAGCGCTAGTAGTCAATCAGGAAGGCGACAGACGAACGAACGAACGGACGGGCGGATGGACGTATGCAAGGCACGGAAGCACCATTTTTGGACCGTTTACATAAAATATCGCACATAAATAGTAGTTATATTTTGGGTGTATAAATGTATGAATGTATGCGTTGTCTTGTATCCGTAAAATTTCAATCGAAAATGTTGGCGAAAGTTATTTCCTTTTTGGTGGTTTCCACGTTCAAGTTATACTACGATGATTCGTAGTAATAGCAAGCTGCCTGCCAAAAAATGCCTGCTGCCAATTTCCGCTGTCGCTATCGCGTTGTTTTTTTTTTTTTTTTTGTTGCCACTGGTGTGGTTGTTGTCTCGCCTCACAGTGGTGCTAAACTGGAATTTACTGCTCAAAATAGTCCAGAACTAACGTTTTTCAAAAAAAAGGTTCAATGAGCCCGATTTATAAATTTTTTAGTGCAAAGTGCGAAAAAAGTAGTAATTTTGAAGAAATTTGATACTGCTGCTCCTGCAAATTTAATTTTCATAATAAAAACTAGACGAAAACTATTATAAAAAAATTGATTTAAAGAGCTCTATAAAATGACATCTTCTTACAAATTTTCGATTTATAAAACAGTTAAAGTGTTCTTTATTTTGTATCAATTTGGATGTAAATTTATAAAATATTCTCCAAAATTTCACTTTTTTTCAGAATTTTTAGAAAAAATTTTAGGTATACAGTCTTATAGCCCAATAATATTTAGCGTTGGTTTTCTTTTTTCTGACTTTTCGAATACACCACATACATACATATGTATGTATATAAATAGAACAAAAAATTCCTAGCACCGTATAAAAAAAAAAATATATAAAAAATCAACGCGAATTTTTAACCAATTGCAACTTACATTTTAACATACTAAAATTTAATGCGCTAAGACATGCCTAGAATTTTTCTAAAAATTCTACCTTGAATTTTTCTAAAAATTCTGAAAAGAGTTTCGATTTCGGTGAAAATTTTTCTATATATTTCACTTTATTTACTTTACTTTCGCATTTTTTTCGTTTTGCGGAACACTATGATTAAACAAACAAAAAAAATATAAAAATCAGCTTAAAAATGAAGGCTGTTTTGAGCAGTAAATGCCAGTTTAGCACCACCGTGCGTCTGTGGCTGAAGTTGAAGTTATGCTCAGTATGGATGGGAAAATTCTTTACTGTCGTGTGAGGTTATGGTTACGAATATAGCTGCGGCTGCGGCTGCTGCTGTGGCTGCAATATTGTCGTAGGTGGCATTCTGCTAGGACGCTGTTCTCTTCTGCTTGTATATTGCCGTATCTTTTTTTTGTGTGTGTTTATCTGGCTACAGTTTTTGTTCTTCTACATAGCTGGTTGAAGTGGTTTGAATTTTTCTTTTTTTAAACTTTAATTTTATTAAAAAGTATTTAACGGGTGATTTTTTAAGAGCTTGATAACTTTTTTTTAAAAAAAACGCATAAAATTTGCAAAATCTCATCGGTTCTTTATTTGAAACGTTAGATTGGTCCATGACATTTACTTTTTGAAGATAATTTCATTTAAATGTTGACCGCGGCTGCGTCTTAGGTGGTCCATTCGGAAAGTCCAATTTTGGGCAACTTTTTCGAGCATTTCGGCCGGAATAGCCCGAATTTCTTCGGAAATGTTGTCTTCCAAAGCTGGAATAGTTGCTGGCTTATTTCTGTAGACTTTAGACTTGACGTAGCCCCACAAAAAATAGTCTAAAGGCGTCAAATCGCATGATCTTGGTGGCCAACTTACCGGTCCATTTCTTGAGATGAATTGTTCTCCGAAGTTTTCCCTCAAAATGGCCATAGAATCGCGAGCTGTGTGGCATGTAGCGCCATCTTGTTGAAACCACATGTCAACCAAGTTCAGTTCTTCCATTTTTGGCAACAAAAAGTTTGTTAGCATCGAACGATAGCGATCGCCATTCACCGTAACGTTGCGTCCAACAGCATCTTTGAAAAAATACGGTCCAATGATTCCACCAGCGTACAAACCACACCAAACAGTGCATTTTTCGGGATGCATGGGCAGTTCTTGAACGGCTTCTGGTTGCTCTTCACTCCAAATGCGGCAATTTTGCTTATTTACGAAGCCATTCAACCAGAAATGAGCCTCATCGCTGAACAAAATTTGTCGATAAAAAAGCGGATTTTCTGCCAACTTTTCTAGGGCCCATTCACTGAAAATTCGACGTTGTGGCAGATCGTTCGGCTTCAGTTCTTGCACGAGCTGTATTTTATACGGTTTTACACCAAGATCTTTGCGTAAAATCTTCCATGTGGTCGAATAACACAAACCCAATTGCTGCGAACGGCGACGAATCGACATTTCACGGTCTTCAGCAACACTCTCAGAAACAGACACAATATTCTCTTCTGTACGCACTGTACGCATTCGTGTGGTTGGTTTAATGTCCAATAAAGTAAACTGAGTGCGAAACTTGGTCACAATCGCATTAATTGTTTGCTCACTTGGTCGATTATGTAGACCATAAATCGGACGTAAAGCGCGAAACACATTTCGAACCGAACACTGATTTTGGTAATAAAATTCAATGATTTGCAAGCGTTGCTCGTTAGTAAGTCTATTCATGATGAAATTTCAAAGCATACTGAGCATCTTTCTCTTTGACACCATGTCTGAAATCCCACGTGATCTGTCAAATACTAATGCATGAAAATCCTAACCTCAAAAAAATCACCCGTTATAACTTTTAGGCAAGCACTACTACTGCCAAATGATAAAGGAATTTTACTCCAAAGGCATTCCAAAACACTGCTTCGTCGAGGTTTATTTTGCCAACAGTTAGTCCCAGGGTGTTAAACTGGCTTCAAAAAGATGTTCCATTCTTTACATTTTCTAAGGTTTTAACTTGTGTCTTATATAACAGGACCTACATACTTATGTACATATAAGCCCATTCACCTACATACATACATATGTACATGAAAACATGGCAAGTAAGTTTGAAGAAAAAACTCTTATCTTGACTATCCTTTAAAAATTGTTTGAACAAACTTGGTGGTGCACCAAAAGCATGTAACACCTACACATACACACCAGCAAATTTCGGTACACTTGTATATTTCTATTTTATTTCACTCCCTTTATTTTTCATACACATTTTTTTATTTCTTGCTTTCTTTCGATTAACAAATTCTTCTTCATTTATTTATCTTTTTTTCCACGCATTTTCTCAATGTCATCAAAGAACCAAAATCAAAAGACTCACATTGAAAAACACACACTTACATATAAACACATTTATTAGGTGAGAAAAAAAACCGAGTCGCGAAAAAAGTGCACAGTTTGCATGAAATATCAACTTTTCGTTTTTGAATTTATTTTATTTTTTCTTTGAAGTGCCACTTGGGCTGTAAGTCAATATGTAAATGTATTTTTTTTTTTCTTAGTTAACAGTTATTCAGTTTATTAGGTTATATAGTGTAGTTGGAAGGAGTATATTACAACCGCAATAGAAGGATGTATGTGCTAATGCTCGATAAAACATTCGCAACGTTTACGACGTCTACTTAATTCGAATCATTACCCAGCAACAGCCAATCCGGGACTGAAAGCTCTTATCTAATGCCAATTGCCAAAAAGCACAAATGCCGCCAAACAGCAGCAGCAGAACAGAGCTAGCAGCAGCAACACTAACAACGAATTCGCACATTCTGAGCAAAGTAAAACGTTTTGAGAGCAATGACGACGTCTCTACCCACCTGCATACCATCGACTGACTGATTGTGCGCCAAAACAGGCAACAACATAAACACAGACATACATATGTACATACGTACACTGCCACGCTTAAATATTAGCGTTTGGCAAAAAAACTGGACATAATTTTTTGGTAAATTAAAAAACTGGACATAAATTTTTGGTCCTTTAAAATCACACATAATTTTTTGAGATTTAAAAACGCGTACATAAATTTTTGTTCATTTATAAAGGGAACCAAATTCTCATTTTCAGCTTCTTTAAAACCTGAACATAAATTTCTTGACATAATTTTATGGTCAGATAAAAACAGGATATAATTATTTGGTGATTTAAAAATATACCACAGGTTTTTGGACATAAAAATTCTGTATGGTAAATTTATGGTATTTTAAAAATTGGGCATACATTTTTGGTCATTTAAAAAGTTGATCAATTTAATTTAAAAACTAGACATAAATTGAATACAATGTTTTGGTAGCTGATAAACTTACCATAATTATTTCGTAATTTAAAATCTGCAAATAAATTTCTGGTGATTTTAATATAAATTTGTGGTCACATAAAAACTCGATTTAAACTTTTCTGGTAATTTAAAAATAGGGCATATATTTTTTAACCAGACATAAATTTTAAATTTTTCTTTTCAGCTGAACATAAATTTTTTATTATATCTATGTTTGACCACACAAAAATTTTATATACTTTTTTGATAATTTTCCATACATTTTTGGTCATTTAGAAAATGGGCATATGCGAATTCCTGTTAATTTGTAAACTAGACAAAATCTTAGAGCTAGACAGTAACTTTGATTCGTTTAAAAACTTCATAAATTGTTTGACTTGCGTTTTTGGTTGGTTATAATTTTTTTAATTTAAAAACTGAAAATATTCAAAGTTAAAAAACTGGATATAACTTATTTGCTAATGTAAAAACTGGAAGAATTTTATAAACTGGACATAAGTTTAGTGTCCAGTCGTTCAGGCATGTGTTCATCTGACCTGCTATCAGCTAGTCGATGGCACGATGAGCTGTACTGATATGAGCTTTACAATGATATAGATATACATACACCCAGTGGGAAAATGTAATGTATAGTAGTCGAAAAAATAATCAGTAAAACAACCCTTTCCACATTCGAAAATGCATTTAATTCCCAGAGCGATGTCCTAGGAAAAGTCAATTTTGCATTACCTAGTATCGAGAAATGAATGTGATTTAATATGAAATTTTTGGGACTTTTTGAATACATTAGAATGCTTATTACATATTAAACAGTAATTGGATCTAAAACTCATAAGAAATACGTTCGATTATTTATCACGCATGGAATGCATTACTACTTTTCCCACTGGGCATATGTAGCGCGGCGAATTAAAATACAGCGGCAACGCTCTCTTGGTCATGTCGTACGAATGGGCAGAAACGCTCCAGCTCTGAAAGTATTGTAAACTTACCGGGTAAAAACGTGGATTGATTGATCGGATTTCAGTGAGCACAAAAGAACAACTTGTACAATGAGGAATGCCGCGGACCTGCAGAGATGCAAAATGTCTGGCCAACAAGAGAAACGCCTGAAAATTGTATCATGCCCAGCGACTGGAATTTATGTATGCTCTGCCCGATCACAAGAAATGCGGCCCATTACTACCATGAGATCAGTCTTTTTATTATGGCCAATAAGGTCCTATCGAGTGTATTGTCTGAAAGGCTCCTTTAGCGAACTGATTTGGCCTTCTTAGTATGGCTTTAGGTCTAGTGTATTCACCATGCACCAGGTATTCACCATACGTAAAACTTTGAATAATATGCGCGAGAAGAGGATCTATTTGTCGATTTCAAAGCCGTGTGCGATGTCTGAATTTGGTTTGAACAACACCATCAGCTCCATCAGAACTGGAAAGGAGTGCCCCGGGCCGTTTGGTAACAAACGAGATTTCATTTTCCAGCCTCCACGTGGTAGCTCATATAGCGACTTCAAAATACTATTGATCACTTAAGAACCGCCTTTGTACAGTCCCGCGTTAAGGTAAGTTTGTTTTGCTTGAGATCTGTTAAGTGTTGTTTGAGGGGCTTCTCGCCCAAGCTTTTTTACGCTCCTATAGATTTCCAATTTATTCGAGTATGCAGCCTTAGTTTAATTAACCTCGCAGTCGTTTTGATGGATAGCTGTTCGCTATAGTATCTAAGTATCATCTTTTTCAAAATACTTTTCGTACACTGCAGGAAAAATGGGTTTCAAAAAACTGTGGGAAAAAAATATTGCATCAATAAATAGTTGCTAAAAACGCGTGCATGCAGTTTCATAATTATGTATGTCATATTGAACATCAGTCCCACTGTGCAGTGAAAAATTAGCTATTCCTTAAGTAGAATGCTTTGAACCGAATATAAAAATTATCAAGAGAAGTAAGGAGAAATATATCCAAAGAGCCATGACTCGGAGAACATTTATGCAGAGCTTTGCTTGCCGAATGCTGTTGCACACTCCTACTCTCTTGCACTCCCACTAAATCGACTCAACTGATGAAATGCTGATATTTAATGCTGTTCATGCTTTTGCCGTTCTTGTGAGTGCCCAAAGAAATCAAATTGTGCCTAATATAAGTACATACGCGCAACGCCGCGGCTATGGACCATGTGCGCGCATAAAAAGAGACAACATTTACATATTCTCATGCGATAACACGGCTTTTAACACCAGCCCCTCGAAGAAAAATATCAACAACAACTATGCGGTTTGAGAAAGACAACATTTTCATACCTTTGCTTGTAAGTAAATACATGCATACATACATACATACATATATGGCGGGCACTAAATTTGGAGTGCGTATGAGGGTAATAAGTGGAGCGGCTTTGTTGTCCTTAATTTGAACGAAACCACCAGGTGCGATATTCACGTATACATAACTATATACGGGGAGCGTCTCATTACGCCGCATTACAAAATTCTACATGGAAAAATTCTGCAAAATTTATAAAAATTGTGCTCGAACAAAATTCTGTATTTTTTTAAATTCAGCTTTTTCGAAATTCTGCTTTTAAAAGCTCTGTATTTTGAAATTCTGTCTCACGAAATTCTACTTTTCACACGTTCACCTTTCAAAAATCTCCTTTTATTGTAAAGAAAATATCACCAAATTTACCATATCCGCATCTTTGGTTTAAATCTATGTACATTTAGGAAATACGTTCTATTTATATAAATTCTTACAGCTTGTTTTTATAATTTATTTTCAATACATCGCTCGTTTAATAACACAGTGCTACAAAAAAGAATAAAGCAGAAATATCTGGGAAGTTATGTATATTTTCTGGTAAGTTCTTTCAAGTAAAACCAAAATCGGAATATGAAATTTGCCAAACACCCCCAAAATCTTGATTTACCGTTAAAAAAAAAGCCAGTAACTTAGTTCATTTGAACAGACTTTCGGTTTATTGCCGCGTTTAAAAGTAAGAAACTTGGGCCTTTCGAACGATATATGAATAAAGAAGCTTTAAGAGATCTATGTATATTTACCCAGAAAACAATTTTATTTTTTTTTTTTGCTTTTTCGCCTTTTTTAAATTCTTGTGAGCTTTTACGCACTATCTTATAAGAAAACCATACTAGTCCCAAATTTATTGTAAAACCAAATTTAATAATGAAAAAACTAGTTTATTTTCAAAAGTCGGATGAAAGTTTACTGAGCTATTAAAGTTTTCATGAGAACAAGCTTTTTTCACAAATATTATTTTTGACTAAGCTACTCAAAAATGTTTTCTTTCTCTTCCATTAAATCCCGCATGACTTCGAACCCACCATAAGTTAACCCTGTTTGGGGGTCCTAGCATTCACTCCATTTTATGTCAGTTTAAAACTCTTAAAGCTACCTGGCTCTCAGACATTATGTTAAATTGGCCCGTTAGTCCTTCGACGAAGACATTCGCGCGTGCAGATATTAACTGCGAAAATTTCGGCTAAAATATGGTTGGGTAGATAAGTGCCTGCATTAAAAGTAGGGCCGGAAGTTCCATGCGATTTTGTGAATATCCCGATATTAACCGGATACCTGCGCTACAAAGTGGCCGGTTATCCGGATAGAAAAACTAACGGATAAACCGAAAATCCGGTTTCTAACGCGATATTAAACGGTTATCCGTATTTTATCCTTACACACGAATATCCGAATACACGGATAGTCCCATCGTTAGTATAACGGAATTGATTTTTCTTTGCTACAGAATACATTTTTTCAGAACAAAATTTGTGCAAATTTCTTTAATTTCCTACTTAAAAACGGTAACTTTCGGCTTTACGTTAGCCTTTTAATTTCAAAATTGTTGTATATTAAACGCTCCAACGCTCTAACTCTCATAGCCTCTTACCTCGAACTACTTTTTAAAGCAAGCTTTTAAGTTTCGTATGTCAGTCCTCGCTCTCTCGTTCACTTTCTTTCTCTCTCCGTCTCTCTTTGTAAATTAATTTATTTTATTTAGCGGTCTTTCGTTTTGGTAACTTTTGTTCACAGACTGCCTGACGCTACACAATGTTGCGTCCTTCAAACAGCAGCCGCCATCATCAGCAGCATACAGCTGTGAAAGCTAAACCCACCATGCGTATGTACATATATGTATATGTATGTATATGTATGGCTATTATAAGTCTGCACAGCACCATCTCCGCAAATCGCTCGCTTGCGTTCCTTTGCATAATCATTGTTGGCGTTGTTTACATTTCTACTCGGTTTTGTGTAACAGTTGTTTGATTGTGGGGCTACAGTGCGTATGAGTAACATGTCTCACGTTATGATGGCTGGATAACATACATTCATGAATGTGTGCTTGTACATACATAGTAAATTCCTGTTCCCAAGCGTATGATAGCATTTCCTCTCCCACGACGGCAGTCATGAGCTGAATTGTGTTAAAAGACTCATTTAAAAATTGTTATGAGAAACTTTTTTTCGATTAAAGTATGAGTTTTTTCAAATTCAAATCTTATGATACGTTCAGGATAATTAAGTGTTTAGTATTTTAGAAATTTTGAAATGTCATCTAATATTTCCTTACCTAAAACCTCCGAAAATCTTGCGACCACGCAATTGATAGACTCTGCAGTAGAAGAACTGACTAATGCTTTTCAACAAGCAGCAAAAGCAGGATGTCCTAAAACGTTAAAAAGAAAGCAACCACCACCATGGAGGTCGCATGAAATAATGAACCTATGCCAGGAATAAAGGATGAAATCTAAGCAAACGAAAGTGTCAAATAAATGAACATAAAGACTGCCAACCCAGATGTTAATTTTCTGTTGAGGCTACAAAACGTTCCTCTTGTGAAACTTTCAGTCAAACGATAGAGCGCAGCTCGGAGGCAAACCGATTACGCAAGA
This sequence comes from Rhagoletis pomonella, assembly GCF_013731165.1. Taxonomy (NCBI): domain Eukaryota; kingdom Metazoa; phylum Arthropoda; class Insecta; order Diptera; family Tephritidae; genus Rhagoletis; species Rhagoletis pomonella. The sequence continues at coordinate 71,229,066 of NW_023458557.1, forward strand.
TTATTTCAAAAGGCCCAAGAGTGCCTAGTTACCTGCTTAAAGGGAATGGTGAAAAGACGAGTAGGAGTAGGAGCATTAAAGAAGATATTTGCAGTTTCTCAGCCTACAAGTTAAGTGGCCTCGACAGCATGCTACCCATAGGCCTTCAGAAAACAAGGAACGTAATTATGCTATATACCGCAAACAGGGACGTTGATAAGAGTTGTAAAGGGTAAATCTTTGCATTCGAAACCCAATGAGTTCCGACCAATAAATCTCTTGTCCTTCCTCCTGAAGTCAAATCCGAAGCCCTCGACTTCGGAAAGAGCAGTACTCTGCACAGCCTTATCTTTGACATTGAGATCGGTCTTCTTGGACATTAAAAGTGCTTTCAAAAATATTACTCCAGATGTAGTCATCTCAGCGCTCCAGGAACTTGGAGTCTGCAACACGCTGGTATCGGTTTTTAACACTCTCCTCCGAGATTGGATTAAACTCAGAACTAGGAGACTCCTCTGTCAAAAAGTACGCAGAAAGGGAGAAAGGGAATTTGCTCTCACACTTTGGAGCCGATCAGGTTAAATGTCTAGGTTTAGCGAGGAACTCTGTATACTACTGCAGCAGGCTATCGGCAATAATTGGGGTCTGGATCTCGAAATCGCCACATGGACCTACACCGTGACGGTAAGGCGGATTCTGTTCTGCTCTCAATAAAAAGGTAAACGCTAATAAAATGGACAATTTCACGGGCTGGCTCACCTAGTAATAACAAACGACAACATCTTACCCACCTGCACTACCAATACAAAGTTCATGGTCCTTCTTGCCTCAATACAGTAAGGAAAAGAGAATTAATCTACAATTACACAGTTGAATGAAAACTGGACAAAATAATTGGGGAATATGGTTTATGCGGAACAATTAGGATATAGTTTCTCAGTACCGTAGATCTCTAACCGAGATAGATGAGACATCACAAACGCATATTGTTTGGGTATCCGGCCATTGGGACATTCAGGGAAATTGTAAAGCTGACGAACTTGCGCTTCGTGGAACGGCATTGCCTTATACAAGTATATGGGGTACTCTTGGCAGCCCAGTTCAAACTAACAAATCTCTACTGGATGAAAAATTGATAGAAAACGCCAATGAAAGATGACAAACGCAACCGACTTATCATATTGCCAAAACAATTTAGTCAACCATAGAGGCTCAAAGCACTGATTCTCTACTTATTCTAAGGAGGTGGGACATTCGTCTTATAATTGGAGTTGTCTGGAGCTCGACTGCAGAAACTGCATGGATGAGGACAAAGAAGAATTAATCCGACTTCCTATATGCCGTTGCCCGTCTCTATCAAAACGGAGAGCAAAAGCTAAGCAACCCAAAACGGGGATAAAAGCAAACCTCATGTGGTATCACCAAGAACCCTGAGTCTAAGTGAGTCCACATAACTAAGCTTCCTTTTAGAAGCACTATTTCCACTCACAGTTAATATGGATTTCCTCTCATATCTTAGTAACTGTGAATTGCCACCGATCGGCTAATGAAATGGCAAAGCATTCTGTACGCATATCGTCCGTTTGTTGTCAGAAAGCTGACGAATTTCTTTCTTGGTACAAAATGGTTTTAAAAGGATTGTGGTCGTCGAGCTGGACTACCGGCAGGCCCAGGAAATATGGTGTTTCTACGGGATCGGCCTTAAGGGTGGGAGGCGTTAGTTGAGTTGATTTAAGACGTGGTTAATGACATGCGGAGAACATTCATATGCGGGACATAATTGCATTTGGCAAATCGGCGTCGATTCTGGATAGGTAAGAGTTTAACCTGCTACAGTATCCAGACCGTAGTTGTGCGGAGGCAGCAGAAGCTGCTTCTCTGCGGAGTTGGTGAAGGTAGTGATAGTCTCTCTGACGTCGTCGAGTGAAATGTATATAATCGTGCTAAAGTTTATATAGATACCTTCTCACGTGCCTAGGCGAAGGTTCTACTGCCCAAAATTGTCTATTCAGGTGTTTACATGTAGCAATCGACCAGGAACTGCTTTCTCTGCATTATATTATATTCTCTTACTTGGAGAATGTGGGTTCGGCTATGTAAGTGACGTTCTAGCGACATAAAAAGGCATTATTAGCTGTCTGGAGTGCGCTGCGCTGTGTCATGCCTGTAGCTTCGTCCACTGCGACCATTGCCAAAAACATTCCTTTGGCTTATCCACAGGTGCTGACTTGGATGGTTTCCTTCGGCTTCAGTAGTCGGACACTCTTCCTGATTTCAACAAATCACGGATAACGAGAGTGGTCATCAACAGTTTGACAACCTTGGTAAGATAGTTTTCTCCCATCTGGTTGAATTTTTGTAACAGCAACATATATATTCAATTGGGGCCGATGGTTCTAGAGGCTTTTGCCTTGCCGATGCCTCTCGACTCTGGGCGCTGGTATAAATAATAGACGCACGGTATTTTGACAGTTCTTGCTGCCTTCTGATAACCTGACGCTGGGCTTTTCCACCGAGAAATGCGGTATGAATTGTCGACTGAAATAGCTCGTACGACGCTACTGTTCCGGCGAGACCGAACACTGAATGAAATTTACACTCTGTCATCACGCAATTTCGGGTTGCGCAGTTGCTCACACACGGTTGACGAATGTTCCTCACACCATAGGTGAAGCTGCGGGTCTTCAAATGCTCTTCCCACATTTTCCGCGTGAGTTGGTTAACCAATCGTCGAATATCCACATTGAGATCTCCGAATGGGAGATGCCCGCGATATACCTGACGAAAAAGATGACGCTCGTTCGTTTTTATTTCCGGTAAGTATCCAGACGGGATGAAGAAAGCTGTTAAACAGCAGTAACTACCTAACTTTATTGAAGTTTATATGGATGCGGTGATCCGAGTAGGTGGTCTGGTGCAAGCGATAACGTAGGCAGCCACATAATGATATTTGTTAGACTGCGCCAGCTATCGTTATGTGTCAGGCGAGCAGCTCCAACTACTAATAACAGAGTAGTGAGGACATCGTCTCTGATGTTGCAGTATATCGAAAGAATGTCAGATGTTCTCAACCACGGCTGCCACATTTGGTCACCAAACACACATTTGTAACCAAAATAGGTAACTTTTTGAGTCCTTGGTAGCTTGGCAACTTTTTTTTTTTATTTTGGTAACTTTTGGTAAGTTTGCCGTATATAAAGTCAGACAAAAAAAGTTGGATTAATTTGATAAATTGGACTGTGTAGCGGTGACAACACTACTAGAAACAATTGCGTTGATCAGGCACAGCGCTCAGCAAAAAATAACTAACCACATATCGAAGAAAATTATCGCTGGGCAGTCCACTCGTTAATTTATCACAGTGTGAGGCGCCTGCCAAACGCTTTAGCATTTCGGTATATGCGCTGAAGTCGAATTTTTAAATAATTTTTTTGTTCTGCGGCTAAGATCCCGTTCAAAACACAATAGCTTAAAGCGCGTTTTTATGAAAAGTATATTTTTAAACGCGTGCGTTGCAAAAATATTTTTGTGTTGTTTTTTGTTCTGCAAATTATTTTTATATCCTTCTTTATACATGTACGTATACGGAGATTGAAGAAAAATGTATTTATATACGTATGGGAATGTAGCTTAACTGACATTTCAAAAAAAGTTGGGGTGCACCTTAAAATGATTTACCAGAATCGAAACGGTAATAGCCCGAGGCACGCCGTTTTAGTTTTCTTTTACTATAATATGTATGTTTAGGCCTTCAGCCTAAATAGTTTTTCGTACTTTTGATGAACCGCCCTTATGCTGGCATATGTACATATGTACATGTATATACACTCATACATGCTCGTGTATATTAACAACAGCTAAGCCGTTAACTAATGTATCCCGCCGGACAATGAACCTTCGTTAAGTTTCCCCTTCACGTCAGTTATTGTCCGGCGGTCCAAACTTAGAAACCGCAAATTATATTTTTCACTTCGGTTTTAGCAGTTCAACGAGCACTCAGCAGCTACCAGGCCACTCCAGTCCAAAGGTATTTAAATATTTTGTTATACCCACAGATATATATATATATTGAAATAAATTGACCCTGTATTGAATTAAAACTAAAATCACAATATCTTGGTTCTATTTATTTCTTTCTGCTATATTTACACCGGAGCGTAATTCCACCACGCCCCCGTGTAAACACTTGGTCCTTCGAGCCGGATTTAATTTTTATTGTTAGTAAAACGTATTATTACTTGTGCAGCAATAGTTGCAATAAATTCGCGAACCACATTATAATCACTGATCGTCGGAGGACACATAACCTCTTTGTTTGAAACGTGCACGGTAATTTGCCTTTAACAATTGCATTTTCTTCACAAAATCACTTCTGCGTGTGGATCCCTTGCAGTATTAATTTGCGAGTATTATTATTGTCTTGTGAACGTATTTGCAAATTACACACATACTTAATAGCAGTTGGGTGGCGAGTCACTTTTTTATATATACAGCATATATACAGCCTTTATATATACCAATCCCTGATAATTGAAAGAGAGAAATATATTGAGTTAAATAAAGTTTTACCATAACTATTTTATATATAAATTTAACGGCTACTTCTTCAATTCCGGAAATTATATCTTTTGTTTGGCGTTTCGACCACGACAGTTGGTATCTTTTTCAGCGGCAGAAACTTTCGTTTATTGAATACTTGGCGAACAAATTCGATAATCTGAGCATTTATTTTTGTTTAAGAGTAAGGTTGCTATCACATATTAAAGCACATCGTCGAATTTATCTGTGATTGATTTTAATTCAAGTACCATTTTTAAACATGGAGTCGTTCATTCGTTTGGCAGAGGCAATAATCGAATTTGAATCCGATTTTAGCAGCACGCCACCTGCAGAGCAAAATAAACATGGTCTTGCAATACAGCAAGACGAACTGAAAGATATGTGGGAAAAAACTAAACAAGGGTATGATACTATAATAAACAAAGAAGGGTTGTCGAAAGAAGACATTAAGGCCATAAGGAGAAAACATAAAAGCTCGTTCGCTAGCTATGTTAAATGCATGTCTGCCATGGCGAGTCAGTCCGAAACGCTTGTTAACGCAGAAAAGGATGTATAGGATCAGTCGGTCCGTGAACACAATATCCACCTACCTCCGTGTGATACCGATGTGTTCAAGGGTGACTATCTGTCATGGCCATCATTTCGTGATATGTTCACGGCCATATACATCCTTAACAAGCGCCTCACTCCGGTTGAGAAACTATTTCATCTCAACCAAAAGACTCAAGGGGAAGCCAAAGACATCGTGAGAAAGTGTCCACTCACAAACGAAGGCTTCCAAACAGCCTGGAAAAGTTTATGCGAGAGATATGAAAACAAGCGTATCCTCGTAAATACACAACTGAAAATACTTTTCAATTTAAATTCAGTGGATAATGAGTGTGGTAGCTCAATAAAAAGGTTGCAGCGGGATATAAATAATTGCTTATCGTCCCTAAACAGTCACCAAATTAACGTTTCAAACTGGGATGCAATTATAGTCTACCTCTGCTCCACCAAACTTCCAGAAAGTACGCTGGCTCTATGGGAACAAACCATAGACCACAAAAATGATATACCAAAGTGGGAGGATATGGACAAGTTCCTATCCAACAGATTTCAAACGCTGGAGACTTTATCAGGCTTAAAAAATTCCAAAGCTGTGAGAGCGCCAAAGCCGCAGCACACACACAAACCAGCAGAAGCCGCCCCAAAACGACTTGGCGTTCACTTGCATAATGTGCCAGTCCAATGAGCACAAGTTACGCAGCTGTTCCCGCTTCTTAAAGATGACACCATCTGAAAGAATAGAGTTCATGAAAAACAATAACTCTTGCTTGAACTGTCTTAAGTCTGGACATACTGTGTCAAGATGCACATGCTCGTTTAATTGCAGCAAGTGCCACTCCCGACACCACACGCTCCTGCACCTTGAGACTGACCAGCTAAAGCCTACAGCGCACCAAATGCCGCCAAGCTCAACTGGTAATCGAGCATCTTCATCGAAGCAAGCACAAACAAGACGCAAGACAGGAAAACCAAATTCAACTGGGGACAAAAATGTCAAGTCTTGTTTTGCAAATTCAAATACTGGTGTGCTCCTAGGAACAGCGCGCGTAACTTGTGCTCATTGGACTGGCACATTATGCAAGTAAACTTGGTCACGCTTGCTTGGAAAACGCCAAGTCGTTTTGGGGCGGCTTCTGCTGGTTTGTGTGTGTGCTGCGGCTTTGGCGCTCTCACAGCTTTGGAATTTTTTAAGCCTGATAAAGTCTCCAGCGTTTGAAATCTGTTGGATAGGAACTTGTCCAATGTAGCATCACGTAGGTGCAATGCATTTTTTAGTAAACGACCGCATTTATTTTTTATAGATCCTTCTTTCTCATATTATTATAATTTTTTGTTTAATGAATTTCCATAGTTTACTTTTAACAAAACTATTTATTGTACTCATGTCTTATTTATGGCAAATAAAAGAGGTTTGTTTTTACAGTTTATTGTATAATAAAACGTCGTTTTTGACTCGGTAACTTTTAGGTAAATTCTGATCGGAAAATTGTTTGTCGTGTGGCAAACGTGTTCTCAACTGTTGCCATTTTCTAACAATCAGCTGAGACTGTTTTTTACTTAGTACCAAGTAGAGTCCAACCGATTAATCGGCCGATGCCGAGGCTAATATCGGCCAAAAGAATAGGAATCGGCCATTTTTGGCCAATTCTTGAATGAGGTATTGTTATTTAGTTATTTGATTATGTTTTTCTTTTGTTATTATAAAAGCATTTGTTCTTGAAATTATGCTTCGGCCGATTAAATCCTGAATACAATTCATTTCAAAAACAAATACTTTTAAAAACTTTTGTAATAACAAAAGAAAAACATAATCAAATAACTAAATAACATAACCTCATTCAAGAATCGGTCAAAAACGGCTGATGCCGATTCTTTCGGCTTATACTAGATTCAACATCGGCCGATTAATCGGGCGGACTCTAGTACCAAGCTTAGTACTAAGTTGTACGATAGTAGGAGCCTTCAGTCCGCTAACTGTATACATACATATGTATATAATATTACTGTGACCAACTTACCGTTGACTTACCTTAACTGCAACTCTTAGGTTAACCGTTGACCTTTCAGCTATGTAATTGCTTGACTACTAAATTTGTTTGATACAGCTTCATCACCTTATTTAGTGGCGGTTAGATCGTTGTTGTTGTTGTTGTTGTAGCGGCTACAATAACCCCGCCCAGATCGGTTGACATCTCAGTCGTTGTCGTCAAGTTCCACTAACGGCAGCCCTAGGAAGCGTGCAGCTTCTATCGGGTCGGTCCACAAGGACAAAGACGTTAGAGGTGTCGGGTTTTCCGTCTGCATATGCAGTTAACTGCAAAACTATTTCGTATATCTATACGCGACACCTTCTTTTAATACTTTTATTCACTTTATTAGTATAATTTTAAGTAAAACAATACAATTTTTTTCATGTAAATCATGCGCTTATTTCAACTATAATTTAGTTAAGTAAATTTAAAGCTCTGTCTATGATTGCTCTCTCTTTATCTGTCTTTGTTAACGATACATCATCACATCTGTGCTCTGATACATGCACATATAAGCATCGCAGAACAAACGCTTCGCATGTTCTGGCAACATTTTGTCATTTGTTGAAGTCTCATTAACGGCACGGGCGCCCTCCTCCGACAGCCAGAGTGGTAAGTCAGGCACTGTTATCATTTCTGGTATATTATAGCCGTTTTTCTCACCTGAAAAGAGTATAGTTTTGTACTTACGTTTACTAAAACCAAATGTTTTATAAATATATATATACCTTTTCGATCGGCCATCGAATCAAAGAAACACCAAGGTGCATCTGGCCCCGAACCAGCCTTAACAAATGCTACATAATGTGAAGTCTCTATACAAACAACTGCAAATAACTCCATATAGAGACGTGGTACAGTCATATGCTCAGCCATTATACGAAAGTCTTGCGGTACAGACAATTTCTTGGGATTGTGATTTGTTCTAAATAAACAAAATATTATTAAAATTCATTTAAGTGATAAGGAGTATTTAATAACAACGCGAACCTTCTTGCGTGCATGTGCACAGTATCGCGGCATTTGAGGCAAAAGGCTGTGCTCTCCAGTCCTACACCACCTTGTAGAACCCCATAGCAATCGCGACATTCGTACTCGGCTAATTTACCACAAACAGAACATTGGCGGGGAGCTGAGGAATGACAACAAAATCTATTTAGTAAATATATGGTTATTTATAAGCTTTTGTTAGACCTACAATCCTCAATAATATCGGTAACATCGAGTAATTGTGACGGCAAAATCCGTGGATACATTTTGAAATTTTTTCCGAAACGTGGCATTTGTATTATCAGACATGACGGCACTTCTTTTAATTTGATATCGGATGAATGAAAACTCTGTTCGAATAATTGCTGTACAGTTGGAAAACACAAACGTTCGTCTTTTTCAACGAATAGCTGATAAAAATAAGCATCTTGACCGGAACTTAGCTGGATAATAATAAAAAAATATATTATATAAATTGAAACTGTGGAAAGTTTTGCTTAAGTACCTTCAAAAATGGTTCTACGCGCATTATTTGCGCCAACAAGCTATTGAGAAACTCTTCCGGATCCTTTTCCTCACTTGTTAGGCCACTAACCGAGCTCAACTTATCCAACAATTGACGTAATTTCATAACGCGATCAGCACGTACGAAAACATGTTTACGCAATGGATTAACAATCTCCTCACGCAATACTTTTTGTACCTCGGTGTAGCTGGGAATATCCTAATGTAAACAAGGAAATGTTTCAATGTTGTCTTCTTTAATGTTTTCAAAAACTTACATCAGCCTCCGGCGGCCGGAAAAGCAATGAATCGAAGACAGGTGTAAAAGTGAACATGGAAAACAATGTAGCATCCAGATAACAGGAATTGTGATGACCTTGTATACCCTTAAATTTGCCACAATTTTCCTCCAATTCCTCTAAGCTTTTGATCTCTGTGAAAAGAAGAAATTGAAAACGAAACATTTACTTTGAGCATCCAACCTGAAATGGCATACAAACTTACTCAAAGGTGCCACTGCGCCCGGCACCGAAGGACATTCAACTTGTCCAAACATTTTTGAGTCGGTTGGTATATTTGCTGCAGCCTTGCCATCTGTTTCAATAAATCGTCGATCAGTGGAGCAACGATCAGATGAAACAAAGAGAGCGCGGCCGTCATGACACTTGAAGTATCTGAAATATTAAAATAGTAGATTGTGTGATTGTAGGATACATTTTGCACTGTAAAATAGATATTTCAGATGATGCAATTCCTTAAACATATACTGCTTAACGCGTTTTCATATACTTATAGCCTACAGCATACCTTACACCGTTGTATGTACCATTCGATGTTGGCAAAGTGCGTTCATCCTGATCCTCCTCCAGCTCCACGCCAACCATTATTTGTTTGCGCCCCTGTGCCATACCAATCCAACGTATAACACCGTACAAATTATCTGATGCCTCCGGTATGGAGACCTCCACCATGGATCCTACACCTAGTGCGGTGTCAGGTATATCCTGCAAAGGCGTATATTTTATCAAATCCACTTCCGCCGTTGCATCAATATCAACCAAATTATCATAAACTGGTGAATCGCGAGAGTTTGCATACTCTAAAGAATTGAGTAAAGAAAAGTCACGATTTTTTAGTTTTTTTATGTGTTGAACTTGTTCAAAAAGTTAAAAATACATTTTCCTAAGATAAAGCATTTGCAATACGTTCAACAACCTGGCGAGATATTTGGCGAAAATTGGTATGTGCCACTTGACCCGGACGCGAATAGTTCCAATACAGTTAATGGTATATTATTGTAAAGTGATGCATCACTAGGAGTTAACGAATTAACGCTTCGAGTCTCCATTTTCTGACTTTAATTTAATGAGTAGCTATTACTATTCCAAGAAAAACATGCACAAGTAAACACTTGCAACTACAACGGAACTATTTATATCGCATGTTGTACAATATTAGGTTGGATATAAATACATACGTCACAGAGTGGGCAAAGATTTGCGCGATTCTAAATAGCATTCGATATTGTTGTATTGCTTCTTTCAAAAGCTATCGGGTGGCCACTACCAAACTTTTTTAATGTCAAGTAAACTAATTAAATTAAAATAAATGAAATGATTGAAAGAAAATCAAATGAAATGAAATGAAATAAAATGAAGAAAAATGAAATTAAATAAAATAAAATTAAATGAAACGAAAGGAAATTAAATTATATCAAATAAAATTAATTGAAACAATATAAACAAATTAAGTAGAACGAAAAATGAAATAAATTAACATAGAACAAAACTAAATTAAATAAAATGAGGTAAAATAAAATTAAGACGTATGAAATTAAAAAAGAAAAGAAATTAAAACAAAATTAAAAACATTAAAAAGAAAATAAGAAAAATAAATAATATAAAACAGGTAAATTAAAACAAAACAAGTTTAAAATATAAAGTACATATAACTAAATAAAATAAAGTAAATACATCACAAAATAAAAAAAAAAAAATTAAAAAATCTAACATTAACTAAATTTAAAATTAATAAAATAGAATAAAAAAATTAAATAAAATGGGATAAAAATAAAAGAAATAACTCAATATAAATCATAGTAAAACAAAATCAAATAAAGTAAAAAAATAAATCAAAATTAATAATAAATGTAATCTAAAAATTTAATCAAATTAGAAAAGAAAATACAAAAAAATGGCAAAATAAAACAAACGAACCAAAAATACAATAAAATAAAATAAAACTGAATAAATTAAGATAGATCAATTAAATAAAACAAAGTAAGAAAAAATAAAATAAATCAAAACAAAATAAAAATAATGAAATAAAATAATAAAATAAAATAAGATAAAATAAAATAAAATAAAATAAAATAAAATAAAATAAAAT
>NW_023458557.1:71240165-71240868 GCF_013731165.1 Rhagoletis pomonella
AAGCCACAATAACATTGACAAATACATAGTTTAGGAATAGCCTGCCTGAAACTATACAAGAAACCAAATGCATGCATAGAATTGACAACAACAACAACCACGCTGTCAAGTTTAAATCAAGGAATGAAACCGAAACCCAAACCGAAACAGTAACCGTTATCTTGACCTGAAAAGGAACGATACCGAAACCATTTCAATCACAGGTTTCAATCGGTTTCCAGAAATTTACAAAAATAATAAATAAAAATTTCTTTGAAATAAATGATTTATTTAACCAAAATCAGCAATATTTTGCTAAAATTCTTGTTAAGTAGTAAATAAGTATGGCAAGGTAACTTTTCGAAAAAGCTACTAAAATGGTGCCTAATAAATTAAGTATCCGATCTGACATCGGTTATTTGGAAGAAGTCATTTTCATTTTCACATGTATAGTTGTAAAGGACAGAGAAATGAAGGGGTTTCATAATTATGTAGTAAATATATGACCGAAATAACAATTATATTTTAGTTTTCATACACCTTTAGTTTTACAGCAAAATGGAAACATTTAAGTGAATCTGGTGATGACGTTGTTGCTGTGTATCTGTGTAGTTTTCAGCGAAAACTGGTTTTCGTTTGACAGATTTTACATGGACGAAAACACAAGTTTTAGGTCGAAAACCAGTTTTAGCAACGAAAACATGTTTCCGATGTCGGTCAGAAC
>NW_023458557.1:71241268-71308374 GCF_013731165.1 Rhagoletis pomonella
ACGTTGTTGCTGTGTATCTGTGTAGTTTTCAGCGAAAACTGGTTTTCGTTTGACAGATTTTACATGGACGAAAACACAAGTTTTAGGTCGAAAACCAGTTTTAGCAACGAAAACATGTTTCCGATGTCGGTCAGAACATGGTAAGTCACATAAGTGACAAAAACAAGAACAGCGTGAATCAGCTGTTTGTCGACTTGTGGGCACGTGGTTTTTTGCGTTGCCGTACTTCTGGACTTTGTTCCATTTTTGAAAGAAAATGTTTCTCTTATTCTCTAACTACCAAATCCGGTCCGGATTGTTAGGGAAAGAACCTAGTGTTGATATTATCAGTGAACTGTAATTTTCAATTTTCTTTCCTCAACCTTTATGACATTGTGATTTAAATAATATCAACAAAATTTCTGTGAAAAACCGAAACCGGAACGAAACCGAAACCAAAACCGAAAAAAGTTTTGAAGAACGAATCCAAAACCGAAACCGATACACTTGGCAAAACCGAAACCCAAACCGGAACGTTATTTTGAATCGGTTTCATTCCTTGGTTTAAATAGCGGCAAATCAGCTGCACTTGATAGCAGTAGGTTGAATAAGGAAAATGAATTAGCAACACGAGTTCTTCTGACTTTGTACATCGATGACGCGGGTTCGATCCCTGCTGAAGTCTAGGAAAAAGAAGTCTGAGTAGGAGATGTGGTGATCTCCTAAATAGGTGCTATAACTTCTACCGCTTAGACTTTGTTGCTTTTTCCATTTTTCCCAATAAAATAATCGTGGTACAAAGCTCAATAAAAATATCTAAATTAAATGTTAATAAGCCACGATAACATTGACTAAATTTAATTTAATTAAATAAAAACAAAATAATTTTGTGTAAAATAAAATGAAACAAGGTAAAATAATGTCAAAAAACAAAATGAATAAAAATTAAACAAATCAAAATAAAATATAATAAAAAAACACAATATGGGGGTATCCAGCGAAAGGTTTACTAAAAAAAATTACACAAATAGTCTTGCCCAAAACTCACTTTTGTTTTTGTATCGTCACGGCAGCGCGTATGTTTGCTTATACATATCTTTAAATTTCAACTGAAAAAAGGACACTTAACTATGAATGAAATGAAATATATCTGAATCTAGTAAGCAAAAAAACGTGGTAATCTTATGCTAAAAAAAAATAAAATAAAAATTCATAAAGTATGTACTTTAGTCCACTTAATGCTTAACAACACAGGTGGTCCATTTAAATAGGCACCGATACCAACTAGTCCAAATTCACACTAAAACTATGAATTTAATTATTTCTACAACTGTGAACGTATTTTTCTTATATTGCAGAAAAAAAAACTAACTGGCAATGGAATATCAAATTGTTTCATGGCAAAAATACACTCGGAGGCAGGGCTAACAACTTGGCTCAAACCGTGCCATTTTTGGCCCTATTTTGCATCAAATGGCACTTCATTTTTCAATTTGCTACAAAGTGCCAAAATGGCACTTGTGAAATCCTTTGCGTGTACTTCTTTTTCTCAGCTAAAATTTTGTAATTTCTAAAGGATATTCAACTGGTTTATCTTATTTTTGCATTGCACTTTTGTTTTAAAAATGTGGTTCTTATTTTATTATGGTCCTTCCCATGACTAAAAAGGATGGCACCTTCCTTGGGAGTTTCATTTTTCTTTTTGGCACATTTTGGAACTTTTTATCCTTAATATGGTACCTCATAGCTAAGGATAGTTGACAGCCCTGCTCGGTGGTATTTACTATTATGCGAGTCTCTTAACTACTCGGCTGTGATTTATTAAATTTGCGTTTAACTTAAAAGTTGTCACATTGAAATAACTGTGTTAACAAATTAGTATTTGCATACGTTTCAAAATGTTTTTAATATTATTGCATTTTTAAGTTTTCCAATATTCAGAGGTGAATAACTTAAAGGAGCCATCATTTCTTTCATGTCTTTGAATTTCGTATATATATTTAGTTATTCTTTAATTTGTTAATAGTAAATTATTAAACTTCGAAGTTGTCCACCTTTGCATAAGCAAAAATATATTTCGAATATGTATAAAACTAAAAAAATCGAAGGGAATACATACTATTTGCTATACGAATGCCTTCTGCTGTTCCATCACCGCTCATAAATCCTTCCATAGCTACATTTTCTACCGTTTTAATGCCACCAAAGTGTGTTAAAGGATTGGGTGATTTATTGCGTGCTCCTTTCATTTGTACAGAATCCAGACTTCCGCCGCCGCTTGTTTGTTGTGATTTTATCAACTGCTGTTTGTTATTGAGTATAGCAGCGGCATCACCAGCAGTGCTTGGCCAATTGCTGCCTAACAATTCCGCCAAGTCAACTTCTTGTTGCATATTTTTAGGCACAACAATAACATCTGATTCATTTTTTGTTGACTCACGTATGTCAGCCTTGTCTATAACAATTATATCGCGATCTTCCATGCTTAACAAGTTCAATGGATGTACTGTCGCTGCAGCACAGCTGACATCTTTATTACCAACACCGCCACCAGCAACACTATTCGTGGTTGCAGACGTTTGTCGGTGTTTTAAAATACCTGGTGGTGCAGATGCTGGCGCAGATGTTGCAGTAGAACCTCGTTGTCTTTCCAAGCTGCGTTCATGATTCTCAATGGTTTGCTTGTAGTCATCACTGTCTATCGATATGATTGGTGTACTGTTGTCCAACTCATCCGAGCGCTTCAATTTACCTTTTTCACGATCCATTATGTGTTCCTGTGCAAACTCGTTGCTTCGATTAGGAATTAAGTTTGAACTCCCAGGGGTTGGAGAGCTTGGAATGTCGTAAAATTGCGAAGTTGGTGCTTTCTTTTTTGGTTTTTTTTGTCTCCGCAAGGAATTAGTATTGCTGCTTCCACCTACACCGTTCGCGCAAGTGGATGGCACAATAGCGGTACGTACTTTAGTTAGCGTTTCACCTATGAAGTCTAGTGTAGAGAATTTCTTTTTGTCTTCACTGTTTAACTGGAGTAGATTATCGGCTGTTGTGAATATGGAAAGTGATGGCTCACTACGCGTGTACTGAATCGAGAATGGAATCTGATCAGACTGTGGTGAGAAACCGCTGTCCAAATGCTAAAAGAAAATTATTACAGGTTTTTAAGGTTTGTTGTTTCAAGAAGTTATTTTACTAAATAAAATTTTGGACTGAATCCAAAATCCTTTATTTTCATAACTGATATAATTTTTCATAATTTTAGTTATTTCTTATAATATTAGATATAAACAAGTTACACATAATACATTTACATATATTTGTGCGCATTTTAAAGTCCTTCAAGTTTGTAAAACTATCTATAAAGCTTTGGCATATCATAAATCAGTCGGCAATAGGTAAATGACAGGTTGAAGTTAGAAATCGTAGCCCATATATACCATTCATTTTAATAGAAGTGAAATTTTTCTTAAATTAGTTACCCATAATAGTTTTGAATAGTGTTCAACCACACATCACAACCTAAAAAATTCATACCAGCAACTCCAGTCCGAAGAAATAACCAACAGGATGCATTTCGATAACAGGTCCAATATAACGTATGATGCAGTCATACCACGTTGACTCTTTACCAAATTGGCCGCCGGAAACGCGCACTAAATCATTGACCTTCAAATAAATTATCCATTTACAATGTTCTTCTTTCTTAATCAATCGCAATCGTCTGTCTGGTTCTTCAATGCCAATCACATATGGCCAGAGCGCTTCATCCACTTTTAATAAATTAGCTTGCGGACATTCATAAAGGTTTTCATACATCGGTTCTTGGCGTACGAGATCAAGTATTTGTACCGTGCTCATTTTCTTATTACCTACCACTTCCATAGGTGTTTGGCTTTGGAAAACTTTTATAAGCGTGCCGCCCACCATACTGAATGTTTGCGCTTCAGATGGGCGATCACTTGGCACTTCAGCGCTAGCATGCATGCGTAGCTCAGTGGTACGCGCTAGTATTGCATATTTCGAAAACGTCTGTGTCTTTAGATCCATTTCGGCGTTGTGTTTAATTTCGAAGTTGTGTCTTTTTGTTAATGTTTTTTGTAAATTTTCAATAAGTTAACTGGAGTACAACTAAAATTGAGACAAATTTTTACAAATCAAAAGAAATGAAAAGGAGAAAACGAAATAGGTTGAAAATGAGAAAGTATAGTGCGTCGGGTAATAAGTGCAACGAATGTCTAGTATGTGGTAAATTATTATAATCTATAGACGATGGATGCGGGAAATCACAAATGTGTTTAATTAGAAGCAGTATTTTTGTTTTTATTATTAATTTATGCTCAATTACTTACTTTGCTCGTATTATCGCCTATAACAACTTGCTTTTACAATTTACATTGCTGTCTACACAGTGCATCACTTTTAGCTACTTGAATTGTTTTATTTACCTTATCGGAGCAATAAAATAATAAAAACAGAAAATTCACGTCATTGATGAGTAAGGCCAACAGCTGTTTTGAAAAAACAATACGTTCACATTTTTTTAATTTAACGCCGTCAAAATTGCGTGTGCGGTAAGCTGCTTAATATGAAGTTCACACCGTCGATAAAAATGTGCCTTGATTACTTCTCATGAGACAGTGGCAACAAGTAACGTAAATCCAAAGAATGTAAATCTTAGAAGGGGCAGAACCAAAGAACGTAGACCTATAAGAAGAAGAAGCGTTCCCACGAGGAGTCGGGTCTACGTAACCGGAACGACCGAGATTTATATCTGGCGAAGGACTGTCACTCCAACAACAATAACAATCCATAAGAACAACTCGCTACTTTGAAAATGGGCCGCGACGATTTTGACCGTATCTGAAACGTTTGCAACAAAATTGGTCTACATTTTGTCTCTGTCCGCGGCAGATTTTTGATTTTCGCCTCGTATGGGGAAAACGCGCTCAAAACATAAGAAAAACGGCAAATGTGAATATCAGTAAAATGTATAATATTCTGTGCATCTCTAAAGGCCATCCTCATAGAACTTTGGCGTTGCGTTGGCGTTGGCGTCGCTTCAACAGCTGACTATGAATACATGAATTCAAATGCAGCCGTCCACATAGCCAAAATTCGACAACGCAATTACAATTGTCTAATGTAATGTAATGTTGTCAAGACACTAAAGAAATACGTATTAGGCAAAGAACATAGTGATGCGACAAAGAGAGACGAGACATAATCGTACAGCTTCATAAGTAAAACACTATCAGCTGATTGCCAAAAAATGCCTACAGCTCATATCACCTGTTTTTTGTCATTTTCCCTTATCTTTTACAATTGCTTTCACTTCTATTACAATGGCTTTGTTTCTTTTCTTTTCTAGCAGATAATTATCAGGAAGAAGAAGATGAGGAAATTGAAAGAATTACGCTCACAGAGAGCGAAATAAAGAAAAAGTAAATAAACGCAAAACTAGCCGAAACTAGCAAGTAATCAGATGATCGGTGTATTTGACTAGGGAAAGTATTTGGCGCGAATTTTTGTTTATCCATTTTGACAGCTGCTAGTTTCTGCTAGTAAAAATTTTCCCAGCCTCCTGTATAGCGGCTATCTCTGCTTGGAAAACGCTACAGTGATCCGGAGACCTGAACTTTAGGTTGATGGAGAATTTTTTCTTTTTACATTTTTTAATGAAAACTAAAATTTCATCAGATGTTCAGAGAGCTTGAAGGTTTCTGCAAACTTTCTGTTCGCATACTATACTGGATATTTTTCTCTTGTGAGAGGACAGATTTCCCCCGTTCACAGGAACATATTCATGGCCATGTTTTACTGGAGATTTTAAACGAACGTACCTATAGAGAAATTTACCTAATTTAAAAACATATATGTTGGTACTTTTTCGGCTGATTTGGTACATTTTTTTTTGCAATTTGGTACAAAATTAAAAAACGAATTTATCATCCCTGGCACAGGCCCTATGTAGATAATTTATTTGGCGACGACCGGGCTACGCGACAGCTGTCGTTGGGGCCAGGTTAGATCTATTTCTAGTTTTCCGGCGACATATATGCCCAAAATACAATAACGCAGTTGCAGTGGCAGCGGCAGTTTTTGAAATTAGCTGTTTTTTATAAAGTGTGGTGTTAAATGAAGCGACTCACAATACAGCAGTGGCAGCTAGCAGTACTGCTTAGTTTGCCCAAATTCTAATAAGAGCCAGTTTCACTATCTAAACTTAAGTTGAACTTGAGTTATAGTTGAGAAAAATCTTAGCTAAGAACAGTTTAAGGTCTTGTTCAGGTTTGCGTTTCATAATGCGTACTTAGGTATGGAAAATATTTTGTTAAAAAGTATGGCAGCACCACAAAAAATGCTTTGTTTACATGAACCAAAAATACAAGATCACGTAAGAACGCGACGTTGTATTTTTAACTGGTTTTGGGAAAAAAGTTTGCGAAAGCGGGTTCGTCAGCTGAGCGTTTGTTTACATCACAAGCACCACTATTTTACACTTTTATTCAAGTAAAGAAGTGTTAACTCAACATGACAACACATTTTAAAGCATTTTGTTGCATCATTTTACCTAAATTGTGCGTTTAAAGTGACTGACAATAATTTTGACTAATTTTGGTTTTCGTTGTTTTCTTTGCTTTGTTTACTTTTCGCTCGTTTTCCAGTGAAACAAGATGGCGTAGAACCCGCTAAAAAAATCGACTTTTTTCACTCTCTTGTTCTTACGTGATCTTGTGTCTTTCGTTCATGCTTTGTTTACATGTTTTGACATTTCTTAACTTAGGGTTTACACCGGACAATATTGTCAAGACAATTATAGTTGCGATCCCATACGAGTCCGGACTAGTCAGAAATAGTCAGAAATAGTCAGAATCAGTCAGATTTGACTGGAAATCGATCCCGTACTCGGTTCTCTGACTATTGAGAGGACAAAAAAGAGAGTAAAAAAGATCCTCTCTCTGTCAGAAGTTACCAGTTTTAGTCCGAAGATTTTTCGCTGGCAAGATCTGTGTCAAACGATCAGCTATTGCGTGTTTGGCAACCAAATTGTAAACAAAAGAAAAGTGTACTGTGCTAATGCATGTTGAAAAGTATTTAGTTACTTGTTTAAGTGGATTCTAATCAATTTGAAAGTATTTTTGGTTATTTATATGTGTGAGCTGAGTGTGTTTACGCATAAAATAAGCAACAATTTACAACCAAATTTGGAGGTTATGTTGAAGTTGACAGAAGTTGCGCATTTCCGCAGAATGACATTTGTGGCAATGGGTAAACAAAGAATGTGGCGAAGAACAATGAGTTGATTGTTGTGAATTTACAGCAATGATGGGCAAAACGCTTCTCGCGAGTAGCGTCTGCGTCGCAGCGCTTATACGTATACAGAAACGACGCAGCGAACAGGGTTGCCACTGACGAAAAAAAAAATTTACCATCCACTTGAGAAAAATCTAACAAATCTGGAAAATATCTACCAATAATAAGGTCCTTTTAATAAAAGCTATAGTTTTGTTATTTTTTTATTTATTTTAATTAAAACTATAGTTTTTTATTTTTTTAGTTATTTCAATAAGAATTAAAATTGTTTTTAAGGAACTTTTTATTTAACTAATTATACGGTATTTGAGTCATATTATTGGCATATTCGCAGTTTCTTTCAACCAAAAGCGGAAGTGATGAAACCAATGGCAACAACGAAACTTCATAATTTGAAAAACTTCAACTCGAGTTATTATAAACAAATACAGTGACTCAAAAAAGCACTTGGTGATTTTTTTATTATTCGCAATGTTTTGCAAGTAAACTTTTTTGTTACTTTAACTAAATCCATAAAAATTAAGGATTCAAACTATATACAACATTTAGAAAAATTCAGAAAATTTTCGTCCAAATTTCGAATTTTTTACTCTGAATTTTTAGAACAATTTAAGGTACCGAGTTTTAAAGCAAATAATACTTGAGTATATCTCACAATGTGCTTCCCGTTGATTTTTTTTTTAATTTTTTGCCGCTTGTCTTTTTTTTTCTTTAACAATTTCTATTGATAAAAAATGGCGTTGATTTAATTTTTTTTGCGAGCGATCACAGTGCGTCATTACATACCTGTCAATTTTTTCTTTATCTTTCTTTAAATAATAATTTAAAATATTTAGGCAATCAAAAGCTCCTCGGGATTCCAGTAAAATGAGTTTTAAATGGTACGCGATATGTTCGCCTTATATCGATATACATATATACGTATGTAAGTATATAAAAAGTATGCAAAGAAATTTATAATATAAATATAACTACGAAAAATAAATCGGGAACGAAAATTTCAACAAAAATCTACCAAAATGAGAAAAAATTTACCTTTTCAGCAACCCAAATTTTTTCTACCAATTTTGGTAACAATTTACCAAAGTGGCAACCCTGGCAGCGAATTTCACTTCAGTCTGCTTTCAGTTTTCATGAGAGTAACAACACGCTTCGCCGTTGAATATTTTTATTCGTAATTTTAGCGCGTTGTTGCCACCTATATATGTAACAATGCCCAAAATGGCTGCGTATGAGTGCCAATTATAGTTTTTGGTTTTAAGAAAAGCCAATAATGCCTAATGCTTGTTACGTGGTAATACGACTACTTGGAATCGTACTTTTAATATAAGGCAACATTATTTGTCATGGTAAAAAAGTCAAACTGCCGAACTGTGTAAACCAATTGAAAGTGTTTTGTAATGGGTTTTATGTATATATGTATGTACGATACGGCAATTTAATATATTTAGTATACTTTATTGAATACTGAGTTTTTTACAAAGTTTAGAAATTTTAAATTCGTGAATTTTGTTGTTGAATAAACTATCATTTTTTAAAACATTAGTTTAATGAAATTAAATTAAAAAAACTTTTCATGCGCGTACATATGTACTTATAAAAATTAATTTCATAATTCATTATTTGAAATTATTTCTTCATTATTTTTTTATTATATTTTATTATTTTCGTTTCATGTTCATAATAAAAATTAAATATAAATTTGTAAGAGCGTTTTCTAACACGCGCAAAAAACGACGCACTTTTGTACAATATAGAAAAGTGGCAACTGTTACTCAGCGCGATTCACGAATACCATGACAAAATGAGACTGTATTGGTGTGCCCATCTATGGTCTACACACACCAAGAATGATAGAGTACAAGATCGCGCCGTCCTGGCCGTTGACATTTGTGTACAAGTAAACAAAGAATAGAGAAAAAATGAAGAACGTGTTGAAACGGCCAAAACAGTTCACTTACAGCGAAAACGTGTTTAATTTTGCTACATGCGAAAATATTGCATTTTCACATAATCTATTAGAGAAAAGTGAACGTTTTAGTGCACTCGATCGAGTGCTTTGCAATCGAAGCTGCTGCAGCAAACGTTTTAGCGCACTCCATTTCTTCACAATTAAGGCTGATGCAGCAAACTGCGGCAGCATCTCAGCGGGATTGATTAGTTAACTTGCTAAAGGAGGATGCTTGGAGCAGAAGCGAAGTCATTGTGTGCAATGCTGTCAATATAATAAAAAAGATATATTTCGAGAACGGCTTTACCGTACCCTATGTACACAAAATGCCGCGATTCGTCACAGCGCTACACTTGCATCATCTAGTCATCTCGCATCTTAACGGCTGTCGAAATTTAACACACGGCACTTCCTTTTATCAGTTTTTACGCAGTCTTTAACTCAAAAATCACTCAGAAGTTGCAAATTAACACCATTTAAACTGATTTTTCACTTATAATTAAAATTCTCTTTGCCGCTGATTTGTAAACAAAGGTTTATTTACAAGTTACCACAACTGTCAAAACCAAAGTAGCGGTACCACTGACGGCGCCACCTTTGTTCACTGCACCGTGTACACACGCACTTAGTTTGTTCCAGTATTCTTCGGACTAAAACCACCTGTGAAAATGTCAAACTACGATTTTACTCTCTCAAGTGAGAGTAACAGGAGAACAGATGCAGAAGTGTACGGGAACGCAAAAAGCACTTTCCAGCAAAAACGTCATTTGGTTTGTTTACTTGTCATTAGTACAAGACTGATTAGGCTGCAAGATCACTAAATAACTATTAAAATCTATACAATTAATAATAATTGCATATATATTCGAATATTTAATTATTTACTTCAATTTTTTAACAAATGTGCGGTTATTTGCTTTCACCGCGTTTTGTTTTTGTGCACAAATGCAACTTTACCTATAGTTTGACACTTTTCATGAATTTGCCAGAAGAAAACCTCCGGACTATCTTGAAATTTCATTCTGGGAACAGTTGCTCAATTACTCTCACGAGAGTGTACGTACGGGAACAACTTTGGACTAAATCCTGCAAATCGTAGACATGCTGGAGCGCACTAATTATTTGAACACCCACTTTTGCAATTTTTGGTCCCTAATTTATTTACAAATTGCGTTTTAAATATGCCCTTTTTGTAAAATTCGGAAATTAGCTTACATTTATCACTCCTATTCTCCTTAAAGTAGCCACTTCACCAATTTATTTTTGTATTCCCCTTCACTTTACACTTTACTCGATTAGTTATAATTTTCTTAACGACTTTAATATTCACCAATTAATCACAATTCATTAAATAAAAGCAGAAAGGTGTTCTGCAAAAGATGTTCAGCCCCCCTTCTTTGGCAGCACAGAAAGGAGAATTCCACTGCCTGAGAGTTATAATCCCTAAGTGCGGCCGAAGGCCGCCTACGCAGAAAGGTGTTCTCTGCAAAAGGTGTTGAGCCCCCTTCTTTGGCAACACAGAAAGGAGAATTCTACTGCCTGAGGGTTATAATTCTTAAGTGCGACCGAAGGCCGCCTACGCAGAAAGGAATTCTACGCAAAAATATATTTGTTAAAAAGAACATTTTTTTTATTAAAACTTGTTTCTTCTATTTTTAATAAACTTTTTTATACTTTATTCAAAAAATTATTAAAAAATCCCACGGTTTCTGTTATTTGGGTAATATTCCACTTCAAACTGCTCAGTTTGCCTAAGAAAACTCCGTTTTTCCCCTTTTTTCAAACGGTTCCCTACGCAGTAGAATTCTCCTTTCTGCGTTGCCAAAGAAGGGGGCAGACCACCTTTTGCAGAGAACACCTTTCTGCGTAGGCGGCCTTCGGCCGCACTTAGGGATTATAAACCTCAGGCAGTAGAATTCTCCTTTCTGTGTTGCCAAAGAAGGGGGGCTGAATACATTTTGCAGAGAACACCTTTCTGCGTAGGCGGCCTTCGGCCGCACTTAGGGATTATAACGGCGGAAGTATTTTAGCGCAGAACATCTTTCTCCCGCAGTCGTCCCGTTCGCGATCATAAGCATCAGTATGGTAATTTCTCCCTTCATGAACACCAGTAAAACAAAAGTACTCACGGTATTTAAATCGAACTATAAAAAGTTATATGTTAAATGAAAGGTATTTTTATGCTCTATTAACCTATTATAGTTTGATGTATCATTAGTTACACATATTTTTTAGTAAAACTTGTTTTTTCCTAGAAAAATAAAATATTTTTCTATTAAATGAGTTTTCTAAAAATTTATGCACATAAATTATACAAATGTGTATATTGGAAAAAGTGATTTTGTTTACCTTTCTAACGATACCAATTTTTTTAAATTCGGGCGGGAATTTTTCGAATTAAAGCCATTTTAAATTTTCGAAAATTCCCCCTTCGCCTCTCCATAGCACCGAAAATATAAGTTTGCACCAAAAAAATTGTATACCATTAAAATGAGGGAAAAAGGCGGATCACGCCCACTTTTTCGTTTTGTTCTAGCTTAACGGGCCGTATTCTGCACTTATGCCGCTAATATAAATCTTTTTAAATTGGGAATTGCAGGTATTCTACATTAGTTGCGTTTTTTACTCATTTCCAGTAAAATCCAGTGAAAGTTTTTACGTATTTTCATGTTTTGGCGTTTTTGTACGCAAAAACTTGCAAAGTAGGGGAAATTAAGAGAGCGAAAAATGACAGTTGAAGTTGCAAGTTTTTACTGGATTTCACTGGATAAATTTTTACTTGTAAGAATTTACCAGTACGAAAAACAGCTGATCGCATGTTGCTGGATGAAATTTAAACTAATAAGGAAACTGTTTGTGGGCTGGCAAGTTACTGGATAATTTGTAAAAAAAAACACAACTATTAAAGCCCTTAAGCATGAACCAACGACTACAGATCACGTAATCCGCCATCGTTGTATTTGTAAACGATTTTCAGAAAAAAGTTTTTTGGTTCTGTTTACATCGTCTTCTACCTCTTCGTAGTGATATTTTAGCGATTTTATGTGTTTTCTGCACCGATTTTAATTAGAAATTTTGATTTGTTACAAATTTATGATATAAAATGAAGTGCTTTGTGACTGGAACAGGTTTGTGCGTCTGTTTGATTTGCCAAGAGGCCTAAATTTGCGTGAAAAGTGGGTGCACATTTGTGGTCAGAACGTTGGCATTGAAAAATCGGCCGGTGCCGATAATATGCGATTGTAAAACACTCTCAATCATTAAAACCATATTTTATGAACTTTTTTTGCTAATTGTCATCAAGTTTCACTTTTTATATTTTATAATAAATACCAATCTAATCGCAGTCAATCACCGCGCCTTTTACGGTTTCTTTGTTTGTTTTCCTTTTTAGGCAGTTGTCAAAAACGCTCAGAAATTTACTTTTTTCATTCTTTTCCGATTGCGTGATCTTGTTAGTTGGTTCAGCCCAAGGCGAATACATATTAGAGGTGGCAGATATTCGCGTACCTGTGACTTTGTCACGGTTACTCAAAAGTCACGGGTAACTGCTGTGACAACTTCCAAAAAGTCCCGTGTCAGACTGTGACAAGGGACCAGTCGCAATTATGTTTTTGTACAGGATTGCGCCTTCCACAATACCAGTAACAGTCACAGTCACAGTTACAGTCACAGTTGCTGAAACGAGCTGTGACGGTGGTGATGTTAACCTTATAGAAAATTTCTTATAATGATAGGTTATTTAAGACTAAAATCTGATTAATGTTTTTTGATATTAGAATTTCACACCATTAAAATCGAGTATGAATGACCACAACAAACGACGAAAATAGTTAGTGATGCCAAATAAATGCCCTTAGTTCACTCGGCAAAAGATTTCTGTTTTGCAACTTTGTTGTCACTGTTCTTGTCACAGTCACGGATGAAAATCACTGTGACTGCAAAGTCACAGTCACAAATGACGTTGTTCCTCAAAAGTCACGAGATCGCCCATCTCTAATACATATAAGGTGGTATCGATGCATGAACCAACGACTACAGATCACCTAATCAGCCATCGTTGTATTTGTAATCGATTTTCAGAAAAAAGTTTTCGTAGCGTTTTTGACGTTTTTCGATTTTGTTTACACCGTCTTCTACCCCTTCGGAGTGATTTTTTAGCGATTGAATGTGTTTTCTGCAGCGATTTTAATTATAAATTTTGGTTTATTACATATTTATGATATAAAATAAAGTGCTGTGTGATCGGAACAAGTTTGTGTGTATGTTTGGTTTGCCAAAAGGCGTAAATTTGCGTGAAAAGTGGGTGCACGTTTGTGGCCAGAACGTTGGCATTGAAAAATCGACCCGTGATATGCGATTGTAAAACACTTTCAATCATGAAAACCATATTTTATGAACTTTTTTTGCTAATTGTCATCAAGTTTCACTTTGTATATTTTATAATAAATACCAATTTAATCGCACTCAATCACCGCGCCTTTTTCGTTTTCTTTGTTTGTTTTCATTCTTAGGCAGATGTCAAAAACACTCAGAAATATACTTTTTTCTGCTTCTTTGATTAGGTGATCTTGTATTTTTGGTTCATGGTATCGATGGAACAAATACAACAATTACTTGTACTTTGTTTTTGCTTTTAGCGGGCCATTGTCAAATTTCAGCTATTTTTCCCCGAATGAAAAAGAGCGACAGAAAATGCAAACACTCTCACGTTTTCACTCACTCACTAACGAAATTCAAAATTTTGACAATCAAACGCTACTCACAGCTGATGAAACAAACGCCTTGGTTCAGCCCTTAAGTTCTTTGTCTAATGCAAACGCGCCGTTATAGATTTACGTTATTAGTCAGTAATTCCATAAAATTTGAAAAACAAAATCGTAACTGTGGCAATATTGTATACGAAAGTTTTTAAAAAATATGGTGAAAAAGAAGAAGCTTAAAAAAGTGTGGTAAAAAAATTTTTGCCCTCGGAGTGTACGTACGTCTAAAACGCTTGAAGCATGCCTTCCGTCTATCACAACATGATCGATTTGGTTTCTCCTTTTTCGATCTGGAGACAGCCATGTAGCTCGGTGGATGTTCTTATGCTGGAACCTAGTACTACATATTACCATGTTTCGGGCCCCGGCAAAGTCGATCAGCCTCAGTCCGTTATCGGATGTTTCGTCGTGGAGGCTGAATTTTCCGACAGTGGCGCCAAAGATCCCTTCCTTGCCCCCCTTGGCATTAAAATCGCCAAGCACGATTTTGACATCGTGTCGGGGGCAGCGCTCATATGTACGTTCCAAGCGCTCATAGAAGAGATCCTTGGACGCCTCATCTTTCTCTTCCGTCGGGGCATGGGCGCAGATGAGCGAGATGTTGAAGAATCTAGCTTTGGTGCGGATTGTGTCTAGACGTTCGTCCACCGGATTACGCACAAGAATCACTTCTGGCCACTCCCAGGTGAATGGCAGTCAGAAGTTGTCCACTACTGCGCACGGAACCATCCTCCGGCAGCACCTGTGGTAAAACCAAAGAGGCGTTGGCAGCATACAAGGCAAATGGCCAGCCAGTTCTAAATTATACAGCGCCTGTTTGATGGCCACGACTAGCTGGACGAAGCTACAGACTTGCCAAATGGCCGGACTCGTGACAACGACAAGATGCCTTCTGATCTCGCCGGAAAACCATAGATAGGATCAAATGCTTCCAGTAAAGAGGCACAATCCCTGAACAGACACATGCTCGAGGCGAATCCTCCATTCTGACACGTCGGAACGCATCTCTATGGATTGAAGGACGAGGTCCAACGTAACGTCCAACAAATAATGGATCTGCCGACTGTGTAGTCTGGAAATCAGCGGCATTCACTGGGAGACTGTTATGACCTACATAGGCTCCCGTCCTGTGAATGCCGTCATAAGAGCACAATTAGCAGCTGTGGTCGATAGCGAACTTAAATTGCCGTGAAAAACACGCGCAACTGCGCCCAATCAACGCAACTAAAATAAAACCTCTCGACTTCAACGAGCTTCAGCTTCCAATTGAGCTCCACATTACTCTGGTCCAAGGTCCAATTGAGCTCCGCATTACGGTCTGGATACTGTAGCCGTCTGAATTCCAATCTATCCAGACTCGACCCCGACATACTAAAGATTCCCCGCATGACAAGAACCACCTCTTCACTTACCCTCTCAAGGCAACTCTGCTAACACCGCTCTCCCTCTGGTCCAACCCCCGTCGAATTGGTACGTTTCCTGCACAATGCTAACTGCCTGAGGGCACTTCAATTATCTCCTACGCCGATGACTGTTTTTTCATGGGAACGATAATTTGTGCAATCGCATTAACGACTTATTTGGGGAACTGTCTAGGTTCTTATACGCTACGCACAAGCCCACTGGACGATCGGTGTCTGTGTATGTAACTACGCCGTCCCGATGTGGCCGGCCCGCGGTCACTAGCGATACGAAGCGAGCAAACCTACCGCCACTTTGTATCTCCTCACCTCAATTACAATCTTACCGACAGAGCCCATCCGCTACAAAGTCTGAGAAATTTTTAAAAGGTATTCCCAATAATGAATTGTTGGTACATCACCTCCATTTTTAGTGCACGATGGGTTCCTTCCATTCTTGTAATTTCGGTCGATTTTTTCTTGAAAACTCTCTGTACAGTAAGTAAAATTCGAAGTGCAGGTAAAGCCAACAAGCTAACTCCATGCTGAGATTCTGTTGGTTATATGTTCTTTTGTGGGGCTCTGTTTTCCCGCTCTGTAGAGCTCCTCTCTTATGTGTGTCATGCTATCCTGCGAGTAATACTTAGTATTATAGTGGGATATTTATCACACTTCAGCCTATCTCGGCTTACTGCGTTCCAGGGTAAAATTTATGCTGCCAGCGGTCCAGCTTCCTTAGGAGCTTTAACCTTCGCGTAGGTCTCGAGTTGCTAAACTAACCTCATCTAATGACCAAGGGTGCCTCTTTGAGAGTCGCACCTTATTCGGGACCCGGTAGTTAAAAAGTTCTGCGAAATTCTCTAAAATCTTTGTATGTGCATATACCATCAAGGGAGATCTATGAGTAGAGGAGCGACTGCTTAGGAAAGCCCATTGGAAGAACTCACACGGGCTACGGCAGGCCCGTATAGTAAGTAGGACTGGGACTATTCTTGTATTCGGATATCCGGTCGAATATTTGTTTATATATGTAGACAAATCCGAATATCAGAATGACCGGTTCTATTTTGTTACCCGGATATCCGGTTTATACTCGGTTAATATCCGTTAATTTAGCTATGTGGTTAATATCCGTTCATTTTATTGATATTACACGGATATCCGCATATTCGAATATTTGAATTAGATATGTATTCGGACTTTTAATCAGACATTCGAATATCCGGATATACAAAAACTAAGCTTTAAATATGACGGCAATTCCACAACCTCCAGAGAATCCTACATCGCAAATGTTGATTAGCTATCCTTCCTAGCCTGACAGTAGTTAAAATGAATGGACCTGGTTTTAAACTTTTTTAATACTAAAATATTCATTGAACTTGCATTGAACGCAACATAAAAAGGCTGCGAGATTAAAAAAAAAACCTTTTACTGACAGCTGAAATGCATCGCCTTGCAGCCATTTGAAAACTTTATTAAATTTTAGGAAACAAGTACGTAGTAACTGAAATAACGATTATGATTTTTCAACCGTTTTAACTAAAATTACCGTTAACTGCGCTAGCGCCAATCGCTTTGGGATTTTTCCTCAATGTAAGAATGTGAGATAGCACTCACCATACAAGGAATGGGATATTATATGGTACCAAATATCGGTTGGGACCAAATGCAACAGGGTGAAACCAGTGTTTATCACACTATACTTCCGGTAGTGCATTCCAGTGACGTCCGGTAGTGCATTCCAGTGGAAGTTTTGTGGTCTATCCCTGTTCTGACATTCATTGTTCTGTTTATCGCTTTTTTGTTTTGCTGTGACATTTGGTACCAACTGCCAACTGGTGGTGACGAATTCCGCTTGACATTTTTCCAATATACATAATTGTGCGTATACACACGTATAAAAGCGCGTTGCGTCGCATAATTTTTGTGAATTTTACGCTCGTTTAACAACCGCACCGGAACAAGCGCGTCTATGGCAGAGGCGGCAAGTGGCACACAGTCCACCACCGGTCCCATTGGTGGAAACAATGGTGCAGTTCCGGCTGCAAATAACACGGCTGTGGCAGGGGTCCATGGCAATGCCAATAGCAGTGCAGTATCGTCTGCTGCAAATGCGGCCTCGAATCCAAATGCGGAAGTCATACGCGGACAAATGTTTGAAGTTGGACCACGCTACAGGGACTTGACTTACATTGGCGAAGGTGCCTATGGTATGGTGGTGTAAGTATTACAGCGGGTAACATCTGCCTCGGAACAACTTTCATTATACATATGTATATATATACTCATATTGTGATCCCTGCGAAGGCACAGGGTGTGGCTAATGTAAAGTCGAAAAATGGCAAAATTTATGTCGTACGTACTCAACAGGCCCAAGCCAGCTATAGTATCATCATAAATTTGCAATAAATACTTTCTTTATCTTCTAGAAGTAATATGTATGACTATTTTCGTTTTTATTTAGATCGGCGCTGGATACATTAACAAATACTAAAGTTGCTATAAAGAAAATTTCGCCTTTCGAACATCAAACCTATTGTCAGCGCACGTTGAGAGAAATCAAAATTTTAACCCGCTTTAAACATGAAAATGTGAGTAAGCAACTCATGACGACCACTTCTTCCCACCATTATGACAAACCCCCTAGTTGGTTTATTTGTAAAGTGATTACTAATCATTTGGTTGCGTATGTTTTGTTTTTATTCCCTCTTTGTAGATAATTGATATTCGAGATATATTGCGAGTAGATAGCATAGAACAGATGAGGGATGTATATATTGTACAGTGTTTAATGGAGACTGATCTTTACAAACTACTTAAAACTCAGGTATGATTATTTAACAAATTTATGTACTTTAAACATATGTGCATACATAAGTGTCCTTAAAATTCCCTTTGCTAATAAATACTTTGTACCCGTTCTTATTTTGCAGAGGCTTAGCAATGATCACATTTGTTATTTCCTTTATCAAATTTTGCGTGGTTTAAAGTACATTCATTCGGCGAATGTATTACATCGGGATTTGAAGCCAAGCAATCTTTTGCTAAATACCACTTGTGATCTTAAGGTGAGTTATGTAAAGAATGTTAGTCATTTGTCAATATAAATTTGATACGATTTACAAATATTTCTCAAAAAATCGTTCAAATCGAATGCACCGGTTAATGAAAAAGAAATATTAATTCTAAAAATGTAGAACTTAACCTTTTTTATTCTAGATATGCGATTTTGGTTTGGCGCGCGTAGCTGATCCGGATCACGATCACACCGGCTTCTTGACAGAATATGTTGCTACGCGATGGTATCGAGCTCCCGAAATAATGCTTAACTCCAAGGGCTATACAAAATCGATCGATATTTGGTCCGTCGGTTGCATACTGGCCGAAATGCTGAGCAATCGTCCTATATTTCCAGGCAAACACTATCTGGATCAATTGAATCATATTTTGGGGGTATTAGGGTCGCCTTCAAAGGAAGATTTAGAATGCATCATAAATGAAAAGGTAACTAGAAATATTTTTAAATGTGGCCTTTCTCGGTTATTGATGTTACGGTCACTTGGCTCTTCCTATAATTAGGTAATCTTTCAGTCGTTTTCGTCCAGCTCAACTCGCGGTAGGCTTATGAATATTGTCGTTAGGAAAATTTATCTTAAATTGGTTGCTGGAGGTTGTATCCACACTCATGGTACCAATTGGGCCCGTGCTTATTTCACACAGGATCTACACATTCATTTTGTCGTATTGCAATTATCTAGGCTATTGGGCCTTGAATATAAATAAGCAATTGCTTTTTCTTAAAATTTCAGACCATATACTTAAATTTATTTGAACAATTCGAATAAAAGGTTGAAATTATAAGAAAACGTATTTATTTATTTTTTATTCATAAGGCCTATAATTTCTTCAAAGAATTTCTACTTTCGAAGTTAACCTAGGCACCTAGTAGTTTGTTATTTCTGACAGTCGGATTATATCAAGAATTAAATAGTAATTCGTAATTGTTGTTACAGCATACATATTCCCCAATGAATTTTTGAGGAGTGTTGCTGGAGTGACAGACCTTGTCCAGATATCAATCTGGGTCGTTCCGGTTACGTAGACCCGACTGTCGTGGGAAGGAGTTCGTAGTCGTACAGCACTGATAATTAGTTGCGTTTGTTTACTAATTTCCAGTAAAATCCAGTAAAAGTTTTTACGAATTTTCATGTTTTGCCGTTTTGTACGCAAAAACTTACAAAGTAGGGGAAATTGAAAGAGCGAAAAATGACGGATGAAGTTGCAAGTTTTTACTGGATTTTACTGGATAAATTTTTACTTGTAAGAATTTGCGAGTTTGGAAAACAGCTGATCGCATGTTGCTGGATAAAATTTAAACTAATAAGGAAACTGTTTGTGGGTTTTTATTGTGGAATGAATGGTTTTTATTGTGGTAGGAAACTTGCAAATTATTACTGGAATAGCGTTCGTGTACTTTTTCTTTCAATCTTTTCTATGAGAGCGAATTCTTAGAAATAAAGTTACTGAAGAGTTGCTGGCAAGTTACTGGATAATTTGTAAACAAACACAACTATTGTTTAGTTATAGTACATATATAGTTTAAGAAATCTGCCAATTCAATAAATTAATAAAATGATTTATTTTTAGGCTCGTAATTACTTGGAATCGCTGCCATTCAAGCCAAAAGTACCATGGGCACGGCTATTTCCGAATGCCGATCCACTTGCCTTGGACTTGTTGGGTAAAATGTTAACATTCAATCCGCACAATCGAATACCCGTTGAGCAGGCATTGGCACATCCATATCTAGAGCAGTATTATGATCCCGCCGATGAGGTACGTTCCAAACATATTATCTCTTAAATAATATTCCAAATAACATATTTGAGTTATATTTGTTTGTATAGCCTGTTGCGGAGGTGCCTTTTAGCATCAGCATGGAACTGGACGATCTTCCAAGAGAAACCTTAAAAACACTAATTTTTGAGGAAACACTTAAATTTAAGGAACGACAGCCAGATCAAGCGGTATAAATATTTCTATGTGTGCATCATTTTAATTGGCGCTTAATGCACATGGCATTTAAGTTAAAACACTACAAAAACAAAGTCATCAACAACACTTGCTGGGCCAAAATCTTTAGTGCACTCAGTCAGGCAGTCAGTTAGTCAGTCAATCAATCAAACAAACAAAACAAAAAAAGAAAAGCATTCAAATTAACTAACTCAAGCACGTTGCCGTTAATTTTTGGCGCATACATTTCATTGTGATTCTCGTTACATAAACATATGCATACATTTAAATTGCACTTTTCATCTTCGTCGTCGTCGTGGTCGTCATGTTTAATTATTTTCTTAACTACTAAGATAAATCTAGTATTTTAAATGTTTTCCTGTGTTGTAAACATTGTTCTTACTTACAACAACTATGAAACTTTAGCAAAAAAGAAATATGAAGAAAAAAAAACATGCATTATTAGATACAAAAGTACGTAAATTTTATATCAAAAAATTCCATTTACCATTTAAAAACTTGTTTCTTTATTAGCAATTTCTATACGTTAATACAAATATATGTATAAAAATAAAAACAACTCAAAAACAAATTGAACGTATCAATCGAACAGTCTTGTCTGTTTCATCGGTCGCAGTAGAAAAATAACAATACAAAAAAAAAAGATTGCAACAAAAAAATTAAAGAATAAACTGGGAATAATATGAAATTAGCCAAAAAAACAACAAATGCAAATTAAATAGCAAAATGCAACGCAAAGAGAAGAAATGGGAAGTTTGCAACAAACGCGCCGGAAACAGTCAGAAGTTGAATAACTTAAGCGGAAATGTATGTCGTGTAGTAGAATTTACGTATGTATTTAAAAAATTTTCGCTATTTGTGCACATATTTATATTTTAGAGTTTACAAACATAAAGAAAACATGTTGAAGAATATAAATAATAAATTTGAAATGAAAATGGAAAATGTATAACCAAGAAAGGAAAATAATTAAAAAGTAAAATCATATTAGTAAACTACAAGCATTAGGGCAGTATAAAGTAAAGTTACATAGAAAGCAAGCAAGCAAGTAAATAAAAAATATACACGCGAAGATATAAAAATGAAGATTGCTTTTAGTTAGAAGTGCATAATGTATATAAATATGTATGTAACTGCGGTCGTTAATGTCCATTAACGTCACTTGATGTCGGTGGATATGTAACTGTGAACTTTTGACAAAACAACTTATATAAATATTTGGCCTTTACTGTTTTTGCAACAACAAAATATCTTTGGCTTTCTAAATGGTGGTTGAAGAGCAACTAACTAAATCGTTATATTAAATCAAATCCAGCTATTCATTGGCCGACAACTCGAATTATATATATAAACATATGTTTTCATACATATATAAGTGGTTTTGTCGAAGTCTTAAATATGAAGTGGGCGAAGTAAAGACATGTACATATATATAAAGATGTACGTATGTACATACATATGTATGATAAATTATATGCAATGATTGGCTGCGGAAATAAATGTTTCGTTATTCATATGTATTTGAATTTGAAGCTTGGTTTTAAAAACTCTAATTGTAATATCATTTTAAGAATATATGTATGAGCTTTTTTTTCTCAATTTTAAAGTATTTATAATAACTCAGCTTTTGTAAAACGTAAAAAAAAAATTAGGCCGATTTTATATTTTCTAACTAGAAAACTATAGTTATACCCGTTTTTGTATTAATTGTATTGAATCTGTAGCATGCGCAAGCAGTTATATTTTCGGATCTGATTTTTGAGTTGTCCATCTTGTGAAGATGGTGTGCGATAACGTTGAAGCGACCAAGTCATGCTGCCCCGGTGTAGCCTAGAAATTTCAAAGCATGCAATGATAAAACATCTAATTCTGCTAAATATCTACTTAATTATTACATTTATAGTGAATTAACCATATTTTAGTAGAGGACAAATGTCGATATGGTAAAATATTACTTGGGGTGTTTGCCCACATAGGAAAAATATTCTCCAATTGAAGATATCATTTTTTCTATAAAGCCTGTTGGCATTTACTTGCGCTTACATTTTGATCTATCCAAGCCCAGTTCTGCCAACATGATGAAAGGCAAAACATGTAGCGGTTTTTGGTACTTTTTTTGCGCAGTTTAGTACTTGGAGACGTTTTTAACCATAACTAGAAGTACCCAAAATGGCTGTTGGTGGGACCATGAATAGTAAGAGAATACTCTTAAGTGCATTTCAGGGTACATACGTATGTAAAATAGGCTCACATACATACAGCATACATGTTTTTCCAAAGATGTATTGGGAATCCGGTGACAGTGACGTGTACCCGCCTGTTATTAAAACTGATTAAAAAACGCAGCGCACCTCAAATACAATTTGCTACCGATTGGAAGTGCCTGTTTGTATGCTTCTATTTTTTAATTTCATAATAATTATTGCATTAATCAGTCCGCATTTAAGGCCGGCTGCCTACCTTCCGCTACGATCAAGTGACGTTTTTTGCACATTGCCAATTATACACACATACATATACTAATAGTTTGAGTTTATGTATATGTAATTATGTATGTAGTGTCTACATTTACATTCAACAAAGGAAAACAAGGAAATTCGAGTTACCAATTATGTACGATAAAAAAGGCGCTTTTGCAATTTGAATGTTTCTTAAATGCATACATATGTACGTACATTTTTTCATTAATTATTCTATAATTGTACTGTTAATTGTATTTTAGACGTGTATTATACTAACTTCGGAATACATGAATGCGAATACATATGTACATATAAAGAAGTGTGCATGTTAGTTTATTATTTTGTAAGAAGTTATTGGAAAAGGTCATACCTGCCTGAGGTTCTGTAATTCACTTCCGAGTGAATTTCAATCAAATTCGCTTTGAATTCAAATTTGCAAGGGTTGAAATACACTCGGAAGTAAATTGCAGAACCTGCCTGATAATTAGATTTCAAAGGATAAGAAACACAGAAACACAGCTCTCATGCAAACAGACAGTTGCATATACTTACATACATACATATAATCGTTTGCATTGCGCTAGCATAATTAAAGAAAAAGCTTGTATTTGATCAAGTATGTACCTAAATTATTGTGCGGTGCGCTCTGCAAACAGTTATCTACGCACGCATTACTTATGCCGGATTGCTAAAGTGCCGTGCTAAAATATCACAGTTCGTCTGCGTATGCGCGGGTGCCCGCCCGCCTGAGTTTGGCCGCCATATAAACATATGTATGTATGTATATGGATGTACATACATATATATATACATCGCAGGTACATACAGCTGTATTCTTGTATATGATATCAAATGAGCCAATTTAAAAGTTATTTACATACATATATATATCCATAGTTAATTTAAAATTTAAACTTTAAACAAAAAAAAATTATATCATGTTTTATGTAACGCTGTAGCCCTTACTCATTTAAATTAATACATGAAAGTAAAAAAAAATGCATACATACATACATATGTATATACACTTGGTGAACGTGTTCGCGTAGATGAGCATTTGAGCATGCATAATTCATGTACATATGTACATTAGACCGTACCAAAAAGAAAAGTCCCCTTCTATCCCTGACTCGGAAAGTATTTTTGCATGGTAGTTAGAAAAAAGTGTTTTTTGGTCGTACGCAGGGGTTGCATTTTTATATTTGTCGTCATATCTTTGACATTTACAGTCGGATCGTAAAAAAGACAATTTTTTTGTTCCAAAGTTCATTGTCCTCAAGTACTCTGTTCTAGTACTTACCCACGAGATCTCAGTTACTATCACCCTAACATACCACCCCAATGTCAGAAATTTAAAGCTCTCCAAAAATTATTAAACTTTTGCTAAGAATTTTTTTTTGATTTCTCTAGCAGAACTATTTAAGAAAGGAAATTTGTATTGCCGAATTTAGGTGCCACAAAAAAAACGTAAAAAGGCGACCCATTGGTTCGGCCAAAAAAAAATTTGTTCGAAACTGCTTTCCAAAAATATTTTAGACTCGAGGGTGTACGGCGAACTTTTACAAACGTACATACATATGATTAGCGTACATCACTCTCCTTACAAAAAAAATCGGTTTCCATCGGTATTATAAACTGGCAGTTCCACTTCGCAGCACCTGGGTTCAAGCCCTGGTCAAAGTAACATCGCAAAAAAAAAATTAGAAAAAAACTTTTTTCTTAACTAAGGTCGCCCCTCAGCAGGCAATGGCAAACCTCAGAGTGTATTTCTCCCATTAAAAACAGCTTCTCATAAAATACAATCGCCGTTCGGAGTCGGCGTAAAACTGTAGATCCCTCCTCTTTGTGTGACAACATCAAGGCGCACGCCACAAATCGGATGAGAAGCTCGGCCAAACACTAACATATGTGTAAGCGCCAATCTATTATTATTATTATTATTATAAAGTCTATTGCAAAATATATCCGAAAAACATTTTGATTTTCGTAAGCTGGACCGATTTGGAAAAACCTCGAAAAATCTAGGTTTTTCTTAAATAAAGTTATGTAGTTTTTTCTATAAAAATTACCTCAGAAGTTAGAAGAGTTTAAGCTTAGAAGGTCGCATAAAAG
Organism: Rhagoletis pomonella; assembly: GCF_013731165.1. NCBI lineage: Eukaryota > Metazoa > Arthropoda > Insecta > Diptera > Tephritidae > Rhagoletis > Rhagoletis pomonella. Next base: position 71,266,287 of record NW_023458557.1, read on the forward strand.
TGTTTAAAAATTTTATAAACGGAATCATAATAATGAGAATTTACAAATCGGCCCATCTCACGTAAATCTTACTAGTTTTGTGAAATATGTATGTTGGCGAAAGTCTGAAAATATAATAAATTTTGTAATTCTGGTGGAAGAACCACCAACTTTTTTTGGTGAGACACCCTAATCTACTACATATATATGTATTTTTGCTTTGGATTATGTAACACCCTTATCATGAATTTTCATTACGTGTAAACTCGTTCACATCTCGCTTTGTAGTTCACCTATCGTTACGGTGACCACATATATATTTTGAAAATGCAGGACAATTTTTCAAAAAATTTACCTACATATAATTGCGTAGTATAAAAATAACAAAAATATACTACATATATATATTCCTCGTCATTTGAATAGCGCACCCTTTTGATTTTCTTTCTTACAAAGTATGCTTGACAAAATTTTTACATGGAAGAAAATTGCGCAGCACTGTTTTTTTTTTAATTTTCAAAAATTTTTAAAATCGGATTAAGACGTAGAATATGCTATATTTTTATAAAAAATTAATAAATATTAAATAACCAAAAGGAAAGCTGTAACTAGTAAGTATTAAAAGGGTGCGCTATTCAAATAACGAGGAGTGTATATTTCTTAATTATTATTCCAATTTTAAACTTTAAACATAAATCACATTTGCTTCATTGGTATTAATCTTTTTGTATTGAATTTTACAAAATTATAAAAAGGCATTTGTAAATACATATTACATATTACTTTACACGAAATATGAACCTTTGTAAAGCAAATTTTTTAATGCAAACTTTGTGTCGTTGAACACGAACAAAATACCCATGGTTTCAATGAAGTGTTTTCAAGATTTGCTCGAAAAACGAATTTTTAGTATTTTTTTCAGTTCATCGTCAATATCACATGAAACGATCTACAGCTCGAAAAGTATTGATGGGCCCTTGCAAAAGTATATAATTTGTGCAGATTGTGTTCCGTAACATCTACATTTCTCATCATGGAAATTTCACTTTTTTCGATTTCGGTCGCTTGTAACTAATAATTTTCATCAAAATCGGCAAAGTAATATATTTTTGTAAGAGGACTGTGGGTCGCTTATGTTGATTGGATAATTTTTCATGAGATATTGACGAATAGCTCCAAAATGTACCAAAAACACGTTTTTCGAAAGATTTACGAACACGCTTGTTTGAAAAGAAAATTGGCTTAGAAAACATTTTTTTTTTCTTAAGCGATTACCACAAAATTTGTAGAACAGTGTTGTTGATATATTTGATGCTGGTCTTCATTTTCTCGTCATCCATTGCCCAAAACCGTACAAAATTTAGAACGCATTGACTGGTTGAACCTTCAAAACCAGCTTACCCATATTTAGTTATCAATTAGTTATCGACGCTGATTTTATTTCGACTAGGAAAAGTTAATTTTAAAATATCGAAGAAAATGCGGTACAAAGGCAGGACACTTGAAAGAAAAAATCAGTACATTTTGGGGGTTTTCTGTTTTGAAAAACTACGCAGGACAGACCTTTAAATAACAGTACGGTCCTGCAAAAAAACAGAACGGATGGTCACCGTACCTATCGCGTGTTGAATATTCACCAAGCGAAGTAGTTCACTTCGAATCATGTTCACACTATCGTATAACGTATTCACCTGTGAAATAATTTACACCCGCACATATAAAATCGCAAATCAATATCTAAATTTTCCGGTGAAATTTTTTACCAAATATTCATGATAAGCCAGTATATATCGTTGATGATATGTAGAAAGGCCTTGACTAACACAGTTTGCTTTTGTTTTCTGGAGAGACCAAAAATGTTATATAATTGAAATAATAAAATTTTTATTGAAAATTATTGATGGAATTTATGTTAAATATCAATACCTAACGTAATTTAAAACCATTTGATTTTTTTTTTTTATCAATTATGCAGAATTTCTGTCAGTTAAGCTTGCTATACAGTTCAATGCGAGCGTGAGCGTGAACGTTCGCAAACTTGTCTTCAAAACTTGTCGTTCACATGCGAATGCTTTGCGTACGCACACAGTTGAGTGGGAGCTTTGAAAAAAAGTTGCATATTATGCATTTTAAATTAGTTTTTATTCTATAATTCTGAAAGATATTTTAATTCTCTACCGTTTGATGTATCAACTATCAAGTTAAGTAATAACGAAAATATTGGTCAAAATAAAAAGCTCACGCTCACGCTCGCATTGAGCTGTATAGCAGGCTTTAGGTTTTTGTGAATGCGAAGTTATGAAATAAATATTTCAGTTAAGGCTTTTTTAATTAATGTAAAATCTAATATATTTTGTTTCCATATCAAAGCAAGTTAGTGGTTACTTTGAGTTACAAGTATATAATATTTGTATAACTGCCAGATAAAATTAATAAGACCGCAAACGTATTGCTTCTTCTGGTCCCACAACATCTCCGCCATAAGTTTAAAATTTATTTTCGAACAGAAAGATTTTACGGCAATTTTTTTAGACAAAAAATTACTATGAACATGATCTCATCAATCTGGATGGCCTTTGACAGAAAGCATTCCTGTCGTTTGTCTTAGATATGCCAGTACACTTACGGTGACCATATTAACCAACGTGAAATAAAGAACAATTTTTTTCAAAATAATTTTGGAATACGTACATATGTACAAATATTACCGATTAAATAAAAACCCTTAAGTGGAGTGCGATGGTTTTCATTATATTTTATAAGGCAAATTTTTATTTTTTCATATTCTCTGTTTACAAATTGACCTCTGCAAAATCCAAAGCCCATTTAAAGGGCGGTTTAAGAAATAAGGACAAGTCGCGTCCTTTATTGTGACAAAAATTATAAAGTACAGGGGGCTAAAATAAAGGACAGTTCTTTAAAATAAAGAACGGATGGTCACCGTAAGTATACTCCTTACCATTCATCCTATTTTTTGTATTTGTAGCCCGTCGCTGCTCTATTTTTGCACTATTTATTGCGTTTTATTTATTTATTTGATATTTTTTACACGAAATTACCAACACGCTATAATTCAACATAGTCATGAATTTTAGCTGCAGTGGAATTCTGACAATCGCTACGCTAAATTTTCGTCGCTAGAATTCCAAAAGCAGTAGGGCCTAAAAGTATACAACATGGAAGAGTAACACATGCGATGCGTAATCACCCAAATCTGGCAGTGCGGCGGGCATACAACTAGTTATTGCATGTTGTTAGGAGCATCTGCTATTCCCTTGGAGATTTTTGGCGATAAAAAAAAAAATTTGGAAACGGCTGCTGGTCTCGGAATTATTTACAAATCGTCGCCTGGGTAAAAGATTGTCGTATGTTAATTTCGCCAGGTTGTGGGAAATCGATTGAAGTTTGGAATGCAATTTCTCAAAAACACGAGTATAGAATTTCTCCAAAGTCTCTGAAAATGTTACTAGTTCGCTAAATTCTTAAACTATTTAATTTTTGATGTTTATTGGTAATTAGTTTTGAGTTTATCAAGGATTTTATTTAGTAAAATTTTGTCGTAAGCGGCATTTGTCCACAATTTGGCAGCCACATTGTATAAAATACGACAAAATGCGATCAAAATGTTTACTAAAGTAACGACACTTTATACTCAATATCTCGAAAACTAAAGGAGATATCCAAAAATGGAGAACGCCATTTTTAAGATATTGATTAGTTTAATATGCCTGCATTTTTACTAATTTATCGAAATTTTTTTTGTCAATATCTCGGAAACTAAATTAGATATCTAAAAACAGATAACACCAATCGAAAGACCTTATTTCAAAATATATAACTGCATCTATAACTAAAAATCGTCAAAATTGCGTTTACGACAATCTTTTACCCAGACGACGAAATGCAAATCCTCCTATACTTTTCATTTGTTCAATTAGGGCTTTTTAAAAAGCGGCATAAGTTCGCTAATTTTCTAGTTACGGTTCTATTTTTTTTGGGGATGGAAAAAACCTAATTTCGAAAAAAGTGTCAGTTGGGGCTAGGATTGCCAACATTTTCTAAGATATAGTACTTTTTCAAAGAAATTTAAAAAATATAGTACACTTCGAATGTATTTGGGCAAATCTAAAAAACAGGAACCTTGGTGTTGGAACTATATCAAGCTGGTTGCTTTTGGATATAATTCATTGGCGTATACTTGAAGCCTCAAAAAAAAAAAATTGGATCAATTTGCTGCATAAATTTTGAAACACCTGTTTATCACGTTAGTTTCTGGAGCATTTAATTTTAAGAACTTTTTAAGTATGTATTGTATTCTACAAACAATTACGAATAATTTGATACCTTAGCAAGAGGTCTGAGATCTTGAGCGTGATTTTTATTCCAAAAGGCACATTTGGAAAATACATCGAAACGATCTAAATATCTTTATAACTACTAGTCCTTATAATGTTGCATATACCTGTAAAATGCTTCAAAAAATGTTCTCTAGAAGTGTGTAAAAACTCCGATTTCTTGTAGTCAGAATATTTCGAGCGTGGTATCAAATCAATTTTTTTTTTTGACAAAGGTTCTGATAGTTGCTCTTACTTAATTGGAGCCTTCTAAATTCAATGGGGTTCCCAGTTTTGCCCCATTGCCGCCACTTTTGAAGATAGCGGAACTTGAAACTTTGCTTAAATTTGAACTATTTTATAAAAAAAACTCCCTCAGTTTTGAAGATATTTTACTAAAATTTTGCACACGCTTGAATTTTAATATTTTCTTCACTATCTCATAAAATCATCGAAATTGGTTCACTCTAAAATCTAGCTCCCATACAACTGATTTTCCAGAGACGTTGTTTTGCGTTATAACTCCTCCAATTAAACAGGTAAAAATTTAACATATAGCTCGCATACAATTTATTATTCAGATATGAAGTTAGAGTTGTAGGAGCTATACGTTTCGATAGTTTTAAGGAATAATTAAGGTAATATTAAAAAACTGTTATGTGCAAAATTTTAGTAAAACAACTTCAAAACTGAAGGAGTTATTTATAAAATAGTTAAAATTTAATCAATTTTTCAAATACCTTGAAGACCGGAGCCAATCTGGTAAAACGGGGGATGCCATTGAATTTATAACGTCCCAATTAAGCGAGTTCAAGTTTCAAAATCGTGGCTCAAAATTTACAACTTGAACAACGTAATTTGAACCCAGCTTATTCTTTTGTTTTCTATTTCATGTTTATTCCTCGTCTAACTTTTAAAGCACTTATTGAAAATGAATTACACTTATATTAATCGATTTATTAAGAGAATATGAATAAAATGACATATAAAACATAGGTGCGCCGACCAGAAAAATAATACAGTACTATATATTATAGTACGGTTGGCAACCCTAGTTAGGGTCTTCCTACATTTCATCAACGAAATGTGTGCGGTTTTTACCGCAAACCGTACCGTTACCGTTTACAAACATGCATATAAAAAAGTGCTCTATTAAATTAAAATTATAAATTATCTAAACTTTTTTATTATAATTGTCTGCTTACAGTTTCTAGTTTTACACATTATAATAATAATTATTGATCTTAAATATTTACTATATATCTTTTGTATGTAAGTTTTTGATTATTAATCATTAAAAACAAAGAAAAAAGAGAAAACGTTAAGAAGGTTTCCTTTGATTTTCTTAAGTTTTGGTAGTTTTCGTGATAGATTCTCTGATACGATACTCCCAGATTTTAGGATGGTTGACCGATGCGTTGTTATCATGGCGCCTGATCTTCTTAGTTCAGGTGGTAAAGCGAAGCTCACAAAGTTAATTCCAGCTAGCGGCAGAGAGAGTTTTTGTCAGGCAGAGTACGCCCGCTTGAGGAACCCCTGGGGTCGAATCATAACAGTCGTGAACGAGCACCTCGTCACGTAAAAATGCATCTTTCGGATTATAACAGTTTTAACGATTTAATTCTATGGGGCTTAGACTTGGCGTTACGGATTCAGCTGATTGGCGTGGAAGCGACGAGTCCTTGGCAAAGCGTCGCGCGATTCAACGAATACCTGAAACTAGGACCGCCAGATGGTAGACGTTGGTTCAGACTATCGCTTATCTCTATGGTGATGGCGTTCAATGCTGTTGTGGTGTTATGCATTTTCCGAAATCCATGATGCTGTTAGGCTAGTTTGAGGCGCTTCGTCAGGCTGGGGAGAAGTAACGCTTTCATAGGTTTTCTATTAGGAATAGGAGACAGATGGGTCTTTAAGAGTATCTTGCGTCCTTCTTCTTCCCTTTATTAAGAAGGCAAATTATGCTTACTATTTTTTACAGCTCGTGGATGATCGGGATGGACAGTGTTAAGTTTATACTCAACTCCCGCAGTCCCTCTTACAGTATTGTCAGTGTTAATGCTGGTTCACAGATAAACGAGGTCCTATAAAGTCTTTTAACAGTGGCGAAATGGTTAGGTTAGGAAGGCGTGTGTGGAATACTCCATACTTTCACTCGGTAGACTTATGTGCTTGTCCATTTTCAGTGCCCTCTTTAAGCGAATGTCAGGAGGAGACACGTACCCATAATCGAGAGAGTACATTGAAGCCATTATTCTACTGAACACATTACTGTCCCTAATGAAGTTGAGGAGATCCAAGTGCTTAAGGCACGTCGACACAGAAAGTGGTCAATCGGCTAATCCTCATCACAGCAACTTCTGCATAGATTACTTGTTGGTATTAGCCACCGTTGAAGTATTGGTGATATAGCACAGTGTCCTGTGATGACGCCGGTAAGGTCTCTTACTGCAAACCTATTGAGTTTTACTACTTCCGTCGTCTTTTTCCTACTGAGCCGCGGCCATAATAATCTCGCACAGTCTTCCCGTTTGTTCCACAAGTCACAAGGCATCAATTTTCCTAACGTGACCACTAAACGGAGCTATCCGTTTGTTCTATTGGCATCTCAGGCATATTCAGTTCAACATTGCTATGTCAGGGGACTAAGCATAGAAATATGTACGTTGATACGACTCAGTGACGCCAGAGTGGTGCGACATTCCCATTTCCCGATTTCAGAATTTTAGTTCCTAGTGGAGGATAGTGGTGTTATCTTCTTTCTATAGCATAGATATCTGCCTGGAAGACACTGCAGTCATTCGGAAGACGAAAGGACGGGTTGGTCTGCAGGTCCTTCGAGTAAAGACCGGCTCCGGTTTATTGTCCCATCTTTGATCCATCAGTGTAGATGGATAAACCTTTCTCAGCTACTGCCAGTCCTGTATGCCATTCTTCTTTAGTCGGGAACCTAATAGGTACCTTACTATTGGAACCCCAAGCAGGCGTAATGTAATCAGTGCTGGCTTCTATGTCAGCTTTGATTCCATTGGATATTACTTTTTCTTCTTCTTTTTTGGCGCTGTAACCGCCTAAGCGATTTTGGCCGAGTTCAGCAAAGCACGCCAGTGCCAACAAATGCCACATTAGCCTACCAAGTTCAAATAACTCAATTTATACTCAATTAAATACAACTTTACTCTTTTTTTACCTTCCTTTAATTAACTCGGGATGTAACTATGTAATATTGATGCGCCTAAAAGATGCAGCGATTTCTATTCTCAAGTTACATACCTGATGACAGTACGAATGGCAATTTTAATAGGGAGGTTCTAGTTTTTTAAACTATAAACTATAATTTTATTTAATTTAACCATTTTAGTTAGCGCGCCATTTTTTGACAGAAAGCGTAAAAATAAATTAATGCATCGCTAACTAAAATGTTTAATTTAATATAGAGTAAAGTTGTATTTAATTGGGTATAAATTGAGTTATTTGAACTTGGTAGGCTAATGTGGCATTCTACGGGTAAGAGGATCTGAGAAAGATACACAGTAATCGAAATTAGCTTTTCACCATGTATCACATATTGAAATTTAGTAATAAATACAAGAGTTACGAAGAAAATTGATTTTGGCCATTTTTTGGACTCGCCAGGGACGAAAGTTTTTATGAGCTTAAAATCCTCTCGAAATAACCTTTCAACCTAGGGGCGGAAGTGAGGGGAATATTTGCAAACATATTTTCGAGACCAAGTGTAATAACATATTTAAATTTTTAATTTTTAATCAAGGAAAACCCCTGTAACTGCAGTCTTCATATGCAGAGCCCCATTTTATTCTTTTCATTTCAGCAACACTATGTTAAGACAGCAAATGAACGAAATACGTTTTCCCCGACGCGCCCGCACTCCTGAAAATGACGTTTTTTTAAATTTTTCATATGATGTGACCATCAGAAGGGGCTGGCTGTAGATATTTCATCTATTTATAATATTAATAATGTCCTGTGATAAGGACAGCCCATCTGAAGTATGTTGAGTTATGGTTGCAACAATGCACTTTCAACATGGGCTGTTTGTACTCTAAGATCATCAGAATTGACAGGCAACCTTGAATTCATTTTATATGCACTGTAAATAGAATTCTGTCTAAATTTCAAGTGGTCTGAAGTATGTTGAGTAATCGGTTTCCATAGACATCTTTAATCGCTAAAAACGCATAATCAAGACCGCTGTTCAGCAGCCAGCCCTCCAGATCTCGATTTATATATTAACAAGCTAAGCTCACAAAAAATTTCAATCGATCTGAAGTATGATGAGTTTTTTGGTCATGAGCTCTCCGTCTATCATTGAATATTACTGCATTCCCGAAATTCGTTGCCTTCCACCTATTTGCCTCTCTGAACCTGAGAGCGCTCGTTGTGGACGTACATTGAATAAAAATATGCAGCGGTTGCAGGTGAAGTATCATGTTAAGCGCTTCCTGAGGAGCGCCACTCACTGTCCCCGCTATGCCAAGGCATGCGAGTCTTTGCACTTTTCCTGTTATTTTCCTGTTATTTCCTTTGTCTAGAGCCTTACTAAGGCCCGTTGGTTGCAATTGGTCTGATGACTGTGGTGTACATCCCCATTGCTTTGCAAAGGTCCTTTTGCACGCGTAATATGCGGCTAGAGTTTTCTTGGCTCTCCTCTAATTTCATGTTCCAATTTAACTTGGAGTCCAGAATTATTCCGATGTGCCTATGGTCGCGTTGATTATTCTGCTCTTGAGCATGGAGTCAATCCATGCCCTAGAGGGCGCACTATGGGCAAAATACGAGTTTTTTTTTATCGTAGATCTTCGGTTATAAAAGAGGTAAAAGAATGAATTTTTTTACGTGAAGACAAATGTTCATATAATATAGGAAAATTATAGAGAAGTTACATAAATAATAACTTAACCCTCAAAATACCGTTCAAAATGCCAGTTTTTTTAAATTTTGAATTTTGGCTCCCATTCTATAAGAAAACACTTTATTGAATACACCATTTCTGAAAGATTTCGCTTTATTTTATCTTATGACGCAATTTTTTGGCATTGGATGCTGTACTCGAGTCGCCAGATTGAAAAAGGTAAAGCTTTCTTTAAACTCTAATAACTCGTAAACTATCAGCTTTTACAAAAAAATGTATACGACAGAAATGGTTATACTGGTCGATATCTTTACGAAAGTGCAACATTTAACCCTTTAATGCAGAGTCTGTCATATATGAAACTCTTTTTAACCCTTTCAAGGCAAAGGCAAAATAGTTCTCTATATACTTTTGAACGTGCTTTTTCTCATGTTGACGTAAATAGTAATCGTAAAATGTTGTTGAAAATGTTTCCATAGTAAAATAAAAATTAAAAATAATAATTTCTTCAACTAAATCTCTTTTTTATTTTTTCCTCTTATGTTTGTATAAAATAATATCCGAAAACCATATGCAAACTTTATTTAACGCTTCTAAAACGTTAAGCCGTAAAGGGTTAATACTAAAGTAAACGAAAATATTGGGCCGTATTTTTTTTCATACCTTTCACTTAAGTTTATTTGAACAAATTTAATAAAAGGTCTGAAATTTTGCTTAGGTTTTATGCACACGGCCCATTATTTTTTGTCTTTGCCCTTTTGTTTTCAGAAATTAATTGCTCTAGCATTACGCGGGTTTCATTTTTTATTTAACTCATTAATAATTGTATGCGGTATGTCTATACATACATACATATACCCTTCCTTAAAGGGTTATGTGTTGCTTTTTCGTCAAGATATCGACCAGTATAACCACTTTTGTTATACAAATTTTTTTGTGAAAACTGATATTTTACGAGTTATTAGAGTTTAAAGGGAGCTTTTTAAATTACATTTTGAATGGTATTTTGAGGGTTAGGTTATTGTTGTTGTAACTTCTCTATAATTTTCCTATATTATATGATCATTTATCTTCACGATATAAAATTTCATTCCATTATCTCTTTTCTAAACGAAGATCAACGATTGTGAAAAAAACTCGCGTTTTGCCCATAATGGGGCGCTGAATGACATGCTCAGAGAGTGCCTTGTTTCTCGCTTCCGTTCGGACATTATAGAAGGCCCCTTCAATACACAGGAAGGCGGCAATGGTGTATTCATTAAATTCTAGCGAATTTTCAATAATGCCTACCACTTCGTGAAGCGCTCTTTCAAAAGCTCTGCGTTTGTGGTATGCGTGTTGAGCTGTGTCCATTATGTAGATGCAAAAACGTTCCCTTATGAGTGATTTATTTGCTCTGGTTTTGGGATGAATATGACCTATGGGGGCTCCATGCTTTCGGTAAAAATCCAATTCTAAGCATCTCGCAAAAATGCTTGACAAATGGGGCATCAGACTTTCACATGAGTATTGTAGCGTAACGAGCATCACGGATAGAAAGATTTGATAGTCCAAGCTACTTTCTCTTCTATAGGAGCACGAGGCCGTTTTGTCACTTCAATACTGACAATTTGGTCCGTGCTACCTGGAAAGTGGGTGTCCATTAAACATTCAAGGGTTTCCTGGCGACCGTCCCAGAGCCATCTGGCCTTAAGACGCTGCCCAGAGTCTCGGTAGACCTGGTAAATAACTTATGAAGCCTCGACACTTCATTTGTGGTCTCCAGCCTTCTGCAGAACTCCTGCCAGAATTATTTCTTTGCAGCCCTAATCTACTCTTGTATTTGTTAAAGCCGGTTCTGTATTTGTTCCAGTTTTCCGCACGTCGGCTACGTTTAGACTTGTTGAAGAGTTTCTGTGCCATGATCTAAGTTGTTTAGACGATTAACTGCTCTGTTGAGATTAGAATTCGCCAAACTTCGAGTGATCCGAAAAAGGACAACTGTCCGAGATACTTGATCATGTCCTCGTTCACCTCCAGACCCATTCGATTTGCTTCCATAATGAACTTGGGAAAACAGAAGAAACTGTGCGGTTGTTGAGGTGATGTGGTCAATATCATCACATACGCCAGTAATTATACGCGCTTGGTAAAAAGTGTACCTAGCGAATTCAGTTCTGCAACATTTATTATCTTCTATTGCATCATTCCCACGATAGAGAGTCGTACTGTTTGATATTTCGTTTAGTATGGTAGAGGTCTTTCCCAATTATGACGGAGATGGTGTTATTTTTCAACTTCACTTTGAACATCCGTATTAGTTTCGTGCAGATCCCAAAATCAGGCATTGCGGTGTATATGCAGCGTCTCTTCGTGCTGCCCAATGAGGTTTTAAAATTGACAAAGATATAGTGAGTGTTGGCCCTCTCCTCGTCTTTTCCAGGGTTTGTGGTATGGGGCATACCTGGCCTACAGTGGACTAAACTGGTCCAAAGCCACACAGACAAAGCCCAATCAGTACGTTGACGGTAGGCTTTCGACTTTCACACCTAGCGCGAGATAAGACCTTATAGACGACTTATAGGAGGCGCATATGGTGGGGCTGCCCCTCTTGTATACGTATTGGGCAAACAACCCTTCTTGCCATTTTCGGCTCTAGAGTTGATGCATGCAACTTATCAAGTCCTCGCCGCCGTACTTAAATAGCTCAGCTAGCACGCTGTCTGCTCCAACAGGTTTACTAGTTTTGAGCCGTGAAATTTCGATTCGTACCTCATCATAGTCAGGCGGTAGGACATCGACTTCGTCATCCTCGATTCGGGTTCATCTTCTTCAGTGGTTTCAGTCCTGGTATAATTCAACAGGATGAAAAAGTGATTTTCAAATTGTACGCACATCCAAAACACTGTCAAACAATCCAAGCTAAAGGTTTTGCTATTCGCGAGGCGTGTGGAAAATAGCCTTGGTCACAGATCGAATAGAACAAAAATCGTAATTTTTTCGGACGGCCAGACAATTTTTTCGGACATTCTGGAATATGGAAACAAATTTTGGTGCGGCAAATCTTGAACTGGTTTTTGATATAGTTTTTTGTAAGTATAAAGTTTTCATCAGATCCAGATTTTGAGAAAAAAATCGCGATTTTTGCAGTATTTGAGAAGCTCTAGCAAAGAAACAAAAGGTGATAGATCTTTCTCGACTACTGTCTCTGAAAGAACCATTCCTGCCCCTTGCAATGCAATCTAAGGAAGCAGAATGAGTTGTGGTTTTAAAAAGGCACATACTTTAAGTTTAATCGGAGTGTTGTAAGCAGTCGCTACATCAACCAACTAATAGAGACTCTGTCCACAGCGCATCTTCTGCATAAAATTCTGACCTTCCAATACGAACAACATGGAGACTGTACAATACCATGCTTCAAACCCCATTTCCCTGGTCTTCTCTCAACATATATACTACAAAGTTATAATCATTCGCAGATCTGGCTACAACTTTGACAGGTACTTGTTACGATAGAAAGTAGTCATTGCAGGTGGTGGTGTGAACTATCAAGCGCTACTGCAGAGAAGTATTGAGGATATCATCGATTCATGTGAGTATTTAAGTTAATTACAAACTTACTTGGAAAGCTTCCTTGTGTTTATTCGTAAATGAAAGAGCAGACACGATGACTTGCTTAAATTGTTCAGACCCATAAGTCTGATTTCCTTCATCCGCTAGACTTTACATGAAGTCAAACTGAGTTTATCTTGATAATTTGTCGACGGGTAAGAAGAGTGCGGTGCTCCAGGTCAAATTCGGTCACTGCTGAAAATAGGGGTACCGAACGGATAGATCGGAGGTCGCCTTAGGAGCTTTTAAAGTTAAACAAGGCGCATTTCCCTATTATCGTTGCAGTCAAGACGATCTTGGGCAGTACTGTCTCAGTCGTTGCGAGAGCAGCCCTTCGTGTTATCAAAGAATGCCAATGAAAGCCATGAAATAAATTTGCAAAAGGCTATTCTTGTGCCGTTCACGAGGAAGTAAATATGAACCGAAACTTGGTCGTCCTTGATGAATCAGTGATTAAATATCAAGACGAGCTCAAATATATAGGAATATCGCAGGACAGGGAGTCGCTCTCTCTGAAACTTCGTTAGGTAAAAAACGGCTCGGAGAGGTTTTTCCCAAATCTAACGGAGCTGGTGGTATTGCGTGAAGGTAACTTTAGTGCTGTCGAAAGCGGCTTTTAGGTCGACAAATAGATGGTGAGTGCGATCCTTTTCTCGCCGGGCTTTTCCAAGATTTGGCGTATTGTGAATACCTGGCACATAATGGAGTTGCCAGGTCTAAATACTATATATATAGTATTGTACTATTTTTAAAGTCTGCGTACTATATACTGTTGGAAAAAAATATAGTATGTAAATATACTATATTTCTTCAATTATAAATATAAATATACTTCAGTCATTTGTAAAAATGAAATGTTTTAAAATGAATGGCATTTACACTGAAATATCAATATTAAAATAAATATACTTTAAAACAATTGGAAAGATTTACCAAATTTACTTAAAATTATTTCGCTTATGCTCTCTATTCCTGCAACTTCGGCATTCACAGAAATAGTTTTTTCCAATAAGAATTTGAAATGGTGAGATGAGAGAAATAAAACGAATATCTCACTAATAAAAAATTAAATATTCATTTATGTTAATTTAAATATTGATAGCGATAAAGCATATGATACTTTCAAAGAAGTATATATATATTTTTTTTTTATTGAGGAAATACATAAGAAAAAAAGATGTACACTTAGAAAGCATTTTTACTTTTTCTTAAAAAAAATACTATATAAATTTGAAGTGTACTATATTTTTTTCAGATTTTTTTGAAAAAGTACTATAAATTTCTTAGAAAATGTTGGCAACCCTACTAAAGCCATACTTATAACGCCCAATCAGTTCGTTGACGGTAGGCTTCAGTCTTTCGCAAAATACGATCGATAAAACCATGTAACTTATGCTTAGAAGGCTGATTCCGAGGTAGTTGGCGCGAATGGTGGGGTCGGCTTTCTTGTGAATTGGGCAGAGCACACTTAAATTCCAGTCGTCGGGCATACGTTCATCTCGCATCGGGTTCGTTTTCTCCACAACTTCCGTGCTGCTACCATTCAGTAGGGTGGTCACCAGGTCGCCGCGATTGTTCTTACAACAGTTCGCCCTGATCTGGAAACCTTCCGTAAGTCGCCTAACTCTCTGGTAAAATTTTCGTACCTTTTTCCTGTCGACCAGCATTTCAAGCTCTTCGCACCCCCGTATTTCGCCCTCTCTCTTCTTATTGCGGAAAATATGTCTCGCTTGCCTCTTCAGTTTTCTATAACGGTCCCTTATGGCTCGCGCTGCACCCGATCGTGGCGTGGTTCTGTAGGCAGAATCTTTTTCTCGGCAAACTTGACACTGCTCATCGAACCAACTGTTCTTTCCGTATCGCTGAAATTCGACTACTTCTTCGTCGGCGGAACTTAATGACCGGAAAATGTTGTTCCACTGCTCTCATATGTTTGAGAGCAGAGTGGCGAATAAATAAATTGGCCGTCTCATCCGAGGCTTTATTTTTGTTATACACTGGAAGGGTTGTTGTTGTTGTTGTAGCGGCTACAACATAAGCATATGCGGGAGCAGATGGAGCTCCGTCGCGTCAATGACCGGTGTTTGTGTGCCTAGAACGGCATTCACAGGTCTAGAGTCTACATAACTCGAGACTGAGTCCCTGTGAATGCCGTTCAGGGCCTGTCGGTATGCTGACGGGATCAGAGGCTGCTTAATGAACCTCTGGACTTCGTCCGTCAGTTCGTAAAGATGCCTCCTGACGTGTCTAGATGAGGGCTCCTCTGCAAGCAGCTGTCTGTTTGGGTGGCCGCATCTGTGGCTCCCAATCAGAAACTGCTTGCAGAGCATTATGTTATGCGCCCTAATTGGGAGCATTTTCGCCTCGTCATGGAGGTGATGTTTGGGTGACATCAGGAGGCATCCGGTCGCTGTCCTGAGTGCGGTGTTCTGTGCTGTCTGTAGCTCCATCCACTGCGTCCTACTAGTCCCCGGCGACCACACTGGTGCTGCGTAATTTAAAACCGGCCGGCCTATTGCCTTGTATGTTGCCAGCAACGTTTCTTTGTCTTTGCCCCAGGTACTGCCGGCTAGCGACTTGAGGGACTTTGTTGCGGCTCTGTACTTTGTTGACAATAGCGGTTGCGTGCGCAGAGAAGGAGAGCAGACTGTCGAAGGTTACTCCGAGTATTTTGGGGTTATTCACCGTCGGAATTGGTCTGTCATCGACGTGAATTCCCAGCGGTAGTCTGACCTCCTTCATGCATGTTGTTAACAGGGTCGCAGAGGATTTCGTAGGGGAGAGGGCTAGACACTTTGCAGTGAAGAAGCGAGAAAGTTCGGAGAGATACCCGTTTACTTTCGAACACAGGTCATCAATTCCATTCGCCATGATCGAGCAATCGTCGGCGTAAGAGACAATCGAGACTCCCTCTGGTGGTTGAGGGAGCTTTGAAATATAAAAGTTAAACAGTAGTGGGGATAGGACACCACCCTGTGGAACCCCCTGTTTGTTTTTCCTAAGTGTGCTCGATTTGTCTCTAAACATTACCGACGAGTGTGGACCACTCAGATAATTTGCCGACCACCGTTTGAGCCTCTGTGGGAGAGAGGAAGCCTCTATATCTTCTAGTAGCGTGGAATGGCTGACAGTGTCAAAAGCCTTTGATAGGTCCAATGCTACTAGAATCGTTCTCTCACAGGGACGGTTACGGTTAAGGCCACGAGTTATCTGAGTGTTTATGGCGTTAAGTGCTGTTGTTGTACTATGCACTTTACGGAAACCATGCTGATGCTTCGCTGGGGTCAGGTGGTTCGTGAAATACGGGAGCAGCAGGGCCGCAAAGGTCTTCGCTACCGGGGAAAGGAGCGTTATCGGTCGATACGAATCTCCTTTGTTGGCGGGTTTCCCCGGTTTGAGTAGTGGGACCACTCTCCCCACCTTCCAGATGTCTGGGATGATGAGAGTGGCCATAGACAAATTGAGGATCCGTTAGGTACGCTACTCCCGCAGGACCCAAATTTTTAGCATCAGCATGCATATTCCGTCGGGACCCATGGCTTTGGAGGCTTTTGGCCTTCCCGATGGCCACCTGAACTTCACCGCAAGTGAAAGCAAGGGGGGGCACAATTTGTTGGCAGTTTGTGCGGCCTTCTGGTCACTCGACACTTGGTTTTGTCCACCGGAGGATGCAGTATGAACTGCCGGCTAAAATAGCTCGCGCATCGCTCCGGGTCCGACGAGGCATGGTCGCCGAAAGAAATTTCGACTCTGTCGTCGTGCTTCGTCGGATTGGACAGTGACCTCATGGTTGACCAAAGCTTACTCACACCAGAGGTGAAGTTACAGGTCTTCAGATGTTCTTCCCACTTCTTCCGCTTATGTACGTTCACTAGTTGCCGAATCTCCGCGTTGAGATCCCTGATACGGGGATCTCCGGGATCGGCCTGACGAAGGCTGTCACGCTCATCGGATAGAACAGCCGCTTCGGCAGGGAAATTTGGACGTGGGTCAGTGATACATCCTGCCGGTACGAAGCGGGCTGCAGCAGCAGTGGCAGCCTTGCGGAACTTACGTTCACCAAGGTGGACGTCGGTTGGTGTGGGAAGAGCAGCGAAAACGTTTTCAGTAAATTTCGCGAAGCCTTTCCAATCAGCTTTGAAGAAGTTGATATATGTTCAGTGCTCCGGGGAAGCAAAGTCGGTTGGTTTATCGATCGAGATGACTATGGGCAGATGGTCTGATGCCAAAGTCAGCATAGGTCGCCATGTCATGCTGTTTATCAGACCAGCGCTGACTATTGTGATGTCTGGCGAGCTACTGCAGTTACCCATAATCCTGGTGGGTGCGTCGTCGTTCATTGTGCAGAATGTCGAATCGTCTATCTGCTCAGCCAAGTCTGTTCCCCTACGATCGTTTGACAGGCTTGAGTGCCAAAGATCGTGGTGCGCATTAAAGTCACCTACTACCATTCGGTTTTCACCTCTGAGGAGCGCACCTATATCAGGGTGATATCCTGCCGGGCAGCAGGTGACAGGGGGTATGTAAACGTTGAATATTTCGAGCTCAACATCGCCTGACCGGATAGCAATGCCCTGACATTCTAGGGTGGTATCCCTTCGGTCGATGTATGCTTCGATAAGACGATACTGCACGGTGTGGTGGGTGATGAACGCTAAGCCACCACCATTATCTCGCTCGCGACCTCGACGGTGTACGTTTAGGGTTGCCAGATTTTTTATGCGCGAAATCAGTACATTCGACTTTTTCATGCTAAAAAAATCAGTACTTTTCAGTACATTTTTTTCAAAGCATAATTATGAATGTACAGTCAGTCAGTAAAGTTTAGGTACAGCGATTTTTTTACAATATGGGCAACTATTTTTTAAATATTTTATTTTTCGATAATTTTGTATAAAAATATGGTCAATTCTACAACAAAAAACCCAAAAATCAGAGTTCCAACCCTTGTATAATAAAGTGCAAGTATGAGGAAGCTAGGACTTACCATTGATTTTTGGGAAATTTTTTTGTTGAAGGTGTCGCGCATTTTTTCCATATAAAAAAATTATCAAACATTATTTTACATGGAGAAAATGAGCGACACCTTCAACAAAAAAATTAATAAAAATCAATGTTAAGTCCCAGCCACAACAAACTTGCACTTTGCTATACTAAAATTGAGTGGGCTAAAAAACTGCATACTCAACTTCTTTCTAGAGAGCGTAAATAAAAAGTGCAATATTTGAATGAAATTTTGCCGAATTTTCTTTAATTTTGCACAAGGGTTGGAACTCTGATTTTTGGGTTTTTTGTTGTAGGATTGACCATATTTTTATACAAAATTATCGAAAAATAAAATATTTAAAAAATAGTTGCCCGTATTGTAAAAAAATCGCTGTACCTAAACTTTATTGACTGACTGTAAGTAACAGAAAATAATTTAAAACGCCTGAGTTCTTGTTTCTAACAATATTTTGGTATATAAATAAAGTATAGTTCATAAAAAATAAAAGTGTTATTCATTTTAACAATGTTGAATTGCTTTGCAGCTTCGTCTCTTGAACCGCAGCTATCAGTATACCATGCCTTCCCATAAAGACGGTTATCTCCTCAATCTTGCTCTGAAGCCCGTTGCAGTTAAATTGATGGAGCTTCATGTGGTTCGGGAGACGTGTGGTAATGCGGGGTGTGAGAGATGTGTGTGGCCGTGACGCCATCGGCTGTGTGCGCTGCTGAGGTAGTTGCCGCCCTGTGATGGTGGTGGGTGGCGTCGCGGTTGAAGTTTGCGACCGTGCTGCGCAACACGGGCCCTCGAAGTTCCTCGTCCAATCTCCCGTGGTGCGCAGACCTGAACATGCCCTAAAGTGGCACTAGCCAAGGCAGGTGTTGCACTTGACTGATGTCACATTACGGAATATCCTGGTCTGACATACGGTGCAAATTGTAGGAGGAACCAAGAGTTGTTGGCGGCGGCGTGTGGGTGGTGGTGCGGTTGTGTGTGTTCTGTGGTCTGTCGCGGTTGTGGTGTGGTCTGTCGCGGTTATTGTGTTATGTTGTTGTGCTGTGGTGTTTGTGTGGGACTGCTCAGGTGGACTAGGGTTAGCAGTGGAGGCTGCTCTGTTTGAGCAGCATGGGGCCACATACGATGTGGTCCACTGCCGATGTGTCCGTAGTCCTGAGCAGACTCTGAGGTGACTCCACCCCTCGCAAGCATTGCACTCGACTGAGGTGGAGTTGTGGTGTAGTCGTCTCTGGCATACACAGCAGGTGTAGGTTTCTGGCCCTGGGTTTGACTCGAAGCCAGCCCTGAGTAGAAGAAAACGTAGCGAATGTAGCCCTATGGACGAACAACTTCTGAGATACTTCGCCGACCTAAACGGGGTTAGATCGCCGAATTAACAGCCCTTGGTCGGGTAAAACCCGAGTGATTCCGGTACGTAGAACCGGCTGTCGTGGGAATGACACTTGAAGGGTCTTACGTGGCGGTTCCCAAACCCAGCGTATTCTCCATTACTGAGACGGCGGCGGTTTTTAACCGAATATACGTTTATATAGCGACCGACTTGCAGCCGCACCTACTGGTGAACAGACGCAATGAGCGCTTAAACCGAATAAGACAGAGTGGCCCCACCGAAGCTGACTCTTTCTGCCGTGACCCAAGGCTCCACGACTATACCCTATTGCACTCCAAAATGTAATCTTACCTGTGAAAAATAAAGCTCTAATGGGTAGATTATGGATAGCATCGCAGCCTCAGTTGGGTTGCCGATGGTTAACGACACTGAAAGGAAACTGTATATTATGAATAGCAACTAAAGTTAAGTGCTATAAACATGAAGATAATTGAATTTTGAAGTACCCACAATAAAAGCGTGAGTGTAAATAACCTGCAGAAACAGTTAAAAAAAATAAATTTTCTCTATTAAAGTTTTCGCTGCAACCACAAAAATGCAGTTGCCATCTGTAATACCTTTTCGACCACTGGCAACGCAACTAAAGTTCGGTGGCCATCCGTAATCGACTATAAAATTTATCTTTTCAGTTTTTCAATTGCACAAAAAAGAGAAGTGAGTTTGACCCCCAAATTAAAAAAAAAAATCAATTGGCGGATATCATTCACACGAATCTAACCTTTCACACTCTCTTGTTCAATGAAATACATCGATGTAATTTTTCCACTGACATGCCTACCCACTGTGCTATAATTAATAATACCTTTCAATATTTTTTTCTACCGTTAAGAATTTATTTGCTTCAAGAGAGTAACTTTAAATTAGTCAGAAAAATGTTTAACAACATGTGATCAATTACTTTAATTTTTATTTTTTACAAGCATAGCTTTTACTTGCTTCTATATGTATGTATGTAGCTTCAGTTGATTTCGCTTGTTTTATGTTCTTCCATATCAATATACTTTTATTTGAATAAGCACTGTGTGTTCTAGGTGTGAATATTTTATTGATTTTTCGTTTGTGTATCGTCATTTTTTATTTAAATTACATATTCATTCAATAGCTGTAACCTAGAGAAGATAATTTAGGTAGGCCTTACGTAGTCATTCTAAAAAGCTTGGCCAACAAGAGCTTTAAAAAGTGCTTCCCTGCATGCCTTCTAGAACTGCTTTTCCTATTTGCAATTTACGCAAGTGTACAACTTTATATATTGTTAAGCATTACAAATGTATTTCAGTATGCGCTTAAAGCGCCAAAAAACATATTTAAAAAAGCTGCTATAGAAGAACTCCTCCAAAAGCCCTTCAGGAAGCCTTTCTATACAAAAAAAGAAAGGAGAAAGTCCTCTTGACTCTTAGGAATGCTTTTTGGCCTCAAATTATCTACTGTGTGTAGTTGATGCTGGCGTGTAAGTTGTTTTAAGTATTCGCACACATTCGGTTCCCCGGGTGCTCGCTAGTGCTCCATAGCGCTTTTGTCGCTTACACAAAAAATTAAAGCTTGAAATGTTGTATGTATTTGTTTGATAGTTACACAGCTATGTGGCTTATAATCAAATGCGCTTGGTGGATATTTCTTTCAATAATATTTATCTGTCCATTTCAGCTTTCATTTTCAAAAACAGACGTGAAGTGAAACCCAAGAAACTAAATTTTTTTTTAATTTCCCTGCTAATTTTTGCTTATAATAAAAACGATTTCAACTGTGCATTCAGCAAAGATTAACATATTTTTTATTTTTAATAAATGTATGTAAGTTATAAAGAAGTTTTATCAAACCCCATTATATTTAATTGCCAACTTGAAGCAAGCATATGAATTGGTTCCTCTACCAACAGGACAAGTGTGACAAAAGTAAACGCCGTTTCATTTAAATTTTCCATTTTAATTATGCATATGTTTTCCAAATTAAATTTTTAGTGTGGGTAGCCGACAATTCGCGTTTTTAACAAACTTAATGAATCTTCTCTAAATCTTTCGCTTTTCTAGTATTTCACATTTTCACTTAAAAACGTCGCTTGTTTCTAAAGAGCTACATACGTTACGTAATTATATAAATATTTAAGTGCTTTCTTTGTTGCAATAATACACAAATATGCAATCGTATGAATATTGAAATCTGTATTGTAATTGATTTTACATGTATGTACGAATATTGTAGTAATGTATGCATGGGTATTTACGGTTTCATCAAGTAAATTAAATTTTCAATGAATAAACATATGTATGTACATACTATTATGAGCTACTGTTATTTTTTGTATAGTTTTAGTAGTATTTACTGTTTTCTGTTGGCTGCTTGTGGCGCCTTTTTAAGCCCCTTATCACTATTTATCTATATAGTTTTAAAACAATGTAGGTCATGTAGCTAGGAAACTTTCAATCATTGCCTCATTCACTTTCATTGGAAGAAACTAGCTTGCTTGTTAGGTTGGTTCGATTGGTATTCTTCTCTATTTACTTTTTACATACATTTTTTGTATTACTTTTTGCACATCCACGCTTTCGGGAGCAAAACAAACTAAACATGTTGTTACTTTGACTTCCATGTGTTATTTTACGAAATTTTTCTGTTTTTTTTTTTTTAATGTTTGCATATAGTATCTGTATATGTGTAAGTTACACATCCTAATTTTATACAACAAAAAACTCAGCAGCAGAAAAAAAAACTAAATAAAAGATAAAACATTTTTATCACCATCAACTGAAAATTGTTCTCGTAGAAACACCCTAACAATGTTAACGCCCAATTTGAAATTTCGGCAAATGCTTAAGATTAATATATAGAGAGGTAAGTAAAATATTGAAACACATATTGTATGTATATTAATTCAAATGGAATCCTTTCTCTTTTGTTGCAGTCAGTAAACGTTCTTTCATGATCTCCTCAGTTTGATAATCGGGCAGCTTTAGATAATGCACACATGTATTTACCGATGGATAACTGCCATCGCCAGCATCTACTTTACGTACAACGGTTAAACGTGGATGCAAATTGGCTAGACCGCCTGGTGGTAGACTACTGCAACCTGTGGTAAATTGCAGGAACGCCTTACGCTCGGGCCCAGTCATGCTCATTAAGACGTTGACGAAACGCAAGAAACCAGGACTGCAAATAAAGAATGAAGTTAAAATTTAAAACACAAGTTCAATTATTCAATTATTCTTTTGCTTAGCATAATAGAGACTTGTGAACCCGCAAGGCGTTAGAACGCCAGAATATAATTTAATTTTTAAACAGGTGACAGTTATGGGCGATCCGTGTGTCAAATTTCATCTAAATCTTTTTTTTTTTAATTATCGTAATGATTTTCGAGAAAAATTTGTTTCTATGGGCTTTTTCAGCCGTTTAACACTTGCACTTTATTAGACTAAAATTGTATGGGCTATAAAAACTGCATAATTTGTCGAATTTTCGAAAATTTTTTAAAAAGTTTGAAACTGTGATTTATGTATATGTTTTTGGTTAAAGCTTGGGTGGCATTTTTATAGCAAAATAACAAAAAAAAAATAGCTCGAAAGACATTACGAATATTAAAAAAAATCAATCAATTTGTATGAGTCACTGTATTTCCTATCTGGGTATAAGGTATTTTACTATTTCAATTTCAGTATTTCAATGATATGTTTGAGACCGATTGGAGAATTACATTGGAGTTCAAGTTAAAAACTAGCATTTTCTCAACTTGAGAAACAGTCCTTTTTTCATACAAAGAAAAATGCCCTTTTTGTTGAGAACGCTATGATCCTCCACTTGAGGTACAACGTCGGGGATTTAAGAATTACCTTAATTCTCAACCTAATCTCAAGTTGAGCTCAAACCTAAATGTTTATTGGATTTGTATAAAAAAGTTTCTAGTAATATCGGAAATGTTTAGGTTAATTTTCCAAGTTTTTAAATATATGAATCTTTTCTGCGTTTTGTTTAATCAGCTCAAGTATCTGGCGTGACGTTACGTTACTAAAATTAAAGTTTTGATAATATTCTTCTTGAAAGAGTTTTAAACAGGAAGAAAACATGAATTTTATGTCGAATATATTTTTTATTTTGACATCCGCGCCAGCAGCGGTTCCATTTCAACTAAACATGCCTAATGTGAAACAAATCAGAGCATATTAGCTGAAAAACAATAAAGGCGGAAGGCGAACTCACCGCGCTGTCAAAATGAGACTACCTGCAAGCACCGCTGGTCGATGGCGGCATTACATGCCAAAGGTGGCCGTATGATTTTTTACTCTCCAAATTTTAGAAGCAAACAACATATAACATGAATTTGGTTGAAAAAGACAGTTATCATTTCCTTAAATCTGTCTTAAATAAAATGATTTATAATTTTTCCTTTTTGTAGTTATATTTGTTATCATTTCCTCGTATTTTTTATTTCATTTATAAATAGGTTAATAATTTTTATCAAAAAAGTTTAACTGCGGTTAAAATTAAATTTCGAAATATTTGTATTTTTGGCAACACACCATGTAAATA
The DNA here is from genome assembly GCF_013731165.1 of Rhagoletis pomonella. Lineage (NCBI taxonomy): Eukaryota > Metazoa > Arthropoda > Insecta > Diptera > Tephritidae > Rhagoletis > Rhagoletis pomonella. The sequence continues at coordinate 71,289,980 of NW_023458557.1, forward strand.
TTGGAAAAACCAAGTCTTGTTGCCAACTGGAATCGCCTTGTTGTAACAGCATAAAGACTCTCCAAACAGTATGATGAATTTTCAGCCCTTGTAATATCTTGGCGCTCACACTTTTGCTATGTGTTTGGCCGAGCTTCTTCTCCATTTTTTGGTGGAGATGGATTTTATGAGAATATTTTTACAGGCCTTGGCCAGATGTAACCCTGGGTCGTTCCGGTTAAGTAGACTCGCTGTTTTGATATTTTATGTTGGTTGCCCCCCAATTATTTTTTTCATTTCCGCTATAACCACCTAGGCGAATTTGGCTGAGTTCAACATAGCACGTCAGTCGGTGTGTCTTGCTAATTGGTGCCAATGACGTGTTTCTATTGCAGGTGGGTTGCTGATCATCGGTGGATGCCCTAGTGAACCGTCCGGTGGCTCTTGCCACGATGAGACTTCTGGTTAGCGCCGGTATACTGGTGTACGGTAATGATACGTAATTTACTTTCTTTCTCATTTTATCCTACCAATTTAGTATGTGCCATCTCTTTCGCAACTCTCGTATCTTATATATCTTCATAAAATACATTTTTCTTAAAATACATCTTTCCCAACCTCCTTCTATTACACTGTGCGAGAATTTTATGACAATTTAAACCAGCCCAGACTTTGCTAATATTTTCTGAAAGTATACATTTCCAGTAATAAAACACTAAACCACTACCAAATTTGCTTTTTGTTGGGTTTCTTGAAGTAAGAGTCAAAACGACATTTTCAGACGAGACCTCATGGGTTTAAATGTTCTTCGAAAATATTTCCCATGAAATTTTACTATATATGTCTTAACCATTAATTTCGCTCAGACATTTATTTTAACCATTTTTTACACTTATTTGAAAACTACTTAGGCCGAGGCATGAAAACATTAGTAGGCCAAAAATACGAGCTAACTTTTGCACATCCATTGAGCGTTTTACTACAGGATGGGTATACTTTCAAAAAATGTTAACTAAGCCCGGGCTGGTTTCGGCTGTCGCACAGTGTTATAAACCAAAACGTTTTGAGAACGCATTTATTATTATGGTACTTTTTTTAAAACTACTTAGTCCGAGAAAATAAAACTTTAGTAGGCCATAAAATAAAATTACGAGCTAACTTTTGCAGACCCATTGAGCTTTTTACTAAAGGATGGGTATACTTTCAAAAATTTTTAACGAAGCCCGGGCTGGCTTCGACTGTCGCACAGTGTTATAAACCAAAACGTTTTGAGAAAGCATTATCTTGTTTTATTATTATGGTACTACGAAAAATATTCCACTTCTGAGATGGCTACTTTTTGCACTTATTAAAAATTTTAATTTTACCGTCAGTTTTTTTAGAAATTTATCGAAAACACTTTCAAGTCTAAGCACAAAGCGTTATTCACATTTATCGGTATTATCCAAAAGATTATAGTAACGACTGCCAAATCCGTCGTTAAGAACTGCATTGAAACGATTGTCAATCACTTTCTTTCATCGTTTCAATATATGTCACGAATGCGAAATAAGAAACGCAGTTATCATTGGTTAAAATTAACTAGAGAAATTTCTATAGTTATGTTTAACTAGTGATTTAACTATACATTTTATAGTTAAGTTAATGGTCCATACATAGAAACAACAATTTAAACGCAGGGGCGACGTCAACGGAAATATGCTTGAATATAGGCTTAACTATAAATTAGATCGAACACTTTACTAATGCTTTAAATACAATTACCTGTCCTTGGAGTATCCAAGCTTGGGTTCTGTGTAATTGATGAGATCTTCACGAGTCCATTGCGGATGTTGTTCTCCGCAAATCATCATACGCGCTTCGGCCGGACTGAAAGCAGCCAATTTCTTTAGTGGAAATACTTCACAGAAGCCACGATGGAATGCTTCCAATTGCTTCGCAATGCCATCTTGCAGTAAGAAACTTATCAACAAATCGCAGTACTCTTCCAAATTATTCACCGTCACATCAATGTTGGCACCATTTGGTATGAGCTCAACGTACGGATAATCGTAAACAGATGAGCTGGGCAAATAGGTAAACGTCAAAGCCAAATCCTGTAGATCGACTTCTTCATCTTGTTTAGTACGTAATTTCAGTGCCGCTAACTGATCACGCCTTTGTTCGCGCGTTAGCGAAGCATCACCCTCTAAAGCTTGTTTGCGTGAGACCAAATCTTGCAGCTCTTTAATGAATTCATATCGTATGGGATCGATTTCGGCGAGGTTTTCATAAGTTAAGATGCCGTCATACCAGGTGCTGCCTGCGTTATATTCGGTATTTCCACTACCAACACCACCTAGCAGTTTCGAGCAAGTTTCCGCCAATTCGGAGTCCTCTGACACTACAGATGAGGTCATTAGATCTTCGGAGACAGGATTCGATTGAACTTGATGTACACCACGCGAAAGCACTTTATTGTGGCATAAAAGTTTTAGGAACGAATTCGAAAGTGGTAAATCCACTAAACGCATATCCTGCAGCACTTTTGCTAAGAATACGCCAAGGAACCAAAAGTATTTTGACACACGATCACAAATTTCCGAATTTTGTGGCAATGGAGCTGGAAAAAGACCATTTTCTCGTCGGTTTACATAGTAGCCGATAGGCTTAATGTCTTCGTTGGAGATGAGATGTTTGCTCTGCTCGCTGATTTTATCGTTCAGTTCTTGATCGGCATCATCACAAAGCCACATGCAGAGATCGGTGCGCTGCAATTCGGCTGCAACCTTTAAATATAAAACAACATATTTTTTTAGAATTATATTTCACATTTATTCACAGTATGTTTTGCAAATTGCTTACCAGTGCAAAGAACTCCAATGTTGGGCCCAACCCGGTGCCCTCTTCGCCAACAAACTCGACCTCCAACACCGATTTACGATTGCAGTGCACCTTCATCACTTGTATGGCCCACTCTAGCAAGTTCTCATTGCGTGGCACCTTAACACGCTCATGCTTCAACCGACCAACGCGGAACTCATGCTGATCATCACGTCTTGGACTGAGTCCGGGCATGCGTTGTCGCTCCAAAGTCACATCTCGTTGCGACTGCAGACAAACAATGCTACGCGATGCGCCAAATGCGGTGCAGTTGAAGTACAATTGACGCGTTTCGAAGGGGAACAGGAAAGGACATGCCTGATTGAGATCTTCGCACCAGTTGGGCAAGCCATTGCTAGCCAAAACCAATGGATCCTGTATTTGCTGTTGCAACTTGTTGGTTATTTTCTTGCTCATAAATAGCTCGGATGGCAAGTTTCCTCCAAGCACGGTAGCTTCGGCACCCGCCGTCGTGTTTTCGGTGGCAGTCTCTTTTTGGTTCAGTGCATTCAATTGACTAAGCAGTTGCAAGACATCATCCACTGAGCAGGTAACATTCTCCGAAGTTGTAAATTCGCCACGAATGGGAGAGTTGGGGGAGAGCGTGGAGGCGCCACTCTTCGATGACACCACTGGTGTATTCGGCCCATCATCACACTCAACTACGGTGCCGCTAACACCTGTGCTTAAACATTCTTGTGGCGTCACTTCGCGATAGACAATGGTATAAGTCGGTTCCCAGGCTTTGCGGAACTTATCCGTCTTACTTAGCTGTGAAACTTGTAAGAGCTCTTGTACGGCGCGGAATATCGTCCAATCACTATTACCTAACTCAATCTCGACATCGGGTACGCCACCTATGCTAGGTCCACGCAGTATTAGCGACAATACCGGCTGTGGTAGCGGTACATGTTCGTGTTGACGCAATGCCTCAGCGCTCGTACCTGGTGCTGGTATATCCAAATCTGATGTTTGATTGACATTGGTACGTCCAGGGCGGGGATCAAAAGCTGGGATAAGTGCAGAGAACTGTCGTTTGAGTACGAATTCATCGTCCCACGATTTGCGCTTACTCACTCCAGCCAAACGATTCTCCAGTGTTTCGTCGTCCATGAAGGTTAGCAGATTGCGAGAAACCATTACTTGCAATAATGTGTTCTAAATAATGAGAGAATGGCAAGTTTTAGTAAGCGTTGAAAGGACAAAACTGTAGAGTAGAAGTTGTCAGCTCTAGAGATTTCAATACGTGAAATAGTTTCTTTTAATTAGACATTTTTCTGCAATATCGTGTGCTTAGACTATTCTTATACATATGTATTTATGCAATAAGTCGGAAACGAAAATTCATCAGCACTAAAGGCAGGAGCTTGTCATACGTAATGTAGAACTGATTTATTTTGGAACGAATTTCCGTCATCCCTTGTCAAGTTTGGTTTGCAGACAAACCGGTTTCGGCGTTGTGCCATCTTCAGTGTAATTTTTCGTTTTTGTAAACTCATAGATATCGTCGTTTAAAGTACAAGAAAATGCAAAATCAAATGCGTATCAAGAAAATGCAAAACCTCGTATGTGAGGTGGCCAAAATTTTATATGAGGGGGTAAAACTTGTTTTGATTCAAACCATTTCTCTCTTGTATCCCTAATTATCTCTTCTTATATCTAAGAACGACATTTTATATGCCAGGAGCTTCCGGTGAGCAAATATCTTTTTTGGTACAAATATCAGTTACGAGGTTTTGCAGATACGCAGTTTTGTACTTTAAACGACGATATGATATGATATGTGATAAAGAATTGATGCAAAATGTGCAATGTAATAAAAAAAGTTTAAAGTATTTCCGTGCATAGGAAAAATAGTTTTGAAAATTTTGAACTAATTAATGGTGATTTCGTTTCTTCCAAAAAATGTTGCCCATCTGCGGTGGAAAATGGGTTTGATGTTACACTCCACCCTGTCCTCCAACATGCCTTTTGTTTTTGCCTTGAAGTCCTTGTCTAGCTCAGGCATTTCATAATATTGTCGTTTTGAACAACCATCTCATTTTCAGGGCATCCATCTCCCCAGACATAAAGCTTCACAGGGCAGAGAATGTGCCTTTTTCGCCTTACAAGAGTGTGACATTTTAAGAAACGAGCACAAAACATTCTCGTCGTCTGCCCTTATTTTAGAACCGAAGACGAAAAGGAAAGGAGCAATGAAAATGCGACATTTTTTGGTAGATACGAAATCACCATAAGTTGCCTACCTCCGCATATATGATATAAATAACTTTCTACATAAATACATACATACATACATACGTAAACACAAGTGTAAGGAATTACATATATACAAATAAAACAAGGTGTAAAAGTGCATGAAATTTGCAACAAAATTACCAATCGACTTACTCCAACTTCTTCGTATTCGTCTTCGTTCTCTTCATCGTCATTGTCTTCGTCCATGTCATCGTCATCGTCCATATCACCAAGTAAAGCTGGCGCACGGCAGCTTTCTAAGAAATCTTCCAACGAAACTTGTTCACTATCGCTTGAAGTTGAAGTGAGACTCATCGTTAGAGCAGGATTAATAGATGTTTGCACTTGTTGGCCGGCTGTGGAATTACCATTGCCGCTGGTGCCATTATTTGAACCGCCACTGTTGCCTAAATTGTCAATTGAATTTATAAAACGAGTGAAGGTATTTTTTGTTGCATGTTTTAAAGCTATGGACTATAAAAGTACTTTTCAACTTAGGCTGTATACGAGTTCGACTCACAGGCATTTGTTTCTTTTTTTTCGATTTATTTTTTTGCCGATTTTTAATTGAATCTTTTTAAAATTTTTAGATATCATTGGTTTAACTTATTCTACATTTTCTTTTTTTTTATTTAATTTTCGGTAAATTTTTAGATTTTATTGTTCTCAAAAGAAAATATATTTTTGTATTTCATTTAAGTTATAGGAATTAATTAAATGTTTGATTTTTTTTCCTTTTTAATTTATGTTTATCTAAATTTTTACATTTTATTGTTTTAAAAAGATAATATAGTTTTTAATTTCATTTAGTTTTTAGAAACTTATTTTATTTATAAGGCAAAGACGTCGTTAGCAGATCTTTCAATTACAGAAAAGAGCTTTCAAATTCGTAGCCAGAATTGACAATTGTCTTAGGAAAGACAGTAGCCAAAATTGCCCTGTAAATTGCTACCTCAATAAAGAAAAATTCTAAATTACTCGCAGGTACTGCAGGTATAGGCAGAATTAATATTTTCTGCAAGTATACTTTTCAACCTAAATTGAATTGTCAAATTTAAAGGTTTCTGCTGTAAAGTTACATTATTATTGAACAATCCAAAAGCTGCCTCAATATCAAACATTTTATTATTTTATCAACAGCGATTGAATGCAAATTTCAGAAGCTGTGTTTGAAATTTCCTATGGAATTCCAATTTAGGTACTAAACTTTATGTCAACTCGCACACAGCCTTATGTAGGTATTTTCTAAGAGAGTCTTTAATAAAATCCTACAATTAAAAAAATAAATAAATATATATATACATATACATATATTCATACCAGCATTGTTTGACGACAGACTCGGATAACTTTGAGCGGTGCTCAAGAGGCCCGAATGGAAGTTGCTAGACAGCGCCAACTTCACAAGGCTCGTCACAGAATTCGGTCCGCGAGGGAAGAAAGAACTTGTGCCAACACTCTGATTATTGCGCTCATTCGAGTTCGAGTTGGAGCTGATCATCTGGTTGTTCTGTATATTAGTGGTGCCTTGCGATGTGCGACGGCGAGCCATTGCGGCAAAAGTCTCTAAAAGCCCAGTATGGCTGGTTACCTCGGATTGCGAAGTGGTCTCCGACACAGATGTGGTAGTAAGATTGGGCACACTGACACTCATTTGATTCGATACAGAAACATTGACGCTATCGGCCGAGCCACCTAATTGTTGAGCGCTGTCACCAGCCTGTAAATCACTCGCTTGTTGCTGCTCCACTTCAACAGCCTGTGCCGGTGGTTGTTGCTGTTGCAATTGGTGATCACTAACACTCGATGATCTATTTGTGGACAATGTGACGCTCGGAACGCCGGCAAGATTTTTGTATTCGGCCACTTCAATGTTAATACGCTTCTCTGTTTCGACTTTCAATGCGGGTGGCGGTTGTCCAGTTTTGTCTATAGCTGCCGCTGTTGCGCTGCAATCGACGACCACCGAAGTTCCCAAGTTGTCCGTGGAACTAGTATTAAACTGATCGTTTCCGCCTTCTGGCTTACCCGTGACATTGGAGAACTTAACAGCTGATGTCATTAAATTTGCAGCCGAAAGTGATAGTATATCGGATGAAAGAATATTATTGGTGTTGTTTCGTATCATATCAACGCCATCACGCATTTTATCAATCATCTCCAAAGCCTCTGACGAAAATTGTGAAACACGCTGCCCAGCTGATGTGTTTGCGCGTAAATTAACTAGTAGTCCCTTGCCCATGCTACCACTGGCGCTGACTGAATTGTTGGCATTCATTTTATTATTTGCCTCAATATTTGTAGATTTTGGTTCATCACCTTGCTGCAACGATACGCTACGGAGCAAACTTCCAGTAATATTTGTGGGAGCAGCTGATGTGCTCGAAACGACACCACTCTGACTGCCAACAACACCGGCATTGCCAAAAATAGCTGCCAAAGCATTGCGGCTACTGCTGCCACCACCGCTGCCTCCGTATCCTGCAGACGAACTCACTGTGTTGCCGCCCATAGTGGTCATATTTGCCTCAGTCAATACCAAGTTTTCAGTAATTGTGGCCAAATCAGAGACGACATTTGCATTGATTGCCTGTGTCGAGTTGTTAATGGCCGATAAATCGGCGATGTTTTCACGCTCACGCAGCAAGCTGACGCCACTGCTTCCTGCTGGGCAGCCAGACGAGCTGCTGTCATCGCCACTGGAGAGAACAGTTGAACAAAGCATTTGGGTTTTGGCCGAACTAAAAACGCTTTCGGCTATGGCGTCCACCGCCTGTTTCCAAGCTAAGTTATCAGCGGATGCTGCCTGATCTGACGGCACTTCTGTGTTCCTATTGATTTCAGTGGCCTCCGGCAGTGAAGGTGTCGAGCTCGACTTCCGCGATGTGAGTGTGCCGCCCTTCTCGTACTTCTTACCACCACCAACCCCACCGCCTGCTGTTGTGCCACCACCACCTGTTGCCGTCGCCGTGGCCGGCGTTATTGATGTGCCGCCCTCGAACATCGACAAATTATCGCAGTTAGCCAATTTCAAATCGTATTTGCCTTCTGCACCCATGCGATACGCATTGCGCCCGCCATGATCCCATTTCACATCAATCCAACCATTGTGTATCTCGCCGGTGACGGTGCCCTCGCAGCAGCCATCCTGATCATCCCAACGCCAATCGACACCACGCACCACACGTGCACCTGTGGTAATGTGTTTGAGTTGGGCGCGTATTTGGCGGCGCTCCTTGCGTATTTTCGCCTCGGCTTCCTTGGCGCCTTTGCCAATGTCATCGCAGATGCTCACCACACGCCCATAGATCTCGAAACCACTCAGACTGAGGTAGTGCGTCTGTCCCGACGCATTACGACCATTCTGCTGTATGCGAATATGGCGGAAACCTTGCATTTCGTCGGGTGCGCACACTATTGGCCATGTGGCAGTGCTGCCAGGTTCCACCAAACTCTTGTCGTCGGTGTGTGTAACGAGTGTAGTCCAAATGACACCATCCTTCGAGCCTTGTAGCATCCAATTACGCAAAGCTGAACGTCCATAGCCGCGTGCGTGGCGCAATGTGTACGCATTGGGTATTATATAGACACCGAGGTCAATTGCGAACCAAGCTTTCTTATTGTCTTTAGTATGACAGTTCACAGAGACGCTATCACGCGAGAGTATGTCCTCCAATTTGCCATATGGCAAAGTCTTGCCTTCAGAGCTGGTAACTTGCACTAGACCATATTGTGCAGGATTCACCCATTCACAGGTGCCACCATTCGAACCAATATAGTAAATAAGACCTTCTTCATCGAAATCATAGTGGTGCTTGAAGACCATACCTTGACGATGCTCGCGCAATTTTTTCAAATAGTGATAAGTGGAACGGTCCATGTCGTACCACTGCTTGGCGACCATTTTTAGCAAGTACTTGGCCAATTGGCCAACTGTAGCAAGTGGTTCCATTTTCAGTGTACGCCCAGTACGATCGAATAGTGTCGTTTCGCAGGCGGCACGTTCCAAGCGGAACCGCAGACGTTTAGTTAATATCTGTAGGCCATAACTGGCACCTGGTGCATCGTACACGTAGATGGGTAGCTTTTCGGTACTCTCTAAAACTGCGACCAACTTCTGTACAAGTATGCTGGCTGTAGTGTTGGTGTTACGCATATCGCCGCTCGGTAGTTTAGCATCGAAGACACATTGTTTGAAAATATTAATACGTTGCTTTAGCATTTTATTAATTTTGCTGCGTGACAACCCATTATCCCAGTAGTTCTTGGAGAGCACAGCAACCAACGCTTGAACTAGGCCAGACGAGTGCATCTCATAGGCGCTAACCACACCATCCTCGTGCAGCAGCTGCGCCAGCTCCATTAGCGGTGTGCGCAATTTGTCCTGCCAGTTGGAGTGTGGCGATAAACGCTGCTCCTCCAGTGCCACCTCGATTTGCTTTACGATGGATGTGAGCTTGGCGACAGCACCACGTGGCACAGCCTGAGCGGCTTTGAAATATTTGTTGTAGATATCGCGAGCTAAATTCTTAACTTGTGTCTTTTGCACCTCGGTCTTAGTCTTGATTTTCTTTTTCTTGCCCGTTGACCAGCCCGAAGCGAAGTCCGGCCCTAGTGTGTGCTCAGCGGTGAAAGTGTGTTTGGTGCCACGATTGCTCTCGAATATGAAACCGGGCAAATCATCTTGCAGTACGGTCACTTGATGACCTTCAGTGTTGTGTATTTGTAATTGATTTGGTTTTTGTGACTGGAGTACCCAGTTGCCAACTACTAAACGCAGTACGCTAACTGTTGGTAAAATAGGCTGTGATGGTGAGCCCGGACGCACGGCTGAACGAGCGCGCAATAGCTTTTCGAGAAATTCACCACGGTTTTCTGCAATGGTATAGTAATGTAAAAAAAAATAATGAAAATAGCCGCTGAAGTTTGCGATAAATTAGCAAATTTAAATATTTCTGCTATGGCGCTAAAGTTAGGGTACTGAACAGTGAACGTACAACGGTGGTGGTAGTAATTAATTTTAATGTTTAAATGTTCTTATAACAAACAAATCATAATCAATTATTTTGCTGTGTACAAAGTTAGGAAAGGGAAAAGGATTGGATGGAGGGCATTAGAAGCATGTTACATAAATGTGAAAAGGGTTCGCATCGAGATGGCAATTTCGTGAGAAAACACATAATTGCTTGTTGCAAAGCAAATACAAACATAAAATTGTAATTATTTTATTTTTAACAAAAAAAAATTAATTAACTTTAAACTTAACCGAGTGGCGCAAACCCTAAATTTCGAATCTAATTTTGTTTGATGATATAATTCATTCGAGCGCGTCAATGGATGTTAAGTGAATCCGAAAAAAGCTCCCATTCAAAAAACCGACGATACTAATATGACATCACTTTTCAATAAATTTGAATTCCTCGGTTGAAAATCTACCATATCCATAAAACCAACAACCAAAATTTTGTTTGTTTTTTATTTGTCCGATTTCAAAAATATGCAAGACCAGATATACAAAGAGGCTAAGTACAATGTGTATATCAAATATGGCCGAGATCGATGAAGTAGTTTTTGAGATACGTGTATATTATATGTATGTACTATTTTCCTAAAATGCATGAAAAATAAATTTTTTGCTAAAGAGACATTGTATATATACATATATATATATATATATACATTTTTGGTAGATAAGTACTATCGAATTTCTTGGCCACACTAGTCACGAAATCTGAAAGTCCGGTACATACACATATAAATTCAAGGCCGTATTTTTGCTGAAATTGCATAATTTTTTGAAATTTTTTATGCAATCGCATTAAGGAGGTACCAATATTATCCACAATAAATGTTATTTTAAGTAAATACTACATTTTTGGCGACTTTCATAGAAATTTTTGAAATCAGTGATGGTCAAAGTGTAAAAAATCAAGAAAAATAGGGGCTTATTAAAATTTAACCGATGAAAACTTCCAACAAGCTAAGTCTAACAATATATTATTATACATCGTTTTAAAGGTCTATAAATCCTCTTTCCAACACATGTTATGGTTTTTAAAATCGAATGAAAAATAGTCAAGCTGTTAATAGATACATAAGTGCATCAAGTACGAAGATAACCGCAATTTTTAGTTTTTTCGAAAAAACGATTAGATAGGATAGATCCAAAAATATTTTTCTAAAAACTGGTGAACAAATTTTTTGGATCCATTTTAATCGAACCTATGCATGCTTGAGTATCACTATGTATAAGACACCCACGTAAAAAATAAAATAAAATAAAAGTAGTTTATTGCTTAGCAAAAACCGAATAAATCTAAGTTTCTTCATACAAATATAGATATTTTCAATTAGATATTTAAAAAGATTTTGAGTACGTTTTCAATTTTAGTACATTAAAGTGCCAGTTTGAAGTAGCTACGACATGCCGTAGATTTTGGCAATTTTTTTGGCGAGGTGTAGCTCATTTTCTCTATATAAAAAATCGTCGAACATACTTCGTATGGAAAAACGCAAGTCGTAGCTTCTTCAAATTTTCACTTTAATTTACTACAATTAAATGGGTTACAAAACTGCTTACTCGAAATCCTTTTAATAGTGCTTGTCATAACTATACGACGACACCCACATATTGAAAAGTCTTGACTATTTTTTTATTTTTTTTTTAATTTTAATTTATTTTTTTTACAAAATTTCTTTAATTAATTAATCTTTTTAACTAGATACATTACTTGATTTTCGATATTTTGTATGCTTAATTTGTAAATCTCTTTAAATTTAAAACATAATTTGGCATGTTCATAGACGAATCAAAACGAAACTAAAAATAATTTCGACTTTTTTGACAAATTTTTCTTGAAACGTAAATTTTTGTATCTATTTCCTATCTAACTGATCTCTATATAAATGACTTCCCCTGTGTTTCATGCTCTTTCCTAGTGATTACAACAAATACACACATTGTTACTCTTATTACATTTTATGGCTTTTAACTTAGTTCTAAGTATTGCGAATTCATTTATAAAGCTATCCTCAAAACGAAAGGACTTGTTCTTCTCGATTGTAACCTAAACTTACCTATTTTTGACAAAATTAGCTGGTCAAAGATTCTATAAAAAATTGGCCCTTAATGGGTTAAAATATGGTCATCAGTGCGTTAAGTCAAAGTCGTAAATGGGTTAAATTATTCATAACTTGCATAATAATAAAATAAAATTAACTTAACATAAGATATTACAAAAAACTGGGTTACCAATGGGTTAATGCATTATCAATAATGGGTTAAGACGTCAAAAATTTACTCTTAAAAAGTAGTTCAAGCGAGTCTAATGGAAAGAAAATAATTTCAGAATTATGAGCTTATAAATATGGGCGGCCCCAGTGAAATTCAAAAAGTCGTAACTTGAAAAAAATTCAAAATTCACTTTTTGGTCTGGTTTCTTTTCGGAAAATGACACTGAAGATGGCACAACGCCGAAAGAGGTTTGTCTCCAAACCAAACTTTACAAGGGATGATGGAAATTCGTTGCGAAATAAATCATCTTACCACCCAGTCGGAAAAATTAATGAACAGCAATATGTAATTGAAAGAAGTCTCATTCAATATGTATATCTATATACATTCATAAATAATATGTACATTAGAGTGGCCCTTGCTTTTTATCTTTGCAAGATTTTGATCGAGTTTTTCTTATATGTTGCTATTGTTGTAGGCTGGTCGATCTACTTTTCCATGTGCAAGAAATTTTTTAGTTTTTTGAGGTGCAACCTGAAATGGTTGCATATAAGGAGAAAATATTTATTTCTCATTTAATATTGACTCAATTGAACCAGACAAACCCGTGCCACGAACGTGTTGATATAATGAACCATTCATCGTGGTTTAAAGGTACAAAACAAAATCAAACTTATTTTCCATTTATTTATGAATGGGTATGAACAGAAATAATTTTGTTTGGCATCATGCTATGTTTTTACACAAGAGTGACCGTGCAATGGCCGCTAATAAAGTCAGTGTTGCCAGAATTTTTGTACAGCGCATCCCCATATCGAGCCGCAGTTATCCCCAAAAAATACCCATTTTTCTTCTAAATCCCCATTTAAATCCCCTTAAGTAAGAAATAAAAAAAGTATATATTCTCATTTCTGTTACTTCGTTTTAATTACAGTTTTGAATACTTTTATATTACAAATTTTCACAGTTGTATATGTGTACATATCTGTGTTCGTATGGAAAAGTAGCTTATGTCGAAAGGCTGGCTTTAGTATAAATCGGCATTCGCAGCATACGATTGCGAATGATTTACGGGCGCTAAGCCGTTAAACAACTTTTAGCTAATAAACGTGCAAAAAATAGTTCCGGTACTAGCAAGTCAATATTCTTTTAAAGTCTCATCAAAAAATTCCTTGTCGTTTAAAAAATAAAGGGGATGCCGCATTATACTAAAACCGGCCTTTCGACATAAGCTACTTTTCCATACGAACACAGATATATATGAGATCATTTGGTTATTTACGTAAAGCGGTTTCTTATTTTTTATGGTTTTTGGAGACTATTTAACAACTATTAACGGCCCAAGGTTCCTATTCCCTTTGCTGTCTGTAAGTTCGTCATTTTTTTTTGCGCTTGCCATTTTGTAAAATTCTTTTTACACTAAGGAAATCAGAAATATATGCAGTCCATTCGGTAAATGCCAATCACAACGATCCTTTTACAATTTGGTGTAATGAAGTGAGAAAAAATTGTGTGTTCAGCGAAAGCCATTAAACCAGGCATTTTCCTCGAATAACACTTTGACAAAGAAAATCTTTGTTTGAGAAATTTTTAAGGGCAGGCAGTAAAATATATGTATTTTAATTTCAATATGAATATTTTAAACCAAACAAAAATCCCCATCAAATCCACACATCCCCAAACGAGAAAATATATCCCCAAATGGTTTCAGAAATCCCAAAATGGGGAGAAATCCCCACATCTGCAACTCTGAATAAGGTGGCTAGCCAAAGACAGCACTGACGCAAAGTGATACTGTCCAAGGCGAATTTATACAAGGTGGTGTTGTTAGATCAGCTGATTTCTTCGCTTTACATGTATTTTGTTTTTGCTTTTACTGATTTGACAGCACACCCATCATACTGGCGAATTTAGGTTTTCGCTGCGGTTGTACTGATTGTCAAAATGATGTGTTTGATGTAAATTTGTTTTGTTCTGATTGCCATTGTGAGTATAATTTGTTAGTGTAGTTTTTATTTCTTGGCTGCCGCTACCACTCAACTTCGACACGTTTGTGGCATGATTAATTGGGCCAACATTTTTAGGGAATTACTTTTTCAGTAAAGGTAACCATTTTAGGGGTAGCACCCGCAAAAATTCCGAATATCTTAGAATTTTCTGAATATTTTTGTTGTGCCATAGCAATGATAAAATTAATTAAAACTTCGAAAAAAATCTGTATATGTTCCTATTCACTGCATTACCGACACTATTCACTGATTTAGGACTTCTATTTGTTTAGGTATAAATTTAAACGTACTCGCACACACTTGAAACTATTTTAAGTAGTTAAGTACAAACAAAATTTTTGGGTTAGGCCGCTTCTGCTCTCGAGGCCTTATATATGTATACTCGTTTGTACATACATACATACATATGTAATACACACAGTGGCGGACAAACAAATAGGGGCGCGACATTCATCAGAGAATTTAGCTTCAAACATATTACTGAATTTTTAATCAGTTGCTAGGGAGCTACACATTATACTAAATTGATTTTCACTGTATCATTTTTATTATGATAAGCAAATAGCCAGAACTGTGGCGAGTGAAGATGCCATAAGATATGCTATTGAGTTTCAAATCGTTCTGGCCACGATAATAATAGTTGAAATGGTATTTTAAAGATAGTTTTATCCACTCTTTCGCTAAAATATGCAACACTTCCTTGAAATATTAGATGATAACTCTGTCATTAAAAATCCATTTGGTTCCTTACTTTGGCTAAAGAGAGATTGCAGAGTCTAAGGTTTATAGGCAGTGGCGGATTTATCGTACAGGCAACATAGGCTGAAGCCTAGGGCGGCAGAATTAAGGGGCGGCAAAATTTAAGACAGCTAAATTAAAAGAAAAAAATTTATTTGGATTCAGCTGCACTTTACGACTATTTCTGAAGTGATCTCTTTGTTCAACGGACTCATTAAAGTTGTGTCTGACACTCGCGAAGAATTCGATCAATATGAAGAGAAAGCTCTCTCTATTTCTACAATTCAGGAATACAAAACACTCAGGCAGCGTCGAAGGAATCAGAATCTACAACCTGGTAAAAATAGGGACAATAGTATCCAATTGAGTGGCCGAGACAACTTTCGTGTCAACACATTCAACGTTATCTTGGACCGTACTTTGACAGAATTGACACGGAGACGTGAGGCGTATCAAAAAATCTATTCGAAATTTTCTCTCATCACTGATATGAAACATCTGAGCAACGAAGAATTACGTGAAAAATCCATCATATTGAGCCAATACTACACCCAAGATCTTGAGGAAAATTTGGGAAATGAAATGGTCTTTTTCAAGGCATACTGCACCGAAAAGAGGATTTTAAATTATTCTCCTCTGGAACTGTTGAAAATGCTGAGACAGGATAATCTGCAGATCTCTTACCCTAATGTTGAAATTGCGTTGCGGATGTTTGTTTCAATTCCTATTTCCAATTGTAGCGCAGAAAGATCGTTTTCTGTTTTAAAACGCGTGAAAAACTATCTCAGATCTTCATTGAGCGAAAACAAACTGAATGCTCTTGCGTTGCTGACTATAGAGTAAGATTTGTTTCTATCTATCGATTGTGAAGATATTATCCGAGAATTCGCAGCTGAAAAATCAAGACGTAAAGAACTGTGAAAAAGAAGTGTTTGAAAGAGGGTTTTTGTTGAATACCTTATCCATGCTGATGTCGAATTTGTTAATTCCGTTATGTATTTCATTATTAACGAACTATATTGTAATAAAGCACTGACAATAACAATCATATTTGATATATATATATATATATTTTTTTTTCGTGAAAAAAGGGCGGCAAGTTATGAATTGCCTAGGGGCGGCAAATATTTAAATACGCCACTGTTTATAGGGTAAAGTTCCAGGGAAACAATTAGAGGATAGCGTAACGCATTTTTCGGCGAATATAAAATAAGGATCGGCAGTCATTTTTGCATACTTAACTGAAAAAAATGTCTCTTTGGATTATGACGATCTCCAGTAAACGAGCGACCTATAAAAATACTACTAAGGAACATTATTTTCTGCTACGATTTTTCATGTAATTTACTCCGATTTAAGCTTGCCGGACTTCTAACCCTGCACGCCATTTATTTGAAATCAACCGTCAAAGTTAACTCGAAATGCTCAATGTGGACGATTGTGTTTTACAAAAAAGCCTTTTTTCATTTAACAAGTTAAATGGGGCCAATTTGAACGTAATATTACTCTCCCAAAGAGAGAAATTTACTACGTTTTGCGCGAACAGGAATTATCCAACATTTGCAAGTTTCACTGGCCGCTGGCGTCCACGGTTGCATTTCGAGCATAATAAATTGTTTAAATTATTTCAGGTGGAAATCAAAACAGGACCTAGACGTATATTTCTTCTTATTCTGACTTTCTTCAACATACGCTTCAATTTCTTTGTGGAAGTCACTGCCGGATTCCCCATAACGACAGTGGTGTCGACTGCGTTCCGATTACGAATACTGCCTTTTCAGCCGAGTACATTTCAAATGTTTGGAAATAATTAAATTAATTAAATAAACAAATATTTCATACTTCTTTCATTAGTAAATCGCAACAAGATTGATCATTTTTAAATTTAACGAACTTGTCGATTCAAATTGATGTTGACAAAAATGCAACCGTGTGCCGCAATCCTGCTTGCAAATTCTGACTGGCAAAAATTTTCCCAGCACGAATTTGCAACTTCCCCTCCAAATGAATTGCCAAAATTGAGCTCTCTTTTACTGGGTTTTTGGCCAACCCAACACGATTTGGTAACAATTGGTACCAACTGGTACAAGTTTTTTGCATAGCGAACACACTTTTATAATTTCACATAAATCAAGTACGTTCACATTTTTTTTTCATAATTTCTATAGCACGTGTACGTACGAGTGTATGGTTTGTACTTGATTTCAAAAAACAAATGGTTGCATACGTTAGGCATTTTTTCAAACTCATGTTGCCCTTAATTTCAGGTCTATCTAGTGTTTTGCTCTCATTGAGCAGACGGGACTGCAGTCATATTGTTGGACTGTTAACTGGTCAATAGACGTGCCACATACAAATGGCTTAGATAGGCGTACATGACAATACCATTTGCCCAACCTGTCTTAGAGAGAATGAGACTTTGGAACAGTTTTTGTGCTTCTCTCCCACCTTTGCAAGAATTACGTATGAGGCAAGGGTGCGATGTGTTGCATGTAGTCTGAGTGATGTTTTCTCAATTGCTCGCTGATTCCGAAAATCTAGTTAATTTTTTATTCTATGGATAAGATTTCGAGATATTTTCAGGTGTACATGGCGTATGAGTAATATTCATATGACCACTTATTACTTCTTTATTTATTCAACGATTTTCTTTATTGTCAACTTGATTTTTTTATTTTTTGTAACAGAACAGGCTTTAACACAGCTTTGAATGTGCTAAACGTGCGCCGAGGTGAGTTAATACATGTGGCTCCCAATTTAAATATGCAACGTTTGAAACTTTTATATTATTAAGAATAAGGGCTTTTTCCTCGCTATAATCACTTTTTCAAAGGTACAATAGGCAAAAAAAGGCAAAAACAAGCAACATTAAATGTGTATATATGGAATCAGGGAAAGCTAAATCGTGAACATCCCTAATCGGATGTACTCTATCTCTTTAGCAGAAAAAAAGGCAATTTCCATAAAATCCGTTCCCTAGTTATTAGATTTGCAACTCCTCGCAAAACAAGAAAAACGTTACAAAAAGTTTAGGAAATTAAAAAGTACTATATGTCGAACTAGAGACACGGTTATTGTGGAAATCCGATAGAGGTTTTAAGTGTCCGCTTCATAGATAATAAAATCATTGGTCAAGAAACACACACACAAGCACACAATAGGAGAAACTAGTGGACCCGCATTACGATAAAACGCCAAAATTTAATATAGCTTTTTAAACAGGTGGCAACATTCTTCTAAGACATATTGCAATGCTAATCAGCCGTATAAGCGATAAGTATAATTAATAATATAATTTCGTCTAAATCCGTCCAGCCGTTTCTGAGTGAAAACAG
>NW_023458557.1:71308474-71309477 GCF_013731165.1 Rhagoletis pomonella
AATATAATTTCGTCTAAATCCGTCCAGCCGTTTCTGAGTGAAAACAGGTCTCGCATGGTGTCGGTTTTTCATTCCATCAAGCAAGTTTCAAATCACCCTGCACCGCTAAAAAAAAGATCCATCTTCAAAAACTTAAACCTTATTGCACATTTAGAAATCAAGTTCTTTAATTGACATCTCATTTTTGAAATTCGAAAATGATTTTTTACAGGTGGCAACCCTACCACATGTAGTTTAGAAATAAACCCAATAGATACTGTCAGGAGCTAACAGCCCTTCCAACAGGCCTTCTTGAGATTCAAGAGGCCTTCCACTCTGCTTTCCTTTCTTTTTTGTATGGAGCGGCACAAATTGAAGGCCTTCTGTTTTCGTCACGCTTAGAAGGGCTTTCAGAAGGGCTTTGGTAGGACGTATTTCAGAAGGCCTTTGTAAGAGTTCTTATAAAGCCGCTTCTTTAAGTCACAAAAATCTTGCTTCTTTAAGGTATTTATTTAAGGTTCATATTAAATATGTTTTATTGCAAACTAAAATGCATGTTTAAATTAATGCTTAATAACATAAGCTAAGAGTAAATGGCAAATAGAAAAAGCCCTTCAATCCCATGCAGGGAGGCACTTTCTTCATCCCTTCTTGGGTAGACCTTTTAGAAAGGCTTCACTTAAGAAGGCCAACCTATATTATCTTCTGGGAAGCCTTTCGATTGATATCCATCTTTTAACGCCGTGCGACAAGAGCCAAAAAATTTCAAAACACACGAAACAATCAATCTACTAACGAAACTAGGGACCAAGGTTTAGGACTTTCTAATTCCTAGGATATAATTAGTTCAAAAAATTCAGTGTAACGTTGAATAACAATATGGGTACTAAATGAAATAAAAAATTCTATTGAATTGAAAACAATTAAAGTTTTTTGGTTCACAAGTACCAAATGGTATTGAAAAAAGATGAAATTCGAGGATATCATGTGCATATTAGTCCTAAACATTATATTTTTTTAGATA
>NW_023458557.1:71309577-71310615 GCF_013731165.1 Rhagoletis pomonella
AATATAATTTCGTCTAAATCCGTCCAGCCGTTTCTGAGTGAAAACAGCTCTCGCATGGTGTCGGTTTTTCATTCCATCAAGCAAGTTTCAAATCACCCTGCACCGCTAAAAAAAGATCCATCTTCAAAAACTTAAACCTTATTGCACATTTAGAAATCAAGTTCTTTAATTGACATCTCATTTTTGAAATTCGAAAATGATTTTTTACAGGTGGCAACCCTCCCACATGTAGTTTAGAAATAAACCCAATAGATACTGTCAGGAGCTAACAGCCCTTCCAACAGGCCTTCTTGAGATTCAAGAGGCCTTCCACTCTGCTTTCCTTTCTCCTTTCTTTTTTGTATGGAGCGGCACAAATTGAAGGCCTTCTGTTTTCATCACGCTTAGAAGGGCTTCCAGAAGGGCTTTGGTAGGACGTATTTCAGAAGGCCTTTGTAAGAGTTCTTATAAAGCCGCTTCTTTAAGTCACAAAAATCTTGCTTCTTTAAGACATTTATTTAAGGTTCATATTAAATATGTTTTATTGCAAACTAAAATGCATGTTTAAATTAATTTGTAATGAATTGTAGAATCCATGCAGGGAGGCACTTTCTTCTTCCCTTCTTGGGTAGACCTTTTAGAAAGGCTTCACTTAAGAAGGCCAACCTATATTATCTTCTGGGAAGCCTTTCGATTGATATCCATCTTTTAACGCCGTGCGACAAGAGCCAAAAAATTGCAAAACACACGAAACAATCAATCTACTAACGAAAGTTTTACATTCCGACGTCATGTTTTTTTTTTTAAAGGACTTTCTAATTCCGAGGATATAATTAGTTCAAAAAATTCAGTGTAACGTTGAATAACAATATGGGTACTAAATGAAATAAAAAATTCTATTGAATTGAAAACAATTAAAGTTTTTTGGTTCACAAGTACCAAATGGTATTGAAAAAAGCCCTCTTAGTTAATTTTTTTTTTTAAGCTAATGTAGTTAGAAAGATGAAATTCAAGGATATCATGTGCATATTAGTCCTAAACATTATATTTTTTTAGATA
>NW_023458557.1:71310715-71316356 GCF_013731165.1 Rhagoletis pomonella
AGGATATCATGTGCATATTAGTCCTAAACATTATATTTTTTTAGATATACATGTATTGGAAAATTTCAAGGATATTAAAGGATAATGTTTGTCGAACTTTTTTGAATACTCAAAGCCCACCCCTTTAGCCTTTCTGAGGAGCGCGCAGCGGCAGCTCTGCCTGCTATATCAATGGGTACAACATTTATTATAGCCGGAGTAGGAGTGCCCTACTGATTCCCATTAAGGCAGCTATTTCCACTCTTTTCAGCGGCTTGACGATAACAGCCTCGTCAAGTGCGTTCCGCCAGACGAGTACGCCACACAATAAAATTGGCTTAATTATCGTTTCATGAACGCAAAGGTCAAAGCTGTGAAGCTGTGTTTCAATTTCGTGTTTTATAAAGCTGTTTACGTTTAATAAAGTAAAAACTTAAAAAAAAATTTTGAATAAATGTCTGGTGCATTTGTAAATTTAATTAATGTAACTTAATATTCTTAATTGCATATGCCGAGTATTATGTTGCATATAATATTTTGTTATTGTCAATTGATTTTGTTTATCCATAACTACAATTGTTTTGAGTTCGTTCTTTTTGTCTTTTTGTCATTTCTGTTGTTTCATCATTGTCACAGCTGTTTGCGTTGTGTTTATTAAGTGTCAAAATACAGTGTATTTAAAACTGTTCCGTCACATAGCTTTCAAACTGATATTTACCAGCTGATTGGTTCTCTGATACATCGTTTTCACAACTTGTTAGCTTGTTTGCTTCTAGTATTTTATATAAACCTAAAACCAATAAATAAATATCATTTTAAACATGTCGTGTATTTACACCAATTGCCACGTTAAAAGCGACTCCCACGTGTCATGCTGGCTCTGCGATGAGATTACCTATATCAAATGTGCTGGTTTGAGCGGTAGGGTTTTAGACGCTATTAATGAGGGAAAGGGTCTTCGCTGGTCTTGTCAAAAATGTAGATCCACCGAAGTTGGTGCTTGGGAGAAATTTAAGCATTATGAAAAAATTTTAAGTCTTTCACATGTCTCGACAACCCTCTACACTCTGAGGACAGCCGAGAAAATAAATGTAGGCGTGTTAGTGTCCACCTAAAAAAAAAATAGTCTACTCAGAAAAATCCTCCATCCCAGTCCTTGGGATTTATAAGTCTTGTCATGCTCTCAGGCATTGGAGCCTCCGATATCTAAAGCTATATCCACTAGGTCTATATCTAAAAATAACAACGTCAATCAAACCGTTGATTTAACAGTGTTGCCATCAACATCTGAAGCTGCACTGTCTAACATAGTTCCTCCGAATAACACGGAATCCCGCATATCAGACATCATTACCAAAAAGTTGATTATAATTCCTCCGAGAAGATCAATCTTTGTCTCTAGATTTGCTTTAGACACTTCTTCGGATGATATAAAGTCATACATATCGACTAAAATTAAAACTAAAGATGTATTTATTCGTAAATTTAATTTAAAATACCATCGCGATATTTCGTCTTTTAATAATCTGTTTAATAATTAATTTGGGCCTAACGGGGCGTTTGTTCGCGAGTTTGACTACATATAAACCTAATAAAAGTAATAATAACGTAGCTAAAATTTCTAATCTTAATTCTGATTTAGAAAACTAGTTCTGAAGTCAACTTTAAGTATTTACTGTCAAAACGTTAGAGGTTTAAGTACCAAAGATGTTCGCATGTTTATATATATAAATACATACTACATTATTTTGTTGCTATACTATCTATTTCTCCCCAACATAAACATATGTACATATGAAGCGTAGACGCGAATAGCATTGGAAAACTCCCGCTTCGGATATGGGCAGTTTCAGTGGTTAGCGTAAATGAACATAGCGACAGAGGATTTTTAAGCAAGTTGCGAGAAGCATAGACAAAATTTCGATGAAAAAAAAAATCTGAAATACGGAGTTCTTGAAAAGTTTTTTTGAGATAGAGCGTTTTCGAACTGGCTGCCGAGATAGGTCGATCTTCCACTCAGCAGCCGATTCCCTCTCTCAATAATTGAAATACTATCTTTAGCCGCTGTGGTGTAGTGGTAAGCAGTGCGCGCTTCCACTCCGCAACGCCTGGGTTCAAACCCTGGTCAAAGCAACGTCGCAAAAAATATAGAAAAAAGGTTTTTTCTTAACAGCGGTCGTCCCTCGGCAGGCAATGGCAAACTTCCGAGTGTATTTCTGCCATGAAAAACAGCTTCTCATAAAAATACAATCGCCGTTCGGAGTCGGCGTAAAACTGTAGGTCCCTCCGCTTTGTGTGACAACATCAAGGCGCACACCACAAATCGGAGGAGAAGCTCGGCCAAACACTAACATATGTGTAAGCGCCAATCTATTATTATTATTATTATCTTTAGCATATCCAATCAGCTGATGAATTTTGATTCTGTAGCTGAATAGTTTTAGATCTCGACACTTAACAAACTTCTGTTTCCACGACTCGGCACAAAAAAAAAGTCGCGTACGTCATGCGGACTGCGGCCCTCGTGTCGGTTGAGCGGGAAAGCAGGGTAAAGCCATTGGGATTAATTAATTAATAAAGCCAATGATTAACCTTCGGCGAGAGAGGCCAGCGCAGGCCAATGGCCCCTCTACAATAATATATGGCGTTCTTGACTCTTTCCTCTATGCTAGTTTTCCAGGAAAGCCTGCGGTCAAGGATCAAGCCCAAGTACCTGCCGAACTGAAAATGGATTTTACGAGAAGCTTTTTCTATACACTCGGAGATTTGCCATTGCCTGCAAAAACGTTTTTCTAATTTAGATGGCGCCATAGATCGAATCACGAGTGGTAGTACCCACTTCCAACCACTCAGCGCCACTGCGGTCGAAAACTAGATTAAACAATAGAAAAAACCTAATAATGGCTACACATACATATTTGATTGAAAAAAGAGCATAGTCTAATTTTTTTAGTTCGCATATAATGGTTATTCTTGGACTTAATTAATCGATATTCAATTTTTTAATCACATACGTACATATGTATGTATGTATGATCAAAAAGAAATTAAAACCCAGAAAAGACAAACAAGCGTTGTCGTAAAAAGTAAAATCATAAAATATAATGATTTAGATTAAAAAAAAAAAACACAAAATTGGCAAAAAACCTTCTGGCCCCAATTTCTTTTCAAGAATAAAACAAAGATTTATTTACTTTTTGTATAACTTTGTCCCACAGCATGAGGCAGGACTTTCGTTAATTTAGTATGTATGCTGCATGAATGATAGGGACATTCTGATTGTGAAGCATTTAAGGCATTAATCAATTAGTAATGTGTTCTATGAATAAAACTGCAAGTTGTAGCCAATTTGTATCAATAACTAGTTGTGAGAGTGAATATTTGCAAACTGCTTTTAATGCGTTTAGAAACTTAAATAAGTAGTAAAAATGTCTATATATAATAAGTTAATATATACGACAAAAAATAATTGGAACGAATTAATTAGTTATAGGTCAACCAAATAATTTACGAGACACACTAACAAAATTTTAATGCAACGCAAAACAAAATCAACAAAACAAAATAGCAAAGCTAAACGAGAAATGAGGAGCGTAAATAAATGAAAAAAGTAAGATATATTTCTCTCACCTTCACTAGTAACAGAATCCATGTCACGACCCCTTCCTACGACGTAAAAACACAGGTGTATTGTTTTTTAATGAATTGAAATTAAATGATAAATCTATACAGCCTAGTGTTATATGGATATAAAAAAGTCATAGTTCAATGCGGCTGAAAACGAAGCTGAAGCCGAAAAAATCGCTACCGAAAATTTTCTTAATTTAGTTTTTAAATGTTTTCGCACGTATAAACAAAGTGTAAGAAAATAGAAATGAGATAATTAAAAGGAAACAGTTAAATGCTGGGATAAAATTATGTTCCAAGGTACATTAGATTACAATTACGCCCATGCATGGAATTTTTTTATTTTATTTTCTAGTCACATTGTGAGCAAACTTTCAATTAACGATTAGTGCTTACCAAACGCACACACTAGAAAAAAATATTTAAAATTTTTAACTAAGCGTGTACCTCATTCGTTCCCAACTTAAATATACATACCTACATATCTACATATGTATGTAACATTCACTTACCTGAACTGTCATTGCCGTTTTCAGGACTTCCACTAGAATACATTGTAGCCAACTTGCCGTCGAGTATAAAGCGAAACCAGCCATTTGAACCATTCGAGAGCTCCAATGCTGCCGAGTCTGACCACACATACAAACAATCGCGCCCACGACAGATGCTCCACTCGTGCCAATGGTATGCCTTGCCTTGTAGTATTTCCTTAGCATCCTCCATAGCATCTTCTGTGAAGTAAAATGTACAACAATCAAAAATTAGTATTCTGTTAAGACACACAACATACATAAATTTCATTAGAAAGATAGTAATTTGTGGTTGCTGTCAGATTTCAAATTTTAAAACTTGATATTTTAGATTTAAATACAATCATCGTGTAACTTTAAAATTGCACTGCAAAAACATAATTTTTTCAATAACGCAAGCAACTGCGTTATGCTGCAATTCATAAAGCTTGTGATATATGGCACAACGCACATATTCTGAACATACAGCTCATTTTTAAGTACCTGTAGTTGTAGTTGAAGTTGTGGTTTGTTGTTGCAATTGTTGTGTTGAACTGGTTATACCACTGCTGCTACTCTGAAGTTGCTGATCATCCGCACTGCTAGCGGTGATTGCACCAGCTGTTAAGTGCACCACTGCGCTGCTTGCGGTTGTTGTATCAGTTGATTCATTTTCGGGCTCCATAAGAGCCTGCACTTTCGAAAATACGCCAAGACGAGCAAAATGATCCAAGAACTCATCCTGTGTTTTACTCATCAACTCTTCAATGATATTAAGCACAACTAGATGTCCATCATCGTCATCCTAATTGAAAAGAAAAAATATTTAAATTCTTAAGTTACTATTTATTATTAATTCAAGACATGCAATTTTTCAATTGGATTTTACCAATTTTTTTATAACAGGAATTTATATAATTCATTAAAAAAATTGATTACACTTATGGAATTAAATTTTTTCGTTCATACTGAAATATTAAAAGTGAATTAAAAACAGTTTTTTAAGCCAAGCTTTTATTAGTGGTAAATATAAAAAAGAAAAGTCGACCCCCGTACCACCTAACTGATAAATTTTTCGTGGAACATGGCTGACGATGGCCGTATCGTCACTTTTACTGACGATGGCGATATTCAACATAGGGCGGAGTATCTCGACTCCTGCGCCACCTATCGGGCAAAATATTTGTGGGGCTATTCCTTTTCATGTAAGTAATATACATTTTAAATACAAACCGAATCACACAAGAAATACGTGGTTTACAAATATCTAGTCTCCTGCGCCAGTAATCGGGCAAATTTTT
This sequence comes from Rhagoletis pomonella, assembly GCF_013731165.1. Classification (NCBI taxonomy): domain Eukaryota; kingdom Metazoa; phylum Arthropoda; class Insecta; order Diptera; family Tephritidae; genus Rhagoletis; species Rhagoletis pomonella. The sequence goes on from NW_023458557.1 coordinate 71,316,132, forward strand.
TGTGTAGTTAGTGTAAGAAATCTGCATTCCAAATATGAACCATATCGCACCGTAAATACGGGATTTTCAAATATCTCGACACCTGTGCCACCTAGCGGATTACTTCATCTTTCATATTGCACTATCATCGGGCGCTGAGCTAAGTTTGAAGTTTCAAATCTCTAGCTCATGGGAAGACGGTTAAAAATTTATTGCAAGGTGAAACATAATAAAAGCTGGTAAAAC
>NW_023458557.1:71316456-71320740 GCF_013731165.1 Rhagoletis pomonella
TGTTATAACGAAAAAGACGAGCTAAAGTTCGGACGTGTTTTTTACAGCTCTGCTATTTTTAGCTTTTATCTGCGTTTAAAGTGAATTTTATACATATCTATTAATGTGGTAAAAATCATATAATGAGACAGTGACTCTTGGTGAAATTAACTAGATTGAATTGCTTTCGGCATTTAATAATAATAATAATATTAGCAATGCCTTGCTTTGTAAACAAAGGGTTGAACGTGCTAAACCAAAAGTGCAATGCACAAACTGCAACGAGTTTTTTCATTTGCTTTGTGTTGTGTTGAAACCGGCCGATGTTGATTAGTTGAACTCGTCAAATAGTCCATTCTATTGTAAAGTGTGTATGGATGTGCGTCGTGCATCTCTTCCTTCGCTCCCGCCTTCCGTTGCTTTGGACGAAGGTGTTGTTGCTGAACCTGCAGTTAATGCGAACTCTGAGGAAAATATAAACACACCTCTACACTCCCACACTGAGAAAAAGGATTAGTTTCGACAACTAAAGATATTTAGTTTCCGAATTTTGACAATATTTGGGAACTGTTACCAAGGATTGGGAACTATTACCATGGGTTGGTAATTATAACTTAATATACTAAAGCTTCTAATATTCATCTAGGTTGTACCAAATCGTTAATTTAGTTGAAGGGTTTGGTAAATAATAATAAATATTTCTTTGAAGCATATTTCTACATATTCCATTCAATTTAACGTATGGTTCATAAAAGGATGTAATTAAGCTCTGCTAATGCAGATAAGCTTTCTTTCAACACATGGTTTAGTCATAGTTACCAAATTTTAGTTGAGGCAACCACGATTTGGTTTGCGAGCGGAACATATTCATGCTTGTTAGCCACCCCTAAAGAATGCTGAGCGCTCTCTGAGCACATGGGTGTTTCACATACGAAGAGCACCAGCTGAGTAATGCACACACTCCCACTTATTCAATAGTTTGAATGCGCTAGTATGCCGACCATTGCATAAAAACGATTCAATGAATGAGACTGTGTGCGTGGAAATCATTGCTCCGCTACCGCTGTTCGTATATAGGTGAAACACGCATGTGGTCACAGAGCGCTCAGTAAGCTATGGCGTGTCGATCACTGCGCTAGATAGAGAAAGAAAAGTGTGTGCTATGACATGGCCAGACTTGTTTGTCTCAGTAAGAGTGGGTAACTCAGGAAATTTATAGGAATTGACTCAAATTAACTTTAAGGAGTCAGCTCATTCAACTAACTCATTTGACTCTTTGTTGTATCTTACACTCATTCGTAACGTAGACTCGTTTTGAGGCATAAATGCGGTATAGCGGCCGTTGAGATAAAACAAAACTTTAAAGTGGGCGTGGTCAGCTCCTTTCTACTGATTTGAAAGGTGTAAATTTTTTTTGTGCAAATTGATAGGGGCTTGCTAGGGGAGGGTAAAGGTGGAATTTTCAATATTTTCAAAATCTTATACATTTTTGAAAACTATTGTACCGAATTTCAATATGTGGATATGGTTGGAAAGGCAATTGATTTGATATGCACATCTTTATATATCTTACATACATACATATTTCGAGAAAAACTAAAAAAAAAACGAAATTATAAGAATTTTTGAGATTTGACATAACATCCGCAATACAAAATACATGTGGTTGTTGTTGTTGTATTCTTGCCACCACCTTGTATAAATTCGCCTCGTGCAAAAACAAAATGCAAGCATTCGCAGCATAGCAGCCGAGGGTGGAGGTTACAATTCATCTCTAGTGGAACGTCGACTATTCAGGAGCATTTATAAGTGTTAAGTGTTAAGTTTTATTGTATCACAGTGCAGTAATTGTGTTTTTATCAAGTGTTTAGAACTTTTTGAGACAACTCTATAATTTAGAGGACAACTTAGCGTGGCATCAAGTTTGGCAAATTTCTGTGGGTAAGTTTCTCAGTGCCGTGTATATATATATAAGTGAGCTAGAAGGTTGCAAAGCAGCATGGCCGACGCTTCGGCGTCAGAGGCTTTAGATATAAATGAGTCTGACTCTATGGCTGCGAATTGGTTCGAAGTCAGTAGAAATCAGAAAAAATTAAACAGAAAAAGAATAATTAAAGGTTGTAATATGGAGAAAAAAGACTCCGAGACGGACGAAGACAGTGCGAAATTAGGTACAGTTAGGAAGAATAATAAAAAGACAAAGACGGACGAAAATAACGGAACGCAAATCCCGCTACAAGGTATGATTGTACCAAAAGGCACGTACGCCAGGCTATTAGAAAAGCAAGCGGAAAAAAGTGGAAACGAAACATCAACGGTGAATAATGAAGGCATTAAGTACAGTGTGCGATACACAAACGTACATAGGGGTGACTTTTGTGTTTTAATAGACACATCAAAAAGCTCAATGTGTAATAATGACAGAATGCGAAATGGTCTTTTCCTGTGGGATAAAATTAGAAATTTTCAGATAGAGGGTATCAAAAATATTAAGGCTATAGGGAAATCTTTATACAAAGTGTTTTTTGAAACGTACGAATTAGCAAACAAGTGCCTTGAAAACCAATATTTGACTAAAAATGAAATGAAGCCATTCATTCCAAGAAATTTTGTTGAAACCATGGGGGTTGTTAGAAATGTGCCGCTGGGCTTTTCTGATCAAGAAATTCTAAGCAACATCATATCAGACATAAAAGTGACATCAGTAACTAGATTAACTAGACGGGACCCAAATGATAGAGAAAATTTTCTGCCATTTTCGGTCAAAATTGGTTTTCAGGGACATGAGCTTCCGGAAACAATAAACCTATTTTATGTTAAGCTTAAAGTGCAGCACTATATTCCGAGGGTAAGACAGTGCTTTAACTGCGGAAGGCTTGGCCATACCGGGTTAACCTGCAAAGCCAAAAACCGATGCATTGTTTGTGGAAAAGAGGAAGGATGTAATAGCAACTGTAAAACCAATACCAATAATTGCATTCTATGCGGGAATGACGGTCACAACTCACTTAAAAAAAAGGCATGTGAAGTGTGGCAGAAAGAAGAAAAAGTGCTGGAAATTATGACCATAAAAAAAATCTCAAAAAAAGAGGCCTTCGACATGTATAGTTTAGAAAATAGAGCAAATCGTTTTTCGCTGTTAGATTTTGAGGAAAACTTTCCGGACACTCTTTCCAATCACAATCCAGTCATAAACAATGATCAGGTAGTTAACCAAAGATTGACAAAAAAGAAGTATAGCCAAGTAACGCAGTACAAACCCGCAAACATGCATACCGAAAAAGAAATGAGCAATGTAAAAAGAAAAGACACAACCAGACAGCCTGTCTTCCTAAGTGCACAGTGGGACAGAGTGACAGAAATAGAGAAACTGGTTAGCTTACTCATTAAAAAGTTTGAGATAGATCAAAACGAACCCCTAGTACAGTTGTTAGAGAAAATTTGCAAAGTCAAAGTTAGTGACAGGATTACACCAACTCCCACAAATGAACACGAAAATCCTACAATATAATATACAAAGCCTTAAGGCAAATAAGAGCTATTTAGACCATTTTAATAACAGGCACGACATAGACATTATATGCCTTCAGGAAATATTCTCACACGATGAATCGACAACAAATCACAATCTTATAGGCTTTAACCTACTAAGAAAGACTAGGTCGGATGGTTATGGAGGGGTAGCTATCGGCTTCAAAAAAGGACTCAAATTCACGAAAATTAAGTATAACAGCAAGATGGATGTATTAATAGCTAAGACTACTAGCCTAAACACCAACATAACCATATGTAACGCATACTTACCGCCTAGCCTTAGACTCAACGATTTCTCAACAGAAATAAACCGCTTGTTAATATTTCTGAGTAATTTTAGAAATGTTATCCTACTAGGGGATTTTAATGCCAGATGTATCAAGTATGGCGATCAAATTAACACACCTAAAGGCGTTTTGCTAAGCTCTGAGACTGAGAACGCAAATTTTCTATGTCTAAACGATGGCACCAAAACGCACGTATGTAATGAAAGAAATGCGGGATCAGTACTAGATCTTACCTTCACCAACCTAGAAAAAGAGAAATTAGAATGGCAGTGTCCACAAATCAGCATAGGAGGCAGTAGGCATTTCCCGGTTCTGACCACACTTAAAGATATTTACAAACTCCCAAATTTTTTTACCCCTAAAAGTAGCTTTATTAATAAAGTGAAAAAAATCACGTTTACTAACCTAAATCAAATGCAGATAGATGTTAAAGAGGCCAGGGAAAGCGTAAGCATAGATTTAAACATAAAAAGATGGCAGCCCA
>NW_023458557.1:71320840-71325069 GCF_013731165.1 Rhagoletis pomonella
TGTGGAAAAGAGGAAGGATGTAATAGCAACTGTAAAACCAATACCAAGAATTGCATTCTATGCGGGAATGAAGGTCACAACTCACTGAACAAAAAGGCATGTGAAGTGTGGCAGAAAGAAGAAAAAGTGCTGGAAATTATGACCATAAAAAAAATCTCAAAAAAAGAGGCCTTTGACATGTATAGTTTAGAAAATAGAGCAAATCGTTTTTCGCTGTTAGATTTTGAGGAAAACTTTCCGGACACTCTTTCCAATCACAATCCAGTCATAAACAATGATCAGGTAGTTAACCGAAGATTGACAAAAAAGAAGTATAGCCAAGTAACGCAGTACAAACCCGCAAACATGCATACCGAAAAAGAAATGAGCAATGTAAAAAGAAAAGACACAACTAAACAGCCTGTCTTCCTAAGTGCACAGTGGGACGGAGTGACAGAAATAGAGAAACTGGTTAGCTTACTCATTAAAAAGTTTGAAATAGATCAAAACGAACCCCTAGTACAGTTGTTAGAGAAAATTTGCAAAGTCAAAGTTAGTGACAGGATTACACCAACTCCCACAAATGAACACGAAAATCCTACAATATAATATTCAAAGCCTTAAGGCAAATAAGAGCTATTTAGACCATTTTAATAACAGGCACGACATAGACATTATATGCCTTCAGGAAATATTCTCACACGATGAATCGACAACAAATCACAATCTTATAGGCTTTAACCTACTAAGAAAGACGAGGTCGGATGGTTATGGAGGGGTAGCTATCGGCTTCAAAAAAGGACTCAAATTCACGAAAATTAAGTATAACAGCAAGATGGATGTATTAATAGCTAAGACCACTAGCCTAAACACCAACATAACCATATGTAACGCATACTTACCGCCTAGCCTTAGACTCAACGATTTCTCAACAGAAATAAACCGCTTGTTAATATTTCTGAGTAATTTTAGAAATGTTATCCTACTAGGGGATTTTAATGCCAGATGTATCAAGTATGGCGATCAAATTAACACACCTAAAGGCGTTTTGCTAAGCTCTGAGACTGAGAACGCAAATTTTCTATGTCTAAACGATGGCACCAAAACGCACGTATGTAATGAAAGAAATGCGGGATCAGTACTAGATCTTACCTTCACCAACTTAGAAAAAGAGAAATTAGAATGGCAGTGTTCACAAATCAGCATAGGAGGCAGTAGGCATTTCCCGGTTCTGACCACACTTAAAGATATTTACAAACTCCCAAATTTTTTTACCCCTAAAAGTAGCTTTATTAATAAAGTGAAAAAAATCACGTTTACTAACCTAAATCAAATGCAGATAGATGTTAAAGAGGCCAGGGAAAGCGTAAGCATAGATTTAAACATAAAAAGATGGCAGCCCAAGGCATGGTGGAATGAAGACCTAAACAAATTATTCAGACTACATACGGCCAACAGGAAAAAAGCGAACCTTACAAATAATATAGAGGACCTGGAGGCGTCCAGATTAGCGACTGCAGAATGGAAAAAGGCAGTAAAAGAGGCAAAGAGCAGCAGCTACAAGAGAAGAGTGGAAGAACTAAATTGCGAACCGAACACCAAAGCTGCCTGGAACTTCATAAACAACGTCAAAGGAAGAAAATATACAAACCAAGAATGGGCCTCTGAGGACAACTTAAAATATTTGGAACACATTAAAAACCAGGTAAGAACAGGCTCCACCACACGAACTAGACACACAGCAGGCACAGACAGTCAAGAATCGACGAACGTGACAAATTTAAATTTCACTGTAGAAAACTTTTTGCCTAAATTAAACAAGAAAAAGTCGACAGCAGGAGGACACGACAACATCACGTTCCAAATATTGAAAAACTTATCAGTAGAAACTCTACAAGAATTCCTGAAAGCCCTAGAAAACCAATTTAACAAAAACGAAGTTCCAGACACTTGGAGAAAAATAAAAACAGTACCAATACCAAAAGGGAACAGTGACCTAGAAGATTTTCGCAATTTTCGGCCCATATCACTGATATCTGTGGTTGCAAAAAGCCTCAACTTGCTCATCAAGGACGCCTTAGCAGAAGAAGTCGAACAAAAAAACATCATCCCTCCAAAAAGCTTTGCTTACCGAAAAACCCGATCTACAACAATGTGTCTGAATGAGATGTTACATCTAGTGGCCACCAGCAAACACAACAAGGAAAAAGTGGTCGTTTGCCTCCTGGATATAGCGGATGCATACAACTGCGTTGATCTCACAACTCTGCATCAAACATTGGTAGACCACAACGTTAACACAAAAATTGCAGATTGGATTCATAACTTTTTCGCATCACGGCAACTTAGTTTGGGAAAACATACAATAGAAGTAAACAACGGACTGCCGCAAGGAAGTTGCCTTTCACCAACACTATTCAATATATATACTGCTAAACTTCACAACATCAACGAAGAGAAAACTCAGCTTTTCCAGTTTGCAGATGACCTGGCGATTGTGGTGCACAATAAAGATGAAAAAACAGCCATTATAAAACTAGCTTCCAAAATTGAGGAAATTCAGGCGATTTTAAACTCTCTACACCTAACACTAAACCTCAGTAAGACGAAATTTATGCTTATGACGGCAGGAAAAAGAAACAGATATTGCATAGAGGTAGGAGGCCACAAAATAGAACAAGTACACAATCTCAAATGGTTAGGTAGGACAATAGATGCAAATTCCACGATTAAAGAACATATAGGCAAGATCAAAAAAGACACAACTCCAGGCAAAAATCTACTTGCCAAATTAACGACGATAAAAGCAGGGTCAGTACCGAATATAGCCTTGAATCTCTTTAAAGTATTTGTAAGATCAAAAATTGAATACGCGAATACCAGTTACGCCAATGCATCGAAGGGATATAACAAACAACTGCAAACAATAGTGAATGAACCTCTAAGGCGCTGCCTTGGACTGCCTCCAAATACTCCTACACTGGCCAGATATGCGATTGCGTGTGAACTCACTCCATTGAAAAGAGCAGAATGGCTAACAGCAAAAGAACTCACCAAACAATGGTTTCTAAATCCTAGATTAAGAGCGGAACTGCTTAATGGTCAAAAGGTAAACTCTAGCTACAGTCATACCTACACCAAATTTAGGGGAATCTTTAATAAAATCAACACCAATGTAAAGTACAAAAACAGCCTCAAAATAGAAACTAGGGGTTCAGAGTTAAATATGTCAAAAAACAACTACTCTCACATACAGCTGCAGGCTATATATGCGGAAAAAAAGGCTTTAGCACAAAAAGACGGTTTTAGAGTGATATCCACTGATGCATCTGTTGGTGAAGGTAAGATCGGCTGTGCAGTTTATGACTTTAACAATAATGTTTCCTACCTATACAACATCAACGACAATCTCACCTCCACTAGTGGAGAAATTGTAGCTATTCTTCAAGCAATAGAACTGGCCAAGAAAAAATACATGGAAAAAAATTTTAATTTTCTCAGATAGTTTGGCAGCAGTCAAAATGATTACTCACAAGCAGTCCCAAAACTTTCTAATAGCCGAAATCCATAACCAGGTTAGTAACTCTGAAATAGATAAACTAATCATTAACTGGGTACCAAGTCATGTAGGTATAAATGTCAATGAAAAGGCAGATATAGCGGCCAAAACAGCACTAGTATATGGCAAAGGTCTTACTGTTGATTTAACACCCCAGGAAGCCATTAGGAAAATAGGGTGTACGTTATGGAAGGAAACTATACAAGAGGTTAAAAACAACTGCATCAACTGGGACCGAGATCTAATCGACAGCATTACGGCTACTGCACGGAAACCGTGGTTTAAGACCGAAAAATATGGACTCAGACCCTACGATATCAAACTCATCAACAGACTAATGACTGGATACACGTACAATAAATCCTTTTTACACCTGATGCATAGCCACATTTCAAACATGTGTAATAGTTGTAACATCATAGATACACCAAATCACGCAATCTTTGAATGCTCCAAATACAGGCAACTGAGAGACGATTTTCACATTTTTAAAAAATTTAATAACATAGACGAAGTCCTTACGACAAAAAATCCACAACATTTTCAAGAACTTATTTCGTTTATTTACAAGGCCAAACTTGACAAAGCGCTTTAAAAGTAAAAAAAAAAAAAAAAGAATATGAGGAAGAGAGTTCAGAGACGTTCAAACAATATTAATTGTTAATTAATAAAAATAGGAAAAAAAAAAAAA
>NW_023458557.1:71325079-71326120 GCF_013731165.1 Rhagoletis pomonella
AATTAGCCAACCCCCCAACCATTTTAACCGCTATTTTACATAAACAAGTGTTAAGCTTAAGATTTTACGACGGTTAACACGTCTTGTGAATCCCCTAAATGTGTCTAACCATTGTAAAAATCGCTTAGATACATATATATATGTAGCCAAAAGCACCCATCCATGTAATAATAATCATACTAGATGTTTTCAGAAAACTAAAAATTAGCATTCATAACAATGTGATCTATTTTTAAGAAGTACCCATATAATATATAACAATGTACTAGTCATGACTTAAAATAGGCTGTGCCAAAAAAAATAAAAAATAAATAAAATTAAAGAATACAATTTTATGTAATCAATGTAAATATCATTTACTCTCATATATATACATGTCAATCAATGAACAACATTAAAATGTACAACAATCATAAACATTCACTCAAATGTACACTAATACATCTCATATTATTTTGTCTAATCTATCGTTATCGATTAAGAATGCTCATAAAATTATACATTTCTCCTTGTCAACGACTACCTCCACCCTACCACAGCTGCTAAGGACAACGAAATTCCAAACTCAACCAATATAAATCACATCGATTTCTGCAAAATACAACACACCCGTGAATAATCTGGCACTGTAAGGGTAGCAATCAAGCCCTGCCATCAGCACCTTCGGAAGGGAAGGATTCCAAAGTCACAAAAAAAAAAAAATATATATATTAATAAATATCTTTATCGAAAAAAACTAATTGTATCGATATATTTGATTTATCGATAAAAATTATCAGTAAGTGCATACCTACTACATAATATGTATATATATATATTATATTGAAATTTGTATCAAACTGTTGAGACAGTTAAGCCTAACAAATCCCGCATTGGTTTCTTGACTACTACTGATGGAGCTACGGCAGCTCCAGTTAATGATACAATTCGCTGTTACAACTGTTTGAGGAACGATGGGCCACTTGCATCAAGCTTGCCCAAAACGAGGTTGGGTTGCTGCCGTTGAAGATCCCCCGAAGGGCTCGGTCCGGTACTTATAAC
>NW_023458557.1:71326220-71336342 GCF_013731165.1 Rhagoletis pomonella
CTTATAACAGCTCATACCAGTGATGGAAAAGTAGGCACAATAGTGCCATTTTGGCACAATCATCCGGCACAGTCATAAAATACAGAAATTTAAAATAAAAGGCCACTATATGACAACAAATCACAAACCACATTATAGATTAAAAAAATACAAAAAGTGAAAATTAAAAGCACTAAAAATTAAAATAAGGGGCGTGAGAAATATTTACAAACCGCTGAAGTCTATTGTGAATACGCAGTACGAAAAGTAAGTTTTCGCAACAACAAGCTTAAAATTCAGAATTTTTAGAAAGATTCTAAGTTTACAGTTTTATAGTTCTTTAAATAAAAGTGCAAGTTTCTGCAATATCGCGATGATTTTTGATATTTTTTTCCGACGGTGTCATACATTTCCATCCATTAAAAAATTTTCGAACACACTTTTTATGGAAAAGAATGCATGAAATTGAATACTTGGAATCTCCTTAAAAATTCTGAATTCAAAGTTTGTTGTTGGGAAAGCCTGCTGAATTTTTGTGCAAAGTTTGAACGAAGTCTGATGAGGAGATGTGGTGATCTCCGAAATAGTGCTATAACTTCTACCGCTTAGACTTGTCGCTTTTTCAATTTTTCCTAATAAACAATCGTGGTACAAAGCTCAATAAAAATATTAAAAAAGAAATGACGATTTTTGTACATATATTGTGCTTATTAAACTATGAATTAGACTTTTATATAAAATCATTCGAAAAATAATCAATGAACAGTATAGGCGAACTGGTTAAAATGTCTCACTGCTATTATTTCGCATATAGGTACATATGTACATATACATACATATGTGTGTAAAAATGTCATAATACCTATATTTCGGTGTATTCCCCATACGTAATTGGAATTCTGTGTAATTTTACTATGAATTTATGTATATGTCTAAGGAATCCTTCATAAAAGTGATTTACTGTAATAATTTAACTAATTAATAGTTATTATATTACTTCAGTGTATTTAAAAAATATTATTTCTAAAAATATATTGTTCCTAAAACGCCGTAAAAAATTTAATTTTGTGGCACTTTCATCTTGTTTTCGGCACTGTTTTTGAAGATCCCTAATGATAATTGTCAGGGGGAAGTTTGGGGCACCCTCTGTGGTATCATATCATTCAAAATTACTTCAGATAGAAGAAGGGATGGTGCGGCAAGTTAGAGCTCATCATAAATCCTGCCAAAACCGCCATCATTTTCTCTACTAGGAAAAGAGCCCTTCCGGACATGAGGGGCATAACCTTGGAGGGGGTCGTGGTCAGCATCGCCACCGAAGTGAAGTATCTGGGACTAATCCTAGACACCAAACTTCTGTGGACGCGATCACTTCCAAGGCTACGAAAGCTTTAATGGTGTGTAAGCGTCTGGCGGGAAAATCCTGGTGTTGTACGCCTAGGATCCTAAGATCATGATAGTACAGCCATTGATTACCTATGGGGCGGTAGCTTGTGTTTCAAGAACTACTCTAGCCACGGTGAGACAATCACTCACCAAGCTACAACGACTGGCATGTGTATGCATAACAGGAGCGGTGCGCACATGTCCGACGACGGCGCTGGAAGTAGTCCTTGAACTCGAGCCTCTTCATATAACCATAGAGCAGGCAGCCAAAAGAAAAAAAGAATAGTCTTTGAGAAGAGATTCAAAATAGAGCTTTGCAGTAAAGCAACCTGGAGTGTCTCCGCTTTCGGATTTCTGTTCCTATGGGGAAATATCCGAGCATCTTTCAAGCAGAAGTGTACGCCATCTACCTATGTGTGGATACAATCATGAGTAGAGGGTATAGAAACGAGAGAATCATAATCCTAAGTGATAGCCATGCAGCACCTAGGACCCTCAAATCGTCTGAGCTCAAATTGTCGCTGGTCCTGGAGTGCATTGAGAAATTTAACTCCCTGGGTAGACACAATAACACCAAGTTAGCGTAAGTACCTCGTCACAAGGCAGTAGAGGGTAACGAGGTGACTGACTATCCTCATCGAGCCTTTCCTAGGAGTTGGTCCAACACTCTAAAAGAGGAGCTTAGGATAGAGAGGATCACTATACGGGATCTAAACTCGCAAAGTTCGTCAGAAATGCGTCAGGCAAAGAGTTTACTGGGAGGTCATAACAGAAGGCGATTCCAAAGATTAAACAGACCTCCCAAAAGGGCAGCTTAGAATAGTAACAGGTATCCTCACAGGATACTGCAGGCTGAGAGGCCATTTATACAAGCTGGGCATATGGTCGAGCGACCGTTGTCGGTTTTGCGACTCTACCAGCGAAACAACTCTACACATCCTCACCGAATGTGATGCAGTCTGCAGAAGACGTGAGAGAAGTTAGGCACAATGTGGCCACAGCTTAGGCAATTCACACCCTATACCCTAAGGTACTGCTGAATTTTCTCAGAGATTTAGGTCTAGAGGAGGTATTGTGAAGAGTGGAGGGCACAATAGACCACTAGGTTGCGGTGCAAACCTCATTTTATTATCTATCTATCTATTGTTTTCATAAGTATGTATTTATCGATGTGCTATTCGATTACGATTACCTATCAATCAGGCCGATTCCCGTTGGCGTTGGCGTTTCTATGTCGTTGTCCTTTTTATCGTCGCTTCGTTCCCAAATTGGTATTGTTAAAATTGTAATGAAACAGCGAATAGAATTTACCGACAATCGGTTCAATTCAGTTCTTAACAATGAAATAACGAATGCTTCTATGTCATTACTAGGGGTCGGAATCTCATGCAAATGCATGTTGTTTTTGGGCATATTCAAATAGAAATGGTTAAGTTATCTTTATGAATAATGAAATTTCCGTTAAAATGGCATTCAATCATTAGTGCATATTCATGCATTTTGCATGCATAAATGCATGGTTTTGCATATTTCTCAAAAAAATACCTGTTTTTGCATATTTATTGCTCATATTTCAGTATATTTTACAACAAATGCATACGGTTTTCGCATATTTTTGCTTTTTTTGATTTACAACCATTTAAATTTAGTGCGAAATCTAGAATTAACTATAATTTTTACCCAAATATTCATCTGAATATCTTCTTTAAAGCACTCACTTGTACCTATGTTAGATTTCAACTAGTGGAGGACTGAAGGATAGAGGCTTTATCTCTGATCAATACCAAATTACGCTAATATGGGTCTCGGGACATAGGGACATTTACGGGAACGCGACAGCGGCTCCGCCCTGAACGTGTCCCACGCAAAAATTACCGAAATTTATTACTTCAAGGCCAAGCAGAGGTGGAATCGGCAGTTCTGGGTGTCCTACGACACATTTTAAACCAAAGCTTTTAGGAATGAGCTATGAAGATGCCTGCAAATTAACTGCAGCGTACACAGGCAACTGGCACGTTGAGTGCATGCCGGACGGATAGGACCGTCCTTCAATAGGTTAGGAGACAGTCGAACACTTGCTGGGCGAGTGTCAATCCCTCGCAAGGATGAGGCTAAAAACACTCGGCAAACCATTCCTGTAGAATATTTCAGAGTGTAGATGCCTCTCTCTGTATGACGTACTGAAATTTATTAAAACCGCCAAATGTCTGTAGGTTACACGAGTTGCGGAATCAGAATGGCAAATTTGCTAATTGCTTGTCACCAGGGTGACAATCCACTTAAACCAACCAACCATTCATTTGAACCACTATTAAACTATCAATGTTTCTATTTGCACAAGATTGTAACAGTCTGCTTGATTATAAACTGATTTTACACATACCTAAATATGTATTGTATTTTCAAGTTAATTGTTTTCGTTATTTTCTTGTTAAAATACGTGTTATTTCCCACCATGCAAAACATGAGTAATAGGCAACAATCGTCAATGGCAACAAATTGGCGACTCACCGATTTATTGCCGTAGTGAGAAATCGGCAACATCATTTCTTTTATGTCGTCTTAGGAATATGTTTTCAAAAATGCCCAAACTGATGAACTGCGCGTCATCAGAATTTTTCAAAAACATCTAATTACTGCCCAAGATAGGGTTAAAAAAAATGGGAAGCCTCCTAGCGACGAAAATAATTAATTTCGTTTTCAAATTATAAGTTTGTGTTCAAAAACAAATGAAATATTCAAAAAGAATAAAATTGTGGCGAGAAAGTGTTATTCAAATATCGCCTGTAGCAATAATAAAACGACTCATTCGGGTAATAAGAAAACGACTCGCCCAGGCAAGTTGCCTTCGGCGGACGTTTTACAGCGACTGGTAATAAGAAATCGATACGATGGCGATATTGTCGGCAATAAATTTGTTGTTATTGTCTGGTGGGTAATTTTTGTGCCGACAATAAAATATTAGTAAAATATTATATATATAATTGGATATTTTACTTTTTTATAGCGCATATTTTTGAACTTTGAGGGCATATTACATGCGCATATTTTCGATTTTTTAGTGCATGAGATTCCGAGCCCTAGTCATTACTATCTTCACTTCAAAATGAAAAATTCCGAAACATTTCTGATAAATATTCGTATTTTTTAAGAGTTAAGAAATACGCAACATAACCGGGAGAGGGAATTTGTTTTTTACCCAGCACTCTTCAGCGACTCAGAACATTTTAATTTTTTTTTAGTTGAAGATATCGCTTTGAGAAAAGTAAACCTTATCCTTCCTTATCAACCAAGGAAAAATCACCAGATGATAAAAAAGCGATAATCTGTTTAGTGCGCTCTTGTCTGGAAAATTTATTTATAAGTAGGACTGAGTGGACTAATCATCTTTAAAAGTCATATGAAGACGTCATATTGGTGAAAATTTTTGCGTGAAAATTTGTGGGTAGAGAGGTTCATAGATGTGAAAGGGATTTTACTTTTTTTTGAAAAATTCTGATTTTTAAAGTTTTTTATAAGCAAATATATTTTTAAGCAATCTTTTTTCAGAACACATTTTCTCTTAAAGTATTTGACGAAGGTTTATGAAATATTTTTTGGAAGCGTAGTGACATTAGAGCTTTAAAAAAATATTTTTATAATTTAGAAACAAATGTATATTTTGATTATTTTTCGGTTTTTGTCTTTATTTAGTACATTACACTAGAAGGCAAGTGCCTATTTTACCTTTTTTTGTATGTAGGCTGTTAGGTCCTAAAAATCCGTTCCCTGGTAATAATGTTGCGTGTGAACTCCAAAAAAATTGAATTAATGCAATTTTTTTAACACATACCTCCGATGCAAAACTCAACCTAAAAATTTCTTAAAAATGCCACAAATGCTATAATTATTATATAAGGTTATGTTAAAAGTCGCAAATATGAGCCAATTGTTAGTTGCTTCTGTACGCGCTTTCTAGTGAACACGTTGCGCGCATATACGGTGCGCGTGCATGGTTCACGATGCGTGGGCGCTGTGACAAATGTTGCTGTAAGTCAAAACCAGAAAAGATGTAACAAAATTTTTGTTTACAAATATTTTCTCCAATAAATACAGTTTTTGAAAATATAAACGAAATGGAAAAGAGTCATTGAGAACATATTTTTAATGCAACTTGAATATTTATGTTTAAATTCCAAAAAATTTTTTAAATTATAAAAATACTTTTTTTTTAAAGCTCCAATGTCATTACAAAAAAAAAAATTTATAAACTTTCGTCAAATACTTTAAGAGAAAATGAGTTTTGAAAAAAAGATTGCTTAAAAATATATTTGCTTATAAAAACTTTAAAAATTAAAATTTTTCAAAAAAATTCTCAGAATCCCTTTCACATCTATAAACCTCTCTACCTACAAATTTTCACGCAAGAATTCGAGCTTGACTGAAATCCGAGGTCCAGTTGAAAAATTTTCACCCATATATTATTGAAAAAGCCGAAAAAGAAACAAATCGCAGAAGTGGTTAAGAGTATCGTATGTGATCGTTTTTTAATATCGTGATTATTTTATTATGTCAAGACGTCACACCAGTTAAGTTGCAACCGCGCATTGAGTGTTGCCACGAAGTTTGGAATCTGTGCAACCAGCCCAGGAATGGATTTAAGAACCGAAGACGGAACTTGGTTTCAACACTATGAACCTGATGGAAGCAGGGGCCTATGTACTGGAGAAAAGATGTCCCCTAAGAAATTTTAGCGGTGTCGCGATTGGCGGGAAAAATGTTATTTGAAATTTTTAGGCTTTGTAAAGGGTTTTATTTGTCGATTATAAAGAAGGAGGAGGGAAAATAGACCCGCACATATTAATTTTGTATTCTATATTTTCTTTTCAATTCACTACTTCATAAAATGATAATTCTCCGTCCCGCGTTTTAAATTAAGTGAAATAAATAAATTTAGAATCAAAAAATGTTTTTTTATCTGCTACTAAATGAGTTTTATGTATAGATTTAACAATTCTCTTTCCTTACATACCTCATTGTCCAGCACACTAGCCACCACCTCCACTAATAACGTTCCCAAATTTTGTGCATTTACGCCGGTCACTGCTACTGGCTCCAATTGCATTTGTGGTTCACATAGTCCTTTCAACACTCCCGATTGTGCATACTGCACCATTTTCTTGATAAGTCCAAGGCTGGCTCGACGTACGCTGCCTAGCATTGTACCCTGGAAGGTACGGCAGAATACAGGCAAAAATAATTTCAAATAAATTGGTGCCATTTCCGGATCGCCACGCGGTTCCAGTGTGCCATTATCATCGGCTCCATCTTTGTTTGCGGCCAAATTGCCAGCAGCCATCCATTCACCAGGTGACTGCAGTATGGCTGCCACCTCACGATGACCATCATCAGCACGCTCACGTGCCTTATCCAGTGGGGTTTTGCCATCTTCGTCGCGCAAATCTGGATATGCGCCATACTTGAGTAGTACTTTAGCTATGCTGGGGCGACCAAAGCATGCAGCATAATGCAGCGATGAACTGCGCTGTCCCTTATTCACGTCAGCACCCTTTTCGCACAAATATTCAACCATTTCGAGTGTGCCAAAAGCAGATGCCCAGTTTAGTAAAGTCTGACCAACATCATCCATGCAATTGACATCTATGCCACCTGATTCGATAGCCTCTTGTAAGGCTTCCGTGTCCTTCGACCGAATGCAATCAATTAATTGGCGGTGTGTACGCTCAGCGCTTGAATCATTGCGACGCACACGCGATGCTAGTTGACCTTGTGCACCACCAGCTGCACCGACACGATTCAATGCCTGTCGCCCCTCAAACAACAACAGCAATAGTAAATCGGCCAGACGCATGCAATCTAGAACGCAGCGCTCATCACCTTTCAAAGCACGTTCAATTGCATCGGGCAATTGAGATCGCAATATATCGTGAGTGATTGCTGGCGATCCGCGGCATAGAGTCGACAGTAAAGATATAGTTGTGGAAATTGACTGTGAAGAGCGTGATGGATCGCTAGTTTGGGCTGGTTTGCTTGGTGTGGTAATCGTTGTGGAAACGGCATTTAAATTATCATTATTAGTACCGCTGCCACTACCAGGAGCCGATGTGGAAGCACCAGAAGTTCCTCCCGGGCTGACAGCTGTCGAAGTTGATGTATTGCTAACAGGCCCTGCAGCATTTCCCAAACGTTTTAACAATTCTTCGGCAAGTCCATACTCGGCCAATGGTGCAGGATCGACCCACTTGCGTGTGTAACGATCAGCCACTGAGGCGAAACATTTCAATGCACCATCTGCTACCATCGGATCCTCGTGTTGCAGTAGCGTGCTGAGACTCTCTACACAATTCTGAATGCAC
This sequence comes from Rhagoletis pomonella, assembly GCF_013731165.1. Lineage (NCBI taxonomy): Eukaryota > Metazoa > Arthropoda > Insecta > Diptera > Tephritidae > Rhagoletis > Rhagoletis pomonella. The sequence goes on from NW_023458557.1 coordinate 71,333,942, forward strand.
GGTGCATTCGGTTCGACTTTGGTGCAGAGGCGTGACACAACCGCCATAGCGGAGTGCAAGGTATCCTTATGTACTTGTGAGCCACAATCACGGATGAAAGAGAGCACACAGTTAAGGCCGCCACCATCGAATACAGCACCTGCCTCACGGGTACAAATTAACTCCAACACCTTAATGCACTGCTCGGCTAAATCGCGTGAAGTACGAGATGACAAATCGGCGACAACTAAACGATTGCAGATTGCTTTAATGGCACCATCGATAGCCACAATGCGGCGTGTACATTCAGCCGATACATCCAGATAGTAAGTTATAGCACGTGCTGTGACTTCAAGTACGTTTTCTGGTGCTAGATCATCCAGAAAGATTTTACAAAGCGCTGGTAAAAATGTGCGTGGTGGACAACTACCGAAGAAGATGTGAATTCAATTGGGTAAACCATTAGAGACATAAAAAACAGATGAAAGGCCATAAAGTAGAGGGAAATGAAAGGAGAAATTCCAATTATAGCGCTTACTTACCTTTCGAAACAACGATCGACGTTATCGGACATGAGGAGAAGCATGCAAAGTTGCTCGAGGGCGATCAGTTGCATGTCACGCTCATCGCCCTGGCCCATGGAAAGCCATTCTAAGAGAGTTTCTGGATCAACGTCTCCCATCTGCAAGTGTACAGAGAAACAATTTAAATTTTGTATTGAAATTTTGAAATATTGAAGTAAGAAAATTTATGTATTTATATAAACAACTGCTTTTGCTATAATGAATCATTATTGAATCATGTAATGCCGAATTTCCACTAGGCATTGAAATGACAAAAAATTTACACCATTTAAAAAAATGCCATGTGGGAATGAACTTAATGACAATTTTTTTTAATGTAATGACACGATTATTTTGTAATGCCTGACTTTGTCATTTGTCATTTTTGCCATTTAATGCCCAGTGGAAATCCAGTATAAGTTTTGTACATATCTAGATATATGAAAATTATATGAATACAAATAATATCAAAATTATGAATACATAGCAGAGTCGGCATTCGTGAAGGACCAATATCGAGTATTCCTATCCTGTGGGACCCTCTGTTTAATTTCTCTGACTTTTTAGGTTGTTTGATCTCTATTTATACACCGATTTCGAAATTATCCACGGTATTTGAAATTTTCGAAGGTATTTTTTTTTCTGGGTTTAAATGAATGGAAAGGACTAGCTTTTCCCCACAAGGCCAGGTTGTTCCTTCGAATTACAAGCACAAATCTTGTTAGTTTCTACACGACACGTATGAAGACGTTGAAAGTAACTACACGAGTCTGTAGTTTGCCTCCAAAAATGCAAGGTTGAGATTCTTCGTTGACTTCTATAGTATCTGGCCTAATCCACTTTGACGATAATGAGCAGCGGGATGCTTGGTGTAAATCGTTCAGTCGGTAGATGACGTAGTTGCTTATGACATTTAAAGACATGATGATTGTGCGGTATGTGTGGCAATGCAAGTTCATTATCAAGCAGGCGATAAGAACGTTGGACGGATTGCAAAGGAGGGTGTTGTTAAAGAAAAACGTTCATTCTAAATTGGTTATCTTATTTGCTCTAACCAGCATGGATTTTTCAGAGGCAGATCAACTGTAACAAACTTTACTGTTTTTACTGAACACTGTTTCGTGACCTTTTGTGAAAGCCTTAAAGCGTAAACAGACGGCAGCGCTGATCCGGATCAACTCGGGAATTAACTGCAGTTGATCCGGATTAAGTCCGAGTTAATCCGGATCAACGCCGTATGTTTAAGCTTTTAGACAATTACCACGTTTATGCGACAGAATTTATGAATTCTTCACTTAATGACTTGAAAAATGGAAATTACGTATTTTGAAATAGGGTTGATTTCTTTGGCTTTATTTGAATTTTGGGCGAAATCAAATTGGTACCAGGCATTGGTCCATATATTTAAATTGGTTTTAATGTACTTGTATTAGGGGTGGGTATTCCCTTAAATTGTGTAAAACTCGTAATTTTACGGGGTTGTTACGGGAACGCCCCGTTTTGCAAATGTGTAAATAGGTGCGTAAAGTGACTGTTTGACATTTTTGTATTTCATAATAGCCCGTCACACAGTGCCGCCTAATAATGGGCTAAATGCAACTCCATTTCTGCATTAAGAATCTAAAAGCAACCCTGTGTTCTTAAAAATTTCCACGATTCGAACATGGTTTAATGAGTAAAAGTCGCAACACTGCTTTTCGCGTATACAGTTGCTAGCTGCGTTTCAGTGATCGCCGATTGAGAATTCATTTATTATTTTACATTATTTGAATAAAGAAAAGTTACGTAAAGTCAAAGTCAAAGTTTCAGTAGGGTTTTTGCACATTATCTTCTCCGTGTTTGACTGATCTTCTCCTCCG
>NW_023458557.1:71336442-71346011 GCF_013731165.1 Rhagoletis pomonella
CGGAGGTACTTACAGTTTTACGGAGACTCCGAACGGCGATTGTATTTTTATGAGAAGCTGTTTTTTATGGCAGAAATGCACTCGGAGGTTTTCCATTGCCTGCCGAGGGACGATCGCTGTTAAGAAAAAACCTTTTTTTCTATATTTTTTTGCGATGTTGCTTTGACCAGCGCTTGAACCCAGGTGCTGTGGGGTGGAAGTGCGCACTGCTTACCACTACACCACAGCGGCCGACACAGCGGAGAAGCTCGGCCAAACACTAACATATGTGTAAGCGCCAATCTATTATTATTATTATTATTATCTTCTCCGTGAGAATTGATCGTGATAGATACAGATCTGAATAAGCGACTGGAACACGGCTGTTTGTCAAAAGCATACGATTTAGAGCTCGCGTAAATGTACATTTGCTAAATGCGATAGCTCTTCGCTCTTCGAAAACATGTTGGAAAGTGCTAAATGTTGTATTTTAAATGCAGCAAAAACTAAGCGCCAATCTATTATTATTGTTACTATTACTATTATTTTTTTCAATATTATATCATCCATTTTAGTATGAAATGTTCCGCACCTCCGCGACACTGGAATTTACGAAGTAATTTTACGAGGTGCGCGTAAACTGAGCTCCTTACAAATTTTGACAGTTCTTTTACGAGGATTTTACGAGTTTACGGGGAATACCCCTATTAAGTTCAGACGGAAATTTAATTGAGTAAATTAACCTTTTAATTGAGCTACCGCTTTTCGGTGCTCACACACGGTCAGCTGCTACAGTGATGAAATGTTGGTACAATCGTACCTTTATTTAGTTTGAAAGTACATTCGGTACAAACGTACCATTTTAGGTACATTTGGAACGACTCAGAAGATAAATTAGGTAGGTCTTCTTAATTAAAGCCATTCTAAGAGGCCTACCCAAGAAGGGCTGAAAAAAGTGCTTCCTTGCTTAAGTATGTCCTATAAAAGCCCTTCTGGAAGGCCTTCCATGGGTACCGAAAGAAGAAGCTCTTCAATTTGTGCCACTCCATACAAAACAGAAAGGAGAAAAGAATGTAGAGTGGAAGACCTCTTGACTTTCAGGAAGGCCTTTCGGAAGGGCTTTTAACTCCTGAAATTATATACTGGGGAAATCAAATAACTTTTCAGAAAATCAGTTATTATTTTTATTGACATTTCAAAGCATTTTCTGGTGTGGGTAACTTGTCCAATAGCCTCCCTCCTTTGTGAAGGGGCATACAAATGATATCAAAGTAACGTAAATGTAGTTGATTATGCCAGATAGAGAATATTTCTTTTTAAAACGTCAGATCGAAGAGCTCGGAGGAAAGGGATCCACCCTTTCGAAAACATAGTCTTCTCTCCAACTACTCGAAGAGATTCTTTTCATAGCAAAATTTCTTTGATGTGAGTCCAGAAGTTGATAATGTATCGAATTGAAAGCTTATCCTCTTATTTTCTTTCATATACATATACATACATGCATATAAAAATACATATTTAATTTTTAAGTACAGTTATCTACTTTTAGGTAAAGTTTTCCCAGCAGAGTTGGATAAGAAAATTAATTCAATTAGCACTCAATTAAAAACTCATCGAGAACCCCGCTTAGATCGGCTAGTCGCTCAATCGTTGTCGCCAAGCTCAACTAACGGGAGCCCAGGAAGCGTGCACCGTCGATGAGGTTTACCCATAAGAATAGAACCGTTAGTTGAGTGGAGCATTCACAGGTCGGGAGTCGATGTAAGTCTAGACCGACTCCCTGTGAATGCAGTTTATGGCCTGTCGGTATGCTGTCGGCTCAAGAGGTTGTTGTATGAAGCTCTGGACTTCGTCCGTCAGTTCGTATAGATGCCTCATGACGTGCCTTGGCGAGGACTCTGATACAAGCATGTGTCTGTTCGGGTGGCCACGTCTGTGGGATAACGCAGCCACTCCCGCAGCTTCGGCCCTACTGTTCTTCCAGCATAGGGCTGCTGGCGAACAGCGACCAAGAACTGCTACCGCATTGGACAATTTGCTGCCGGGAGGACAGCAATTTGCCGCCGGCTGTATTTGAACGGCGCCTCAACACCGGGCCGCCTTGGGACTTAAATGGGGCTTTGCCGCAACACAGGGCTCTACCGCGGTCGACGACTGAGTTCCAACGAAAAAAATGAACAGGTGGTTGTAAGAACAAGATGAGTAAAATCAAGCAAAATAACAATAACACAATACAACTAAAATTAGGCATCAGGGCATCCTGACGTAACAAGAGCTGGTCCTCTTCGTTGAACATGCGATGCCTGAAGACGAGCCATACACCAGCAATGGTATACGCCGAGAACCTGGATTTCCTCGTGGAACGCAACGTTCTCAGACAAAAAGGACAGCGGTGCAGCAGTCAAGTGGAACCTTCGTAATCTTGGAAGAGGGCAAAACGCCGGAGGGTGCACGCAAAAAGGCCCTCGAGCACATGGAAGGATTAGAAGCCGAGAAAAGAAGAGACAAGCAACATCGCAAAACCGCGCCCGCTGATTAGCGGGGAAGCGGTGAAACAGATAGCAGCAGTCGGGAAAGACAGCAGCGGAGAGGAGAAGGGGGGTCGAACAAGGCACGAGATAGAAAAGCAGCTGAAAATTAGCCCGGTAAAGAACGGAGGAGGCAAAGAACACCTGAGGCAAATCCGAATACACAATCCGGCAGCACCATAGCCGAGAGAGAAACAGGTCGGTTTCGAGTCGGTCTACTGCGGGATAGGCAGGGACACAACCCCAGCTATTCTGACTACCCTCCAAGACGCCATCATGGATGAGGTGTTCGGGGGTTGCACACACCCGATAGGGTTTGGCGGGGTCTACTTAAGGCCAGGTTTGCTCCTTGTAGATTGTAATGAAGAGGGAACAGCCGCATGGCTGACAAGCGTGACGGTCTTCCTTCTCAAGCGGCGCGGACAAATCTCCCGAGTATGCGATCGGGCTGCTGAAGGCTCAAAATGAGGGTCTGAATTCATTTAGATGGCGAGTCATCACCAGCCTGCGTCTTAACGTAGGCATAGATGAAGAGTCGTTTAGCAACATCAGGCGAGAGGCTTTTGGCCGAGCCAAACAGCGGCTGCATCGGTTGAGATGCAGGTAGCAAATGAGGCCGCCTCAGGGTACGACGAAGCGCAAATAATCTACGCCGGTTGCACCTGAGAGCAACATCACTCCCAAGGCAGACAACATGCAGCCTGTGGTCGTCCCTATAGACATTCGATCGACGCAAGAGTTGATGGAAGGGCGTGACCTGCGCAACTAGAGCTAGATGGCTGGAGTGAGAGCGAGCTGTGACTCTCGGAGATTGAAGAGGCGAGGCAAAAATTACCAGTCAACCCACTATAACCATAGCCCAGATATAAAATATCACGACGCCATCGGCGCGTCAGTAGAGGTCAAGTACTTAAGAGGTTTAAAAGAATCAAATAAAAGAGTAATATGGGATCTCTCGCAAGAGATACCTAGAGTATGCGGATTGCTTAGATATAATATTGATTACTTCTGCATTACAGAATTTCTAAGTCAAGATTTGGTAGCGGTCCAGAGGAAACTCACAATATCAGGAGATGAAACGGATATCGCTTCGCCGCTGCATATTTTTCCGGGAGACAACAACATTTCCCCGATGGAGGTTCAGAGGCTGGTAAACGACTGCGAGGGGAAGAGACTCTTTCTCGTCAATACATTGCGATGCAAATGCGCACCGTGAGGAATGGGGCAGCTCGGAAACCAATAGAAAGGTCAGATTAAGAAGTCACCTACATAAACCCGAGATCTGGTCCAACAATGTATGCCGGTTCAGTGATAACGCAGCTGAGATTTCTGAGCAATTACTTCTCGAATGCGACGCCGTGGCGAGAAGATTGGGAGAAACACCTCGGGTCATTATGCCCGCAGATAAACCACATAAACACGATGTCACCAAAGAATCTTTTGGACTTTCTACGGAAACTAGGACTGGGCGGGGTGTTGTACGGAGAAAGAGGGCACAATAGATCTCCTGGTCACAAGGCATACCTCAACCAATATCTATCTATTTATGTTGCCACCAGGGTTTTTTTGCCTTTGTCCCAGATGCAGCCGGCTAACGACTTGAGGATCTTGTTGTGGCTCTGTACTATATTGACAATTTCGGTTGTATGCCCCGAAAAGGAGTGCAGACTGTTGAATGTAATTTCTCGAATTTTCGGGTTATTCACCGTCGGAATTCGTTCGCCATCGACGTGAATTCCCAGCAGTAGTCCAACCTCCTTCGTCCAGCTGGTTACAAAATGTTTCCGAGGATTTTGTAGGAAATAGGCTTAGGCTCCTTGCAGTGAAGAAGCGAGAAAGTTCGGAGGGGTAACCGTTTACGTTTGATCACAAGTCATCAATTCCATACCCAAACGCCAATGTCGAGCATTCGTTAGCATAAAAGACAATCGAGACTCCCTCTGGTGCTTGAGGGAGCTTTTAGATACAGGAGTTAAACAGTAGCAGGAAAAGGAAACCACCCTGTGGGACCCCGGTACGACGATAATCACTCCCACGACACTCGGGTATACATAACCGGAACGACCCAGATTTATATTTCGCCAAGGACTGTCACTCCATCAACACTCCCCAAAAACTCTTTGGGGAACTTGTATGCTGCTACAACAACCCCTGTTTAATCTTTCCTGGCTTGCTAATTTTGTCTCTGAAAATTAGTGACGAATGCCGACCACTCAATTAATTCGGCCACCGTTTCGAGTCTCTGTGGGAGAGGAAGCCGCAATGTCTTCGAGTTGCATGGAGTGGCTGACGGTTCTCCAACACGGGTGGATTCGGTTCAGGCCACGAGTTATCTGGGTGTTTATGGCATTAAGTGCTGGGGTTGTGCTGCGCACTTTACGGAACCCAGGGATTTCTGCGAAGCCGTTCCAATCAGCTATGGAGAATTTGATGTTCCGCGGATGCAAAGTCGGCAGATTTATCAATCGAGATGACTATGTGCAGATGTTTCGGTGCTAAAGTCAACAAAGGTGGCCACGTTATGCTGTTTATCAGACCAGCGCTCACAATTGTTTTGTTGTTGTTGTTGTTGTTGTTGTAGTATCGGCCACAACAACCCCGCCCAGATCGGTTGATATCTCAGTCATTGTCGTCAAGTTCCACTAACGGAAGCCCTAAGAAGGGTGATGCCTCGATAGGATCGGTCCACAGGGACAAAGGCCTTAAGGTTGTCGGGTTTTCCGGGCATACGAAGAGATGTTTCGAATCATGAGGTGTCTCTCCGCATGCCGGACACTCATTTGGCACATCTGCGTTTAATCTGCTCAGGTATGAGTTTAACCTGCAGCAGTAGCCAGAGCGAAGTTGGGCTATTGTGGTTCTTGTCTCCCGAGGCAGATGAAGCTCGTCGATGTCCGGTGGCTGTGTGCCTAGAACGGCATTCACATAACTCGAGACTGACTCCCTGTGAATGCCGCTCAATGTCTGTCGATAAGCTGACGGGTCCAGAGGTTGTTTGATGAACCTCTGGACTTCGTCCGTCAGTTCGTAAAGATGCCTCTTGCCGTGCCTGGGCGAGGGCTCTTCTGCAAGCAGTTGTCATTTTGTAATGCTCCTTTACCGGGAGTATTTTCGCCTCGTCGCACAGTGCCGCGAAGGTGGACAAAAATACAAAAATCGACTGTCTTGAAACTTAGATGTTTTGATGTCAAGTTACAGCTAAATCTCCAACTAAGAGAAGTTCATAAGTTATTTTGTGATAAAAACAACTTTCAGCCTCACACACCCCCTCAAAGTACACCTATTTTCTACATACCATTTCATTTCGGCGATTCGCACATAAAAGTGGTCGCAGTTAAAAATTTGTTAAAAATACATTTTTATTCCTAGCAAGATCAACTTTTGCACTTTGATAAAGATATATGCGACAAACCAAAAAATGTATGGTTCATGGAAAAAAAATTTATACAAATATTTGTTTTTTTATTAATAAATAAATATATGATTAAACATACCAAAATCCGAAAATTGGCAACCTTTGGAGACAAAAAAAAAAAAACATCTTGAAAGTTCGTGAAATTTTTTTTTTGGTTATGGTAGTTTGGACCTTCTACTAACAGAAACAATCGAAATCTCTTCCAACTTTTTCCAATATTTGAAAATTTTCAATTTTGAAAAAGTGACTAAATGCCTTTTTTTGGTATTATTTTAGCTGATCTATATTTACAATACTTTTTCTGAATGCCCTAAGATCTAAATTTTTGGTTCGCTCTTCAAAAATAAGGTGTTGAATTAAAGCTAAAAGTGCCAAAACAAAAGTTAAGAGGTACAGGGTGCTTTGAAATGAAAAAAATTATCAGCTAATTAAAATACTTAAATATGCATCACGGTATGGGAGCCAAAAACAAAGGTATACGAAGATTTACATATATATATATATACATATATATATATATATATATATATAGAGCAATGACACCAGTTTACAAAAAGAAATATAAAACAGAGAAACAAATATTTAAAGGGTTCTGATCTCAGCTTTAATAAATACATTGTTGAAAGTGACGAAGCAGACAAAAGCATGGAATCATTTGAATCAGTGATCACTTCCTCCTCTTCTGAGGACTCTGAAACTGAGTGATTATAACAACTAGTTCGGTTTTTATTAACATATTATATGTTATTACCATATAACAGCTATTATTACTTACTTACTTAACAGTGATTATGCTTTATTTTAAATGAAATCAAAAGAATTTTTTTTTCTAAAGGTTAACATGTAAGGAAAACCGACTTAATTTTTCAAATTACCATATGTATTCACTTAGGAAGTAAAGTTTAGACGAATTTTGACTATTAAGACTATTTTTCTGAACACTTAGCAACAATGATATGGCATATTTCATTTTTAAATAATCATGTGCAAAAACTCGATGTTTTTTTAATGGGTACCCGTTACAAAAAAACCGATTACTTTCTTAAAATTAGAGTAATATAGACACTTCAGATGTAAAGTTTCAATAAATTCTGACGACTCCTTCCTGTTTTCGTAAACACCACAATCAGCAATGATTATGCCTTATTTGTCTTTCATATAGTAATGTAAAAAAAAAATCTTTTTTTTTTTAATGGGTACCCGGTACCGAAAAATCGATTGCATTTTTGAAATAAGCATGGCTTAGTCCTTTTAGGTGTAAAGTTTCAACAAGTTCTGAATACTATTTCGGTTTTTATAAACATATGTCTACGATGATTATGAGTTATTTTGCCTTTTTATAAAATTGTAAAAAAATTTTTTTTTTAATTAAATGGTAAGAGAAGCTGAAAAACGTTTTTTTTTTTCTTAAATTGCCGTGATATAGTCCTTTCAGGTGTAAAGTTTCAGCCCATTCTGATGCCTCCTTCCACTTATATCAACACATGTCCACAATGACTATTTTCATATAAAAATGCAAAAAAAACTCGGTTTTCTCGAAATGAGTAACCGGTATAGAAAAACCGATTTCATTTTTGAAATTAGAGGGGCATAATACTTCTAGGTGTGAAGTTTCAGCCAATTCTGACCACTCCTTCTATTTTTGTCCATCATTTGTATGGAGTCGCGGCACTGTGCGTCGTGCAGGTGGTGTTCTAGCGACATCAGCAGGCATCCAGTCGCTGTCCGTAGTGCGGTGTTCTGCCTCGTCTGCAGCTTCATGCACTGCGTCCTACTAGTCCCCGGCGACCACACTGGTGCTGCGTAATTTAAAACCGGCCGGCCTATCGCCTTGTATGTTGCCAGCAACGTTTCTTTATCTTTGCCCCAGGTACTGCCGGCTAGCGACTTGGGGACCTTGTTGCGGCTCGGTGCTTTGTTGACAATAGCGGTTGCGTGCGCAGAGAAGGACAGCAGACTGTCGAAGGTTACTCCGAGTATTTTGGGGTTATTCACCGTCGGAATTGGTATATTATCGACGTGAATTCCCAGCGGTAGCCTGACCTCCTTCATCCAGGTGGTGAACAAGGTCGCAGAGGATTTTGTAGGGGAAAGGGTTAAGCTGCTAGCAGTGAAGAAGCGAGAAAGCTCGGAGAGATACCCGTTTACTTTCGAACACAGGTCATCAATTCCATTCCCAGTCGCCATGATCGAGCAATCGTCGGCGTAACAGACAATCGAGACTTCCTCTGGTGTTTGAGAGAGCTTTGAAATGTAAAAGTTAAACAGTAGTGGGGAAAGGACACCACCCTATGGAACCCCCTGTTTTATTTTTCTGAGTTTGCCCGATTTGTCTCTAAACATTACCGACGGGTGTCGACCACTCAGATAATTCGCCGACCGCTGTTTGAACCTCTGTGGGAGAGAGGAGGCCTCTATATCTTCTTGTAGCGTGGAACGGTGTCAAACCGTTTGGCAGGTCCAACGCTACTAGAATAGTTCTCATAGTTGCGGTTAAGGCCACGTGTTATCTCAGTGTTTATGGCGTTAAGTGCTGTTGTTATACTGTGCACTTTACGGAAACCATGCTGATGCTTTGCTGGGATCAGGTGGTTCGTGAAATACGGGAGCAGCAAGGCCTCTAGTGCCTAGGATGCAGTATGAACTGTCGGCTAAATAGCTCGCGCATCGCTCCGAGTCCGACGAGGCATGGTCGCCTATAGGAATTTCGACCCTGTCGTCGTGCTTCGTCGCATTGGACAGTGACCTCACGGTTGACCAGAGCTTACTCACATCAGAGGCGAAATTGCAAATCTTCATATGCTCTTCCCACTTCTTCCGGTTATCACGCTCATCGGCTCATCAGAACAGCCGCTTCAGTAGGGAAGTTTGGACGGGGGTCCGTAATGCATCCTGCCGGTACGAAGCGAGCTGCAGCAGCAGTGACAACCCTGCGGAACTTACGTTCACCAAGGTGGACATCGGTTGGTGTAGGGAACGCAGCGAAGGTGCTCTCAGTTGATATAGGTCCGGTGTTCCCCGGGGAGCAAAGTCGGTTGGTTTATCGATCGAGATGACTATGGGCAGATGGTCTGATGCCACATTCAGCATCAGTCGCCATGATACGCCTTTATCAGACCAGCGCTGACTATTGTTATGCCTGGCGAGCTGCAGCAGCTGCCCATAATCCTGGTGGGTGCGTCGTCGTTCATTGTCCAAAATGTCGAATCGTCTATCTGCTCAGCCAAGTCTGTTCCCCTACGATCGTTTGACAGGCTTGAATGCCAAAGATCGTGGTGCGCATTAAAGTCACCTACTACCTACTACTACTACCTCTGAGGAGCGCACCTATGTCAGGGTGATATCCTGCCGGGCAGCAAGTGACAGGGGCTATGTAAACATTACATACTTCGAGCTCAACATCGCCTGACCGGATAGCAATGCCCTGACATTGTAGGGTGGTTCCCTGCGGTCGATGTGTGGTGCGTGATGAACGCTAAACCACCCCCATTATCTCGCTCACGATCTCGACGGTGCACGATGTATCCGGCACAATTCAACAATGTCGAATTGCTGTGCAACTTCGTCCCTTGGACCGCAGCTATCAATATACCATGCCTTCTGATCTATTATTTTTATTGCCCAAATAATAGACATAAGAACGATTA
>NW_023458557.1:71346111-71363834 GCF_013731165.1 Rhagoletis pomonella
TACTAATGCATGAAAATCCTAACCTCAAAAAAATCACCCGTTATAACCTTTGAAAATTTTACAGATATCTATGCAGTAGTTTTTGAGTTAACTCCGAACAACGAAAACGGCTATTGTTTTATATATATAGATATAGATATCAGTATTTCTTAGTCTAAGAATTCATCTCTTACCTATGTATATACATAAATGAAAAAAGAGATCAAATTAAGTATATACAACTTTTTCATGCCAAGTATGAATAAATTCTCCAAAGAGCTAAAAAAAGGGCTAGGGGCAATATTAAATTTATGTGGCCAAAAAAATTATGTGGTAGCTAAATCCAGCCACCAAAGGGCTAAAACGGCAACACTGGTCGCAAACGGTCTTGCGCGCAAAGCAAAACTGCAGACGCGCTGAATTTATGTATGTGTTCATGAATAAACTATGAGCCACTTAACTCATCTAGCGGTATACAATGAATCTCTCAAACAATTGCAAAAATCACTTCCTTTTCGTCGGTGAACGAGTGTGGACGTGGTTTGGCGCAGTAATACTCATATTCTTTTAGTTCTAGCGCATAGGCACTCTGAGGTGCTAAGTACAGTAACACAAGTTTCTTTTAATATATCTACGCTATAACAAACGCTTATAGCAGACAGATAGACAAGTGCCCATTTTCGCTTTTGGGTTTTTTTTTCACTCATCTTTAAATTGGACTACAATTAATTAACCGCAAGACGTGATAAACGGCTCTGATGAGTAATTTTGTTATATTTCCTTTACTGTGAAGTGCGGGTAGACATTTTTGTGTCGTTTAGTGGTTTTCATAACCATAAGACTGCCGCCAACGGCGGGAAAAAAGCAAAAGCCCGATATGGCGTCGCCGACTGCAGGGTCGGTGGCGTCTTCGGTGGATTTGGTGGAGGCCCTCTCGAAAGCCAATAGGGTGAGGGGGAAAAAATTTAAAAGAAATGCAGAAGAAAATTTGGTGAAAAAGCTGAAAAATAATGAGCTCATCAGATTCAGGGATTCCTTGAATACTTCGGATGAGGGGAAGATCAGTGACAATGAGTGTGACAGTGTTAGTGACAATGAGATGGCAGTAGAATTTGAAGGAGAAACAGAAAACGGAAAGGTAACGGAATGTCGTGAACCGCTAGCGGTGGCGGCAAATGACGCGGAAAACGGTACAGTGACTACGGACAATAATCCGAACAATCAAGCGAGTGAGGTTATGTATCCATCTGACTTTGTAGGTGCTATTTTTATATTAATTGACACGGCGAAATGCCAAGAAATGCCTAATGAGGAAATCACCAATGGGTTGACACTGTTTAACATGATTAAACACTTACGTATTAAAGATATGGACCTAATAGAAGCGTTAGGGAAAAGTCTGTACAAGATTACTTTTAAAAACTGTGCATCGGCAAACAATTTTCTTTTAAATTCCAAAATTAAGGCAATGGGATTAAAGCCTTTCGTTCCGCGGACGGCCTTAGAATCCTATAGAGTAGTTAGGGGTATCCCTACTTCATATATAGACACCGAATTAAAAGCCAACACTATCTCAAGTATCCCTATTTCGTCGGTCAGGCGCTTTACACGCAAGGCTGAAAACAATACCTTTGTCCCCACGACCACTGTGAAATTTGGCTTTGCAAACAAAGAGATTTCGAAGCATATTATACTTGACTACACAAAACTGTACGTAGACTTTTATGTACCCCCTCTAAGGCAGTGTCTGAACTGCGGAAGGCTTGGCCATACGCAGTATGCCTGCAAAGCAAAAAAAAGGTGTATTCAATGCGGACAAGACAACTGTGATTCTAACTCCTGTGAGAAAAAATGTATTTTATGTGGGAACACGAACCACACAGCTTCCGATAGGCAGGCATGTGCGGTGTGGGAAAAAGAAAAGTCGGTTAACTACATACGTGCTGTTAAAAAACTATCGAGGAAGGAGACCCTGCAAGCCTACTTCCCCCGTAATGAAAATCGTTTCAATTTGCTCGCAGTCGACGATGAGGTATTCCCGGCCTTATCAAACGACGAAAAAGTCACAAAAAATAGGGATAGTGAAATTAACAGAAAGCTAACTAGAGTCAAATACAGTACGATGGCACGCTTACCCAGAACGGAAAAGCGAATGGTGCATGGGGTAGATGAAAGGTCAGTGGAAAGGCCAAAAAAGAGTGTAGCGGGGGCTGTCATAGACAGGCCCGAATACCTGAAAGGCAAAGTCACGGAGTTGGAAAGACTCCTGTCGCAGTTGTTCAAGTTAGTACAGAACCTATGTAGCAATCAGATGGCAGGAGAGACTGTCAGTCAACTAAATAACCTGAAACCAAAATACAACCTTTTGAACCTAAGTGACGATATAGAAGCTATTAGAGGAGCTTCAAATCCGAATTTTGACACAAATGAAACTGTTACAATATAACTGCCAATCACTAAAAGCAAATATAAATAGCATAGAATTCTATCTGAATACGTACAATTTTGATGGTGCTTGCTTGAGTGAGATTATTCATTCAAACGAGCAGCAACACAGAAATATTATCGATTTTAATATAATAGAAATCTCTAGACTGTTCACTTTCCTTGAAAATTTTCAAAACGTATTAATTCTGGGCGACTTTAATGCCAGAGCAACGGTGTGGGGGGACCAAATCACGTCCTGTAGGGGTAGAAATCTTCTCAACATAATTTCTGAGCACAACTTCTGGGCACTTAATGACGGTTCTCAAACCTTCAAAGCCAACTTCTTATCTCCCAATGGATCGGTTCTAGACCTGTCGTTCACCAACTGTAATGTTCCGCTTACATGGAGAACAGACCCAACGAAAATTGGCGGAAGCCACCACTTTCCCATCATAATGAGTCCACCACAATCAGCATTCACAAGAAGTGCTTTTTTAGCACAAAACAAACTTAAATTAGGGCTTCAACAGCTAGAGCTGGAACCGAACATTGAGGAGATTCAGTCCAAACTTAATGACGAGCTAGAGGCAACCACATACACCCCAAAGCTTGGTGGAACGAAACCTTAGCGAAAACTTTTCGGTTACTAAAATGTGCGTCTAAAAAATGTAAGGACTACCCATCACCGCAAAACTTTGAGGAGTATTTAGAACAAAAAAAGACGTGGAAGGAGCAAGTCAAAAGCAAAAAAACTAAGCTTCGAAGGTAAAGTCGAAGAATTGAACAACGATCCTACTACCAAACAGGCCTGGAAATTTGTGAAGGCAATGAGAGGTGATTTCAAAGCCCGGAACAACTTTGCATGGTCTGATAGCAATAACCTTAATTTTCTGCAACATCTAAAAAGCTTAGTCCCCATCTCGAACCATGACATAGCACCCAACAGAGAGATCATACCGGAAAATGAGCTGGCAATAAGCTTTGAGGAAATTCAAGATGTTTTGAAAAATAAAAAGCAGTCGGCTGGAGGGGCGGACCGCATTACCTACAGCATGTTAAAAGCGCTCCCTGATCAATCATTAAATAACTTACGTACCGCATTTAACAACATATTCCTTACAAATCAGATACCGGAAAATTGGCGAAAAATCAGAATTGTACCCATACCAAAAACCGGAAAAGACCTAAATGAGTTCACCAACTTCCGACCCATAGCCCTGTTGTCGGTCCCCTTAAAATGTATTAATTTGGTAATCAAAAACAGGCTCACGGACATGCTGGAGGAGGCTGATATTCTCCCTAGCTACTCTTTTGCGTATAGAAAAAGAAAATCTGCCACGGTGTGCACAAATTACCTACTTCATGACATTAGAACTCTGAAAAGTGAGGGCCTTAAGGTAACAATTTTTTCAACCGACATTAGCAATGCGTATAATTGTGTGAGTCTGGTCAAACTGAGAGAGGCTTTGGAGGAGGTGGAGACACCACCCACGTATATTGAATGGATCTCTAACTTTCTTTCCTACAGAGTATTGCAACTGGGCAGTGAATCTATAGAAATACGCGATGGTTTGCCTCAAGGCAGTAGTCTTTCCCCGGTGCTGTTCAATCTGTACACAAGACAGTTGCATGATATTGTTGACACCTCCACCAAAGTCTACCAATTTGCAGATGATTTCATTCTTTTGTCGGCTCATAAAGACCTGCGTCAATCGCTGGAAAATTTACAGAGCAAAATCAATACATTTTCAGAAAAGTGTGCGAACTTAAACCTTACACTCAATCTTGAAAAAACGAAAGTGATGCACATTGCTAAAGGCAGCAAAGCAACTCTCAACCTGACCTGCAACAATCAGACTCTGGAGCAAACACAGTTCATAAACTTTCTCACGACGCGAATAAGCGCCTCACTAGCTGTCAGCGAGCACTACTCTGAGGTTATCAAAAAATCGCAGAAAAATTCGAACTTGTTCAAATGCATTACGACTGTTAAAGCAGGGCTACATCCTAAAGTTTCTCTTAATTACTATAAATCAATAGTTAGAAGTAAAATCGAATTCAGCCGCACTGCAATGACCAACTGCTCAAAGACCGTTAACAAAAAAATTCAGACCTACCAGAACAGCTTCCTTAGGAGAAGTCTGGGGCTAACCCCGGCTACCCCCATCCCCCTAATATACGCCTTAGCCAATGAACTCCCACCCAGTGAAAGAGCAACATGGCTCACTGCGAAAGAAATTATGAACAACATTGTGACGGATGAATCCCTCAGGGAGCAGCTTTATAATAAGCCATGCTTAAACTCTAGCTACAGTTTGATTTTCAACCAGTTCAGACACATTTTCGACGAACTTGACATAAATGACACCATGATACGGACCAGCAACATAAACATAATCACGAAGACCTTAAGCGACAAGAAGTCAAATCTCCCGGACGAAACCATTCAGGTGATGTACCACCAACTGTTACACGAGTACAAAAACTCAAACTTTCGAGTTCTTTTCACGGACGCTTCCGTGGGCAGCAGCACAACAGGGATTGCAATCTTCAATCCTCAGGACAATACTGAGCATGACTTTAAGCTTGAGTTCCGGGCTTCTTCTAGCTTTGGGGAAACCATAGCCATATTGAAGGCCTTAGAACTAGCCAAAGAATTAGGATATGCCAAGATTGCAATCTTCTCGGACAGCCTGATAGCCTGCCAACTATTAAAAAAACAAGCCATCCAGAACCACATAATTGCAAAGATTCACAACATAATAAGGGAGGCAGACAGGGTAGCAATAGTCTGGACACCCAGCCATAAGGGAATTGCAGGAAATGAGAGAGCTGACCAGGTAGCCAAAAATGCTGTGAACTCAGATAATGTACTACATTTTAAACTTACTAAAGACGAAGCACATAATAAGATACGGAATGAAATTGAAAAGGACTGGTATGACGGCTTTCTTGCGTTTTCTGCGAACAAACCCAATCTCCTTGCACAGATCTTCCCCTCTAAACCGAAAAGACCGTGGTTTTTTACCAAAATACTTGAACCTATAGAAAAAAAAACGTTAAATACAATATTGACCGGATACACATATGACAGGGAATACCTGTGTAGGATAAAGGTTCTGAACTCCAATATCTGCGGATGTGGACTTCAGGACAGTTACCTCCACAAACATTTCAATGTCCACTCCTTAGGCATGTTCGGGAGGGCTTCACACTATTCAGACAAGACACAAATTTCTTTGATATACTTCACAATTGGGATTATAGCAAAATCACTCAACTATCAAACTTTCTGAAAAAAGCGGAAGTAAAATTCGAAATTCAAAAATTAAATAATAAAAGAGAAATATATTTAAAAATAAAGTTTATCCGCGGTACAATACCGCCCACCTCGTTCCTGTCCTGGAAAAACAAAATCATCGCAATACTGTAAAAGTATTATTCAATCGCGTGCCATCAATTAAACCGATAACACACTAAGTCAATTAGTGCGACCATACGATCGGAAAACATCAATCTGCACATATCGAGGCGACTTCGATAGTTGCGTTCCAGTTTTTACAGCTACGCGATCGTGTAGCTCAAAGAGACCAAATACAGAATTAGAGGAATAACCTGGCGTTTGGGGAACTCAGCTTCCTGCCAATACTACTCAAATCCCCAAAAAAAAAAAAGAGCTCTGGCATTTTAAACGAAATGTTGAACGTAATATTGATATATCTACGTGAATTACGTAATTTATGTGCTATTTAGCTGTATAAAAACTGCAAAATGACTCAAAATTAAAATAAGACTACTATGAGATTGATGTAAACATCCAGTGCGTATGTTTTCATCAGTTGAATATGCTTCATATGCATATACAAATAAACATATTGCACAAAAGCTTATACTTTTATTTCGAACAAAGCTACACTGTTTCCATGTAAATTTGCAAAGAAGCAACACGGTGCCACTGCTAAGGGAGCGGTGCGAGAGAGACAACTGTCAGTTTATCGAACCTTGTATTATTGAATCATGGTGTTTTGCATGTATATTAAGGTATATATATTTGATATTCAAAAAGGAGAACTCTGTTGATTAATGGTTATGATCCTCCACCTTGAATATTTATTTGCACAATAAATTTCATTTCATTTTCATTTCATTTATTAATAAAATCATTAGCACAATAAGATCAAAAGAAAGATCTTTTATAGCGCAACAAAAAATTCATAACAGTAAATAACATATAACTAAAACAGCAAAAATTACTTAAGACTAAATAAAAGTAACATAATATAATTAACAGAGTAGTATTTTTAAGTGAGTTCTACAATTGCAGGACATATACTTAAAATAAGACTTAATTAAACAAGTACATAGAGAGCACATCACAGGGACTGAAGTGAAGCTAACGGAAATACGCATACAGAAGATTTTTAGAGTTGCTTTTGCTTAAACTACTGCGAATATGGGATGGAATAGAGTTCCAGATGCGGATAGCATTGACAAAGAATAGCGGTGCAGAGCTGAGATAATTGTAGGTAGGAACAGTTAAGTCCTTTACTCGAGTGGATTTGGGGAACGTTAATTGAAGTGAATCTTCTTAGGCGGCGGTATCGCAAAAATGGAGAGTGAAATTTTTAAAACTGAAAACGTTACATGAGTGAGAAGGAAGATATAGGTAGTATAGGGAAGGGGGAAAAAAAGCCAAAAAACCAGAGATGGAGAAACCGGCCCTTAGGGCCGGTGGTTCAATGTCTGGTTATCACTACTTGCCGGTTAAACATCATTATCGACGTTTTCGACATCATGCATATAACATGTGATGTTTTTTACGCTCTAAAAATAATTTCTACAACTTCACATACGGGGTTTTGCATTTTGCTGATACGCGGTTTTGCATTTTGTTGATACGCGGTTTTGCACTTTAAACGACGATATATGAATACGCCTTGGAAGATAGAAAGCGAGTAAGAATAAATGCCGAATACATGAATTTGTCTTCTTTCAACTTAAATAAGTGCATTTTGCAAACAATAGTGCGTACGTTACTTAGTGCCTTGGTAATGGGGAATTCGTAAGGATCTATTGATTGCATTATAAACATTTTCATTTATTTGTTAAACATACAATTACTTCCATTACAACCCGGTCCTATGGATGCTAGAAGCGCGAATTCATATAAGGTGGTGTTACCGGAAAATGAATAAATAAATTATATGTATATCAGAAAATTAATAAGATGAAATGAAATCATTGTTTGATTTCTAACCAAACCTATGTATGAAACTCAATCGCCTAATGGTTTGCCGAACCGTAAACATATGTTTACACATCCGATTTCGTGACTAGGTACCTGGTACTCACACATTTTTTAAGAAGTTTCACTTCTATCACGTGTACGGTGCTACACGCTTCTTTTTTTTCATATAGGCTGCATTACTTTATTCATTCTGACCGTTTGGAATAAACTGTTTTGTTTATTTATTCTTTAGAACGTTCCTGATGATATGTTGACGTATATTTCAAACGCATTCTGTTTATTCCGGCTGTGAAATGGGATTATCCGGAATGTATAAAGAAACGCAGCCATAGATATTTGGGTGCCTTATCTGTCATGAGACGAAAAAGGAATATACAATTTCTAGCTTTAAGATATTCAGAAATTTCGCAGCCAAGTAGGCGCGTTCTCCAAGCGGAAATATGCTCATATTTTGCTAGCCCAAACACATAGCGCGTGATCTGGTTAAATACTACATCTATTTTGTGAGCTGATTGGGAATCTAACCTGCTGTAGACTACCACAGAATAACAGATAATTGGCATTATAAGTTGGATTGCGAGTTTACGTCTGATTTCTATCGGTGTGAATGGAGCAGACATTCGTAAATTCCTTAAAGTATTATAGACTTTGCCTACAGTTGAATTCACATGGTCAATGCAGGTAAGGCCAGTGTTGATAATAAACCCAAGGTTAGTTACTTTTGACACAAATTTAATTGGTTTGCCACCAATGTGTAACGATGGAATAGTTGCTTTGTTAAGACGTTTCTTACAAATAGGTAAAACAAATTAAGACGAAGACCATTTAACTGTGCCCAGGACCTTATAGACATCAGTTCTCTGTTGAAGCTTGCGCACAAATTAGCTGAGTCCTCAAGAGGACCTGACATATAGAGCTGGACATCGTCCGTATAGGCATGCATGTTGGCGTGCATAGAAGTCCGAAATATATCATTAACGAACAAAATAAATAGTAGTGGTCCTAAGATTGACCCTTGTGGGACACCCGTGAAGAAAGGTTCAGATATTTGAGATCCAACCTTGACACGCTGAGACCCCTCTTTCAGATAGCTACACATCAGTTTTACTGCTGCCTCTCCAAATCCAAAGTAGTTTTTTAATTTAAAGCACAGTAGTTCATGGCTAACTGAATCAAAGGCTTTAGAGAAGTCCAGCAAGCATGGTAGAGTTAAATGGTTCTTGTCGAACAGTATTCTAATGTCATCAAGTATCTTTACCATTGCAGTAGAACAGCTTTGATGGGGTCTGAAACCGGATTGAAATGGGGATAAAAGGTTGAATTTACCGATGTGGGAAGAGATTTGTTCAGATAACAAAGATTCGAAAACTTTAGACAAGGCTGGTAGTATGCTGATGGGTCGGAAATCCCTAGGGCTGGATGCGGATTTATTTTTGGCTAAAGGAAGTACAGTAGCAATCTTCCAGGCATCGGGAAAACAGGACGTGGTGAGACTATGGTTTATTATGTGTGTCAAGGTTGGCAAAATAATCGGTAAGATTACCTTCACAAATCTAATCGGAATGCCATCCTCCCCGATTGCGTTGGACCTGATCTTAAAAACAGATTTCACCACATCAGTCTCGCTCACAGCAATGAACTCAAACTTTTCGCCAGCAAAAGAGACCGGACAGGAGGCTACAGAATTGGTCGTGAGGTTACAAGATGAAGGCGGAGAATCAAAGGCAACGCTAAGCGTTGCAGGACTCAACGAGCATTCTGATTTCTCACTGGCATAGACGCGGAGTGTTCTCAGATTTCGCCACAATACATTATTAGGCAGTAAGGGATCCAGTTTATTCATAAATAATTTTTTCTTTTCACGTCTTATAACCGAGGTAGCTTCATTGTTTTGAAAGTACTCCAGCTCTCATCTGTCTGGTTCCTTTTCCATATGTTATATTATTTATTGCGTTTTTTAATCGCTGATCGGACCGCACCATTAAACCAACGGCAGGAAGAAGACCTGTCACAGGTTCAGGTAGGGACATGAGTGAGGAGCGAATTTAATATATTTTCGTTCAGGAAGCGGAGCTTCTCATTGACCGTGCTGAGACCCCAGCAATCGGACCAATTGAACTGCAAGAGGCCACTGAAAAGGTTGTTGACATCTAAGGAACAGTAGTCAAAGAAGTTAAATACATAGGTATTGTCGTCATAGTGATCAAGCTTAACGTCAAAAGAACAAAATATCAAGTCATGTGTTATATATTTTGCAAAAAGATGTTGCGCCTCTTTTCTCTGGCAACACAGAAAGGAAAATTCCACGAAGTGAGGGTTATAATCAGGGACGTGAACCGGATGAAAAATTTGTTGGGTTCGGTTCATCGGTTCGAACCGTTTTTGCACTTTTGGATTGGTTCGTCAAGGAGGGTTTTTTGGTCTTTGAACCGGGGTTTCTGTTCAGTTCAACGGATCCAAAAACAAACAAATTACGCGCAAGGTTAAGGGTCAAGTGTCTGTCAAATGAGATGGGTTGCCTTTACATTTGATATTGTCACATGGTAAACAAACATGATGGGTATTACCATGTTTACCAAAAAGAAAAAAAGTGGGTACATTTATCTATTGAAAATTGGTTGAAACGAACCTTTCAATCTTTATAGAAAGTGGTTCGGTTTTCGGTTCGGATCAAACATTTGTGGAAAATTTCAGTTCGGTTAATGGTTCAGTTAATTAGTAGAAAAGAGCGGTTTTCCGGTTCAAAACCGGTTCACGTCACTGGTTATAATCACTAAGCGCGGCCGAAGGCCGCCTACGTAGAAAGGTGTTCTCTACAAAAGATGTTCAGCAGGGGCTGAACACAGAAAGAAGAATTCACGTAGTGAGGGTTATAATCCATAAGCGCGGCCGAACGCCTCCTACGCCGAAAGGTGTTCTCTGCAAAAGGTGTTCAGCACCTTTTCTTTGGCAACACAGAAAGGAGAATTCTACGTATCGAGGGTTATAATCTCTAAGCGCGTCTGAAGGTCGCCTACGTAGAAAGGTGTTCAGCCCCTTTTCTTTGGCAACACAGAGATGAGAATTCTACGTAGTTAGGGTTAGAATCCCTAAGCGCGACCAAAGACCGCCTACGCGGAAAGGTGTTCTCTGCAAAGTGTGTTCAGCCCCTTTTCTTTGGCAACACAAAAAGGAGAATTCTACGTAGTGAGGGTTATAATCCCTAAGCGCGGCCAAAGGCCGCCTACGCGGAAAGGTGTTCTCTGCAAAAGGTATTCAGCCCCTTTTCTTTGGCAACACAGAAAGCAGAATTCTACGTAGTGAGAGTTATAATCCCTACGCAGAAAGGTGTTTAGCCCCTTTTCTTTGGCAACACAGAAAGGAGAATTCTACTTAGTGAGGGTTATATGCCCTAAGTGCGGCCGAAGCCGCCTACGCAGAAAGTGTTCTCTGCAAAGGGTGTTCAGCAGCATTATATTTATATTTTTTATATGGCTAGGCCCATGTGGCAACATATTCCTTTCATTGTTGTTTCATTGAAGCATTTACGCTGTGTTACAAATGGCTTCTCGCACGAAATTTTTAAACGATATTACTTCATACCAAAGTGATTTTCAAGTAAATTTACCTATTAATGCAAGCTGAAATAATTTTAACTGGTGTAAAGAATTTTTTGGCGATTATGTTTGTGTTGCTTTGTCTAATATACGGTGTCGTTGATTTCTCAAGTAAAAAAACAACTTTAATACTATATATTTTAAAAACTAGAAGGCTACCGCATCTAAAAGTATTTTTGAAAAGGGGGGATCATCGACTTTCCAACGGTACAAATTTTACCCCTAAAATCGGGGGTTCTTAAAGTAAAGTTTGCCCTTTTTTCCCCTCGGCAATGTCATAAAAAAGTGGGGCATTAAATTTTGCATTACCTAGTATCGAGAAATGAATGTGTTTTGATATGAAATTTTCGGAACTCTTTGAATACATTGAAATGCTGATAAAATTGTTAGCAGTAATATAATCGAGAACTCATAAGAAACAAATTGTATTATTTATCACGCATGTAATGAACAACCACTTTTCTGACTGGGACGCGTCCAGAAGGTGCAATCGCAACAGTTACTGAGCTGTTGCACTTTCTGAACATGCCCGTTACGAGGCAAATTTGATGAGCAAATGACTCTTTAAACTTAACTTTAGTGTTGCCGAGGAACGGGTTATGGCTAAAACCACATTATAAGTATTATGCTTAAACAAAAAAATGTAGCTTTTCTGTTGAACTGTTTTCTGGAACGGCCTATAAATATCGCTTCAAAATAGTTTACCTATAATCGTAACAAGTGGTGTCGGAAGTGGGATTTTAAATAATCCCAACGAGAAAGTTTTGGAAATACCGAAGTTCTATGATTTGACATACTGCCTCTCAAAAAAAAAATGGCAAAGCGAGGACTATACATGTCCGGAAACAAGCGGGAATTACAAATACGACTGCATGAATCTACGGAAGCAGAAGGTATCGACGTGGACAAATACGAAATCTCGTGAGGACGAGAAGACTTCCACGAAGGATGGAGAGAATTAATATAGGGCAGACATCCCACGAGGGTTGAAGAACAGGAAAAGGCTCCTAGTTCATCAACAGGCTGCCATGCCACAAATGATGGAAGCACAAGATATGTGCATGCATGTGGGAGATGTCCTCACAGATTTAATCACAAATGCAAACACAGGAGTTATGTATATCCTCAGACCAGTTAACGCGGAACTCAACGAGAGAGCTTCGTTTTCAAGATTTGCAGCTGAATCTTCCAGTTACTTCAACGAACTTTTAGACGAAAAAACTAGAAATATCGCAATCGGGAAAGTAGCAGTGTTACACAGGCTTATAGTGGCAGAGATTGGGGATGAAGTCATAATTGGCATCGACTTCGGAGAAGTGCAACTTCGGGTTGTTTACGACAACCGGTACTGCAGAAGGCGGTTCTTTTTAGAGGAAGTCCCGCAGATTCCACTAGCGACTGAAGCGGTCAGTTGGACGAGGTTGAAGGTGATGAAAATTGAGTTGCTTCGACAGGAAATGGATACTGTTCAGCGATACAGGAAACGCGTATCCGTTCAGCAGAGAGAGAAAAAACTAGCGGTAAAGCCTGAGGAGCAGAGGCAAGGCCGTATTTGGGGAGGGAGGGATGTGGGGGTTCTGACCCCCCATCCCCCCTCCCCCCCAAATGTAGAAATGTAGGTTTTTAAGGCACTTAAACTTGAAAAAGGTAAAACGAACTTCAAAAAAAGGCACATATTTTTTTAATTTTGTTATGTACTTCCTTTATGTACAATGTGAAGGTCCAATTAAAGATATAAAAAAATACATACAGTGGTCAAAAAATTATAGTTTTAACGTATTATATTTGTTGTTATTGAACTTTTGTTATATTTAAAAGAATATATAGTTCGTTCTTTAACAAAACCCGTGGAAATTCATGTTTCCAAATTTGAGCAGTCCACTTGCAAAGGCGCTATGTAAAAAACTTGTATTAATACGAATGTTGGTAAAGAACGAACTATAAAAAACTAACCGAAATTAAATAACAACAGAAATAATATTTTAAAACTTGTCAAAATTTGGTGCGGCTATAATTTTTTCGACTACTGTACATAAGTTGGCTATGATTACTCGGCCGTGATATCATAGTAGCACAATGCCACTCATATTTGACTTACAAACAAACTACGGGCAGGAATTTCAAGATTTTAACCCTGTTTTTATGAAAATTTTTATTTTTATCAGTATTTTTCTTTTAATCAAAATATGTTGAAATAAAAGTGAAACTAAAAAAATTTTGCCTCCTATGCTGACGATTGTTCGATCATGGCGTCTGGGAATGGAATTGATGACTTGTGCTCGAAAGTAAACGGTTACCTCGCCGAACTTTCTCGCTTCTTCACTGCAAGGCGCCTTGTCCGATCCCCTGTGAAATCCTCGGAAACCCTTTTCACCACCTGGACGAAGGAGGTCAGACTGCAACTGGGTATTCACGTCGATGGCGTAACAATACCGACGGTGAATAACCCGAAAATCCTCCGGACAGCTGCTCGCGGAAATGCCCTCGCCACGGCACGTCAGGAGGCATCTTTACGAACTGACGGACGAAGTCCAGAGGTTTATCAAACAACCTCTGGACCCGTAAACCTACCGACAGGCCCTGAACGGCATTCACAGGGAATCAGTCTAAAGTTATGTAGACTCCCGCCCTGTGAATGCCGTTCTAGGCACACAACCCCCGGACGTGGACGGGACAGAACTTTGTCTGCCTCGGGAGACTCGCACTACAATAGCCCAACTTCGCTCTGGCTATTGCAGCAGGCTCAACTCCTACTTGAGTAGTGGAGAGTCGCCACATGACTCCCGGCACCTCTTCACATGCCCTGAGAACCCCACTCAGCTAACGCCCCTGTCCCTATGGACAGCCCCTGTGGAAGTCGCTCACTTCCTGGGCCTCCCCCTAATTGAAATTGACGACAAAGTTGATGGATGAACCGCCCCGAACGGGGCTTAGTAGCCGCTACAACAACAACAACAACAACCGCCTATGACATTGGCCTTGTAAAAGCAATCGATGAAATACACTGTAAGTAGTCGGTCGGTAATTGACGGAGTTTATCAGTTTATCAGCTACCGATTCAGCAGTCCTGTAGTCGCTCCCCCGTACTGCAGGGGAGGTAAACCGCCTCAGAAACTTTAGATGCACTTAAAGTGGCAAGTGAGTCTTGCATTTACTGTAGTTTATTCACATCAGGTGCCCTCTTCTCCGGCAACACAGAAAGGAGAATTCTGTTTAGTGAGGGTTATAATCCCTAAGTGCGGCCGAAGGCCGCTTACGTTTTTTTTTTTTTTTGAAACACTGTATAGTACGGACTGAAGACATGACGTTGTACATACATATATCAAATGAAAGCTTGTTCCATATGCTATTGGATTATAAAATGTTTGAATATGAATTTTTAAATAATCATGTGATTGTTTAAATTTTTTGTAACGTTTTTTAGTTAAATTGAATTTTTGCTAAAACTCTATAACCTGTATATAACATTTTATATCGTATTAAAGGCATTCATGTTGGTGTCGGTTGATTTTTCCGATAGATGGTAAGATGATTTATTTTGGAACGACTTTCCGTCATCCCTTGTCAAGTTTGGTTGCCAGACAAACCGGTTTCGGCGTTGTGTCATCTTCAGTGTCATTTTTCGTTCTTAATTCCTATTGAATGATATCAAAAATTTTGAAATCCGTTCTTTTGTTTTCAAGATATTTGGATTAAAAAAAAAATTATGAATTTAATCTTTGACCTTCAAACCTCAAACCTCAAAAACCTCTATCGACGTCCTTGTTCAAAAGTTGTCGCCCCGGTATACCTAATCCTGCCAATTATTTTTCTAACGGAACTTGTTGGAGCCATTTGCATGCATCTAATCAAAACATCGATATTTTCGATGCATCGATGTTTTTCCGACATCTCTATGATCAAGTAGATTTCGCTAATGTACAACATCCTGCTGCACAGTTTTTTACGGCAGAAATTTTGGTGTAAAAGCATAAAAAAATACTAAAATTGGTATTAAACCATTAAATAGTGTTGTGTTTGTAATTTCGTGTTGAATGAAGTATAATTAATGAACAGTGAAAAATATTGGAATAGGCAGACTAATTGTGAAATTTGAGTTGGTATTTTTTCACTTTATCATTTTGCAATAAAAGTATTGCCAGCCGAAACTTAGAAAGGTGGAAGCACGAAACAAGTGAGGTATTGACAGTGGGCCGCGGTAATCTGGTAACTTTGGTTTTGCAGATTACAGGAAAGTCCACAGAAACGGAAGACAGCGAAAATGACGGAGTAGTTCATAAGTGGTGAGTGATTGTAATTGGTTTTTTAATATTTTATTTTGCAATTTGTACACATTGAATTGTCTAGGTAATTAAAAATTTTTGTATTCTATAGATATCAGAATCTCATAAATTAATAGCGTATTTATTCCGTGATTGTTGTTACCTTACAAAGGCAAAAGAGGAAACGACCATTTGCATTTTTGCAGTTTTCCCGTGGCTGATGTTGCGTACCTCTATATTGCCCATTGTGTCGAACTCGGATTTCTTGTGTTTCCTAGTCCCCCATGGAACATTTTAACCACCCTTCAAGAATGTGAAGTTCAACAAGAGAACACACTATACTTTCCAGCAAAACAGCGAAAAATTGCTAATCTCTGCATGATTTACATACATATTTGGTTTTTATAAATATTGCATGTAAGTTTTACTAGAAAAAAATTTTAAAAAAAGTGTGAATGCTCGGAATGGCACGCGCTTAATTAAACACGGGAACAAAATTCTATAAGCTGCAGCAATTAGGTGCTAAAGAAGTCATATGTCTTTGTTCCAAGACTCTTTGTGCCAACGTTTTGGGAAATGTTTAGTACCACTCACACCGTTTTTTGGGTGGGGGACGGAGGGGGGAGGGGGCGGTGCCCCCAAAACACCCCCCAATAGAAAGGAGACAGTCGCCGCTTTCTAAAAAGGGGAACCCCTCCCTTGGACTCCTCCCACAGGCACCTAGGGAACCGTTTGAAAAAGGGGGAAAAACGGATTTTTCTTAGGCAAACTGAGCAGTTTGAAGTGGAATATGACCCAACTAACAGAAACCGTGGGATTTTTTAATAAAAGAAATTATGCCAAATTAGATATGGGGGGATTTTGAATAAAGAATAAAAAGTTAATTAAAAATAGAAAAAAAAGTTTTTATAAAAAAAATGTTCTTTTTAACAAATGTATTTTTGCGTAGAATTCCTTTCTACGTAAGCGGCCTTCGGCCGCACTTAGGGATTATAACCCTCAGGCAGTAGAATTCTCCTTTCTGTGTTGCCAAAGAAGGGGGGCTGAACACCTTTTGCAGAGAACACCTTTCTGCGTAGGCGGCCTTCGGCCGCACTTAGGGATTATAACCCTCAGGCAGTAGAATTCTCCTTTCTGTTTTGCGAAGAAAAGGAGCTGAACACCTTTTGCAGAGAACACCTTTGTATATTTTTAATGCTTACTGGGTTATATCCTATCTTCTTTTGTCTCTCATTCTTTTGCATATTTTGGAGTTTGACAGCTGAACTCCGCCATTTAATTTGCATATGCAACCAAAGTCAGACGCGTGATTTTGAAGGTGTTTTTATTTAATGAATTGTCATGAATTGGTTAATATTAAAGTCGTAAAGCAAGTTATAACAAATCAAGTAAAGTGTAAAGTGAAGGGGAACACAAAAATATATTGGTAAAGTGGCTAATTTAAGCAGAATAGGAGTGATAAATGTACCCTAATTTCCGAATTTTACAAAAAAGGGCATATTTCAAACCCAATTTGTAAATAAATTAGTAACTAACATTTACAAAAGTGAGTGTTAAAATATTGCGTGGACCCTTGACTACAAGTGTGTGAAATTTTTTTTTGGATCGGGCCACCCATTTGGACGGAATAGCCCGAAATAGTTGTGAGCGGTACTAAACCCCACCCAACGTTTTCACTATGTACGTATGTACATACTATGTATATTCATTTGTCATTCTGTCCCGCATGCCTTCATTTGTGCACTCATAAGAGTCATTCGCGTACGTAAAGTGTGCTCAGCTTTTGGAAAGGTATGCAAAACTTTTCATACATACATATTGCGTATTTAGTAAAGGTTTTTTTTTTGGGCTATTTTACATCACACACTGAGTGAATAAACAAAATGTTGATGTAGTTCTTGTTGTTCTTGCATTTCGTAAACATTTGCATATATGTTCTGGGGATAATAGCCTCGGACTTTGAATTACAAAATATATAAATTATAAATGTTTGATTGCGTTTTAAGATTATCTATGTACATACCCAGCTAGCACATTTGCCAGACAATTTCTGATATCAGACAAGTCGGAATAAAAAGTTGTCTAATGAGACAAGTCTTATTATTTTTTATTTATTTCCTTATCCGATATGTCTGATCGAATTATGTCCGATTTAGGGCATACACGTCTGATAATTCTTATTTTCCATGGTTATTTGGTCAGACATCTGTT
>NW_023458557.1:71363934-71381226 GCF_013731165.1 Rhagoletis pomonella
TCTTGTATCTGGTTCAGTCAAAGGCAAAGGGTTCCGTCACATTTCTTGCGGCGAATCCCCAACCAAATTGTGCAGGGGAAAATAAAGAAGTTGTGAATCCAAAAACCTGGTCTATTCATTTGACAGCAATTGGACCCCATTAGCCGATTATCCCAAAATCATCAAAGCGTAAGTCTGCCACTTTCTTGTCACCATCCCATTGGAAACGAGCTACCCAACAAGAGTAAATCGAGATTCCTGTTTGGACCGACAAATTAAGGTCAAGCAAATCATTGGCGCCCAACTAAACGGGTGAAAAAGAATAAGTTCTTGTTGAACATAACCACACTTAAGCCCGGCATAAAAAAACCGCGTGCTCATCTGAGGGAAAATAGCAATTTCATCACCAAATCAATTTAATACATCATAAAATTAGATTTAAAGAAAAGTTAAAATATTTTAGTCGTCTTTCTCATTTTGTTGGTCACAAAATTGTACGTCGGTGAACCATACATATTCGAGTGTAATCGATTTTGGATTAATTTTTTCTTTTAGTAATTCTGCTATTATAAATCGTCATTGAGATTGAATCAAATAATTTTATTTGAATTCATAATCACTGTAAATCATTATCGTCCTCAGTCTTCACACGGCATGATTTAATTGATTTTTATTGGAGCTCGTTTTCAATCAAAATTTTTGTATATATTTTGATTTTTTATTTCCGAGGGGGTGAATGGTGATCGATTTGCGATGCGAACACCATTGATCAGCAGTCATAACCATTCTCGTTCAGTTCAGTTCGCCAATTCTGAAAAGCAAGTTGATTGAATTTTTTTAATCAAGTAACACCACACATTGACGGTCAAGATTTTTGAACCGATAATTTTTTTCCTCTTTTCGTCTTTCGGTATGAGTTCCAGTAACGCAACCGATAACACGGTCAATACTAATTGAACCAAACTTTTCATTTTTCTTTATTCTTCGTGTATTCATTACCAATAAGATTTGAAATTCTTATCAAATTAATCTCGCTTAACATTCTCAAACTGGTTGAATATTCTCAGTCTGATTTGGTCTTCCGGTAAATTCGGGGGTGGATAGTCTTGATCTTTGTTGCGTACCTTGTTGGCGACAGAAGGGACCGAAGGAGATACAGGTAATACTCCTAAGTATTCAAGGCCTTCGCTGCATCCCGGGAGCAAACAACTTGGTCCATAAGAAGATTCGAGCTAGTGCGTTAAACGCCATTCTCAGCCCACGTTCGGTATAATATTAAATTAAATTTTGGACCGAAAATCACATGAGACATACAACCAATTGAGCGTGAATTTTTTTTGTTATACTAAGAGTAATATTCAAATAGATATTGATTTGTTCGGCATTATTTTATTTCGAAATTGCATGTTCAAAACGAACATTGATTTTTTTTCCTCGCCGATTTAGCTCACACACTATCATAGAATAGAATAATAATAATATTAAATAATAAACTGAAGTAAATACTGTATTGATTTTAATCGAGTACCATCCTTTTATAACCTAGACGTTAATAGTACGGACTTTAGAACGGACTGGTAGAATTTTTAATAATTTGAGTTTACAGTTTTGTATTTGAGTCTTTCAACATGGAATTGTTTCCCATTCTCGATGCAACCTATTTGACAGACGAACAGCGTCAGATCGAAGGTGAGATATATATCCTATATCCAGCACCAGTTCAGTGGACCGACACCGAAATAACCGCTCTCAATGGTAAAATATCTGCTTACGTTGGCCAACCATGGTTGATAAAATCTCATGCCATACACCAAATGAGTGAGTTGGA
This sequence comes from Rhagoletis pomonella, assembly GCF_013731165.1. Taxonomy (NCBI): domain Eukaryota; kingdom Metazoa; phylum Arthropoda; class Insecta; order Diptera; family Tephritidae; genus Rhagoletis; species Rhagoletis pomonella. Next base: position 71,365,742 of record NW_023458557.1, read on the forward strand.
AATATGTGAGAGAGCATATCGAGAACTGAATGCAAATGAGGCGTTAACACCGCAGGGTCGCCTTCATCAAATGATACATTATTGTTATCGAACCGCTCGGTTAAAGTTAAAACCTGAATCGGCTCCACGCCAAGAGGACCTGGTCGGAAGGTTTCAATCGAAGATTTGTGAGCTTCGGATGTCTTCACCGAATACGGTAATCCCGACGAGCGATTCCCGATTAAGTTTGAACTCGACTTTCCATGGGTTTGATAATGAACGGGGAACAATGAGTTTAGCTCAAAATACTGTTCCATCACCACGTTTACCCTTAACTAGACCGGATCCGATTTCAAACCAGTATATACCGATTTCGGTTCAGGCAACTGAACCACGGTATACCCTGACCACTAGTACGGTTGATTCAAATGCTCGACCAGCAGTTCCTAATTCATTGTCAGGCGAAACGGAACCAACACCCTCATTGCACCAACTGTCTGTAATGGTGTCTGAGTTGTTGAGAACACAAACACAGATGCAACAGCAAATGATGCGTGATCGGATTCATTTGCAGCCAACAATACCTGACGTTCGTGACATTAACCAAACCATGCCACCGACCTTGAATCATACCTGGATACCACCATCGGTGGATCCTCCGCATGTTTCTTTGGTTGGTCCGTCACCCTTACAAACTCAAATGACCAATACCTACCGTGGTGTTAGAACGTCTCATACTCAAGAACCAATTAATGAACCATCTCATTTATATCCGAATTATTCGCTATCCGGTCCACCGCAATCACGACCAAATCAAGCCACTATATTCGACGAATCTGCCCAAGCGGATGCAATGGATAGGAAATTTAGAGGCTTACCATCATGGATGGGACGTGCTCAATTCGATGGCGTTCACGTAAACGAAAAATGTCTATCGGTTGAAGATTATTTGGCTATTATTGGCTCATTTCGATATAAGATCGGGGTACCCGACCATGAATTGGTTACGCGTTTGGTACCCACACTCACGGGGGCCGCTCGACAATGGTATTTCACCGAACTGAGAAAGTTCGGAGATTATCAGGATTTTTGCACAAAACTTCGTGCTCGTTTCCTCAACAAACATACTCGGGCTCAAGTAATAATGTCATATGCGCAGATTAAATTCGACCCATGGTCGCAAACACTGTTGAAGCATATCGATGACTTGACATTCCAATTGCAGGGTAATGCCTGTGGCCTGGATGAACGGGATCACCTCGATATCATCATCGGTACCTTATCCGATCATCTTCGTGAACTCGTCCACACTCGACAAGTCCACACGTTAGAACAATTGCGGGAGTTCGCTCAGCGAATTGCACCGCATTCGTTCATTGTTGCCACATCCCGTCCGGAAAGAACCCGTTCGGATAGACAGCGATCAGAACCACGGGAAATTTCGGCACTAAATGATTCGCCGGATGATTCTTCACATTCGGAATATACCGCTTCGTTCCCTGGATCCGACTCAGATGACAGGGAATGTGCATACGTGGGCAAGCATAAGAAACCCTTTAAACCATCTCAGAAACGTACGGATTCGAAACCAGTCGGTGATTATAAAAATGACACAAATCGAAATGAGAATGATACGAAAGCAGGAACCATCGTCGACCCATTTCTCACTGTTGAGGGGGGACGAAAATTTACGATGTGCAAAATGTCTCGTGTGGGGTCATCACTTCAAAAGGTGTCGAACCCAACCGAATCGGGTGATATGCTACAAATGTACACGACCGGGAGTGACGTCGGACCAATGCCCGTGTTCAAAAAACGCATAAGTGAGTCGATTGGGAATAGTGGCCCATCGTACTCAGAATCCATAACTTTTTCTAAATCCACTGTCTCTAATAATCCTCGTTCTACCGAAGTCCATCTACAAATCGACACATCTTCAGTCCCGAATTCCAGTAATAATTCTACTCTGATTCTTAACGAATATAATCAAACTCAAAGGGATGGCAAAGAACCATCAACCAAATGTTCTGAACGAACACCACCACTTACCAAACCTACTTCAGCTCCAGTCCCTAATCACAAACAAGACGCGGTTAATCAAGTTAACCAACCACGACTCCGCGATGTTTTCTTTATCTCAGAGAAATGTTTGACCTATAATATTCCGAACGATTGTCGCGATTATCTCACGGTTATGGTTAACAACCATTCTCATACGGTTTTACTCGATGGTGGAGCCGAAGTCACAGTCGTATCACAAACGTTTTATGAGAAGCACAAATGGGGACAGTTGCAACCTACCAAAACATCCATTGGTCTTGCCGATAATTCGATCTCTTTTAAGGCCATTGGTAAAGTGAATGTATTATATACGGTCGGTAGTCTTACCCGAATTGTGCCAACTATTGTCGTTCCGATCTCACTGAAACACCCAATTATGGGACGGACATTCCTTGAGGCCTTCTTTTTCGAACTGGTGCAGAACCAAGAAAAAGTGGAGCGATTTTTAAAAAATACAGCCAAAGGTGATACGGAAGAGGTTGCATCCGCGAAAGTTGAAATGGTTACGGCGGATGAATTTATTAATTTTTGTAATCAATGGAGTGGGAAAGAACCAGCTCAGGTATCTTCTATGAGTAGTGATCTGGAGCCAATTGACGCTTCCACACTCGGTTTAGACGGTGACATAGATACACCAAAAAATGACCAGCGTCAGCCTTCCACATAATCTCACTCCAGAACAAAGACAAATGTTGGACGCCGTTCTCAAACTTTTTAATCCAACTCCTGTGTCTGGTCCCTTAAATGTCACTAATCAGATCGAACACGTAATTGACACAGGTGATGCAAAACCCGTCATGAAACGCCAGTATCCAGTATCGCCATACGTGGCTGAACAAGTTCAAGCCGAACTGGACAAAATGCGTAGTCGTGACATCATTATGACCATCGAAGAAAGTCCTTGGCGGTCACCAATTCTGGCTGTAAAAAAGAAAGACGGAACTTGTCGCGTATGCTTGGACGCAAGAGAATTGAATAAAATCACCGTTCCAAATGCCTATCCAATTACGGATACTAACCAGATTTTAGCACGACTAAAGTCAGCAAAATACCTAACCAGTATTGATCTGTCTCAAGCTTTCTTTCAAATTCCCTTGGCAAAATCGAGCCAACTGAAAACAGCATTTGCATTCGGGAACAGGCTTTACGCTTTTCGTCGCATGACGATGGGGTTGAGAAATTCACCCGCCACATTAGCCATTCTCATTGATAAAATTTTCCGGGATTTAGTTCCACATGCATTCGCATACGTGGATGATTTCATAATTTGCACTTCGACGTTTGAAGAACACGTTAAGATATTGGCTATTGTTGCAAAACGTTTGGCTGGGGCCGGCTTAACCATCTCAACATCCAAATCGAATTTTTGCTGTAAGCGATTGGAATTCCTGGGTTACGTTTTGTCTCAAGAGGGTCTATCTGCGAATCCATCTCGTATTCGAGCTATTGTTGAATTCGCACGGCCCAAAACGGCAAAAGAAGTCAGACGGTTTGTTGGTGCAGCAGGCTGGTACCGTAAATTTATTCCAAATTTCTCGGAGATCACAGCTCCCCTTTGTGAATTGTATAAAGGAAACCGAAAGGGACCCATTGAATGGAATACCGCTGCTGAACAAGCCTTTCTCAAACTCAAAGAGTATTTAACTACTACTCCCGTTCTGACTATGGCAGATTATTCAAAACCATTCAAGGTCTATACCGATGCCTCGCTGATCGCGGCGGGAGCTGTTCTAGTACAAGAACATGATGGGAATGAACGGGTGGTGCAGTATTTTTCAAAGAAATTCTCGAAAGCCGAACAAAATTACACAGCATCCGAACGGGAATGCCTAGCCGTTCTCTTAGCGGTCGAAAAGTTTCGTCCATATTTTGAGGGTCGTGAATTGGTTGTGGTAACGGATCATGCAGCGTTACGCTGGCTACAAACTCTCAAAGATCCAACTGGTCGCTTATGTCGTTGGGCGATCCGATTATCACCATACGAACTCAAAATTATTCATAAACCAGGAAAACATTTGGAACTTCCTGACGCCTTATCTCGTTCTTTTGCTCTTCTCAACATCGTTCGCAGAAACCCAATTGACCTTCCGAGTGATTTTCACGTGAATCTTTCCCCAATCACGTCCGTGATTAACATTGACCCAAATACTGGCGATAAATGGTACAACAAAATGCATGCCATGGCCTCAAAACAACCATTAGATAGATACAAAATCGAAAACAACCTTCTATACCATCGATTGAAATTTTCCAATCAAAGTGCGGAAATACTGTGGACACTTTGTGTACCATCTTCTGAGAGAGCCAAAGTTCTCGATGAAAACCACAACCAACATTCGCATCAGGGTGTTTGGAAAACTTACAGACGTATCTCACAACGCTATTACTGGCCAAACATGTATGAGTCCGTTTACCAGTACGTTCGGCAATGTGAACTATGCCACCGCATTAAACCAAGTAATGAGAGCACCAAAACACCTCACGGCGAATATAGAGAACCAAAACGACCGGGTCGTCAATTATCGATTGACTTCGTCGGTAAGCTGCCCATGTCTAAAAATCGTAACCAATGGATCTTCGTAGCCATCGACTGCTACTCGCGATATGTCTGGGCGCAGCCCATGAAAAGTGCAAACGCTATATCCGTAGTCAATTCTCTTCGACATATATTCACTGTGAATGGCTGCCCCGAACTCATTATATCAGATAATGGTACTCAATTCATCAGTCAAACTTTCGCGAAGCTTTGCGCCGATTATAACATCAAACACATGAAAACGCCTTTGTACCATCCACAAGCCAATCAGGTAGAGGCGACAAACAAAAGCATTAAACTTGGATTACGTGCTCACATGGCTGATCTTCTTGAACATTCCTTTTGGGAAAACCATCTTTCTCGTGTTATTCATGATATTAACACTTCAGTGCATTCAGCCACGGGCTACACGCCATATTTTCTGCACACCGGTCGTGAATATGTGAAAGATGGAAACGAATATAAATTATTATTGGATGTAAATCCATACCATACCCAGGAGGTGGAACAACGTAAAGTTCTGGCTGATGAAATTCGAGACAGACAGTTCGCACAATATCAACAAACCGCACAACGGGCATTGACCCGCAAAAGAGAACGCCATTTCGAGATAGGCTCGGAAGTGTTCATTCCCAATCCTAAACCGTCCGTGGCCGGAGAGGGCTATGCACAAAAACTAGCCCCACCAAAAATTAGAGCCTATGTTTCACGGAAACTTGGTTCGAACTCATATGAACTGATCGATGCTAAACACCGAGTGCTTGGCAATTATTCCGCCGATTTAATCACAACACGCTAACTCATTCAGTACATTCGCCTTCTCAAGAATTTCGATGAATATATGGCGGGCCTCCAGACTCCATTGATTCTGCCTTATTACAGGGTACCCGGCTGGAATAAATTAATTAAGTTTAGTTTTGTTATATCCATAGTTTTGTTATATTATATCCTCAGTACATTGCTAGTAAATCGATCAAAGCAAACAAGAAAAGTTTCATAACCAAATCATTTACCAATGCCTTTCATCTACCGTAGTTTATGTAATGCGTACTGAAACTAAACACGAAAGACGGAGCATTTGTACATACATACATATGCGCTTAAAGGCGAACTGAACGAGTCAGGATGGGGTTGATGAAGATCATGTAGAACGATTTCGATGTAAGGTCTAACGTCGATCAAACCACAGCCCGTGAATTGCATTCTAACCACCATTCTCATATCCCTACTAAACGCTCCACATTTTTTTTTGTTAACGTGTCGCTGAAGATGAGAGGGGGATAATGATCTATTATTTTTATTGCCCAAATAATAGACATAAGAACGATTATAAGAAATGTAAACATAACAAAACTGTCAAAGCTAAACTTCAAAATGGGGGGGATTGCCAGATGAATGTACGTAACCAATGTTATCCAAGACACGAACCATCATATCGGCATAGGCACGAATTGACAGTGACAATAGGGAAACGCCCACACTTACACACGATAAAAGAATCGGTGGTCACATACCACGAGGCTAGGGAAATATTCTTCCTTTCCCGAATTGGACACGGAGCGAACCACACGCATCAGCCCTCGCAAGAACGGAAGTAATCTTAACCAAATAATTAAACTGGGTTAAAAGCTGGCGACATTCAGTTAGTCGATATTCACCCATATCTAATAAAGGGAAATCGACTGAGCCCAAACATAAGGAAAAAGGCTATCAGTAAAAAGCCGTAAGTGTGCAAAGTGTTCGAGGCGGTAACAGAATTTAATCGTGCTATTCGTTTGCAGTTTTTTTTTTATCTTGTATCTGGTTCAGTCAAAGGCAAAGGGTTCCGTCACATTTCTTGCGGCGAATCCCCAACCAAATTGTGCAGGGGAAAATAAAGAAGTTGTGAATCCAAAAACCTGGTCTATTCATTTGACAGCAATTGGACCCCATTAGCCGATTATCCCAAAATCATCAAAGCGTAAGTCTGCCACTTTCTTGTCACCATCCCATTGGAAACGAGCTACCCAACAAGAGTAAATCGAGATTCCTGTTTGGACCGACAAATTAAGGTCAAGCAAATCACTTCCCATAAAGACGGTTATCTCCTCGATCTTGCTCTAAAGTCTGTTACAGTTAAATTAAAGGAGCTTCATGTGGTTCGGGAGACTTGTTGTTATGCGGTGTTGCACTTGACTAATGTCACGTTACGGAATATCCTGGTCTGACATACCGTGCAGAACCAAGAGTTGTTGGGGGCTGCGTGTGGGTGATGGTGCGGTTGTGTCTGTTGTGTGGTCTGTCGTGGTTATGGTGTGTTCTATTGTGTTGTTGTATTGTGGTGCTGTGGTGTGGTTCTGAAGTACATTACAATTGAAATATACAATCTTTGTGTGCCTTGGAAGACTGATTGCGATGTGGTGTGTGAGGGAGGTGTGTTGCCGTTTGTTGTGTGTGCTGCTGAAGAGTGTGCTGCCCTGTAGTGGTAGTGGCCTCCGTCGCGGGAGGAATTCACGACTGAGCAAGACAACAAGGGCCCATGTAGTTGCATAGTGCGCAGACCTGAACATGCCCACAAGGGGCTCCAGCCAGGACAGAAATAGCACTTGACTGATGTCATGTTACGGTATATTGTGGACCGAGACACCGAGCAGATTGTTGGAGGAACTAAGAGCTGTTGGTGGCAGCGTGTTGGTAGGGCTCCGGTTGTGTCTGTTTGTATGTTGATGGCTGTATTGTGTAGGGGGTGGTCGAGTTGGAGTTGTGTGGGACCACGAAAGACGTGATCCACTGCCGGTGAGTTCTTTAACCCGAGCAGGTTTTCACCGCACAAAATACTAAGTATAAAAGTATCTTGTTAATTTTACCTAACGAAACCCCGCGTACAAATGTGCATAGAAATTTTGACTTCACTAAATACTAGAAATAAAAGTACTTAGTATTTTTGGCTAAACTAAATACTGCATGCTAGTGTTTAAAACTTATGACCTGATTAGTATACAAATAAAGAATTTTTGTATTTTAAAGACTATTTTCAGAATGTTTAGGACTTGCTGGATTCTCAGGAGTATTTCGGGGTTTTTGGGATTCTCCGGACTACGCCGCAATTTTGGAGACTACTTGGGGATTTTTAGGATCCTCGACGCTTTCAGAAATAAAATTCGCCGTGCGAAGAAGTTGGTGTGATTAGAGGTGAGTTGAGATATATTGAGTCGAAGTGATTTGAGTTAAAGTGAGGTGAGTTTAAATGAGGTGAGTTTAAATGAGGTGAGTTGAAATGATCGAGCTAAGGTGAGTTGAGGTGAAGTGAATGCATTTACATAAACCAATTTAATGACAGGCGATAATCGCCTGAAAGATTGACTTGTGTCTACTTTGAGGCATGCGATTTTTGAATCGCCATTTACTCGAGCGATTTTTGTTGAGCAAAGTTGAATGGCCTAAAAAATCGCCCCCTGTAAATGCAGGTTAAGGTAAGGTGTTAATTACCTTAGCATTTCCTAAATCATAAAGTATTTAGTTTATAAGCATTTAGCCATCTACTAAATACCTTAGTGCTTTACCACATAGTAGTATCTGCCAAATACTTTAATATCGTTTACTTAAGTATTTAGCAACTCCAAAATGGCAACGTTTTTTTAATTAGTATTTAGCAACTCCGAAAAATGTTGCCTTCTCAGTGCCCTCTACGCCCAAATTCTAAGCAGAGGGCAATGAAATGGTGAAATTCCAACTTTTGACACGTAACATGCTCCAGGGACGAACAGCTATTGGAAACATTCGCCGATCTAAGCCAGCTGTTATTTCGTTGGTCGAATAAAACACGAATTATTCCGCTACAACTATTCAAAAACATCGAACCAGAATAGGTATTTAATTGGTTATAGCTAAATTCTTGTCTAAGTTATTATCGATCGAGTTAAGATGAATCTTGATTGCGTTCCTCTTTTTTGATATATTATATATACATATACATATGTATATATATATTTTTTTTTATTTACTGATGAAGTCCTAATTAGATTCAAGAGGTTAATAGATTTTTTTTTTTTACTTTGCATCTAGCTCGCAAGTTTTTGCCAAATTTGCGCATGCGATTATTTTTCTTTTTGGAAAAGAATGGTTCGTTATCCTCCAGCAAATTGCTGTTGTTTTTAATGTAAAACTAAATGAACAGTGGTACAGCTGATTGGGTTGATGCAAACAAAAAAAACACATACTCGAACAATCAGCTGCTCACAGAAATTCATAAGTTCGGTTCGCTATGCAAAGGCCAGTAAGAATTATAGCGATTCTACAATAGCGCAGTGGCAGTGGCAGCGGCAGTTTTTCGAACTGTTACTGCGTGTTAAAAACTGTCACTGCCACTGCGCTATTGTAGAATCGCTATATCGCTATTAGCCAGTAACGAAATTCAGAGAATAAGGTATCTTACTCTCCCAAAGAAAGAAACTTACTAAGTTTTGCGCGAGCAGGAAGTAGCAAACATTTGTAAGCTTCACTGCCAAGTGGGGTCCACGGTTGCATTTCGAGCATAATACAATTTTTAAATTATTTCAGGTGGAAATCAAAACAGGACCTAGACGTATATTTCTTCTTATTCTAACTTTCTTCAACATACGCTTCAATTTCTTTGTGGAAGTCACTGCCGGATTTCCAATAACGACAGTGGTGTCGACTGCGTTCCGATTACGAATACTGCCCTTTCAGCCGAGTTACCTTTCAAATGTTTGGAAATAATTAAATTAATTGAATAAACAAATATTTCATACTTCTTTCATTAGTAAATCGCAACAAGATTGAGTATTTTAAATTTAACGAACTTGTCGATTCAAATTAATGCTGACAAAAATGCAACCGTGTGCCGCAATCCTGCTTGCAAATTCTTACTGGCAAAAATTTTCCCATCACGAATTTGCAACTTCCCCTCCAAATGAAATGTCAAAATTGTGCTCTCTCCTTGCAAGTTTTACAGGGTTTTTGGCTAAACGAACACGATTTGGTAACAATTGGTACCAACTTGTACACATTTGCAAAGCGAACACTCCTATAGGCAGCTTTCACGGTTTTTGCTCTATTTGAGATAAGTTCCTTTGAAGTTTACATAAATAAAAGTTTAAAATCAAATGAAACACTAGAAAACGATCTTGAACCATACCCTGCAGTATTTTCAATGGATGTGAGTATTTCAAGCCTAGTTCTCTGTTCCAAAACGTTCGGAACGGCTTTTAACTCCTGAAATTATCTACTGGGTAGTTAATCGGTCATTGTTGTTATAGCTCCCTGATCTCTATTAAAAATAATGCATGCTATTCCTATGAATTAAATAATTTACAAACAATACAGATGCCCAATAATGCCACCTTTGGCTAGTTGCGTAACGAACATCTTACTGAATAACTTACCTTAATATGCTAGTATTACTCTTCCAGTTTTTGATGATTCTGTTTTATCGATTATGGGTTTACTGAGTTATATCTGTAATAAAAGAAAATTGTATTATGAATTTACAATCTCTGATATTTTTATGTTATTTGGAAATATACAGTATATTATTATTTGTTCATGGAACTAGATACATGTATTACTGTCTTTTTTGCCCTCACATCACATGGCAATAACTCGAGAAGCCTAAATCCCTCAAAAGAGTTTCAGCATTGCCAGAGTGAATTCGCTGTTTCCGACCTTATCAGCACTAAAGGAGGTCCCGTAGAATCTCTGTTCCAATGTCAAAGTAGCGACATCTGAGCTAATTTCCAGTTTGCTCATTTTCACCGGAACTCACAATAAGGATACCTGTTACTTTCATCAAGATTTTCTTTAGGATAGCAATTAACTAGCTGAATCTCTTGGAATTGTAGCTTCATAAACACTGTTTGCTCTGCTGTATGTAAAGAAGTGTTCCGTTTATGTCCCAAGGGTGGTAAAATGTTAAACCTTAAAGCTAACATTGCAAACCGTCTTGGGTAATTAGCAAGTCCTCGGAGGAATCCTAAACTTCGTGTCGTGCAGACGTGTTTTCGGTTCGCTCCTGTTTGTTTTCCTTTATTGCTTCGATATGGACAATTCCTGTGGTAAATGCGGCAAAGCATTTTCAAGAAGTGACAATCTAATAGGGCCGTGCAGTGGCTTTTGTAAAAAGCGATTTCATCGCACCTGTTGCGAAACCATTGCGTCCGAATACGACATTAATTTGTTTCAACGGAATCGCCATATTGGTTATTTTTGTATTGAGTGTGTTAATATGCCTGAAAAAATTTGTAAGACATATGACTCGATCATGGCCTCACAGAAACTTAGCATTGACTTCTTGACGAGTGCCATTAATGCAAGTTTCAAAAACTTTTCTGATAAAATTGATATATTGGCAAATAAAATTAAATCCAACATGCAATTAAGAAAAATCATAGACAACAACAATGCAAAATGCCTAGAAATGTTAGTTGCTGAGGTTAATATACTCAAACGGCTGTTAATACACCTATTGCTACTGTGGACAATCTTAGCAATAACAATTGCCGTTCTTCAATTGTGGTCGTTCCGCCCTTACCCGAATTAACTTGGTCTCAATCTGCGAGTTTTGACGACCCGGCTACCACTGTTCCACCTGGATCGACACAAAGAGCAAACAAATCAACTGCTGATGCCTCTCACAGTACCAACATCGCTAATGTTGATGCTGTTAACGCTGTACCTGCTAGCGATAAGAATGTTTTGTCACCGTTCGATGCTAATGCTATGGTTTGCCTGTGTTTTTTCTCCGCTTTCTGCGCACTCTGCTGATACTGGGGGAGTTAATGCAGCTGCTAATGTTCATACCTCTGATGTTGGTGCGGCTAACTCGACGCTGGCGAATCATCATGCACGTAATTATGCTGAAAACGACGCTGTTAGTGTTATCAATACGAATGCAGATGTTCCTACCAATGCGACTTATAACTCTGCTTGGTTAACAGCTGAGAACAGAAGGAATAAGAAAAGCAAAAAGCGTACTCGTGTGATGGGTTCTAATGTCTTTAATGAATTTGGTATAGCTGCCCGTGTTAATGTTAAGTGGCTACATTTGTCATCATTCCTGCCAACAGTCTTACCTGGCAATATAATTGATTATGTGGCGAAATATGCCGGTATTGAAAAGCAACAGATTTCATGTTTTAAATTGGTAAAAAACGGATCGGATACGAATTCGCTCACGCAGTTATGCGTTTTTGGGGATTTCAATTTACCCAATCTTAGTTGGTTACACTTGGGCAATGACTTATCTCTAACACCATCAAATATCTGTAACTCATGCGAGTCCTATCTTATTGATAGTCTGCTTAGTTTAGGCTTGGTTCAAGTGAATAGCTTGCATAACAGCTTGCATCGCTTACTTGATTAAGGGCCGGTTACTCAATGTCTGGTTAACACTAATCTGCGGTTAAACATCGTTATCGACGTCTACGACTCCATGCATACAACAGGGAGTCGGTAACGTCGATAACTATGTTTAACCGGGGATTAGCGTTAACCAGACATTGAGTAACCGGGCCTTAATCTTTGTTTGTTCTGACATAGATTTTAGTATATCGCAACCTGCTTCTTCTATCTCTCCGCCGAACATGCATCACGTGCCCGTATTATTGGAGATGCAATTCACTGAATTTTTTGACTTACCTCCTACTAACGCTAAAACTACTTTCAACTTCGCTCGTTGCGATTTTAATCTTTTAGGGCCGTTTTCACCAACTCTGATTAACACTTATCGCCAGTTAAACATCGTTGCCGACGTTACTGACTCCATGCATATTACATTGTGTCGGTAACGTCGGCTACGATGTTTAACTGGCGATTAGTGTTTACCAGAGTTGGTGAAAACGGCTCTTAGACTCAGCTATTAGTGAGTTTGATTGGCAAGTTCTGTTTGGCGATAACGAAGTAGCAGGTTGTTTTGACATCTCAAGTCTAATATTGCTAAGCTGTGCACTGAATATGTTCCAACTTTCAATAGCATGCATGGTCTTCTAATGAGCTAAGACGGCTAAAGAATTTGCGAAATAAGTTTTTTAAAAAATTTAAATCTACTAAGGAGCAGTGCATTTATGACTTATTTGTGTCCTATAAAAATGAGTTTAATGAGCTAAACAAAGTGTTGTACAAAAAGTATATTCGGAACTAAGAACTGGAGGTAAGGGATAATCCGAAAATTTTTTGGAGCTACATTAATTCCAAAAGGAAATCCTCAAGCATACCCAAAACAGTTTTTATAAGGAATTCACAGCTACGTCAGTGAAACGTGCGGCCGACTTGTTTGCTGATTTTTTTTTCGTCTAATTTCGCGTCGGACGAAGAAGTGTCCGACGATGATTTAAATTGTATTCAACGGAACCTTTCCTCTACCATGTCTTCTCCCGTTGACTTTGGCGCTCTCGTTCTTTCCGATGAGGGCATAATTAAAGGGATAAGATACATAAAAAATCTTCGCACACTGATGCTGATGGTCTCTCGGCAATTCTATTTAAGAGTTGTGATTCGCTGGTTGAACCGCTGAAATTATTTTTCAACAAATCTTTATCATCTGGAATTTTTATCGATGATTGGAAGATTGGAAGCGAACATCTATCACCCCAATATTTAAGAGCGGTTGCATGAATAACATTTCTAACTACAGACCGATCTCTAAATTATGAACCGTTGCCAAACTTTTTGAAGCTATCATTAATGATAAACTTTACTTTTACGTCAAATATATGATCAGTTCTAACCAACATGGTTTTGTTGCAGCAAGATCTACGCTAAGTAATCTTTCTGTCTTCACTGAAGACTGTTATTCAGCCTTTCGTCGAGGCGTGCAGGTGGATACGATGTATACGGATTTCTCCAAAGCCATTGACAAAATTGCCCACAAAATTCTTTTAACTAAACTGGAGTGCTTTGGCTTTCATTCAATTTTTTTTTAAGTGGGCTAAATCGTACTTACATAACAGGATAAGTGCGGTTGTCGTAGATGGTGTTGCTTCGGACCCTTTTGTTGCTATCTCAGGTGTGCCTCAGGGTAGCATATTAGGACCTCTATTCTTTAACCTGTTCATTAATGATATCTCTTCGTGTTTTTCATCCTCTTAAGTTTCTGCTTTATGCGGATGACTTGAAACTTTACTCTGATATTGGCTGCACCAATGACGCTACATCTCTTCAATTGGAGCTTAATAAGCTTAAGAGTTGGTGCGTTAGGAATCGACTGTATCTAAACATTAATAAATGTCACAAAGCGACATTCACTAAACTGCACAATTCCTTGCACACATCGTATAGCATTGCAAACTCTACGCTTGAGACGGTTAATGAAGTCCAGGATCTGGGGGTGTACTTTGATACTAAGTTTACTTTTGCTATGCATATTAATTATACGATAAAAAACTCGCTTGCTATGCTTGCATTTGTACGAAGGAACTCTTCTAATTTCTCAGATCCATACACACTTAAGATGCTGTTTTCTGCTTTTGTGCGGTCTAAATTAGAATACGCGGCATTTATTTGGAGACCATATCATGCTATTCATAAAAACAGGTTTGAGAGAGTTCAAAAAATTTTCCTCCGTTTCGCTCTACATTCGCTAAATTTCACATTCCCGATTCCGTCATATGAGTCTCGGTGCCGTCTAATCAGCCTACTGTCCTTAAATGATAGAAGAATACTCTTGGCGATATCTTTTATTTCTGACATTGCTACAGGCAGGATTGACTGCCCGTCCCTTCTTGAGAGGTTGCACTTCAATGCTCCGAGTAGAAACCTCCGTCGCTTTGAGGTATTTCGAGTTGGCCTCAGCAAAACGGCATATAGTGCCAATGCTCCTATTAATAGAACTCTAGCTGAGTTTAACGTCTTCGCAAATTCTTTAGACTTAGACTTATCAGTTTCTATATTTGCTCTTAAAGCCCAGTTAAGTGATTATTTTATCAGTCATTAGTGTAGTTTATGATCTCAACTTATATGTAAGCGTTTTTTAATTTATTATGATTGTGGCGAACTGCCAAAATGTCTGTTTCATGTGAATAATTGTCTTGAATAACGTAATTAAACAAGTAATACTCTCCAACATGTGTAGTCTGTAAGAATATTTTGTTCATTGACTTCAGTAAATAAATAAATAAATAAATGTGTGGATTAGTACAAAAATCGCCTAATTAAGGACTAATGACTTGTTCCTCTATTTGGAGGATAAACGGGCAATCAAAGAATGCTTTTAATTTTCCCGAAAATTATATTGATTCCTCGTTTATTGATACGTTTTATAGTAATAAACGATCTAAGGAATAAAGACCATTACTCCTTTTGTTCTCGTTTCGGAGGTCAAAAGAAGTTCAAAAGCACATCCACGTACATATGTATGTGCATACATACTATATACAGGGTGGCGCCGAATGAGCTATATGGTTTAAAGGGTTTATAACTTTTTTATTTATGCGATTATTATATTTTTTGAATTAGCTTTGAAAAATGATATCCTGTAAGTGATGTCCATTTTCTGCTTCGCACATAGGTGCTCTTTTTAGCATATTTTCCATAACTTTTCGCAGAATTTCGGGTGTAATGGCCATGAGTTCATTTCGAGTGTTGGTTTGGAGTTGGAGAATGGTTCTTGGTTTGTTAACGTACACTCTTTCTTTCAAATATCCCCAAGGAAAACTGTTAAAAAGAATTCAAACCATATAGCTCATTCGGCGCCACCTAGTACAAACATAAATTATGAAAAAAAAAAACAAAAAAAAACGGTAAATACTCGCTTTATAAAATGGTAAAGCTATTAAAGATAATAAATTATGAAAACACAAAAATACATAAAGAAAAAAGGTTTGTATGTGTATAAAAATATATATATATGTATAAGTACCCAGCTAACAAAATTGCCAAAATCTGTTGGATATCCGTCAGACTCGTCGGCAAAAAA
>NW_023458557.1:71396226-71455282 GCF_013731165.1 Rhagoletis pomonella
AAAAAGCTGCAACTAACTTTAAAGTCGACTTTATTTTGACTATGACTACGGGCCAATGTTTTCAGCCTTGCGTGTAAAGCGCCTGACCGACGAAATAGGGATACTTGAGATAGTGTTGGCTTTTAATTCGGTGTCTGTATATGAAGTAGGGATACCCCTAACTACTCCATAGGATTCTAAGGCCGTCCGCGGAACGAAAGGCCTTAATCCCATTGCCTTAATTTTGGAATTTAAAAGAAAATTGTTTGCCGATGCACAGTTTTTAAAAGTAATCTTGTACAGACTTTTCCCTAACGCTTCTATTAGGTCCATATCTTTAATACGTAAGTGTTTAATCATGTTAAACAGTGTCAACCCATTGGTAAATTTCTCATTAGGCATTTCTTGGCATTTCGCCGTGTCAATTAATATAAAAATAGCACCTACAAAGTCAGATGGATACATAACCTCACTCGCTTGATTGTTCGGATTATGTCCGTAGTCACTGTACCGTTTTCCGTGTCATTTGCCGTCACCGCTAGCGGTTCACGACATTCCGTTACCTTTCCGTTTTCTGTTTCTCCTTCAAATTCTACTGCCATCTCATTGTCACTAACACTGTCACACTCATTGTCACTGATCTTCCCCTCATCCGAAGTATTCAAGGAATCCCTGAATCTGATGAGCTCATTATTTTTCAGCTTTTTCACCAAATTTTCTTCTGCATTTTTTTTTAATTTTTTCCCCCTCACCCTATTGGCTTTCGAGAGGGCCTCCACCAAATCCACCGAAGACGCCACCGACCCTGCAGTCGGCGACGCCATATCGGGCTTTGGCTTTTTTCCCGCCGTTGGCGGCAGTCTTATGGTTATGAAAACCACTAAGCGACACAAAAATGTCTAACCGCACTTCACAATAAAGGAAATATAACAAAATTACTCACCAGAGCCGTTTATCACGTCTTGCGGTTAATTAATTGTAGTCCAATTTAAAGATGAGTGAAAAAAAAAACACAAAAGCGAAAATGGGCACTTGTCTATCTGTCTGCTATAAGCGTTTGTTTTAGCGTAGATATATTAAAAGAAACTTGTGTTGCTGTACTTAGCACCTCAGAGTGCCTATGCGCTAGAACTAAAAGAATATGAGTATTACTGCGCCAAACCACGTCCACACTCGTTCACCGACGAAAAGGAAGTGAATGCCAGATTTCCTGCAAATACATAGCCCATAGCGCAGAAATCTGCGGAATTTAGATATTTCCGTGTCAGCTGATTTCCTCCTTCTTTAGATGGTTGCCACTTCGTCAGTTTTGCAGATGGTAAAAAGGTTATAAGTTACCTACAAGAACAGGACTTTTTTTCTGATCTCTGGTTTTGAGAAAAAAGTTTCATGAACGAAAGACACAAGATCACATAAGAACAAGAGAGTGAAAAAAGACGATTTTTTTAGCGGGTTCTACGCCATCTTCTTTCATTGGAAAACGAGCGAAAAGTAAACAAAGCAAAGAAAACAACGAAAACCCAAATTAGCCAAGATTATTGTCAGCCACTTTAAGCGCACAATTTAGGTAAAATGATGCAATAAAATGCTTGAAAATGTGTTGTCATGTTGAATTAACTCTTCTTTACTTAAATAAAAGTGTAAAATAGTGGTGCTTGTGATGTAAACAAACCCTCAGCTGACGAACCCGCTTTCGCAAACTTTTTTCTCAAACCCAGTTACAAATACAACGTCGCGTTCTTACGTGATCTTGTATTTTTGGTTCATGAAAAAGTTTGCGAAAGCGCACATTCGTTTTATGTCAATACGCAAGCCGCCATTTGCGCTGGTTGTGAAATCAAGAAACAAAATATTTAATAAATAAAATATAACTGTTATATAACTAAGGGGAACAGTAAAAAAAATTAAAATAACTAAATAATTTAAATTGATTTGAATTGTACATAAGGTGTATGTTCGTGTTGATTTGTCTAATACATAGTGTCGTTTACTAAGCAAGTACAAAACTTGAATACTAAATATCTCAAAAACTAAAAGGCTCCCGCACCAAAAAGTGGGTATATCTGAAAAGTGGAGGACTCCAGCTTTCCAATGGTATCACTTTTAATCCCCGAATCGGGGGTCTCCATTTCAAAGTGCACCCGAAATAAATGCATTTTCGAATGTGAAAAAGGTTGTATTACTGATTATTTTTTTGATTACTATACATTACATTTTTCCACTGGGGTTGTTTTGTACTTCTGATCAACTGAACAGTTGCGTGTTAGATGATGGTAATATTTTTCTGATCATTTGAGAAAACATGTTTGAGAGTTGAATTCGACAGTTAATTCATCAAGCGGGGGGAGGAGGGGGGTGAAATAACACAAACGGCAATACCGCAAATTTGTGTTATTTCCCAATTGAATGTGAAATAACACAAATTTGCTTTATTTCATTTCTCGTTGAGCAATAAGTCCAACTTTTATACTTAACAATTTTAGTAATAAAGCAAAATAATGCACATATATAGGTAGTCACCCAGTTACATTTGACAAAAAGTAGTACATGAACAAGTTAAATGGACGGATTTGTAAGTATACAATTTTGAAAGTGCCCGGCGTCGCGGCGGTCCGCGTTCGCGCGGCGCCCCGCGCCACACCGCGCCGCGTTCGACGTCGCGCTCGTGTCCCCCGCCCCTCCTTTCGCAATTATGTACTGGTGGCATTATAGCCGTTTAGAAAAAGGAAAAATGATAAAATAACACTAGTTCACTTCTGAAACTGCTTTTTAATGCCCAAGTAATGGGAATTATTGTGTATGGTGTTATTGCATGCTGCATCCCACCCAGGTGCCACTGCTTTATTTGAAAATTTGCCTATAAAATGTGACTATCCATTTAACATGTTCATGTACTACTTTTTGTCAAATGTAACTGGGTGACTACCTACATGAACGAAAGACACAAGATCACGTAAGAACAAGAGAGTGAAAAAGTCGATTTTTTTAGCGGGTTCTACGCCATCTTGTTTCACTGGAAAACGAGCGAAAAGTAAACAAAGCAAAGAAAACAACGAAAACCAAAATGAGCCAAAATTATTGTCAGCCACTTTAAACGCACAATTTAGGTAAAATGATGCAACAAAATGCTTTAAAATGTGTTGTCATGTTGAATTAACTCTTCTTTACTTGAATAAAAGTGTAAAAGAGCGGTGCTTGTGATGTAAACAAGCGCTCAGCTGACGAACCCGCTTTCGCAAACTTTTTTCTCAACACCAGTTACAAATACAACGTCGCGTTCTTACGTGATCTTGTATATTTGGTTCATGACTACCTATATATGTGCATTATTTTGCTTTTTTAAGGTTTTCCAGCACTGTTTTTAACATATTAAAAAGCAGAAAAAATTCATACATGCTATGTCCAATATACGGAGCAGTTTTTAAAGACGATTCTTTTCCTATATTTTGTTAGACTTTTCATAAGTAAACATATTTTGTTAATATTACTTTCTTCATATGAATTATATCACATGTTTTGTTTAATTCAAGGCCTATCAAACAGGTTTGGAGCATTTGAGCAAAAACAACATTTGCCTGTATTTTGTTGTTGCTTCTGGTATCGAAGGTGCCAAAAACTGTTCCGATTTTTTCTTCTACATCAAAGGGTATCATGCGAAATACGAAAAAGGTAAAAAATTTAAATTGAAAAAATTAAAATTGTTGCAACTTTCTTTCTTAAGAAATTGGTTCGCTTCTCGAAGCATTGATCCATCCTGTGCCAGGCCCAGTAATCAGCGGGCGGTTGTGCTGCTGAGTTGGGCGAGCTTTCCAAAAGCTGCTATTTAATCGCTGGTTTTGTTTGGAAAATGTTTCACATGCAAATAGATTATAACAATTTACAATTTTTGTGAGAAGAAATATAAAATATTTGACATTTTCGAGAACAAATAATTTGAAAAAAAAATCAAATCAGCTGCTATACTGATATTACCTGTTCAATGTGCCTTGGTTTAATTGTATTTTTGAAATAAACAAAGTTCTTGTTCCTTCTGTCAGTAATTTGTTTTTTTTTTTTACAAACAGTATAAATAAGCAATGGGAAATAATGCAAAATTTGTTTTATTTCCAATCTTTGTTGGAAATAAAGCAAAACTCAGATTTTGGTATTATTTCCGATTTAAAAGGGAAATAAAGCAAATTTTGCGTTATTGCCGTTTGTGTTATTTCAACTCCCCCTCCCCGCCCCCCTTCCCCCTCACGCATCGTCCGTTCAGAAGACGCATAACGATCACTAAGTTTTTTAGCAACGGTTGCGCTCAACTGTTGCCCCTCGGAACCTAGCCACTTTTACGAGGGGTTCGTAAAAAGAGCACCATACAAATTTTGACAGTTCTTTTACAAGGCTCCTAAATTTACGAGGTTTACGGGGCGACCCATATTATAGCAGGCCTCCGTATCGATCGTTTCTCAGCTAATACAATCTCAATGGTTCTGCAAACCCAAATCAACCAGCTAGTAATTAAGTTCAAAACAAGATACATTTTAGTTTGAATCAACCGTAATTTTTTCATAAATCTTAACAAAGCATATTACAGTAATTTCTAGAATGCAATGTAATTGGGTCCTTGCCTCCTTTCTATTTTATTCTAGATCAATCGAGGATAAAATTCTTTCTTCCCTATCAAGGGTAATTATTTATGCCCAACAAAAACCAACACTGAACACACCACGTATGATAGAGAAAAAGTAAAGAGAATAAAGATTTAGCAATTCACCCGATTCACAATTCACAAGGAAATTTTTTGTGTTAAAAATCAACAGAAGTCAAATTAAGTTTCCTAAATAACAAAATTACGCGTTTATGCAGACGATAATGTTCCATAAATAGCAAGGAAGGTATTGGAGCAACGCCAACACTGTGCTAAGAACAAACAAGCCAAACAAATACGATAACAAGTGATGCACATAAACAAGGAAGAAGAAAAAAATATATAGAAGTGAAAACATTATTAAATACAAGCAGAAAACTGTTTGGGTAGCATCATTTTCATTTCGAAAGTGCACAAACTTTGTGCGTCTATGTGAGCAAAGCAGGATAACAATATTTGGCAAGAACTGAATAGCAGTTCATACTACAAAATGTCTGAGGAGATTGCGGGCAAACTGCATAAACTGGAAATTTCTACAGCGGAACTAGCCCACTTAGGAGCTCTTAATCTTATTGATTCTACAAATTTTCCACTCGCTTTAAATCCATTCTATGATGAGGAAACTGATGCCAGTGATCTAAAGCTTGAAGATAGCCAGTCAACATCGAATACTAAACTATTGCAACGTAGTCATCAGGGATGTAGACGTTGCAGATTGCGACGCCGGTCAGAGAGTGTAGCAGACGCGTATAAATCAGCGACCAAGGCCCTGTCTACGGATCCTTTGGATAACACGTGTTGGACGCATTCTACATTAGGAGTTCAACGGCAATCCTTAAAGCACCGTCGCAATATTTTGCGCCCTCCAGTCCTTCGAAAACTTCAAAATCTTCAGAAATTGCTTCAGACATTGCCTACAGAAAATACCGATCATACGTCAACATCTACTGTGGGAAAAACTGTTATTTCATCAATAGATAATGCAGTCTCATCGAGTACAAGTCGTGGAATTTGTAATTTCCGTGATTTAATTCACGAGTGTCAGAATTTATTGGAATTGGAAAACGATGTGAAAGGTCGATTTGGTTTAGTTAGTCCAGATCAACAGTTTTCCAAAAATTTTACAACTATGCAGCCATCTTTGGCCAAAAGAAGTCTATTTAGTAACAGGGAGCGAACAAGTTTTGGTGTAAGTGGCATACAACCATATTCACCGGAAAAGAATACAGGAGCCAGTACTCGCTCAACTGCCAGCACGTCATGTTCGCAACAAGCAGGCAACGGTGTCGGCACAGTGACTAACAGTAATGGCAACGGCGATGATGTGACCATCGATGAACTTGCTAGCTATTTTGATACATTTGTGCACATACCGAAGAAAATGTCAACAATGGCTGAAATGATGTACATATGAAGATGAGGAGTAAATAGATAGTGATAGGCATGAAAACCATGCAGTTTTTAATAATTAAACGCCACTTCTGTGTAATGGCGTTCGCAAATGAACAAACGGATTACTGAAGCAAACTTCAGTAAAAATGGATTTTATCAAAGTATTCAAGCAAAATAGATAGCGTTGTGCGTATCCACAAAATTTACAATTTATTTTCCTGATTTTCTTATAATGGCTATAAAATATAGAAATTTGAATTTATATTATTATTTGTATGGTACATATGAATGGAATTTGATTTATGTATATTAATTATAGCTGATGTATGTATGTAGCTTATAATAAACTATATTAAGCACTACGTTGGGTATATCAATAACTAGCCAAATAGGTATCACTAGTAGATTCGATTTATTGCTTTAAAAACAATGTTGAGCTATGCGATTTAAGAAAATTTTAATTTATGTACTCGATATTTTGCGCCATAAACACTTCCAAAATAATTTAAGGTACTCTGCTAAAATTGATATCGTGTCTTCGCAGTTAAATGA
Source organism: Rhagoletis pomonella (assembly GCF_013731165.1). Lineage (NCBI taxonomy): Eukaryota > Metazoa > Arthropoda > Insecta > Diptera > Tephritidae > Rhagoletis > Rhagoletis pomonella. The sequence continues at coordinate 71,402,780 of NW_023458557.1, forward strand.
TAAAAATAGTAGTAGGACATTTTCGTGGGGTTTCAAAACTAATGATACATATCCATGGTTAGCTTAATGCAAAGACATAGTTTCTACATTCCTATATCAATATGTATGTAGTATATGCTGTTACGCATAAATTTCCAAAGGGATTTTGGTATATATCTTAGCATACTTTTAGGCATAATTCAATTCCACCAGGCTTTTATGTTGCGCAATAATTGGCATCCAATATCAAAAAATTTTAACGAATTGTTACCGGTATTTGCTGCAAACGCACCGCACACCTTAAACAGACCTTGCAATAACCCAAACAATTTACAGGAGAGCGAATTCGAGAGCGTAACCACCCGAGAAAGCAGCAAATTCTTGCAAGTTAAAATTTGACTAGCAGGAATTTGCAGGTGTTAAAAAACAAGGCTATATTCCAAATTCAAATCTGAACAAAGTGTATAAAAGGATGATTTGATGAAACAAAGTTAGTGAAACGAAAATATGGATGAAGAATTTAAATCTAATGTATATTTTCTGATTTTTATGACGATGGAAATTATTAATCAAAATGAAAATTCAATAACTTTTGTCGTAATTTTCTCTTCCTCCATTTTACTGTTATTGAATGGACCTAGTTTTAGCAAACCGTAGAGGTAAAACGGCTATGATTGATATTTTATTAAAATCCCGAACATGGTCTCAAAATCTAGCGATAATATAAAATTTTGTTTGGAAGCAAACCAGGGCTCGAATCGTAACATCCGTTCACTGATTACGTGATACGTCAGGCAGTATAAGCTGAATGAGACACAGAGTACGTTCAAGTATGCCATAATCCGAAAAATGGGTTTTTACGTGACGAGTAGTACGATAACGTATGTGACGATTCGAGCCCAGTTTTGGCGTCATACAATCTTTATTGTTATGTTTCAGAAACTTATTTTTAACGATTAAAGAAAGTATAATTTCATAGAAACGCAATCATCCCTATTGCGATTGTCGACGAGTAGCAGATAAGCGACTGTTAGTCGACTATCGATTATCCGCGGTATTTTCAAGGCGTTTTCTTGTTCAATAAGTGTGAAAAGTTTATAGTCGCCCATTCTTCTACAAACAAATATATGTAGAAGGATGAGCGATTAAACACCATTCATAGTCGCTTGTTGAACAAGAAATCCACATTCACAATACCATAGAAAAGTCGTTTATCTACTACTAGCCGACACTCGCAATAGGGATGATTATTTTAAAGAGCCTTAAAAGTTAATGAGGCTATAAGGATTTGATCTCTTATAATCCGAACACTCATTGTAAACTCACCCTTATGGAACCAAAATACACCCCTGCTAAGCTGATGCAACTCTGTGCATTTTATCTTCGTGTGGAGCAAAATTGTGATTTGACGTTGGAGCCGACTCGATTTTATTCTCCATTCCCCATCCATTTGTGCGGTGTTAAATTATACACGTCTTGCGGTTTTGTTGCTGATTGAACTTTAACGTTAATTTTTTTATATTCACGCTTTTTTACGTGCCTGTTTTAAGGAATTAACAAAGAAATGGTAAGTGTATTACATAGTCAGTTGACACTCCAGGATAACGAACTGCGTTGCATTTTGTATCACCAGCGTATCTGGTTCTCAATATGACTTTATATAAGGAACAATTTGATATTAGCCTGGAGAAAAAACACTCCAATACTATTTAACATTCATTTGACCTTTATACTCTGCAAATACATAGAGTAAACGATAGAATCAGTAATCTATATAGAAAATATACAAAATACACTTTACCAGCAAATACATATGAATATGAAGTGGCTGACATGCACCGCAATTGATGATTGCAAAGTTTGTGCCATTGTCGACCAAGCTACTAATTCCCGGCGATGCGCCACGTCGCGATTAGCAATCAAATGTCTTGTGTATATATGTAAGCTCATCCGTTTGAGATTGCTATGTGTGGGAAACAAGCATACATATAAGCATGGAGCCCAGCGAATCATTTCTAGCAAATTACAGGTGAATAGAATGCAAAGAGACAATACCAATTGTTTACCACAAAACAGGTGACCTTGCAATCATATCAATTAATGCAAACAAATTTCGCCAAAAGCATACCGGCCGGCAATGTAAAAGATCTACAATTTAAAACAATTTTATTTCTAATGTATGTATTTTAAAAATACATGCATCAATTTCTTTCATTAGTGTTTTTTATAGAAATACCTAGTAATAGTAGTGAGTCCACCTTAGTTTAAGTGTGCATTCAATACTTACACATACATAACCATTATAATACACCGATTTATATATGCATTGGTTCTTATCAGCATTTAAATGTATTGCCTAAATCAGGTGATTTTATAGTGCTTAATCATTGCGGAGAACAGCACAAAACATGCCCTATTATAATTAATAATATAACAATTTGAGTTTGCCGGAAGTAAGTACATATGTACATAGATATGCACCAGAGTTGTGAAAAATGCATTAATTTTGTAATGCGTTACGGTACGTTAATTACCATTAAGCCATAAGTTTTTACGAATTTGCGTTTTTTTACTAACTTCCAGTAAAATCCAGTAAAAGTTTTTACGAATTTTCGTGTTTTGGCGTTTTCGTACACAAAAACTTGCAAAGTAGGGGAAATTGAGAGAGCGAAAAATGACAGTTGAAGTGCAAGTTTTTACTGGATTTTACTGGATAAATTTTTACTTGTAAGAATTTGCCAGTACGAAAAACAGCTGATCGCATGTTGCTGGATGAAATTTAAACTAATAAGGAAACTGTTTGTGGGTTTTTATTGTTGGATTTCACAAATCAAACCTATTTAAATATAAAATATATTGGCGCATATTCATAGTCATATTTAGTTCACAACTAAGTCGAAACTATCCTAAGTTACAACTAAAGCTATTCATAGTCGCCTTAGTTTCCACTTTTCTGGCTAAGTACCAACTTAAAATTTAGTTTCGGCTGCAGCTGCAATTAAGTCGTCACTAGGAAGAAGTATTTGATTAAATTAAAGAAAAAATACGAAATATGTAAAAATTAAGTGAAACTTACAAAGAGCGATCCATTTGAATCGGAAGATGAAATTAAATGCGTATTACAATTCGAATAAGGCTACATCACAATTTTATAACTGGAATGATTTACATATATAAATGCTAAAATAATAAGTCAATTTCAAGCTTGTTCTTTTAAAGCAAATTAGTGCATAACATTTAGATATGTGTTTGTATGTTTCACAGCATGCTTTCGACAAACATCAACTTCACATCATTGCGGTAGTTCTGGCTATTTCACACAATTAACAAGAAACTTATACCTTATTCTTTTGCATAAACATGCAATGAAAGTAAAAATTACATAAACGGATTTTCAAACTTGACATTATTTAATAAAAATGAAATTTTTCCAAAATATCGTAAAGAAAAATCGATACATTTTCACACTCGTTTTGCAATATCGTAAAACTAAGTTAAAACTACTTAGTAGAAGTCTTAAATGCGACTATGAATAGAAGTGAATTATAAGTTGGTACTTAAATTTAAGTTGCAACTTTATTAGTTTCGACTTAGTGGCTGGACTATGAATACGCGCCATTGTTTTATTAGGAATTTGCTGCGAATAAACATCCAATTTATCAGCAGTTCATGAAACTTGCAAATTATTACTGGAATAGCGTTCGCGTACTTTTTTGCAAATTTTTTCTATGAGAACTATTAGAAATAATACTTGCGTTCGACAAGTCAAAAATTTGTAAAAGTTTTTCCAAATTTTAACTGGATGGCGTTCGATAACGACAAAAAATTATTAGTTGCGTTCGACAAGTCAAAAATTTGTAAAAGTTTTTCCAAATTTTTACTGGATGGCGTTCGATAACGACAAAAAATTATCCAACACACAAAAATTGAGAGAGCAAGCGTTCATTTTGATGCAAGAGAAGCGTTCATTTTACACTGGCAAAATTTTAGTCAACAAAAATTATCCAACACGAAAACATATGATCACAAAACATATGGTTGTAATTTTTGTAAACAAACAAAATTGCGGTTTTCGGTTTTTGGTATTTATATGCTTTTTGGCTGCCTGCTATGTGACTTTAAGATAGTGCCAACTAGTTTTTACTTCTAGAAATGTTCCTGGTGAACATTGAACGTTCACTTTCATTTTTTCTTCCATGGAGGCAACATGAATTTCAGTATGTTTACAAATAAAACATAAACAAAGTCAGCTGGTGTGTCTTCTTCTTTCGGTTTTTGCAAGTGATGGCTAATTTCCTTTTTTTGCTTTTTCTTTTCTTTGGGAGAGAATTTTCGCTTAGGTCGGTGTTATGCAGACAAACTTTTGTTTGCCAAATTAAATGGCGGCTGCTTAGTTTGCTCGGAGGTGGTTATGTCGAGTTTGGCACAGGGTTGCACGTTCATTATGGTTTTCATGGCTATTGCCAACACGAAATGAGAATTTCAGATGTACATAACGCGCACAATTTAAAATTTTTGTATATGACAACACCGAATTTGCTGCAGTTTGACCAAACAAAATTAGTTTGCTGTGAGAGTCGCCAAACTCGCTCTCTCGCTCTCTCGGAGTTTGCCAAACAAAATTTCTGCATAACACCAACCTAACGCTCTTGATTTTGATTGTTGGCTGGTGTTGGCTAATTTTGTTATCGAACGCAACTAAAGTTACTGGATAATTTCTAAACAAACACAACTAATGTTTATGTAAAAAATTAATGCATTTATTTTTGAAATTTTGTGCAGATAAAAATTGCAATGAAATAATTTTGAAAATCAAATGCCTAGTAAAATATTAGTGCATTAATATCTGAAATATATAATGCTAATGAAATTTGTTTTCATTAAATTATCCAAACTTATGCTAATGCTTCACGCATTTGACTTTTTAATAATTTTTCTTGTTTGCATTATTAAAGATCATGTAGGTAGTTATTCTAGGAAGAACTATTTATAATTACTAACATTTTTTCAGCTTAATTCTATTATGTTTATTTCTAAAATAAATCTTGTAAACATTGTTAGATGTTTTATGAAAATAAAAGCAATTTATTATTTTTTGTTGCATACGGACTATATAATATACATACATATTATAGCAGTACATGTACACGACCAAAGAACTATTTTGATCTAAATCAATCAATAAACCATTTCTTATTTCCTTTTGACAATGTGTTTTTACCTATTTGACGACAAATGTTATTGATTTTGGCATAGTGTGCCGCATGAATAAAACCAAGGCGAATTTATATACTATCACCTTATATTAATTCGCCTTGAATAAAACCTAAGGAAATGCCAAGGTGAATTTATATATTATATTATATTTTAATTTAATATAATATATTATATATTAATTCGCCTTGGGAAATGCTTTTTTTTTTAATTTCAGACCTACTCGATTTACTCAAAAAAATTTAAGTGATAGGTATGAAATATTAAGTAAAAGCAATTGCTTAGTTTTTATGCATACGGCCCAGTGAAACCAACTTAACTTCCGCCACTATCTTTTTTGAACTCAAAGTTCTACCCTCAACGTCAACGAACAATTTTTACTTCAAATTAAAATTAGTTAAGTGGGTTTTTAATGCTTTTTATACTTTTATTGCAATATCATGAACCGTTTTTTTTGAAATTTCTTACACCTGCCGCACACGTCCCAAGGATGGTTAGAGGCTAAAATAATTTCGTTATATAAAGAGGGCGTGGCACCTCCCATACAAACCGAATTTTTCATACTGCATATCTCTAGAAGCGTTCATGGTAGAGTTCTGGAGCTTGGTATGGAGATATACGAAATAAATCGCATACTCTTGGAGAAAAATTTGAGCGTGGTACCTCCCATACAAACCGAACTTTTCATTCTGCATATCTCTGGAAATGTTCATGATAGAGTACCGGAACTTCGTATAGAACTTCGTATATGAATTAAATCGCATACTATTGGAGATAAATTGGGGCTATTGGAAAAGGGGGTGTGGCACCTCCCCTACAAACCGAAATTTTTTATACTGCATAAGTCTGGAAATTTTCATGGTAGAATACTGGAACTTGGTATGGAGATATATAAAATCAAGCGCATACTCTTAGAGAAATATTGGAGTTATTCGAAAGGGGGCGTAACACCTCCCATACAAACAAAATTTTTCCTTCTGCATATCTATGGATATGTTCATGGTAGAGTACTGGAACTGGGTATGGGGATATATGAAATAAATCGCATACTCTTGAAGAAAGTTTCGGACTGTTGGAAAAGGGTGCGTGGCACCTACCATACAATCCAAATTTTTCATACTACGGATCTCTGCCGCACACGTCTCAAGGATGGTTATAGGCTAAAAGAATTTCATTATATGAAGGGGGCGTGGCATCTCCCATACAAACCGCATTTTTATACTGCATATCTCTGGAAGTGTTCATGGTACAGTACTTGAACTTCGTATGGAGATATGTATGTACATATATGGAATCGAGCCCATACTCATAGAGAAAAATGAGGCTATTTGAAAAGGGGGCGTGGGGTCTACAAACGTATTGACTTTTAGCTATCTTTGAATGTATTTATAATTCTTCTGTAGGTGTGTTTGTGAATGAAATGCTCCTAAATGGGTGTCCGTTAGCGCTGGAGACGAGTTATTACCAAAAATCGCCAAGTGAGAAAACGTGCCGTGAATGTCAGATTAAATCCCTCTGTTGCACCATTGAGTATGTCGAACTCTCCTGTGTTACGAGTGGCCCAAGGGATGTGATTTTCCAATATATGTTATGCGTTAAGCGATTAAAGTATTTCGTCTGAAATAAGTAAATCGTCACCTGAAATGCAAAAAGACGTAACAAACGTCATTGAAATGAAAAAAGTCAACTAATAAAAAATTCTTAATTCTTTTTTTGATTTAAATGATGGATTTCTCGAATTACAACTCCCCACATCAGTTTATGAAAAAAAATTAAAATATTAGTCACGAGTTTTTCCATTTAATTTACGATGTTGTTACGTATTTTTGCATTTTAGGTGACGATATGTATATTGTATTTCTGTCGAACAATGAACATTTTGAACTTGCCGCCAACTATACTATAGAGCTTCTAGGACAGATTCACTATAGAACCGGATCATTGTTCCTGCCAGGGAGTGAAGAGGAAAAGGTTCTTCAGATTTATTTCGTTTTGCAAATAACCGCGCTTTTAAATGCTGCACAATTGGAGAGTTTTAAGAACTTCTTCACGGACATAACACTTCCGTTACGTTACTTAAAGCTGCAAATGACCATCAAAACAATATGTTTAGCAGATTAATGTGCCAGTGGAAATCGTAAACGTGAATTGTTGGAGAAAATGTTGGGCTAAAAATGTTCAATAAAAACAAGTAAGGAAGTCTTAAGTTCGGGCGGAGCCGAACATTAAATACCCGGCGCATGTATTCAAGATATGTTTTTCACCTTTCCGAAAGCTACCGCTACATGGTAAGCCGGGGTGTATCAATTTTGAGTAAATTAACGTCCTTAAATTTCGAAATATTGAAGTTTCAAGCATTTCTGAAATTTACCGTTATATGAAAAGCGGTCGTAATTTTAGTCCGATTTCAATAATTTTCATCTTTTTTTCTTCTATGTGGCAAGCACAATAACCATACCGAGTTTGGAACAAATTGGTAAAACGGTTACCGAGATACATAAATGTGATCATAAGTGGGCGGTGCCACGCCCATTTTCCAAAATTTTATCTGAAAAGTATTTCTTGGTAGAGAAATGTTGCAAGCATCAATTTTGAATAAATTAGCTTTAATATTTACTGATTTATAGAAGATTTTGTATTTCTCTAAATTACCGTTATATGGGATGTGGGCGTGGTTATTGTCCGATTTAAAAAATGTTCGGCCATTTGGTATGCTATACCAGGGCCAACAACTATGCTAAGTTTGGAAGAAATTGGTAACCGTAAGTGAGCGTGGCTACGTCCATTTTCCGAAAATTTATAACATTCTTATTTTTCGTCTAAAATTTATTGTAAATATCAATTTTGAGTGAATAATCTTCACTAGTTAGTAAAATATCGCAGTTTTCGTATTTCTGAAAATTACCGTTATATGGGATGATGGCGTGGTTATTGTCCGATTTTGCCCATTTTCAACACCATCCGTCCTACGCCAGAAAGAAGTGCACGTACCAAGTTTCGTTCAGATATCTCAATTTTTACTCGAGATATCGTGTGCACAGACGGACGGACGGACGGACGATTTCTCTTTTCATTGTGATCATTTATGTATACATTTGTCTATATCTATCTCGATTCGTTTTGGCTGTTACAAACAACCGTTATGTGAACAAAGTTATAATACCCTTGTGCACAAGTGCGCTCGGGTATAAAATTAATTTTGGGTGGGACCAAGGCACATTAAACAGGTAGTATCAGTCAAGGCGAATTAATATAAGGTGATAGCAGGAGTACAAAAACAAAAATTTACATGTGTTTTGTTTTTGCTTTGGCGGCATAAACTGTCAAAATCTGTAACAGTGTGTGTAGAAATTCAAACAAAATATTTTAATTGGATATCAGAAGCCGTGCGGCGAAACACATACACAAAATCAGCTGAGCTAGTAACACCACCTTATATAAATTCGCCTAGGTATCAGTAGAGCAAAAACAACATTTGCGTGTATTTTGTTGTTGCTTCTGGTATCGAAAGTGTCAACAACTGTTCTGAATTTTTTCTTCTAAATCAAAGCGTGCCATGTGAAATACAAAAAATTATAAAAAATAAAAAATTGAAATTGGAAAAAATAAAAATTGATGCAACTTTCTTTCCTAGTAAATTTGTTTGCTTCTCGAAGCATTGATCCATCCTTTGCAAGGCCCAGTAATCAGCGGTCGTGCTGCCGAGTTGGGCAAACGTTCCAAAAGCTGCTATTCAATCGCTTGTTTTGTATGGAAAAGGGTTTCACAAGCAAATGGATTTTAACAACTTATAATTTTCGTGAGAAAAAATTAAAAATATTTGACATTTTCGAGACCAAATAATTTGAAAATAAATCAAATCAGCTGCTCTACTGATACTACCTGTTCAATGTACCATGGGTGGGACGAAGTTCGCCGGGCCTGCAAGTATTATGATTGTGCTTATAACTAGCGAGTGTATGCTTCTATAAAATTTAAGAGTGTCATAATTTTTATAACGCGGTAACAATTATTAAAAAGGTTAGAACTGAATGTTAAAAGTTTGGCACTATATTTGCACCCCGCTTCAAGTTTCTAGATCACGATCAATTTGTTATCAATGCCCCCCTTATATGTAAATGCATGCATTCATACATATGTGTACACAACCAGCTATAAAAACAGAATTTATTTAAATAAATATGTATGTAGGTAGATTATGTGGGTACGTGCATACTATGCATACACATGTACATAAATACATACATATGAATGTATCGTGTGCGCTACTATGCATATTCATTAAGATAAGAAACCTATAAATACCATCAGTAGCAAGAGGGCGCGTCTTTTTGAATAATCTTGAATTGTTTTCCATTTTTGTAGTCACGTAATGCCATGTAGTATTAACAAAATATTATTATTATTATTATGATTTATTAACAAAATTAAATAAATTAACCTGCTAATACAATTAATGAGCATTAGCTGCCAGGGCTATCAGCTCTACTAAATTATATATGCGTCATTGCGTCATTGTTGATGACGGAACCGGATAAGAAAGTGACTTTGGGTATCAAGCGTGCGTGGATTTGATAAACTCTATCCGCTAAAGTTGGTAGACCCGCTTCTGCCAAAATGTGTTTGGTAGGCGTTGTTCTAAAGGCATAGATGCATGTTCTTGCGGCTTGGTGGTAAACTGGACTAAAGGAGTTTAAGGTGGATTTCGGGGACTTGCCATATAGATAAAGCCCATAATCTATCTTGCTAAGAATTATAGCCTTTGTTATGTATGTGAGTGTATTGATGTGTATATGACATTTTTTGCTTGCAAAATAAGATATTAAATTTAGTCTGGCAGCTAATGATTTCTTTAAATATAGGCAATGTTTATTCCAAGTGTAGTTGCTAGAAAAGATTATACCTAGAATTTTTAGTTCTTTAACATTTTCGATTTCGAAATTATTGAAAGATATCTTATAATTGTAAAAATCACATTTTCGTTTTCTACAGACATGAAAATTTTTAGTTTTTTCTAAAGATATTTTTACTCCAGAGTACTCCGCACAATCGGAGATGCTTTTGCCGAGGATGTATAGATCGTCTGCGTAAAGACAGTGATCGACAAAATTGTGGCTCTTTATAATTTGACTGATCTGGTTAAAAGCTATGGAGAAGAGGACAACCGAGAGTGGAGAACCTTGCGGAACTCCATTTTCCAATGGGAAAATGTTAGAAAAGGTGTTACCGATCCTAACCCTAAATCGCCTGCTTGATAGGAAAGCTTTGACAAATCGGAAGATTTTTGACCTACTCCCCAGGTGTGAAGACATTTAAGGATAACGTGAGAGCCGATGCGGTCAAATGCCTTCTCGAAGTCTACGGATAGAATAGAAGGGTGAAGCCGCGCGGACAGAGCTTTGGTTACATAGTAGTCTATGTGGAGAAGGGCGTCAGTGGTGCTTCGGTTAGGCTGAAAGGCGACTTGGCATCGATCAATGAGCTGCAGCGAGTTTGAAAACCAGGCAATGCGGTTGGCTATAATACGCTCCAGAACTTTGGAAAGGCAAGATAGTAACGATATTGGCCTATATCCATTAGAGGAGAGTAGGCTTTTATTTGCTTTGGGTATGGGGATTATCGTGGCGATTTTCCAGTTCTGTGGGATCACACCCGAGTCTAGAACAGAGTTATATAAAGATAATAGACGAGCTTTGGCAGAGTTTGATATGGACTTCATCATCTTATAGGAAATGCGGTCGAAGCCAGGGGTTTTGCCTTTGGCTTTGCCGAGGCACATGGTTAATTCTATGCTGCATATAGGTTTTTCAATAAGCACGGCGTTTGGATGCGAGTCTGGGAGCGTTAAGCTTAGTTGGTGGATGGAATTTTTAGAACACCTGAAACTGTTGGAGAAATTAGAGTCGGCTGAATAGTTAGACCAGTCAGCAGCGAAGTGGTTGGCAATTATTTTTGGGTCAGATAAGGTAATGTTATTGGTTTTAATAATAAAAGGGGGTTTTGAAGTGTTTCTGTTACTGAGCCTGTTAACTTTGTTCCAAATTTCGGTGACTGAGGAATTCGGATTAATGGATTCGGTAAATTTGGTAAAGCTGCGTCTTTTTTCTAATTTCATCTCTTTCCGAAATTTAGCATTGGCCTTTTTAAATATAACAAGGTTTTGATGTGTGGGGGTTATTTTGAATCGGTACCAGGCTTTCATTTTTTCTGATCTGAGATTTGCTAGATCTCTATTCCACCACGACACGTTGGGCCTTATAAAGCGAGTAGCTTGCGGGATGAAGCGGTTCGCAGCTACGCGAATAGCTTTGGCAAAGTTGGCTGCATCATGATTTGTGCCGTTTGTGGGAGTTCGTTGCTCTAGTTCGAGATCTACCAGCTTTGCGAAATTAGCCCAATCAGCGAGGTCTAGAAGGAATCTAGATCGGAAAGTGGTCGCTATTGTTCAGATCGTTTAGGACTTGCCAAGCTATAAGTGGAAATAGGGAATGAATGTGGGTGAACGTGGCGTGGGTGGAGAAGTGAGTCGGGCGGCCGCCATTCAAAACGCAGAGGTTGGATTGTAAAATCGCGTTTTCGACAAGTCTTCCGCGATGATTTAAAACGTTTGATCCCCATAAATTACTCCAACTATTAAAGTCACCAAGAACCAGAATGGGTGAATTTATTGATGAAAAGATGTCGGTAAGGTCTCTACTACTGAAAATTTGACACGGCGGGATATATATCGATACAATGGTAAATGTTAAGCACATATTGATTTCAATTGCAACTGCCTGGAGCTGGGAATTGATCATTATTCTTTTGTGTGGTACAGAGTCTTTCACCAGGATAGCAACTCCTTGTGTGGAATGAGTATTGGATGGCGCATTGTGGAAATAGCCTAAGTAGTTCCTTGGTAGTTGTTACAATGTGTCTCTTGTATCGCAATGAAGAAAGGATTGAGTTGTTTGATGAGCATCTGAAGTTCCGAATAATTGTTCAGAAGACCTTTCATGTTCCATTGGAGAATATTGAAATTCATGTCTGTAAAAATCGTATAAAATTTTTGTAAAAACGAGTTTTACAAAAAATATACCGAAAATAATGTTTTTAGATGCTGTGCACTTGGACTCGAATTAGAGCTCTTCCTGGGTAGAGTCCATTGAGTCGTCTAGGGTTTTATGGTTGATGTAATAATCATTATTTTTCAGTAAGTTTTGTGTGAATTGGGAAAACGGGGATAAAGATGCTGGATTTGTAGATGAACTGGGACTGTTGAGAGAGGTGGAATTTAGTGAAGTAGAGGTAGATGGTAGATGGCAAGATAATGGAAGGGAATCATTGGTGTCGATAGTCGATGTCTTCGGGTTGGAAATTGATTTTTTGAGGTTGGAATCTTTGTTGGTAATGGTTTTTGAAGGTGCTGCAGAAGAAGTGTTGTCTAAGATTACTGTTGCGGTGGATTTGTCGGTATTTCGTTATTTGAGGCGGTATGGGATCGGATCGAGGAGGTATTTTTTGAAATGTTGGCATATGTATCCGCTCGTTGGTAGAAGGGTTGTTTTCTCTGTATTTACGGCGCGCCTCGCCAATACTGCATTTTTCGAGGGTTAAAATTTTAAGCACTTCTTTGACCTGTAAATATTTTGGACAATTTTTGTCAGAAGATGGGTGGTCACTAGCACAATTGGCACAAAGAGTTCTTGTGCAAACTTCCGGAGCATGTGGTGGTAGGCTGCAGATACTACAGACTGTGTTACTTGAGCATCTTTTCTGCGTATGACCCAATCGCTGGCAGTTCTTGCAGCGCATTGGGTTCTGAATGTAAGGCTGTACCTTAACCTTGTACCACGCGACATCAACTGACTCCGGGAGACGGAATAGATCAAAAGTAAGAACCATTAGACCAGTAAAAGACAATTTACCTTCGACCTGCCGAGAGAATTTATATACACCAGTTACATTTTGGTCTTTCATTTCACTTACAATTTCATTCTCGGGCACGTGCTTAAGACACGGACCGTATATTACACCTTTCACAGAATTTAAGGTTTCGTACAGCTTAACATTGATTGGACAAAGATTTGGAAAAGCTTTCGTTTTCAAAAACTTATCAGCAACTCGGGAATTGCGCACTAAGATAAGAAGATTACCATCTCTTATCTGTGATATTGAATCTACTTCAGTAGAGATGCCTTCTATGCATTTTTTTATGGCGAAGGGACTTAATTGGGAAAGAGAGATGTTTTTATCAGCAGATGATATTAATATAAACTTGGGGACATTCGTCGGAGTGGGTTTATGGGGTAGTTGCGGGAAATCAATTTGTTTGGTATTTGGTTTTTTCTTTTTTGGCGGATTGTCGTCAAAAACCGATAACGCGGAGAATCTATTTGGAGGCCTATCCGTAGGAACCGGCATGTTAGAGAATTAATTATTTATGTACGCACGTGGGTAGAAAATAGAAGAAAAAGAAACGAAAGATGAAAGAGAAAATAGTTAATGGTTGGGAATAACGGAGATATAACACTAGCAAACACTTGAAAACACGTCAGATCGCTTTGAATGACAGTCGATGACTGATTAACAAAATAATTTTTGTCAAAATTAGCTAAGGAACTTAAACGAGATAAGAATATTTGTATATTGAACTGCTAGACTTATAGCATGATTCAATAATAAAAGGTTTGCTCAGAAAACAGTTTTCTCGCCCCCTCTTGACAAAATCGGCTCCCCGAGCAAGGCCCTGTGTGTGGGTACTAGGGATGTTAATCCCGGGATCCTGGACTTTTAAAAGTCCCGTAAATGCCGGGATTATTTGCCAAGAATCCCGGGATTTTCGGTATTTGTAATTTGCAATCGTGGCTATAATATAATGCCTTATGTTGACCAGTTTTCGCTATATTTCTTTTGTTTATTTAAGTTACTTTATCAGATATGTAAACGCTAAAGTATTGTTAAGTGCTTATAAATGTAATTACCGTCTTTTGTTATGTTACTAATGAAATATTTTTCAACTTAGATAATAAAGTAGATTTCAAACCCATTTATGTATTTATATTGTAGGACAGCTTCTCAAATTATATTAATGCAATTTTTTCATGTTAAGTTGTTGCAAAATATAGAATATCTAAATCCCGGGACTAATCACGGGATCCCAGGATTGTATAAACGATGTCCCGAAAATCCCGGGATCGCAAAAATCGAAAAAAATTAACACCCCTAGTGGGTACGTGTGCGGGGGCAACTTTCTGTAAGGGAGTGTCAAAACTCTAATGCCAACATGATACAAAAAAGAAGGTAGTTTCAATAAACAACTTTTGATGGATTATACAATTTTTTGAAGTTTCATAAATTGTGAGCATTCTCAAAGGCCTTGCCACTTTGATAATATTAAAACAATAAAACGGTGCATTTCTTTCCCACATTTATACCAATTTAATAATACCTCAAACGAAAAATCATTCTCAGTGCTTGGTAATTTTTTTACTTACGTGGTTTGCACCTTTTTTATTAAAAATATATAACATATGTAATGTTAAAGGAGACTTCATTGAAATTGTTCTTTTTATTTTATGATAAAAATCACGAGAGCATTATGTTGTTATTTTTTCATTTTCTTATTTTGTATGCAATCTTGCAATTTAAAAATCTAATTCTAAAGAACTCTCTTTCCAAACAAATCCTTTTATAATCGCCGATTTCATGTGAATAAATTGTTCTCATAATTTAACATGCAAAACAAAAACAAATTGTGAAAAATTATTTTTGTTTTACGTTATAATTTTGGGAATATTTGTTCACATGAAATTTGTGATTCGTAATGAAATTCGTGGAAATTTACTTTTAAATTTCTTTAGATTTTGGAAAAAATTCAGCTTTGTGGTTAGCGTATCACCATTAACTTCAACAAATTTCGAATTTAAAATTTCCAATGTATGCAAAAAACTTGAATTCGTCTTGCGCAGACCGCCCTCCGATAAGCAATTAGCATAAGTATAATTTTGATCACTTTCTTCATCCGTTCTGAAACCTAGTTTCGTCAACCCCCTTTTTAGACTATGCATTAATTTTCAGGTTCATCATATTCTTCTTCTTAAAAAAAAAAATATTACTGCTCGTGATCAGGTAGCATGAATTTAATGAAATGTCATAATTTTATTAAAAGTCAAATGGTTATCAACAACAACGAATGTCATTAAATGAAACTACCTTCTTTTTTGTATCATGAATGCCACTAGTGAGCAAACATTTAATTATTGAATCATGGACATATCGAGCTATGCTCGTCACTTATAGATATATAATTTAACTAGACGGTGGTTCGTATATTCTACATATGCATGTTTTTATGTACATATGTACATATCGTCCCGTTTCTGCCTTAACCACGTATCTACAATTTTTGGGAAAACTAATATTACTACTTATAACAGCTGTTTAAGCGTCACACTTTTTGAAAATAGAACAAAGACTTAATAAGGGTTCTCACTGCTGTTAGTGGAACCAGAAATATTAAGTTAAAAAATACGCGTATTGTATCCTAGGGGAAGAAATTAAGATTTTTTTCTTACACTCTCTAAAATACCTCTATTCCAGATACGAGGTTAAAGCAGAAACGGGACGATATGTAAATAATAATAAAATTTGCTTTTAACTAAGTGTAACGTACAAATAGTTGCGGAAGGTAAATCCCCAAACAGGGGGCGCTAGTTTTCTTGGCAGCAGCACATCTGACGTTTTATTTCTTTTTGCTGTTTTTGCGAAAAAAGCTTCAAGTGCCAATTGTGACGCCAACGTACATGCATAAGTATGTATGTATGTGTGTACATACCTACTTACAAATGTACTACGTATTCTGCCGAGCCTGCGTGGGGCTGACTATTTATAGAATCAAGTTCATTGTCGATGATTTTCATAAAATTGCTTTAGCCTGAAGCTTTGGCCGTTATTTTTAGCATCGGTATTTTTGAAGCTTTAAAAAATTTATTATTTCATACCTTTTTTTTTGAATAATAAGTGATATTCCAAAGACTTGACATCAACTTATCGTCTTCTGAAATGCAAAAGGACGTAACAACAACGTAACTGAAATGTAGAAAGTCAGGACTAATAATTTTTTTTCCATAAAATGATGTGGGAATTGTAATTCGATGAAATATAATGGACATATCAATCAAAATTGAGTTGTGAATTTTGTATTAGTTACGCCTCTTTGCATTTCAGGTGACGATATACATATTTTGGGATTCAGTACTGCACTTATATAAATTTCCTTTACAAATTTAGCATATTATCGGCACGAAGAAATAAAATTCGATTTTACGAACGTTTTATCCTTGCAATAACACGCTTGGCTTTCACGACACATGTATCATTGAGAAATCCATTCCTAATCCAAATTAATTATTCTTTAATAGTTTTAAGTAATTATTTACTGTTCTTTAGTCTGTAATGCTATCGTACAACCATATACTGAGATAAAAAAAAAATACCTGTACATATCGTACACCTAGATCTAAAGTGAGCTAACTCAAAATTCAGAGAGGGAAATTTAACTGCTTGTGGATCATACAGATTCAACGTAAATAATACAAAAGCAAGTATACCAGTAGTTTTTTAGTTAATTTAATGTATATCATCATGAAGAAAAAAATATTTCCATTAATTGGATGTAAGTCCTATGAATTGATTTATGCAATAAAAAAGCGCTTTTTTTATACCTTTCATGAGCATGAAATGGTATTATAACTTTGGTCCGATGTTTGTAAGTACCAGAATAAGAAAAGATAGACCCATTAAAATGTATACTTAAATGATCAGAACGGCGTGCTGAGTCGATGTAGCCATGTCCGTCTGTCTGTCTGTCCGTCTGTTTGTATGCATTCTAGTCTCTCAGTTTTCCGAGATATCCAGATCAAATTTGGTAGGTGGGTGTATTATTATAATGTATTAATCATTTGTCGGAACCGGAAGAATCGGACCACTATAACATATAGCTCCCATACAGCTGATTGTTCAGATATGAGATTCTTTGTTATAACCTCTGCATGCAGCTAGAAACATAAAATTTCGCACTATTTTCACACCTTATCAACAGGAAGTTTACAGTAAAATTAACAAAGTTCGGGTCACTGTAACCTATTTATTGTCCCTCATACAACTGATGGTTCAGATATGGGGTTTTACTGTAAAACTCCTTTATTTGGACAGATAAAACCGATAAATTTTGTAAGCTATTTTATAAATAATAATACAAAGCTACTGAGAAAATCGTCAAGATCTATGCTATATAAGCTTTATCTCTTGTACCACTGATTGTTCAGTTTGCAGTTTTTGCGATCTGTTAAATTAAAATTTTCAGACGTTCATGAAAGGTATAAAGCCTTCGGCATAGCCGAAGACAGCGCTGCTCTTACTTGTTTTTTTTTTTTGAGTTAATTACACTTTAGAACAGAGGTGGGCAGCTTCGACAGAGAATTTTTGTAGTGTGCGAGAAATTGATGTCACTGTGGGCGTGCGAACAATTCGTGTGGTTGAATGAAGGTTTCGCTGCCTTCTAAAGCAGAGCGCCTTCTAAAGAGGCGCCGCCCAGTTCTGCTTTAGAACTAGGTGTGCGATATGTACGTATCGTTAATCGTTATCTTAATTCACAAAGGCCCTAACCAACACCTTTATCCAAGCAGCGTTTTTCACAGATTTTGGTAGGACGGATTAAAATATACCTTCAATAAAAATTGTATAGTGGAAGTACCTAAAACTACCGACTTATATGCCGCTTTTTGAAAATCCCTACCTGCCTTTGATACTCTTTTCATAATGTCGTTGTTCACACTTGCCTGGTTATGTTGTTGTTGTTGTTGTAGCGGCACTACTAAGCCCCGCCTGTTTCGGGTCAACTTTTAATCATTATCGTCAAGCTCAACTAACGGTAGGCCCAGGAAACGAGCTGTTTCGATGGGGTCGGACCAAAGGGAGAGGGGCGTTAGTTGAGTCGGATTGAGCTGGCATGAGAAGAGGTGGTTGGTGTCGTGGGGGGAGTCTCCACATGCCGGGCACTCATTTGGGATGTTTGGGTCGAGTCTGGACAGGTAGCTGTTTAGGCGGCTACAATATCCAGACCGTAACTGAGCCAGACTTGCCTGGTTATCTGGTTATGTGGCTATAACAATTAAATATAGTTAGAATAATAATTTTTAACCAGGGGACCAGGGGGGTTCTATGAAACTGTGAAGTGAAAATGAAAAGTTCAACGTCAATGAAAATTAAATTTTTCCACTTAATCGTTCTTTATATCAATTTAAGCGATTCTCGATCATTAAAGGCTATTGCATTAACATCTAGCAAGTAATTATTTAATCAATTATTGTTAGTTTAATACAATGATATTCCTTATCACAAAATAATGGTTTTGAAAAAACGCCCAGCCAGCAAAATCATCGTAAACGAGCTCGTAACTGGATATTTTCTCGAAGAAAAACCAGCTAAAAGGTCGTTTATGATAGCCGTTTACGATTCGTTTTCAAGTACTTTTTCGTTTGAAATTGTCGAGCGCCTACGAACAGTCGTAAACGGATCGAAAAAGCATTCATATGCGAATATTATATCGTCGGTCCCTACGAAGAGTAGCACATTTTACTATTCGCGTGGAAGACTAGCACATTTCAGATTTTTGCGTTAAAGACTAGCACATTTTAGATGTTTGCGTGGAAAAGTAGCACATTTTAGATGTTTGCGTGGAAAAGTAGCACATTTCACTATTTGCGTGGAAGAGTAGCACATTTAAGGCTTAAAATAAATCCTAAAGGCATAATTTATATTGGAAGTTAAGTGCTTATTTTATATTTCTATAATTGTATTATAAAATTCATGAACTTCAGATGGTATTTAGCGTTTAGTTATCATTTGCTGGAGATCATCCACTTTTGTTTTTTTTAAGGCATTTTTCCCTTAAGCTTTATGCAATTCATATTGTTTTATGGTTAACCAGTATGTTCAATTTCAATTAAAATAAAGGGCTTTAAATCTATATACTCAAAAAATTCTGAGAAAATAATTTTGAAATTTGGATGAACATTTTTAGATTTTTTTTTAGTTTTCTACAATGTTTTAAATTTGGGTTTATATGGATTTTTTCAGAGAATGAACTTTATTTTAATGAAAATTCTTAAAAATAAATAAATAAGCATAAGTGGAAAGCAATATCACTTTGAAATGAGGTGCTCTTGATATGACTGCATATACATTAGGGTGGTCCAAAAACAGTAAAGTCGGAATTGTAATGCTCTCAGCCCCTAGGATTGTTCTATATAGAAAAAAAGCATACCCCTATTTTTTTTTTTTTTGAAATCAAAAAATATTCAGAGGTCGCTCAAAGCGCTCAAAGTTTTCCATGCACTTTTATAAGTATGGGAAAAAACAACTTTTCGTAGAAATGGTATAGAATTCTTGAAAATTAAAATTTTTCCATCGGAAAACTCTGGTTTTCTTCAGGAGACTTACAATAATAATATCCAATTATTTATTTAACCTTTTTTTAATACTAACGATTTTCTATTTGTCCCCCCATTGCATTTTTGGGGATTTTTGTGGGTTTTTGGCAGACCTATAAATTATAGTTGCGATGAAAAAATGGTTAAATAAAAAATTTGGTATTATTACTGGGAATCTTCTGCAGACGAAAAGAGTTTTCCGATAGAAAAATATTAGTAAAATTTATATGTATTTTGTTTTTGCTTTGGCGGCATAAACTGTCAAAATCTGTAAATGTGTGTAGAAATTCAAACAAAATTTTTCAATTTGATAGTTGCGATCCCGTATGAGTCCGGACTAGTCAGAATCAGTCAGATTTTACTGGAAATCGATCCCGTACTCGGTTCTCTGACTATTGAGAGGACAAAAAAGAGAGTAAATGCGGTTCTGTCTCTGTCAGAAGTTACCAGTTTTAGTCCGAGAATTTTTTGCTGGTAAATTCTGGTAAATGTGTCAAACAATCAGCTGTAGTGTGTTTGGCAACACAATTGTAAACAAAAGAAAAGTGCACTCTGCTAATTCATGTTGAAAAGTATTTAATTACTTGTTTAGGTGGATTTTAAACAATTTGAAAGTTTTTTTTTTATTTATTTATATGTGTGAGCTGATTGTGTTTACGCATAAAATAAGCAAAAATTTACAACCAAAATTTGGAGGCTATGTTGAAGTTGACAGAAGTTACCATTTTTTACTAGAAAGCGATCCCGTACTTTTCAATGTTACTCTCTCGCTCTGAGCGAAGTTTTATTTTTTGACAGTTTTACTAGTCCGAGTCCGAGGAATACGGAGTTGCACCTATAAATTCGCCTTGGTATTGACAAGAATATTTTTTAATGCCCAAGCTTGTCATGAAAATGTTTGCCATTTAATGCCTAGTGGAAATTAGTTACGCATATAAGGCATTCGCATCAATTATATCATGATACAAAAATGAGCCAATATGTAATACACAACTTTAGACTGGATATTTGAGGTAATTTTCTTGAGAGCTGGATTCTAAGCTTTAAGAAAAAATACACGATTCCTACTTTTTGCTTGAGTTCGAAAACATTAAGTCTTCCAAAGCAGAGAATCTTAATAAAAAGAATTTATTGTCACCGATTTCGGAATAGGATTAGAGAAAACTAATTTTACTTACCGTTCTTAATATTGATCGCAGAAAACTTGTTCGGTTATTGTATTGATGTACCTTACTTACATACTATGTACATATACCATATAAAGTACCTACAAAATGCATTATAAGTAATATTTCTACCCTCCTTTGCTTGCAGGCACAACCAATTCGTGTTGTTGTTACTGGCGCTGCTGGTCAAATCGCCTACTCGTTGCTATACATGATTGCCCGTGGTGAGGTGTTCGGTAAGGATCAACCTTTGATTTTGCATTTACTCGATATCCCCCCAATGATGGGTGTACTCGAGGGCGTTGTTATGGAATTGGCAGATTGCGCGTTACCACTACTTCGCCAAGTCATCCCAACCGCTGACCCAGCGGTAGGATTTAAAGATGTGTCCGCTGCCTTTTTGGTAGGCGCTATGCCACGGAAGGAGGGCATGGAGCGCAAAGATTTACTCTCTGCCAACGTGAAAATCTTCAAGGCACAAGGACAGGCTATAGATCAGCATGCTCGCAAGGACATTAAAGTCTTAGTTGTAGGCAATCCAGCTAATACCAACGCACTCGTATGCTCACACTATGCGCCATCAATTCCACGTGAGAATTTCACCGCCATGACACGGTTGGATCAAAATCGTGCCACCGCACAGATCGCCGCCAAATTGGGTGTGCCAATTAATGCCGTCAAGAATGTCGTCATCTGGGGAAATCATTCGTCCACCCAGTTCCCCGATCCCAGCAACGGGATTGTTGAAGTCGATGGTGCTGTCAAGCGTGTTTGGGATGCTGTCAATGATGCTGCCTTTTTACAGGGTCAATTCGTAGAGACAGTGCAAAAGCGTGGCGCCGCAGTGATTGCTGCACGTAAAATGTCATCGGCCATGTCCGCAGCTAAGGCTGCTTGTGATCACATGCACGATTGGTGGAATGGTACTGCATCTGGTCAATTTGTCTCAATGGGTGTCATCTCTGATGGCAGCTACGGGGCGCCCAAGGATGTGGTATTCTCATTCCCTGTGGAAATTAGCAATGGAAAATGGAAGATTGTACAGGGTTTGCAATTGGACGACTTTGCCAAATCCAAGTTGGCCCTTACTGGCAAGGAACTGGAAGAGGAAAAGGGTGAAGCGATGGCCGTATGCTCCGCGGATTGACTAGTTTCAACCGATTCTAAGCTGTAAAAAATACAAGCAGCATATTTCTATTGAATCGTAAATAAAAACAGTGTCCGAAAAATAAGAATTGAAGTTGAGATTTTGGATGTAGAATGTAGTATATTTTTGTGGACATCCAGACTAGTTTGTTCATTTACAATATAAGGGATTGTAAACATTAACATTTTGTGTAAATTTATGTATTTTTGAAATGCATGTAACTAACCAATGAAGATTGTTATTTGTTTCATTATAATTACATATGTATGTATAAACGAGATTGAAGTAGAAAAAATATACGTATGTATACACAATATATACACAAGTACCGACGATTGTTTAATTACATACAAAATATTAAAAAAGCAATGGGAATATATATATATATTAACTAATTTTCTTTCGAAATTCTTCTTTGTACAAAAGTAGTTCACTGATGTCCTAATAGATTTTAAAATCAAACTAAATCTACTTTCCGTGTTTATTGAAAAAGAGTATTTTGAAGAAATTCGCTACGGGAAATCTTCGAATTTTATAAAGGTTTAGAATTACTCGGTAAAAGCCAACAAATGTTAGACCTTTCTTCATTAAGATGAATATACATTCCTGCGGGATTTTGATGAAACAACTTAAGTGATTTTTAGACTTCGGATTAAAATTTTTTGTTGAGCTTCTATTAAAAGCACACATTAACTGCACGTAAAGAGAAAACGCCTAATCGAAATACATAAGATGTTTATCAAAATGCTACTAAATTGTATGTTTACTGGGCTCAAGCTTTTGTCGATCACAGGTTGATCGGTTTAACGTTGTTAGATCGATGCCGGCGAACTCAACTAAGGACCAACCCTTGAGAATAATTATTACGTTCCCTCAACTGTTGTAACCTGTAACCCAAGGATTCCCACCCCAGCATTATTCACCAGCATCTGGATTAAATTACCGTACGCAGTATTTCTAACATTATTTAACAAGTTTGCTGCTTACTTTCACTAAGAAGTCCAAAAGAACATAAATTAAAGTCGATTTAAGAACATTTTTGGGTTTATTACAAACGGCAATCGAACTTCAGTTGCGCTGCCAGTGTCTGAAATTGTATTAGAGATAACAATTGAAAGAACTGAGTTGCTTTATTGGCAACTGTTGTTGTTATTGGCAACTGCCTATTTGTGGTTGACGCGAGAATTTTGCAGCTTTTTTAAATTCAAGCCTGGTTTCTTCCTATTTCGAAATTGTATTATCTGTAACTTTACAGCAGTATACTATAGTTGGTGTTCTAAATATACATATATTTTCAGTGGCTTGGTCCATCGGCAACCCAACTGTGGTTGCATTGCTATCCATAACCGACCCATTTGTTTTTTATTCGTTTTTTTTTCGGCATATACAATTTATTTGAGAAGGATCTTTCTATACATTTTCAAAGAATTAAAATTTTAATATAGCTCGTTGATGAATTTCAAATATATCCTCTCTCTCTGTGCTAAAGGCAATGTATACCAATGTTAATTCAATTGATTAAATAGGGCTTGTTCATTATTTATGTACGTGGGTGATAGGATATTAACTCAAAGCAGCCACGCGTAATCTGTGCTCAATATATGCAAGTTTTCGTAAATTAGAAAGTACATACATATCGCTCATTTAGTGTCATAATCCAAAAATTACGTATTTTGAGGTAAGTATGCAAAAATTACCGCTATTTCTTCTATGTTTTATAAAAGTTTCATAGCTGCATCGATTACCACTATCTCTCTACTAGAATAAAATATGTATTCGTTTTTACTACGGGAGTATGTGTAAATTCCAAACTTGAAAGCCGTTTATCTTGTGTGCTGCTTTTTTGAGTTGTGACACTATTGAAGAAAGTGAGCGATATGTTAGTAGGTAGCTAGGCCAAACGCTATGATCCTTTAATGTTTTATGATTTTGCAATTCAATTAGGATAAAGTATATCATAATGACCCGGCCGATAAATTAAGAAAACTTTTGGCGTACTTCCCTCTGGGAAATCGTGCGCTTTTACATGTGTGTCTCCACGATCCATATATTCTACGCGTACACCCACGCCTAAAGCAGTGCATAATGCTATAATATGTATATGGTCCGATTCTTTGTACATTGGCTCAACTTCTTGATGACGAAATTCCTCAATGGTAAAGTTGCCTTCAATGAAATGCTGATAAAAGTCAGCCTCCTCTTGTAGTTTACCAGAGGTTAATAATCTCAAATACACAACCACATAGTCGGAGTAACCTTGCTCATTAAATACTTTATGTAGCTCCTCACCCATTGACTCTGTCGAACCGGCTGCCGGATCTACACGCTTGACAACTTCCATGAACTGTCAAAAAACAAAAGGTGCAACATAAACTTTTAAATAATTATAAAATGTCGGTATCATTACCGTATCATGAAAATCTTCCAGAGTAAAGCTAGGGAAACCTAATTGCACCAGCTTATCTTTTGACTTGTCCGCCAAATCTTTAAATCGTTGATACTCATCTTTATTGGAAATTAAATGCTCTAGGTAAGCGTAAGCGAATGCCCGGAAGAAGCAATTTCCATCAGGCCTAGTACGCCGTAAGAATTTATATTTGCTAGCGAGTTCTTGAATTTTTGAAGTGAACACTGCATCGCCTAGATATTCAGCATTAAGGCAAGTTATTGGCAATTGTTCACTGACCAATGGTATGGAGTCACTTATCTGCAAAAGAAATTGTTAATTAGTTGATTTGTATGTTGGAGGGTACTACGGGTGGCCCATTAGGACTGATACTAGCAAAACATTTTGTTCCTTAATTAAAATGCCTATGGTAAACGTACCTCCTTTTCAATTTCGCGTTGTTGCTGCATTATTAATTCATCACGATTTGTGTTATCATTTTGTTGAACTTTATCCATTTTATCTATGAAATAAGCAAATTTTGTTTTCAAAATCAATAAGAACGCAAGAACAAAAGGCAATGTACGCGACCCCAAACTACTGTGAATTGCTACAAAAAAAGAAGAACGCCAAACGATTCCAAGTCGTTGGTGCTGCCACAATTTACAGATTATTTAAATAAAGTTTTTGTAGGTATCTCGGAAAACATCGATGATTTGCTTCGATGCATCGAAAATTTTCTACTCGATGTATAAATAGTCGACATATCGATGCATCGATGTTTTTTGAAAACTGAATTCTCTAGTACATTGAACCGTCGTTCCAGGTTTTCAATTGTACAAAAAAGAGAAGTGACTGACCAAAAAGTTGAAACGGCTCCAAAAACTTCCGTTGGAAACATACGTAGCTCAGTTGCAGTAATGTATTTAAATTTTGTACAATTTTGTTAATAATACGGCATTACCACGATTCGTAATTCGCACTCTTATTCGTAATTCGCTCTGCCATTCGTCATTCGCCTTGCCAATTACCTTCTGAATTACGTAATTCGCCATACAAAATTTTGAGAGCGAATTACCTCATTTATAAAAAACTCTGACCGAATAACCATGCGAATGACAAACGAATCGGTGCCTTCTCTAATATTTATCGGAAATATATCAAAGTTTTCACCGGCCTGGTCCCAATTGCTGGCACTTTTTCTAGTTATAGAATAATATTAATAAAATATTCTCTATATAAATTAAAATTGTTGATGATAACTTAAATTTTAGCTCCATCTTCGATATTTGCAGTACACAAAAATAATAATAAACAGCGCAGAACAAGAACAAGAACTAGAGCTGCCAAACGAATTACTAATGTGTGGCGTGGAAACAGTGTAATTCACGAATTACTTAGATAGCGAATTACGAAGCGTGGAAACATCGTATAACACATTTTGTTGGGAAACATTATCTGAAAAATCTTTGCAATTCGATGCATCGATGTATGCCCTTCGATGCATCGAAAAATATCGATGTACATTCCGATGCATCGAATTAAAAATTTAAGGTTATCGCAATCAAGCAGTTCATGATTACGATTACAGTAATCGAGAAATTAGTTTTGCTTTGAGCAAATTTGATTTTTATTTACCAAAATGGTTTTAAGTTATGAATTCGCATATTTTTTTGAAATTGATGTAACAATCAACACAGACTCGTGGTCGCAGTTTTTCCAATAAGGATTGACTTTGATTAACTGTCCGCCTTGATGTTGTCACACAAAGGGGAGGGACCTACAATTTTACATCGCCCCGAAAGGCTATTGTATTTTTTGGAGAAGCTGTTTTTCATGACTGAAATACACTCTATGGTTTGCTGTTGCCTGCCGAGGGGCGACCGCTATTAGAAAATAAACGTTTTTGTTTTCTATTTTTTAACTGTTTTACTTCACTGTATTTATTAACTGTATTACTTCAAATTTAAATAAATTTTACATACTTTTCGGTGAAAGTTCCGCTCATTTACTAACTACTAAACCTCTAAAGAAAATTAGAAAATCGCTATCAACATCTTCTTGATTACGATTACATTATTTGTAATCATTCTATTTTTACGATTAATATTAAAGTATTCGTTATCATAATTTTCATGATTACAATTATTGTAATTGTAATCTTAAAATTTTAAAGATTAAAACGCAGTTAGTCAACGACGTAGCGTAAACGTAAATTTACTGTTGATAGAGAGAGAGAGAGCCAGAATTTATGATTACAATTGAAATAATCGTAATCGTATATAATTTAAGGCTTACAATTAAGCAATCGTAACTTTAATGTAATTGTAATCAAAAATTACCCAGCTCTGGTCAGTACTACCAAACCATGCAGCAAACATAGCGGATCATAAATTGAACCAGATTTCTATCAGGATCATATCGTTGTTGTTGCATTTGTGTTCAAATTTTTTATCCGGATCCCGATTATTGCTTAGAAAACACCCAACCGACATTAGGACCTCATTAGTATAAATATTGGGCATCCGCACACTGGATTGCCCAGCCCGCCTAAACCCGGTTTTTTGTGGATAAGAGGGGGAAGAGAGTTCGAGTTTACCTCGCTCCTTTCAGTCCGCGAAAATCGCGGATTGACGGTGGACTGACACGCACACATAGACAACATGTTTTCTATTTCGTTTTATTTGCATGTGCCACATGCGTAGTTCATGTATACAAAACTGAAACCTGTTTTCGGCCGACGGCCCAGTCCAGTGTGCGTTCGAGTGGTGGACTGCTCAGTCCGACTGAGCAGGCTAGTGTGCTCAGGCCCATTAGGATTTTTGTATTACAAACAGTGTTGCCAGAACTTTTGGGCCGACCGGCTAGATTGGCAAAAAAAAGCGGATAAAAACGGCTAAAATGTTTTAGTGAAATTTCACATAGACTCTGGCAAACAACGGCTAAAATGTTTTAGTGAAAATTCACATGCTTTATTTAAATAAATCGCAAGAAACGAAAGACTAGTTAACACGATTAATTTATATCGAGTGTATATTCCTCATCATCAAATGAATCACTATTGTATATATCACCTGAATTCATTAATTTTAAGAGATCGTCATCTACAGTAAAATTACGGCAGCATTTTTCTTCACGTTTTAAAGCGTATCTTATATATAAAATAGCGTTTAACGTTTTAACGCACATTGGATTTCTTTGCTTAGTTTTTATTATATTCATTGAACTAAATATTCGCTCTACTTCTGCAATACTTATAGGCAAAACAAGAAAACTAAAAACTAGGTTGGAAAGGTCAGCAAAAGGGTTTTCTCCTAGGGCATTTCGAAATTGATAAACTTCGGCCCAAAATTTTACAGTTGAGTCTAAATTACTCCAGGTATGTAACGTTAACCGTTGCCATTGCATCTCTATGGATGTTATTTCGTCGGCATTATATTTGTGTTTTTGTTGCTGTAGTTGAACAAATACTTTTGGTTTAATTACTCTTAATGCATTTCCAACCGAAAAAAGTCAATTTTTTTAGTGTGGCAATATTTGTGGGGAGGCGTTGGCGTAATTCCTTTATTAAAGTGATAATAAAATAGCTACCATTTTCTCGAATTATTTTCTCGGCTTCGTGGTCAAAAGCGTTTGTGCTTACTTTTGTTTTTAAATACTCTTCAAAACTGTATAAATATACGTACTCTGATGTTCTGACCGACAACGAAAACACTTTGAAAACGAGTTTTGGGATTGTGGGCTGAAGGCTGTTCACACCGATTTTTAGTGTTTTCGTTGGCATTTCTTACATCCTTTGATTACAGTTTTCCTACACAAAAACCAAACGAAAATACTTCCCCTGCAATTTCTTTTCATTAACAACCTTTTACTTTCATTCTTATTTTACTTTGAGCAGCCAATTAAAAATAAATTCGAAATGGCGTATTAAAGATGATATACTTCGATGAATAATCAAAAAAACTAATGCAGACACCGACAGATTTTACATGGACGAAAACACAAGTTTTAGGTCGAACACCAGCTTTATCACGAAAACACGAAAGAAAGTTTCGCGATGTCGGTCAGAACATGGTATAATAGGAATTTCTTTATTGTCGTCACAGCATTGTCTCATGAACCAAAAATACAAGATCACGTAAGAACGCGACGTTGTATTTGTAACTGGTTTTGAGAAAAAAGTTTGCGAAAGCGGGTTCGTCAGCTGAGCGTTTGTTTACATCACAAGCACCACTATTTTACACTTTTATTCAAGTAAAAAAGAGTTAATTAAACATGACAACACATTTTAAAGCATTTTGTTGCATCATTTTACTTAAATTGTGCGTTTAAAGTGGCTGACAATAATTTTGGCTAATTTTGGTTTTCGTTGTTTTCTTTGCTTTGTTTACTTTTCGCTCGTTTTCCAGTGAAACAAGATGGCGTAGAACCCGCTAAAAAAATCGACTTTTTTCATTCTCTTGTTCTTACGTGATCTTGTGTCTTTCGTTCATGGCATTGTCTAATGTAAAGGCGCCGTATACTCATTTACACACGGCGATTTTTGTTGCCGCAACTCGTCGTTTGTTGGAGAGAGCGCGACGAGGAAAGGAGAGGGGCACCGAGTTGCTCGTGCTCGGGCAACACGCTTTGTGCTCTCGTTCGTCTGTGTAAATTGAGTTAGCGGTTCACAGCTGACAACAACAATTGCATACACAAAAATCGACGTGTAAATGATGAGCGTTTATACACGGAAACTTTTGTCGACGCGATTTTTCACATTCCCTTTTGGTGTTGCTCGTTTCATTTACACACGGCGATTTTTGTTGCCGCAACTCGTCGTTTGTTGGAGAGAGCGCGACGAGGAAAGGAGAGAGGCACCGAGTTGCTCGTGCTCGGGCAACACGCTTTGTGCTCTCGTTCGTCGGTGTAAATTGAACCGCTGTTCACAGCTGACAACAACAATTGCATACACACAAATAGCCGTGTGTAAATGAAACGAGCAACACCAAAAGGGAATGTGAAAAATCGAGGGGACAAAGTTTTCGTGTATAGACGCAGTCTAAGAAAATAAGCCATTGTGATTACAAGCGACATCTGGCGGCATTTTAACTGAAATTACCACTGCAAAGGAAGTTGGTAACCATATCATAAATAGACAACAAAAAAGCAAAAAAATCGCAACTGTTGATAAACACAGTGGAGTTAAAAAATTAAATATTTTTATTGAGTTGAGGGGAAATAGTATTTAAGATTCAAAAAATGGATTGTGAAGATATGCAGATGATTGAGGAGCCAAATCTCTCGGTGAGTATGTCTATATTGGTCTATATGTCCAGGACATCAAATGACTTTACTGCGTAGTTACTGAATGTTTGTAATAGCTAATACCCCCCTATTATGAATTCATACGATGCACGATAAACGTTTGCGTTCTGCTATTCTCTTACGAATCGATGTTGTATGAAATCCGAAAGTTAGCGTTGCTGATTTGTGCTGGTTTCCAAGGAAAAGTGAACAAAAACCACAGCTATTAACAACAATTCACCTGTCGGGCATATGAAAACTATAATACAAGAACTGATTTCATACGATACGCTTGCAAGCGTTTATCGTCTATCGTATGAAAATTCATAATAGGGACAATCTCGCCTTAACAAAGAATCTACATTTTTTAAACATGTCGTCATCATTGTAAGTACTCTATTTGAAAATTTTAGTTTTTCAAGAAAATCGAAGCTTGAATTTGGCACTGGAAACGCTGTTTAATTTGATTTGAAGGCGAAATTGAGGGAGGTTTTTTTTTAGCTAAATACATACATATATTACTTTACCAAATCAATAGCTAATAGTTGTTAAGCTATTTATTGTTAAGCAGGTTCATTTGAAAGCTAAAAAATATTAAAAGAGATTCCGAATAGGGTCAAATAAGGCCTTTTGCAATGATCCTGAAGATATACGTGTGTACTAGATTTATCAGGTTTATTTGAATGCCAGCATATACTTAGTATACTTATGTATA
Source organism: Rhagoletis pomonella (assembly GCF_013731165.1). Taxonomy (NCBI): domain Eukaryota; kingdom Metazoa; phylum Arthropoda; class Insecta; order Diptera; family Tephritidae; genus Rhagoletis; species Rhagoletis pomonella. The sequence goes on from NW_023458557.1 coordinate 71,433,147, forward strand.
CTAAGGAGGGCGTAAACTTGCTGTACTTTACTTCGAAGGATTCGTGCCTTATTTATTATACCTTTCTTGACCCTAAATAAGGGTATGTTTGTGAAGTTTATTGAAGGAATCAAAATGATGGCATGTGCCGTCTTTTTTCGTAAATAAATCTATTAAAGAAAAAATGATTTATCTTTCTAGGAACGTAAAGAGACTGGTAAACGCGGACGCAAACCTGGTCGCAAGGCTTCAACAGAAAAAGTCGATATAAGAGCCAAATTAGGTGCGTATGTACATATATATAAATAATGTATCTGTATAAACCAAATGCTTATTAATTTTTGACAGAACGTAGTCGCCAAAGTGCGCGGGAATGTCGTGCCCGCAAAAAATTGCGATACCAGTATTTGGAAGAGTTGGTGGCAGACCGAGAGAAAGCTGTAATAGCTTTGCGTGAAGAACTGGAGCGAGTAGGTCAATATACACAATTATTTATATACTTTAGTTGCTAAATTTATTCAACCGCTTTTTTATAGTACAAAAAGTGGAGCTCCGAACTAAGTGAAGGCAACATACCTGATGGTTTTCAACAGTTACTTGAAGAGGCGGGTGTGCTAAAACAGGAACAAGTTATGTAAAACTAAATACCTCGGTAGTTTGTAAGGGTTTTAACAGCTTTTGTTTTGGTTTTTATAACAATGTAAATTCTAATTGTGGGCTGCAAACAAAATTAGGGAGTTACAAGGTGTTGTATATTGTCGTATTATTGTATGTTGTAAACTTTAATTGGATTTTACACCGTTAAAAAATAGTTTATTGTGGTTTCGACATACGACAATACGGCATTTAAAACACCTTGTGAACCACATAAATATCAGAATAGTAATTATACAAGCTCTTATATGGATACATAATTATGAATTGTTTAAGTCTTCGTTTTCACGAAGTCACCATTGTTTATATAAAGTTAATAAAAGCACAGATTGATACACCGACGAATTAGACAATTAGTACTTTAAACAAAATAATAGCTAATCCGCGAGAATACTAGGATGAGTCGCGCAAAAAGGTTTAAAATAAACTTTCCGGAAGGACTTCGATAACTTCCATTGAAAATGTGTATTGGAATTTAGTGAATTCTTTTTCTGATTTATATTATTTCCCTCGAATAGTATATTCAGTTATGACAATTTTTCCCCTTTACTTGTTATTAACAACAGACCTCTGGGTTTAAAAGAACTCTGTCACTCTAATTTAGGTCGACCATGTTGTAGCAACCGCATACCAATTTCTCAAACCGTTTCGGAGAATGCTACTGGTCCTTGGTTAGATATACATACATATATCTATGTTGTGGTTACCTAGAAGTGACTATGGCGGCGTATACCATAACAAAGTCAAATATAACTGAATTGGCGGCATATCCATTTAGATGCCCAATAATCTCGACGCATTAGAGGTCAATATACACCGACGTTTTCCATTCTACTTTCAGCCAAACACTCCTTCTCAGAGATATGCATCAATGGGTAGTGATTCCTAACCTTATTCCAGGGAAACGTTGCTTCATCCCAGCGGTTCGCTAAATCGTCCAAATCGTTGTGAATTCGACAAACTTAACCACATACCCTTGCTTAAAACACTTTGTTGAGGATAATGGGACTTCATCATTCTCGTGTCATCAAAAGGTATGCTCGAAACTAAATGTCATTCCCGTAGTTTTGTTCCTAAGAACGCTTAAGGGCCCAAACCGAAATGAGCACAAAAACTTCGGGAGTGTTTTGACAAGAACGAAAGTGAGAACAAACTTATCGAGAACGTTCTCAACGGGAAATATATAAAAACAAAATCCTGAGGAGCGTTCCCAAAGCGAACCAAATTTCAACAAAACTTTCGATAATATTTTTAAGAGAATAAAATGTGAAGAAGTCTCCGAACGTTCTGTCAAAGAATAAAAGGGAAACAAAAGTCTAAGGAACTTTCTCGCGAAGAAAAATTTAGGAACTAAAGCCTCGGGAACGTCCTGGCAGAGAACGAAACGGGAACAAATTTACTCTGAACTGTTCGCGAAGAATGGAAATGTTTGAATATTGACATCAATAAAAAGGAACTGGAAGATAATTATGTTAATTAAGTCAACGAAAGACTTAAGACACGAACTTTTCTTGCACAGGAAATTAAAAATTCTTCCATAAATGGACAGTTCACCCTAATGATAAACGATCTGAAATGATCCAACTTTCTCTGGGTTAGAATTAACAAGCATGGTTCTTACTGAAACGATTTTTCATTCCAACACGCAGACCCCACTCTTAACGTTAAGTCCACAAAACTTTTGTTCTTTCTTTAGCAAAACGTTCATTTGAACACGTTCTCGATACTTTCGTTCTTATTGCGTTCTCAATGGAAACGATCCCGAAAATTTCGTTTTCATTCTGTTCTTATTAAGAACTTTCATGAGAATTTTGTTCCTTTTGTTTTTGAGAACCCTCCCGAGAGTTTTGTTCGCATTTTGTTTTTTACGGAAACGTTGCCGAACCTTTTGTTCATATTTTGTTCCAGTCGCTTATTCAGATCCGTATCTATTACGATAAATTCTCACGGAAAAGATAATGTGCAAAAACCCCTACTGAAAAGGAAAAAATAAATTGTAAACCGAAAATTCAATACAAAAACTTGAATTGTTTTAACCATAACCGAACATTTGTTTGTGTATATATTCATATGTCGGTGCTGTCAATTATAATTTCCACACTTAATTAGGAAACAAATAGGATCTCAACCTCAACACTTGAGGAGTGAGGGCAGGCTGACGTCAACATATTGCGACAACCAGCTATGGGAAGACACGCGCGGAGGGCTGGAGGGCAGAACGACCTCGCCCTATCGCGACCATCATCGACGCGAAGACCCACGAAGAAAGCCAGAGGGTAGATTGAACTCCTCCCTTGGCGCAGCGCAGCTATACGGAAATGATCGCAGGAGGCTTGAGGACCATATGACCTCGCCTTCGCACTCCCATCATCACTCCGAACCGCAGTCACGGTCTGCGTATGCAAGGAGACTCAACCGCAAGCATCCGGATGCCGACTCCGACAGCAGCTCAGATGGGCATTGGACCATCGCAACACACCGCAAGCAACACAAACAGGCGGGTGGTAACAACAGGCTTGAGGGCAGGACAACCTCGCCATCATATGCACGCGAGCATGGAACCTCATGGGGTAGGCTCGAGGGCATTGGAACCTCGCCTACACGAAATCAGCAACAACTGAACGCCAAACGTCATATTGACAGCAGAGGATCCACGCCGCCCCGTGTCCACCACCTTTCGAACACCAGGGATATAAACAGTCGATCCCCCTCCCCACCTCGCCACACGCAACACAACCCTAACGAGGAGAATAGGCTTGAGGGCCGCAAGACCTCGCCTCAGCGCATGCACCAGCACACGAAGGGTGAGGGCAGGCCTAGGGGCCGAATGACCTCTCCACATCACACGCATCACCGCACGGACGAAAGAGACGGGCGCGAGGGCCGTAAGACCTCGCCCTCTCGCACTAAACAACGCACAGATGATGGAGGCTGACGTCGCCCAACGCTCACACCGGTATACAAGCGAGCAGCGCAGACCAACAAGGGGAGAAAAGAGCACCCAGACGTCGGCGCGGCCCAGCAACCCCCGATCCAAGGAAACCAGGGGCACGAGACGACCCCAGTAGAAGGGGTCTCAGCGGCGCTGGAGTAGCACGCTACCTTCGATACCTGGCAAGAGGCATGAGTCCTGACTCTGCGCGGAGCCGAGCCGTGAGACCGGTACAGCAAGAAGCCCCAGCTGCAAAAACCACCGGCAACCAACGTGTGCCAACAGCAACAAAAAGGCAACCTGCAAAGCGTTGTAGAGGTCACCCGCCGGGGTCGCCTCTGAGAAACAGCGATCGGAAGAGGGGCCATAGACAAGACGAGCACGGAGTCGCTAACCAGAACCAGCAATCGAGCTACGCAGATGCAATGAGAGCAACAAGAATAGCGGTGCTACCCCAAGAGTACCCCGCCATGTCTCTCACTCCAGAGCAACTCACATCACTGCAAGACATCATTATGCATGAGGTTCTGAGGGGGTGGACCCGCCCACTTATTTTTACGGGCGTCTACTTCAGACCGGGTCTGCTATTGGTGGACTGCAGAGACGAGGCAACTGCCGAATGGCTGAGACAGACAGTACCGTCGCTCAATGGGTGGGAAGGGCCGGCGCTTTACACCAGGAGCGGAGATGACATACCACCAACCCATAATGTCACCATCTTCCTCCCATGGAGCATAGACAGGGGCCAGGACTATGCACTGGGTCTCCTGAGAGCTCAGAACGAGAGCCTCAACACATCACTCTGGAGAGTCATGGAGGCAAAAGTTGAGGACGGCTACCTACGGCTGAATGTGGCTGTCGATGAAGACTCCTTCTGTAGCATGAGACGGCAGAGTTTTAGGCTCAATTACAGGTACGGGAACGTCCTCGTCAAGCCATGGAATCAGAGAATTCCTGGGGACGCTGCCCACACGACGCCAACAGGTGCGGCATCAACAGGCACGGCAATGGCCGTCGATGAGCAGTGCGTAGAAGGGCCTTCGACCTCCGCAGCTGCCTCATCGATAGCAATTGATAGAGACAAAATTGTCGACGAGCACCGCGTGGAAGGGCCTTTGACCTCCGCGGCTGCCACCGCGACGACGGAGACAACAGGACGGGCAGCTCAACAAAATGTGCCGTCGACCAGGGAGCTGGAGGAGCTGGCAGAAGGCTTGAACCTTCAAAGCCCTGGCAGAGAACTGGAGGACCTAACGCTCTCAGAGATAGACGAGCCGATGGTCCAGAGTAAAAAATGAGAACAACACCACGCCTTAGGATTGCCCAGATTAACCTCCATCACGCGGTAGCTGCATCTGCAGTCATCACAAGGAAGTTCACTTCGGAGAATCTGGGCATAGTCTTAGTCCAAGAGCCGTGGGTGTATAAAGGTCAGGTGAAGGGCCTGACGGAGAAGTCTATCAAGGTAATCTGGGATTTATCATGTGATAACCCAAGAGCCTGTGTTATGTTAAAGAAGGAGACTAATTACTTCTGCATTTCAGAGTTTTTAACGAGAGATCTGGTGGCAATCCAACTAACGGTGAATCTCCACGGACAGGCAAGAGAAGTAGTTTTTGCTTCGGCTTACTTCGCAGGGGATGCCGCCATACCACCGGAGGAAGTCAGAGGACTAGTAGAGTACAGCGAGAAACTGCGCCTTCCATTGGTTATTGGATGTGATGCCAACGCACATAATGTACAGTGGGGCGGCACTGACACCAATAAAAGGGGTGAGCTTCTACTAGACTTTATATTAAGTAAGGACCTTAGTATTTGCAATGTAGGTTATAAGCCCACTTTTGTAACTAGGGTAAGAGAGGAAGTTCTGGGCGTTACTCTTGGGAACACCTGGGCGGATAATTTGATCTCGGACTGGAGGGTCTCCTCGGAGCCCTCAATGTCGGATCATAGGATTATACAGTTTTCCCTAGAGATCTCCATGAATAGAGCCACGCCCAGTAGGAATCCTAGGAGTACCGACTGGAACAGCTATCACAGACTATTACAGGCAAACCTAACCACCACAAACGTAGAGAACAGGGCTAAGCGATGGGTGGAATTGGAGGCGAAGGTCGGCAGCCTAAATGAGGCAATAACGGATGCCTATACATCAAGCTGCCGGCTGACTTCACCAAAAGGACAGAATAGAAACCCATGGTGGAACTCCAACCTCTCAGGTCACCGGAAAGAGGTCAGAAAACTCTTTAACCGTGCGAAACGTACTGGGAATTGGGATGACTATTTGTCAGCCCTAACCACCTATAACAAAGCGATTCGCGAAGCCAAGAGAAACAGTTTTAGATTGTTCTGTGAAGGCATCACCTCCACCCCGGAGGCTGCCAGATTGCACAGAGCACTAGCTAGAGGTACAGGTGAAAACCATATGGCGATAAAACTACCAGACGGCAGCTACACCAAAAGTGAGGAAGAGAGGGCCTTGGCCCTCCTGACAACACACTTCCCAGGAGCATTGACTCCGGTAGCAGAGGATAGTGATGAATACCATAAGCCGGCCTCGGAGGACTGGAAGACGGCAAAATGCCTGTTCACCTGGTCGACCGTACGATGGGCCATCGATTCGTTTGAGCCCTATAAGACCCCTGGGGTGGACGGCTTATGGCCGATTTTACTCCAGAAAGAACTGGACCTGCTTACCCCGATTTTAATCAAAATCATGCGGGAAAGCCTGGCACTAGCGTATCTCCCAAAGTCGTGGAGGAGAGCCTGTGTCAAATTCATTCCTAAGATAGGCAAGAAAGACTACTCGCTGGCGAAATCTTTTCGCCCGATTAGTCTAACATCATTCCTTATTAAGGCAATGGAGAAGAGCATAGACAACCACATAAGGTCCACCACCCTGACGTCATTGCCGTTACATCATGGGCAACACGCCTATCGTGCAGGTAGATCGACGGATACAGCGCTGTTCCAGCTGTCATCTACCATACGGAATGCACTTGAGGGGGGAGGTAACACTCTGTGCGTTTTTAGACATTGAAGGAGCCTTTGATAACACCTCACATGAGGCAGTAGATCGAGCTCTAGAGAGAAGGAACGTAGACATCCCGATCCGAAGATGGATCAGTACAATGCTGCGAACAAAACTGGCAGAGACCTAGCTGACAATAAAATCATACAGTTGATGACGGTAAAAGGCTGCCCGCAGGGGGGCGTACTGTCTCCCCTGCTTTGGAGTATACTAGTAGACGAACTACTTGAGTTACTATCCAACAACGGCATTTTGTGCCAAGGATATGCGGACGACATAGTAATTATAGCGAGGGGCAAATTTGAAAGCACCCTCTGCGACATTGTACAAAGAGCACTTATCCTAACTAAAAGATGGTGTGGCACGGTGGGCCTTAACATAAACCCCGCCAAAACAGCCGATATTACTTTTACTAGGAGAAGAAACCTTCCAGGCATGCACCCTATAACATTAGGAGGCATAGAGATAGAAATATGTAATGAAGTAAAGTATCTAGGAGTCATCTTTGACAGCAAAATGCTATGGAATAAGCACATTGAGTACGCTGTAACAAAATCCACACGAGCTTTAATGGTGTGCAGGAGACTGGCCGGCAAATCGTGGGGGTGCAGCCCCTACATCCTACGATGGATGTACACAATGATTGTCAGGCCAATAGTTACATATGGAGCAGTGGAATGGTCCGAGCGGGCTGCCCTCAACACGGTAAGGGCGTCGCTTTCCAAGCTGCAGCGACTGGCGTGCACCTGTATAACAGGTGCCATGCGCACCTGTCCTACTGCAGCCCTGGAGGTAATCCTGGACCTGTCGCCACTGCACATAGTCATAGAACAAACCGCCAAAAAAGCCCTCCTAAATTTCATGAGGGAGGGCACTGGAAAAGGCAAGGTGGTCTCGAGCAGACTCGGAGAGGAAATCAAAAGCAAGATTCCTATCTCTCAGCTCAATAGAGACGACATGGTTAGGCTAAGAACCTTCGAGAAAAAGTTTAGAACCGAACTAGGAAGCAAGGCAACCTGGAACGAGACAATGTTGGATAACACCTTTCGGCCCCATACCCGAAGGTGGTTCACAGATGGCTCCAAAACCGACGAAGGGATAGGGGCAGGAATACATGGCCCCCAAGCCAATATCTCCATTCCCCTGGGGAACTATCCCAGTATCTTTCAGGCGGAGGTTTTTGCCATCGACATTTGTGCGGAGGTAATTCTGCAGAGACAACCGAGAAAACAGCACATTGTCATATACAGCGACAGTCAGGCTGCACTGAGAGCCGTATCGTCGCGTGAAATTAATTCACGGTTGGTATGGGAATGTGTAAAGAGACTAAACGCCCTGGGGGAACTCAACACAGTACAGCTGATGTGGGTCCCGGGCCATACAGGCGTACAGGGAAACGAGGAGGCTGACAAGCTCGCTAGGGAAGCAGCAGCTACTCGACCCATAGGACCAGAACCCTACCTTGCAGTTGGTCCTCACACTATCAGGGAAGAGTTAAGAGTAGAGGAACGAAACCTGATCAGAACACATTGGAAGAATACGCCTGGACTAAGGCAGGCGAAAGAATTTCTAGGAAGCTATAATCCCAGAATATTCAGAAAACTAATTACACTCAACAAGACTAATTTAAGATTTATTACAGGACTGCTAACTGGTCACTGCAGGCTGCGGGCCCATATGCATACCTTAGGGATTAGCGCAGACGATTCCTGCCGCTATTGCGACAGGGTCCCAGAAACCCCGCGGCACATCCTCTTAGAATGTGACGCGGTGTCGAGAAGAAGGCAAACACACTTGGGGAAGCTGTGGCCCGAGGCTTCAGACATTCACTCTCTACAGCCCTCGAAACTGCTCGGTTTCATCAGACCACTGGGGCTGGACGAGGTGTTGTGATGAGCTCCGAGGGCACAATAGACCTAAGGTCGCAGTGCACATCCTCTAACAAATCTATCTATCTAGGAAACAAAACAAGCAGAGTTGATCACAAATTAATCCAGATTTCTATCAGCATCATATCGATGTTGAATTTGCGTAACTTTTCTTTATCCAAATAATGTAAAATAATAAATGAAATCTCGATCGGAGATCACTGAAACGCAGCTAGCGACTGTATACTCGAAAAAGCAATGTTGCCACTTTTTCTCATTAAACCCTGTTCGAATCCAAGAATGATAGAATACAAGATTGCGCCGTCCTGCGTGTTGACATTTGTGTACCACAAGTAAACAAAGAATAGAGCGAAAAGAAGAACGAGTTGAAACAGCCAAAGCAGTTCACTTTACTACGAAAAACGTGTTGTAATTTTGCTAAATGCGAAAATATTGCATTTTTCACCTAATCTATTAGAGAACAGTGAACATTGTAGTGCACTCCATTGCTTTGCAATTAAGGCTGCTGCAGAAAACTGCAGCAGCATCTCTGCGGGACTGATAAGCTAACTTGCTAATGGAGGCTGCGTGGAGCAGAAACAAAATCATTGTGAGGAAATGCTGTTAATATAATAATAGAGAAACATTTTGGGAACGGCTTTGCCGTGCCCTATGTACACAAAATGCACCGATTCGTCCCAGCGCTACACTTGCATCTACGCTTCTTGCATCTTGACGGTAATCGCAATTTAACACACAGCACTTCATTGTATTAGTTTTTACGCAGTCTTCAACTCAAAAATCACTCACAAATTGCAAATTAACACGATTTAAACTGATTCTTCACTTATAATTCAAATTTCTCTTTCGCAGATTTGTAAACAAAGGTTTATTTAAAAGTTACCACAACTGCCAAAATCGGCAAAACCAAAGTAGCGGTACCACTGACGGCGCCACCTTTGTTCGCTGCACCGTGGTTCGAATCGTCGAAATTTTGGAAGATCACAGGGTTGCTTTTAGCATTTAGATTCTTAATGCATAAATGGAGTTGCATTTAGTTGCATTTAGGTGACGAATTTTGTATGGATAAATGTACATTTAGAGCTAAATGCGCTAAATGTGCTTTTACGCGTAAGCAAAAACAGCCCATAAGCAAAGAACCTTATATTTGTAAAAATATGGAAGTAAACAACGAAATATTTGAATATGTATAGATTTTAATAATTAGTTAGTGATATTTTAACCAAATCAGTGTTGTACAAATGACATGTAAACAAACCAACTGACGTTTTTACAGGAAATAGTGTTTTTTGCGTTCCCGTGCACTTCTGCATCTGTTCTCCTTTTACTCTCACTAGAGAGAGTAAATTTGTAGTTTGACAGTTCCACAGGTTTTAGTCCGAAGTTCAAAGGAACAGACTAATAAGGTTCTTTGGTTACACCGCTTTTTGTTTTTGTTTGCACGTGCAAATCAGCTGATCGTTTGACACTTTTCATGAACTTGCAGGAAAAAAAAAACTCCGGACTAAATCCTGTAACTTCTGACTAGGAACAGTTGCTCAGTTACTCTCTCAAAATTGTTCCCACTTACAGGTTTTATGTCAATAGGAACGACTTCCTGTAAGTTCTGACTAAATCCTGTAAACCGGACTGCTATTGGAACACACTTTATATTTGCAAAAAAAAAATATAGGTAAACAACGAAATATTTGAATGTGTATAGATTTTAATAATTAGTTAGTGATTAGATCGAACTGCTATTGGAACAGACTACATAACTTTTGCGTTAAAAAATTTTCTCTTGCTTTCAATTTTACTCTCTATTTTTCTTTTACGGTCTGCTGCAAGTACTTACTGGAAAAGTTACTGAATGGACCTAATATTTATTCACCCCACTGAGGTTGTAGACTTCCTCCTTGTGAAGATTTTTCAAATTCACGCAACTTAATCCTACACCAACCAACTGGACTATACTATGAGGACAGCGACAAAATTCCGACTTTTAATCAGCCGGAAAAGAGGTCGCCTACCTGAAAAGCTGAATTCTCATCGGGCATCCAGTTGGGAAACAAAGATAATGACCCCACGAAAATCAACATTTTTCCGGTTGTTGTCATCAAGCTCAACTAACTGGAGACCCAGGAAGTGGGCAACTCCTACTGTGTTAGTCCCTAAGGACAGGGGTGTTAGTGCGGTATAGATGACATAGGTGTTTCGGGTCGTGGGGCGTCTCTCCGCATGCCGGGCACGTTGGTCAGATCTGCTCTGGTAAGAGTTAAGCTTACTGCAGTAGCCAGATCAATGTTGGGCTATGTAGGTGCGAGTCTTCCGAGGCAGACGAAGCTTTGTCAGGTGGTTATGCCCCCAAAACGGCATTCACAGGTCGAATTCTGTTTATGGCCTCTCGGTAGGCTTCGTCCGTCAATTCGTATGGATGTTTTCCGACATGCCTTGGCGAGGACTCTGCTGTTCGGGCGCCCGCGTCAGTGGCACCCTATTAGGAACTGCTCCTCGATGGGGAATATTTGCGCATCGTTGCGTAGATGGTGCTGTGGCGACATAAGAATGCTTCCGGTTGCTGTCCAGAGAGCCGTGTGTTGACAAGTCTGTAGCTTCGTCCACTACGACCTGATGGTACCTTGGGACCACCCGGGTGCTGCATAGTTTAGAATTGGACGGCCAATTGCGTTGTATGTTGCCAGCAACGTTTCTCTGGCTCACGACTAGCGACTTGAAGGCCTTTTTGCGGCTCTGTACTGCTGTGAAAATTGCTGTTGTGTGCGCCGAGAAGGTAACTCCGGCAATTTTCGGGTTATTCACCGTCGGAATTGGTACGCCATCAACGAGAATTCCCAAGAAAGTTCGGAGAGGTACTTGATCCGCAAAACGCGGAAAAAGATTTTCCTTAAATGAAATCTGACATTGAATGAAATGAGAATTTGTTCCACAACTCCGGGTTCTCATTAAATTTTTTCATGGGTAATCGATCAACTTTGGTAACTTGGACGTCATACCGAAAGTAAGGGATACGAACGCTGAGTATCTATCGAGAGAGGAGCTCCATCTGGGGGAAAAATCTAGCAAGCCTATTCGAGGACTGGTCGCAGTTAAAAGTATATAAGGGCAGGAACTCTCCATAATCCTCTAGTTTAGGCTTCCAGAGGCAGCGGCAGGCTAGTCCTGTCTCATAAGTGTGAAAGAGATAGAGAGAGATAGAGGTTAATATTTCCATAAAATTATTATGGAAATTATTTGGACATCTAGAGAGCTGATGAGGTCACGCTTGCTCTTCATAGGAGTTTGAACTGCACACTGTTAAATAGGAACCCATGGAGCAAGACATAATATTGCTTTAAATCAGTGGTCGGCAGACCATAGCTCACTGAGCGCTCTCTGAGCACATGTGTGTTTCACACGTATACGAAGAGCGGAAGCTGAGCAGTGCATTTAACGCACACAGTCTCACTTATTGAATCGTTTGAAAATGTTAAAATGCCGACCACTGCTTTAAATGCTTATTGCCACAGATATATGGACTTACTGCAGAGTGGAATCATTTGAATATTTTCCTCTTAGCTTACTCCAATTCGGACACGCAAGAAAAACTAAAACAAGTGCGAGAAGCACACACTGAGGAAGTTAGGTCTTAGCTGCTATGCAATGAATAGCGCGAGCACGAATTTCCGCTTCACACTATAGTTTTATCTTGGCCAATCAATCAGTGCGAATTTCACTCAACAACTTAACTAAAGCGATAAGTACACTGGAGTCTAAACAATTTCTGCAGTACCGATCTAATAATTAGTCTGTTCCTTTGAACTTCGGACTAAAACCTGTGGAACTGTCAAACTACAATTTTACTCTCAAGTGAGAGTAAAAGGAGAACAAATGTAGAAGTGAACGGGAACGCAAAAAGCACTATTTCCTGTAAAACCTTCAGTCGGTTTGTTTACATGTCATTGGTACAACACTGATTTGCCTGAAATATCACTAACTGATTATTAAAATCCATACATATTCAAATATTTCGTTGTTTACTTTCATTTTTTTTTACAAATACAAGGTTTTTTGCTTTCACCGCTTTCTGTTTTTGTTTGCACATGCAAGCAGCTGATCGTTTGACACTTCATGAATTTACAGGGAAAAAACTCCGGACTAAATCCTGTAACTTCCGACTAGGAACAGTTGCTCAGTTACTCTCTCAAAAGTGGCCCCACTAACAGGTTTTATGTCAATAGGAACGACTTCCTGTAAGTTCTGACTAAATCCTGTAAACCGGACTGCTATTGGAACAGACTAACTAAATCCTGTAAGCCCGACTATGTGATTACTTACTACCATCGTACAGTTTCATAAGTAAAAACACTATCAGCTGATTGCTAAAAAATGCTTACACCTGAGATCACCTGTTTTTTGGCTGTGCTCTTATCTTTTACAAAATCTTTCATTTCTATTACAATTTCTTTTATTTCTATTACAATTTATTCAAAATACACTAACACACTGAACCAAAAACACCAATACACTAACCAAAAACACACCTACAGCCTGCCAAAAAAAAAAAAACAGTAAGAAGAAGAGTTACTTTACTTATGGAACTGTACGATGCTTACTACACAGTTTTGAAACTCAAATCTTTTGAACATTACACCGACAGATATGAATTTCTATGAAGTTGAAGGCTTACATCGTTTAAGAAGAAGGAATGAGTAAATGACATACTTCTATGTTGTACAAAGATAGGAGTTACTAGAAATATGGCTTTTTTTCTAATATGCCCACTTATATTTTTCAGTCCTACAATAACCCACAAATAAAGACACTTAAAAATAAACGCCAAAGTGTTTTTGCCCAAGTCAAATTTTAGCAGTTGATAAATAACCCACAACGGAAAACACAAAAAGATCGCACAGAGTGATTTGCCACGGTTAGAAACACTCCTTGCTTGAGAGATGAGTGTTTGTGTCAGTGGTAAACACCATACGAGACACTTGGTGACGGTTATTTTCGATCTCTGGTTATAACTGATAATAGTGACGTGCTTTCCAGTACGCAAAGAATTTTTGTGTGTCGCCAGGAGATATTTTGGTTTATCCTGGTTTACATTTTGATTCGAATGGGCTGAACGTATTATGCTTTGCAACAGCAGACCAAAGAAGTCGCACGAAAAGGAATCGCTTGGTTTAAAACCTCACCTAGTTTCGAACGGCTCGGAGAGATTCCTCTTATTTTGGACGAAGCCACAGGCAGCTTCTGTGAGAGGTGATTGGCTTATCACGTGTCTACTCTAAGAATTGATTCGCGGTGATGATCAAATGAATGGAGTATTTTCAAGGTCTGAAGTCACACTGTCTAGGCTCAATCAGTTGGTTATTGAAAGGTTCCAGCTTTTGTCGACATAGTATGTAGGGCTACACAAATCGTATAATCTCCTTTCTCGTGACGTTGACAAAGTTGGAAAATCAACCAATGAAGGAAGGAGATGGAAAAAATATCTACCAAGCGGCAATCTATCGAACAACGATTCCAAATGTACATAATTCTGTCAACTCAGATTTGAAATGCATATAAAGATTTTATCTTAGGAAATAAGTTAAATAAAAATTATAAATTAAAAAACCATTTCTTAAAACTAAGTATTTTACGCGTTAAGTCTGCTCAGTCTTACTATCCGTCTTTGGTGTTCATACTTGGGGCATTTTAGGCACCGTTACTCGTTAACGAGGTCTGCATTGCTGGTAACGAGAAACCGAGCGGTTGTTGGAACGGCATTGAATGCAGGTGATACACGTGCAGTGGCAAAGCGATGGGCTGCAGGCGCGCCAACATGCGGAAACTGTGAGTGCTAGCCTGTGCTTGCATATCATTCGCCGCAGATTGTGTTTCCCTCAATGAGCCGCCATTTTCGGCTTCCACGCCGTCATCGACGTGTATTTGGAAAGGCAGCGCAGTGGGTTCGAACCGTACCACGGTTGGTTTATTTTCTGAAGCTGATGAATCGAGATCGGTAGGCGTTGAAGTGCTGCGATTCCTATAGCCAAAAATATTAACTGGCGTTGGCTCGAAATGCGTCACAGACGGATTATTATTCGAGGCTGCTTGGTCGAGGTCCGTTGGCGTTGAGGCAGTGGGGTTCTTATAGCCGAAGTTTTGTATTTGTTGGTTTAGTAATTCGGCGCGTATTGCTGCTGCCGCTGCAGGTGCATGTGCTTTGGGCGGCAATGATGCGCCGGCAGCATTCGCTGCAAGACGAGATTGTTGGTGTTGCTGTAGATTCGCGTAATTCGCATTTTGGTTGGTGGCAAAACTGGATAGGTCATGATCTTCGAAATCGTGCTTATCCTCCTCGTCATGCCCGTGATGTTCGTGCTCCTCCTCCTTGTTTTCATGATGTTTGTATGATTCATGTGGCGCATGTATGAAAATAGGTACTTTCTTCTCCACTTCCACCTTATAGGGTACTGGTACTCTCTTTTCCACTTCCACCCGATAAGGTACGTGCACTTTCTTTTCCACGGGGTAAGGCACAGGTTTCTCGATATGCACGGGCACTTTAACCTCTACCGGGTATGGTACGTGCTTGATAACTGGAAATGGTTTTGGTACGTGCACTATTTTTTCGATTATTTTCTCTACAGGATATGGTTTGGGGATGTGTATAACTTTTTCCACAATTTTTTCAACTGGTATATGCACTTTCTTTTCCACTATTTTCTCGACAATTTTCTCCACGGGGTAGGGTTTTGGTACGTGCACAACTTTCTCGACAATTTTTTCCACCGGATATGGTACCTTCTTCTCCACAACTTTTTCAACAATTTTCTCAACTGGATAGGGGACTTTTTTCTCAACGATTTTCTCTACCGGATACGGTTTTGGAATATGCACAATTTTTTCCATTGGCACATGCACGATTTTCTCGACAATTTTCTCCACCGGATATGGTATCTTCTTCTCCACAATTTTTTCGACTATTTTCTCCACCGGATAGGGCACTTTTTTCTCAACAATCTTTTCCACCGGATAAGGTTTGGGCACATGCACCACTTTCTCGACAATCTTCTCCACAGGCACATGCACAATCTTCTCGACGGGATATGGTTCGGGCACCTTTTTAATGATTTCCTTCACGTGATTGTGATGGTGATGATGATGGTGATGTTTCACTTTGATCTTTTCGTGTTGATGCTCTTTCTCTTCTTCGTGTTCTTCGTGCATATGTTCGTGGTGTTCGGAGCCGCTCACTTGAGCGTCGTCCTCGTAAGGCACTGCGGGAGGCTTGAGAAAGGCGTGCGTTGAGAAACTTTCTGATGCCTGCGTCTGCGGTTCACTGTGCGTCGTCGCGGAGTTGGACGCGTCATATGCCGGTGAGCGTGAAAATATAGTCGATGGATGGAATTCTGAAGTTTGTGCAGATGTGCTGGCGGCACTGTACTTTTCCGCTGGTTCCATAACATGCTCATGGGTCTCCTCGTAGGTGTGATACTCCTTAGCGCCTCCTTCACCGTTAACATTTTGCTGATGATAATGTTGATAGTTGTTGTGTCTTGTTGCGACGCTTGACTTTTTCTTCTTGTTACTGCTGTGAGCCGGTTTAACCACATGCACGAAGTGACGAAATTTTTTGGCGCCACGTTTTCCGCGCGGCGCTCCAATATCCTTGTTGCCATTCGGCGACGGTGACGCCGGCTGCGGTGCTGGTTTTACATGAATTTCTACGCGTTTCGACTCCTGCGCCTGCAAATCCGCTTCCTGAATATCGCGTTCGGCATAGTTGTACTGATGTATGGCGTATTCGTGGATCTCATCGCGTGGTAGGCGGCGTGAATTCCTTTTGGCTTGGCTGCTCGCGAGGTAGCAGAGGAAAAAGAGAAGCAACAGCGGCAGGCGTAAGCGAAGCAGAAGTTGATGCTATGGGGTGGTTGAGGGTAAGGTGAAGGGGAGGGAAAAGGAAAACAGAAATGAATGACTTTGCAAACACACGCAGTCGAAGGAATAGCTACCAATGACAGCTGGAAATGCATTTTATCCTTGTTGGGGGTCATAGACGTTTGCTGATGCGTTTAATCCAATCCAAGTGCGTTTTATTTTGCTCGTTTTGATTTTAGAAACCCTCCATGTATGCCAAAGTGTTGACTCTTTGCCGACGATATACAAACTGTTTGACGTGTTGCACGTACTTTCGATATTTATAACCAACGTTGGATTTTTCACTTTCAAAGCAATTCCGTGTAAAAGTAGAACAATTAATTCGAGGGAGCTCGTAAAACAAACGCAGACGCAGAAATATGCACTTTGATTTTAATTATTTGTGTGTGTGTGTGTGTGGAGGAGGTATGGCTGTGAGTTAAGTGAAGTTTTGCGCTTTGATTCAAGTGCAAGGCAAAGCTATGAGCATTGCAATCAAACACAGATGCTAGAAACATTAGGCTGCCTCATTTAAAAAGTGGCTGTTTTTTTTGCGCGGACCATATAGTTTGGTATATTTTAAGACTCCCACCAAGATACGTTACCTGAAATCAAGACCATTCCTGAGCTGAACTACGTCAAAATTACCTCTAAAGGGCCGTTTAACGTTTAAAAATAACTAGCTTTAGAGATCTGCGTGCAATGTAATAAGACCCAAGTAATCGTCGATTACGGATGCCGTGATTTAGACCCACGTTAGTTCAGTGCAAGTGCAAAGTAAACTATTCCTTTCCAATACCGCCAAACACTCGGCAGCACTCTTCTTTTCGTCAATGCGATCTTTCCCGAACTTTTCCGGGCTTCAAGTATGACCTTAATCGATTTTGTCTGGTTTTATCAGCAATAAATTCGAGGTAACCATAACCTTTAATTTTTTTGACAGTCGCCATATCCAAAGCGGTCAGAAGTGTTCGATAGAACGCAAGTTCGACTTTGAGCAACGTCCGCATGCTGTTTTTTTATTAATGGTCGCTTCTCGGGCAACAATGTCAACACTCTGAAAGCGTTTACGCCTTGAAAAAGCTGCTCATAAAACTATTTGCCGTGCACGACGTGGTGTAAAATTGTAGGCTCCTTCATTTGTGTGACAGCAACAAGACCAACGCCACAAATCGGGGGAGAAGCTCGGCGAAATTCCTTCTTATTTGGCACTACCTCCATGACAGAAAGTGGTTCCAAGTAAATCTTTTCACCACCCTGTCGAAAAATCAGCTTACACCAAAAAAGCCTAAAAAAGAATTTTTGGTAAATAAGCTGAAGTGAAAGTCCTTGGCCAAATACACTGGCCTGGTGGCCAAAAGCTAGGCGCCACCTTGAGCAAGCTGCACCAGCTGGTCTGCGTGGCCATCACAAGAGCTATGCGCACCTGTCCAACGGATGCCCTTGGTGTCATTCCAGGCATTCCTACTTTGTCTATTTTCCAGATTTCAAATTCCAGAAAAGTCTACCAAAGGGCACATACCCTTTCGCAATCGAAGTCTGTGTTCGCGAATATCTTCGTAGAAGGGTAAATGGGTCCAGAATAAATATTATGACGGATAGTCAGCGTTAAAGGTCTGAGACCCTTTTAAAACGGCATCAAGGCTTGTGGATATCTGTAAAACTCTTTTGAACCACCAGGGAACCCACAACAACGTAACACTATGGTGGGTTCCGGAACATGAAGGGTTTGAAGGCAATGGAAGGACTGACTGTCTCACACTGGACTGACTGGAGCCCATATGTGCTTGCATGGTTCTGAGCCTTTCTGCGGTAAATCTAAAGGATACACTGCAGAACTACAGAAGTCAAAGGGAATGAGATAATCAATAAGATTCCTAACTCCTTCCAGGTGGAACTCCGCAAGGTTCCTTGAACTTAGCCGGGAGGGGCCTGGAACTATTGCAGGCTATCTGCCAGGAGACAGCAACTTAAAGTACCAATCGAATAAAATGGGGATCTCTGTAGAGACGGACTGCAGGTTTTGAGGGCTGGTAGAGGAAACCACAGAGCATACTAGACTGCCCACGTATCATGAATAGCAGACTAATACACCTTGGAGAACGATTGTCTTCTCCATCCAAAATTTGGAACATGGGATTGGATACGTGTAAATATTATCATTTCTCTCATTTATAGGATGACTTTTCCGTCGTTCGAAAAATTATTTTCGCAAAATTACGCAAAATAAATCTGAAAATTATAAAAATCGAAAAATACCTATATTTGCAAGGTCGCAGTAAAGATCGAATTACATATCCGGGGACTGCATGGAATTCTCTAAAACTTGCATCTTATTACTAGATCTAAGAACCGGTTTTTTTTCCAATAATACAGGCCAACATAATGGATTGGCGCTTACACATATGTTAGTGTTTGGCCGAGCTTCTCCTCCGACTTGTGGCGTGCACCTTGATGTTGCCACACAAAGCGGAGGGACCTACAGTTTTACGTCGACTCCGAACGGCGATTGTATTTTTATGAGAAGCTGCTTTTCATGGCAGAAATACACTCGGAGTTTTCCCATTGCCTGCCGAGGGACGACCACTGTTAAGAAAAAACGTTCGTTTTCTTAATTTATTTGCGATGTTGCTTTGACCAGGGCTTGAACCCAGGTGCAGCGGAGTGGAAGCGCACACTGCTTACCACAACACCACAGCGGCCGACTCTCTACTACTATCTCTGAAATACCTATCCATCAAAAACAGCTTTAACATTTGCCGCACCAAAATCAGTGTTGCCCTGTGT
The DNA here is from genome assembly GCF_013731165.1 of Rhagoletis pomonella. Taxonomy (NCBI): domain Eukaryota; kingdom Metazoa; phylum Arthropoda; class Insecta; order Diptera; family Tephritidae; genus Rhagoletis; species Rhagoletis pomonella. The sequence goes on from NW_023458557.1 coordinate 71,452,306, forward strand.
AATATAAAGTTTGTACATTTCCTAGTAAATTTTTTTGATGACAAAATACCAGATATTTAAATGATAAATGCTTTCACGTGAAAAATCCTTGCCACTTATATAATTGATCAGAATTGAAAAAATAACATTTGCTGATGAAAGATTCTCAAAAAAACACAACTAAACGGATTAATCGAAATGGCGTGGATTCTGTTGTTCCTTTGGAAATTTACCATTCGGTAAGAGAGGGGTGAGTAAATTATGAGCAATTTTGTATTTACGACTTTTACTTTTCCCTCTCTAAGTTTAAGACGCTTTTTTTTATCAACTGTCACCATGACTTTTTCCACCCATCTCCTCATAGTCGAAACACCGTGCGCTACAGCACCCTGGTGAAACTAGTCTTGTCAATTTTAAACCATACACCCTTGGTCCATCACCCTGTGTGATCTGTGAAGACGTCGAGTATCAAATATACTACTGGGACTATTTATTCGAAAATTTAAGAAATATTTTTCACATGGCTGAGCTCTAGATTGATTTTGAATCGAGTTAAAATATTTTGGTGAGTGTTATAAAATATTTATGTAGACGAAATTTCATGATTCGTTTGGAAAAAGCGTTCAAAAGTTTTTTGTATGAAACGTGGTACATCATAATATACAGATTAGCAATTAATTACCAACTAGTTAATTTGCGCATGCGCCTGCGCTTCACTCGCTTCAGCATACCTTTCAGTGCAATATGCGTGTTCAGATATGGATTCAATGTGCAAAAATACAAACAATCATAAATATATGAATATTAGACGCTATCTGCTAACTTAACACTCGTACATTATGTAGATATATATATATATATATATATATATATGTACATATATGCATTTGTGTCTATAATTGTTTGTTAACTCATACTGAAAATAGTTTCAAGTGTTATTGAAAACTGAATTTGCCTAGTCTTACATAATGTTGGCTTTATATAAGTATTATAAATAAATACGTATACATATATGCATGAGCATACATACATGTATGTACAAAAACAAAAACCAATTGCATGACTATCAACAACCAGGTACCAAACGCTTGGTTGCATCCTCATCGATATGCTTCCTCAACTCACGTAGTTATTGTACATATATTTTTCTGTAGTATTTCCCACTTTAAAACGCCACTTTTATTATTGTACCTAATACATATATTTAACATTAGCTTAAGCGCCCATTGCCAAGAAATCAGCGCAAAACTGTTATAAATTGCTATTAATATGCTTATGATCTTTTGGTTTTACGGTCGTTATTTTATATATACATATTACTGTTATTTACGAACATTTGCGCACATTTTTCACAATTTTGGGGCACATTCTTCCTGTAAACAATTTGCAAACATGTCCGCTCTACATTATCGCGTACATCCAGGTTGAACTGAAATATTTATTTATATGGGTACGAGTATATATGTATGTATGTATGTATGTAGTTAGTTAGCAGGTGCAAGCTAGTGGGCGAAAATGCTCACATGCCTAGTTACGAAACCGTTAAAACATATTAAAGTGTTTAATACAAAAATAATATGTGGATTAAACATTGACTCCAAAACTTACTCCAATGAAATTCGCCTTAGAAGAATTATACCGCGTCTACCTTTTTGCACAATGTCAAGACGGAAGCAATACACCCTAGGCTTCTCTTATGAATTCAAAAAGGACCTTGGTAGTGGAATTCCTTATTAATAGGGGTTTGACCATTGGAGCTTTCAAATAAATTAATATTTATCTAGCAAAGGCTAGCCCGTTATAAAGAGTGTGGTCGGAAGTTTACACGACCTCGAGGCAGAGTCAGCACTCCGACTCTGCGATAACACGTACTTTTATTCGGTGCACATTAAATCGCAGTGACGTCGGTTGTGACTCGTTGGGTAATTTCTGTTTAGTTGAACAACATCCGGTCTATTGACCGGATAACCAAAAAGTCTGACCTGTTTGTGGCCTGTTATGCCAAGTAGCACGACAAATGTTGCTCAAACTCAATAATAACAAAACACACGCTCTACGTCAATTGGAACACCCCAACTATGACCGGTAATAGGTATCATTACGAGCCACTTGCTCATGGGAACGCACGCTAGGTGAATGGGATTTCCGGCGAATGACTAAATACTGCTCTCAGCTGTCGTGACAAGAATCGAGCACATTCTTTTCCAATGCCCAGGTCTGGCTTGACTTGGTGTTTTCAGAATATTTTCGACTGTCTGACTGTCTATCGGACCTAAGCACGACAAAGAGTTGTGAACTACTACAACGCTTCATTAGACTAACTAAATAGTTCTATTTCTAGGTAAACGGTTGAAATCAAAATTGATCCAACTAAACAGGATTAAAACGGGACTCCGTAGGCCACCGGGTGCTTCAATCCCGTACTTGGATGTAGGCAGCCAATACAACCTTACCAAACATTTCTAGGTGGTGCTATTTGCCTGCTCTTTTCCGCAGTTAAGGCTTAGAGGTTACCTGATGAATTACTTTGAAGTAAAACATCTTTGCGCTCTCGGTTGGGCATAAATACAAACAGTGATGTAACGAAAAAGCCACACGATCGCTGAGTTCTAATTCCAAACTGCAATGAAACAAAAAAAAAACATGAAAAGAAACCTGGTGATGGCCGGGCTGGTAAGATTACGATAGCGACTAAGATGAACATTAAGATTAAAATTAGGACTTCCATTGAGAGTTAAGGTGGGGTCTAAAATTCAGATTGCGATTGATATTCAGATTGCGATTGAGATAAAGATTAAGATAAATGTAAAGATAAAGATAAAGTAAGAATATGATTAATATTAATATTAATATTGGAAATAAGATTAATATTGAGATTAAGATTAAGATAGAGGTAAGATGAAGATAAATATACATATTTAGACTACTATTAAAATCCAACAATTTTTATTGAGCTTGAGGCCGTTTTTAATGAAAAACTATTGTGGAAAAGCAACAA